>NC_054083.1:19553682-20753682 GCF_017562075.2 Anopheles merus
CTGCGATTTTCGCAACAATTCTGTGATTTTCGCATAAACTTCTGCGATTTTCGCAAAAATGTCTGCGATTTTCGCAAAAACTTCTGCGATTTTCGCAAAAATGTCTGCGATTTTCGCAAAAAGTTTTGCGATTTTCGCAAAAACTTCTGCGATTATCGCAAAAACTTCTGCGATTTTCGCAAAACTTCTGCGATTTTCGCAAAACTTCTGCGATTTTCGCAAAAACTTCTGCGATTTTCGCAAAAACTTCTGCGATTTTCGCAAAAACTTCTGCGATTTTCGCAAAACCTTCTGCGATTTTCGCAAAAACTCCTGCGATTTTCGCAAAAACTTCTACGATTTTCGCAAAACTTCTGCGATTTTCGCAAAAACTTCTGCGATTTTCGCATAAATTTCTGCGATTTTCGCAAAAACTTTTGCGATTTTCGCAAAAACTTCTGCGATTTTCGCAAAAACCTGTGATTTTCACAAAAAGTTTCGTCTGTGATTTTCGCAAAACTTCTGCGATTTTCGCAATAACTTCTGCGATTTTCGCAAAAACTTCTGCGATTTTCGCAAAACTTCTGCGATTTTCGCAAAAACTTCGGCGATTTTCGTAAAAATGTCTGCGATTTTCGCAAAAACTTCTGCGATGTTCGGTAAACTTCTGCGATTTTCGCAAAAACTTCTGCGATTTTCGCAAAACTTTCGGCGATTTTCGCAAAACTTCGGCGATTTTCGCAAAAACTTCTGCGATTTTCCAAACACTTCTGCGATGTTCGGAAAAACTTCTGCGATTTTCGCAAAACTTTTTGCGATTTTCGCAAAATTCTGCGATTTTCGCAATAATGTCTGCGATTTTCGCAAACCACTTCTGCGAATTTCGCAAAAACTTCTGCGATTTCGCAAAAACTTCTGCGATTTTCGCAAAAATGTCTGCGATTTTCCCAAACACTTCTGCGATGTTCGCAAAAACTTCTGCGATATTCGCAAAAATGTCAGCGATTTTCGCAAAAACTTCTGCGATTTTCGCAAAAACTTCTGCGATTTTCGCTTAAACTTCTGCGATTTTCGCAAAAACTTCTGCGAGTTTGCAAAAACTTCTGCGATTTTTGCAAAAACTTCTGCGATTTTCGCAAAAACTTCTGCAAATTTCGCAAAAACTTCTGCGATTTTCGCAAAAATGTCTGCGATTTTCGCAACACTTCTGCGATTTTCGCAAAAACTTCTGCGATTTTCTCAAAACCTTCTGTGATTTTTGCATCAACTGCTGTGATTTTCGACGAAACTTCTAAGATTTTCGCAAAAACTTCTGCGATTTTCGCAAAAACTTCTGCGATTTTCGCAATAATGTCTGCGATTTTTCGCAAAAACTTCTGCGATTTTCGCAAAAACTTCTGCGATTTTCGCGCAAATATCTTCTACGATTTTCGCAAAAACTTCGGCGATTTTCGCAAAAAGTCTGCGATTTTTGCAAAACTTCTGCGATGTTCGGAAAAACTTGGCGATTTTCGCAAAACTTCTGCGATTTTCGCAAAAACTTCGGCGATTTTCGCAAAAACTTCGGCGATTTTCGCAAAAACTTCTGCGATTTTCGCAAAAACTTCTGCGATTTTCGCAAAAACTTCTGCAATTTTCGCAAAAACTTCTGCGATTTTCGCAAAAACTTCGGCGATTTTCGCAAAAATGTCTGCGATTTTCGCAAAAACTTCTGCGTTTTTCGCACAAACTTCTGCGATTTTCGCAAAAACTTCTGCGATTTTCGCAAAAACTTCTGCGATTTTCGCAAAAACTTCTGCGATTTTCGCAAAAATGTCTGCGATTTCGCAAAAACTTCTGCGATTTTCGCAAACACTTCTGCGATTTTCGCAAAAATTTCTGCGATTTTCGCATAAATTTCTGCGATTTTCGCAAAAACTTTTGCGATTTTCGCAAAAACTTCTGCGATTTTCGCAAACCTCTGCGATTTCGCAAAAATGTGATTTTCACAAAAAGTTTCGTCGTGATTTTCGCAAACACTTCTGCGATTTTCGCAAAAACTTCTGCGATTTTCGCAAAAACTTCTGCGATTTTCGCAAAAACTTCGGCGATTTTCGCCAAAACTTCTGCGATTTTCGCAAAAATGTCTGCGATTTTCGCAAAAACTTCTGCGTTTTTCGCAAAAACTTCTGCGATTTTGCAAAAACTCCTGTGATTTTCGCAAAAACCTGCGATTTTCGCAGAACCTTCTGCGATTTTCGCAGAAACTTCTGCGATTTTCGCAAAAACTTCTGCGATTTTCGCAAAAACTTCTGCGATTTTCGCAAAAACTTCTGCGATTTTCGCAAAACCTTCTGCGATTTCGCAAACCTTCTGCATTTTCGCAAAAACTTCGGCGATTTTCGTAAAAATGTCTGCGATGTTCGCAAAAACTTCTGCGATGTTCGGAAAACCTTCTGCGATGTTCGCAAAAACTTCTGCGATTTTCGCAAAAAGTTTCGTTGCGATTTTCCGCAAAACTTTGCGATTTTCGCAAAAACTTCTGCGATTTTCGCAAAAACTTCTGCGATTTTCGCAAAATCCTGTGTATTTTCACAAAAAGTTTCGTCTGCGATTTTCGCAAAACTTCTGCGATTTTCGCAAAAACTTCTTCGATTTCGCAAAAATGTCTGCGATTTTCGCAAAAACTTCGGCGATTTTCGCAAAAACTTCTGCGATTTTCGCAAAAATTCTGCGATTTTCGCAAACTTCTGCGTTTTTCGCACAAACTTCTGCGATTTTTCGCAAAAACTCCTGTGATTTTCGCAAAAACTTCTGCGATTTTCGCAGAAACTTCTGCGATTTTCGCAAAAACTTCTGCGATTTTCGCAATAACTTCTGCGATTTTCGCAAAAACTTCTGCGATTTTCGCAAAACCTCTGCGATTTTCGCAAACACTTCTGCGATTTTCGCAAAAATGTCTGCGATTTTCGCAAAAATGTCTGCGATTTTCGCAAAAACTTCTGCGATGTTCGGAAAAACTTCGGCGATTTTCGCAAAAACTTCTGCGATTTTCGCAAAAACTTCGGCGATTTTCGCAAAAACTTCGGCGATTTTTCGCAAAAACTTCTGCGATTTTCGCAAAAAACTTCTGCGATTTTCGCAAAAACTTCTGCAATTTTGCAAAAACTTCTGCGATTTTTCGCAAAAACTTCTGCGATTTTCGCAAAATGTCTGCGATTTTCGCACAAGTTCTGCGATTTTCGCAAAAACTTCTGCGATTTTCGCAAAAATGTCTGCGATTTTCGCAAAAATGTCTGCGATTTTCGCAAAAATGTCTGCGATTTTCGCAAAAACTTCGGCGATTTTCGTAAAAATGTCTGCGTTTTTCGCAAAAACTTCTGCTATGTTCGGAAAAACTTCTGCGATTTTCGCAAAAACTTCTGCGATTTTCGCAAAAACTTCGGCGATTTTCGCAAAAACTTCGGCGATTTTCGCAAAAACTTCTGCGATTTTCGCAAACACTTCTGCGATGTTCGGAAAATTCTGCGATTTTCGCAAAAACTTCTGCGATTTTCGCAAAAACTTCTGCGATTTTCGCAAAAATGTCTGCGATTTTCGCAACAAGTTCTGTGATTTTCGCATAAACTTCTGCGATTTTCGCAAAAATGTCTGCGATTTTCGCAAAAACTACTGCGATTTTCGCATAATGTCTGCGATTTTCGCAAAAACTTCTGCGATTTTCGCAAAAACTTCTGCGATTTTCCGCAAAAACTTCTGCGATTTTCGCAAAAACTTCTGCGATTTTCGCAAAAACTTCTGCGATTTTCGCAAAAACTTCTGCGATTTTCGCAAAAACTTCTGCGATTTTCGCAAAAACTTCTGCGATTTTCGCAAAACCTTCTGCGATTTTCGCAAAAGCTCCTGCGATTTTCGCAAAAACTTCTACGATTTTCGCAAAAACTTCTGCGATTTTCGCAAAAACTTCTGCGATTTTCGCATAAATTTCTGCGATTTTCGCAAAAACTTTTGCGATTTTCGCAAAAACTTCTGCGATTTTCGCAAAAACCTGTGATTTTCACAAAAGTTTCGTCTGTGATTTCGCAAAAACTTCTGCGATTTTCGCAAAAACTTCTGCGATTTTCGCAAAAACTTCTGCGATTTTCGCAAACACTTCTGCGATTTTTGCAAAAACTTCGGCGATTTTCGCAAAAATGTCTGCGATTTTGCAAAAACTTCTGCGATGTTCGGTAAAACTTCTGCGATTTTCGCAAAAACTTCTGCGATTTTCGCAAAAAACTTCGGCGATTTTCGCAAAAACTTCGGCGATTTTCGCAAAAACTTCTGCGATTTTCGCAAACACTTCTGCGATGTTCGGAAAAACTTCTGCGATTTTCGCAAAAACCTGTGATTTTCACAAAAAGTTTCGTCTGTGATTTTCGCAAACACTTCTGCGATTTTCGCAAAAACTTCTGCGATTTTCGCAAAAACTTTCTGCGATTTTCGCAAAAACTTCTGCGATTTTCGCAAAAACTTCTGCGATTTTCGCAAAAATGTCTGCGATTTTCGCAAAAACTTCTGCGTTTTTCGCAAAAACTTCTGCGATTTTTGCAAAAACTCCTGTGATTTTCGCAAAAACTTCTGCGATTTTCGCAGAACCTTCTGCGATTTTCGCAGAAACTTCTGCGATTTTCGCAAAAACTTCTGCGATTTTCGCAAAAACTTCTGCGATTTTCGCAAAACTTCTGCGATTTTCGCAAAACCTTCTGCGATTTTCGCAAACACTTCTGCGATTTTCGCAAAAAACTTCGGCGATTTTCGTAAAAATGTCTGCGATGTTCGCAAAAACTTCTGCGATGTTCGGAAAACCTTCTGCGATGTTCGCAAAAACTTCTGCGATTTTCGCAAAAAGTTTCGTCTGCGATTTTCGCAAAAACTTTTGCGATTTTCGCAAAAACTTCTGCGATTTTCGCAAAAACTTCTGCGATTTTCGCAAAATCCTGTGATTTTCACAAAAAGTTTCGTCTGCGATTTTCGCAAAAACTTCTGCGATTTTCGCAAAAACTTCTTCGATTTTCGCAAAAATGTCTGCGATTTTCGCAAAAACTTCGGCGATTTTCGCAAAAACTTCTGCGATTTTCGCAAAAATGTCTGCGATTTTCGCAAAAACTTCTGCGTTTTTCGCACAAACTTCTGCGATTTTCGCAAAAACTCCTGTGATTTTCGCAAAAACTTCTGCGATTTTCGCAGAAACTTCTGCGATTTCGCAAAAACTTCTGCGATTTTCGCAAAAACTTCTGCGATTTTCGCAAAAACTTCTGCGATTTTCGCAAAACCTTCTGCGATTTTCGCAAACACTTCTGCGATTTTCGCAAAAACGTCGGCGATTTTCGTAAAAATGTCTGCGATTTTCGCAAAAACTTCTGCGATGTTCGGAAAAACTTCGGCGATTTTCGCAAAAACTTCTGCGATTTTCGCAAAAACTTCGGCGATTTTCGCAAAAACTTCGGCGATTTTCGCAAAAACTTCTGCGATTTTCGCAAAAACTTCTGCGATTTTCGCAAAAACTTCTGCAATTTTTGCAAAAACTTCTGCGATTTTCGCAAAAACTTCTGCGATTTTCGCAAAAATGTCTGCGATTTTCGCAACAAGTTCTGTGATTTTCGCAAAAACTTCTGCGATTTTCGCAAAAATGTCTGCGATTTTCGCAAAAATGTCTGCGATTTTCGCAAAAATGTCTGCGATTTTCGCAAAAACTTCTGCGATTTTCGCAAAAATGTCTGCGATTTTTGCAAAAACTTCTGCTATGTTCGGAAAAACTTCTGCGATTTTCGCAAAAACTTCTGCGATTTTCGCAAAAACTTCGGCGATTTTCGCAAAAACTTCGGCGATTTTCGCAAAAACTTCTGCGATTTTCGCAAACACTTCTGCGATGTTCGGAAAAACTTCTGCGATTTTCGCACAAACTTCTGCGATTTTCGCAAAAACTTCTGCGATTTTCGCAAAAATGTCTGCGATTTTCGCAACAAGTTCTGTGATTTTCGCATAAACTTCTGCGATTTTCGCAAAAATGTCTGCGATTTTCGCAAAAACTACTGCGATTTTCGCAATAATGTCTGCGATTTTCGCAAAAACTTCTGCGATTTTCGCAAAAACTTCTGCGATTTCCGCAAAAACTTCTGCGATTTTCGCAAAAACTTCTGCGATTTTCGCAAAAACTTCTGCGATTTTCGCAAAAACTTCTGCGATTTTCGCAAAACTTCTGCGATTTTCGCAAAAACTTCTGCGATTTTCGCAAAACCTTCTGCGATTTTCGCAAAAGCTCCTGCGATTTTCGCAAAAACTTCTACGATTTTCGCAAAAACTTCTGCGATTTTCGCAAAAACTTCTGCGATTTTCGCAAAAACTTCTGCGATTTTCGCAAAAACTTTTGCGATTTTCGCAAAAACTTCTGCGATTTTCGCAAAAACCTGTGATTTTCACAAAAAGTTTCGTCTGTGATTTTCGCAAAAACTTCTGCGATTTTCGCAATAACTTCTGCGATTTTCGCAAAAACTTCTGCGATTTTCGCAAAAACTTCTGCGATTTTCGCAAAAACTTCGGCGATTTTCGTAAAAATGTCTGCGATTTTCGCAAAAACTTCTGCGATGTTCGGTAAAACTTCTGCGATTTTCGCAAAAACTTCTGCGATTTTCGCAAAAACTTCGGCGATTTTCGCAAAAACTTCGGCGATTTTCGCAAAAACTTCTGCGATTTTCGCAAACACTTCTGCGATGTTCGGAAAAACTTCTGCGATTTTCGCAAAAACTTTTGCGATTTTCGCAAAAACTTCTGCGATTTTCGCAATAATGTCTGCGATTTTCGCAAAAACTTCTGCGAATTTCGCAAAAACTTCTGCGATTTCGCAAAAACTTCTGCGATTTTCGCAAAAATGTCTGCGATTTTCCCAAACACTTCTGCGATGTTCGCAAAAACTTCTGCGATATTCGCAAAAATGTCAGCGATTTTCGCAAAAACTTCTGCGATTTTCGCAAAAACTTCTGCGATTTTCGCTTAACTTCTGCGATTTTCGCAAAAACTTCTGCGATTTTCGCAAAAACTTCTGCGATTTTCGCAAAAACCCCTTTGATTTTCGCAAAAACTTCTGCAAATTTCGCAAAAACTTCTGCGATTTTCGCAAAAATGTCTGCGATTTTCGCAACAATGTGTGCGAATTTCGCAAAAACTTCTGCGATTTTTGCAAAAACTTCTGTGATTTTCGCAAAAACTCCTGTGATTTTCGCAAAAACTTCTGCGATTTTCGCAGAAACTTCTGCGATTTTCGCAAAAACTTCTGCGATTTTCGCAATAACTTCTGCGATTTTCGCAAAAACTTCTGCGATTTTCGCAAAACCTTCTTCGATTTTCGCAAACACTTCTACGATTTTCGCAAAAACTTCGGCGATTTTCGCAAAAATGTCTGCGATTTTTGCAAAAACTTCTGCGATGTTCGGAAAAACTTGGGCGATTTTCGCAAAAACTTCTGCGATTTTCGCAAAAACTTCGGCGATTTTCGCAAAAACTTCGGCGATTTTCGCAAAAACTTCTGCGATTTTCGCAAAAAACTTCTGCGATTTTCGCAAAAACTTCTGCAATTTTCGCAAAAACTTCTGCGATTTTCGCAAAAACTTCTGCGATTTTCGCAAAATGTCTGCGATTTTCGCAAAACTTCTGCGTTTTTCGCACAAACTTCTGCGATTTTTGCAAAAACCTGTGATTTTCGCAAAAACTTCTGCGATTTTCGCAGAAACTTCTGCGATTTTCGCAAAAACTTCTGCGATTTTCGCAATAACTTCTGCGATTTTCGCAAAAACTTCTGCGATTTTCGCAAAACCTTCTGCGATTTTCGCAAACACTTCTGCGATTTTCGCAAAAACTTCGGCGATTTTCGTAAAAATGTCTGCGATGTTCGCAAAAACTTCTGCGATGTTCGGAAAACCTTCTGCGATGTTCGCAAAAACTTCTGCGATTTTCGCAAAAAGTTTCGTCTGCGATTTTCGCAAAAACTTCTGCGATTTTCGCAAAAACTTCTGCGATTTTCGCAAAAACTTCTGCGATTTTCGCAAAAATGTCTGCGATTTTCGCAAAAACTTCTGCGATTTTCGCAAAAACTTCTGCGATTTTCGCAAAAATGTCTGCGATTTTCGCAAAAACTTCTGCGTTTTTCGCACAAACTTCTGCGATTTTCGCAAAAACTCCTGTGATTTTCGCAAAAACTTCTGCGATTTTCGCAGAAACTTCTGCGATTTTCGCAAAAACTTCTGCGATTTTCGCAATAACTTCTGCGATTTTCGCAAAAACTTCTGCGATTTTCGCAAAACCTTCTGCGATTTTCGCAAACACTTCTGCGATTTTCGCAAAAACTTCGGCGATTTTCGCAAAAATGTCTGCGATTTTCGCAAAAACTTCTGCGATGTTCGGAAAAACTTCGGCGATTTTCGCAAAAACTTCTGCGATTTTCGCAAAAACTTCTGCAATTTTCGCAAAAACTTCTGCGATTTTCGCAAAAACTTCTGCGATTTTCGCAAAAATGTCTGCGATTTTCGCAACAAGTTCTGTGATTTTCGCAAAAACTTCTGCGATTTTCGCAAAAATGTCTGCGATTTTCGCAAAAATGTCTGCGATTTTCACAAAAATGTCTGCGATTTTCGCAAAAACTTCGGCGATTTTCGTAAAAATGTCTGCGATTTTCGCAAAAACTTCTGCTATGTTCGGAAAAACTTCTGCGATTTTCGCAAAAACTTCTGCGATTTTTGCAAAAACTTCGGCGATTTTCGCAAAAACTTCGGCGATTTTCGCAAAAACTTCTGCGATTTTCGCAAAAACTTCTGCGATGTTCGGAAAAACTTCTGCGATTTTCGCAAAAACTTCTGCGATTTTCGCAAAAACTTCTGCGATTTTCGCAAAAATGTCTGCGATTTTCGCAACAAGTTCAGTGATTTTCGCATAAACTTCTGCGATTTTCGCAAAAATGTCTGCGATTTTCGCAAAAACTACTGCGATTTTCGCAATAATGTCTGCGATTTTCGCAAAAACTTCTGCGATTTTCGCAAAAACTTCTGCGATTTTCGCAAAAACTTCTGCGATTTTCGCAAAAACTTCTGCGATTTTCGCAAAAACTTCTGCGATTTCGCAAAACTTCTGCGATTTTCGCAAAAACTTCTGCGATTTTCGCAATAATGTCTGCGATTTTCGCAAAACCTTCTGCGATTTTCGCAAAAATGTCTGCGATTTTCGCAAAAACTACTGCGATTTTCGCAATAATGTCTGCGATTTTCGCAAAAACTTCTGCGATTTTCGCAAAAACTTCTGCGATTTTCGCAAAACTTCTGCGATTTTCGCAAAAAACTTCTGCGATTTTCGCAAAAACTTCTGCGATTTTCGCAAAAACTTCTGCGATTTTCGCAAAAACTTCTGCGATTTTCGCAATAATGTCTGCGATTTTCGCAAAACCTTCTGCGATTTTCGCAAAAACTTCTGCGATTTTCGCAAAAACTTCTGCGATTTTCGCAAAAACTTCGTCTGCGATTTTCGCAAAAACTTCTGCGATTTTCGCAAAAACTTCTTCGATTTTCGCAAAAATGTCTGCGATTTTCGCAAAAACTTCGGCGATTTTCGCAAAAACTTCTGCGATTTTCGCAAAAACTTCTGCGATTTTCGCAAAAAGTTTCGTCTGCGATTTTCGCAAAAACTTTTGCGATTTTCGCAAAAACTTCTGCGATTTTCGCAAAAACTTCTGCGATTTTTGCAAAAATGTCTGCGATTTTCGCAAAAACTTCTGCGATTTTCGCAAAAACTTCTGCGATTTTCGCAAAAATGTCAACGATTTTCGCAAAAATGTCTGCGATTTTCGCAGAAACTTCTGCGATTTTCGCAAAAACTTCTGCGATTCTCGCAAAAACTTCTGCGATTTTCGCAAAAACTTGTGCGATTTTCACAAAAACTTCTGCGATTTGCGCAAAAACTCCTGCGATTTTCGCAAAAACTCCTGCGATTTTCGCAAAACGTTTCTTCTGCGATTTTTGCAAAAAGTTTCTTCCGCGATTTTCGCAAAAAGATTCTTCCGCAATTTTCGCAAAAACTTCTGCGATTTTCGCAAAAACTTCTGCGATTTTCGCAAAAATGTCTGCGATTTTCGCAAAAACTTCTGCGATTTTCGCAAAAACTTTGGCGATTTTCGCAAAAACTTCTACGATTTTCGCAAATACTTCTGCGATTTTCTTAAAAATGTCTGCGATTTTCTCAAAAACTTCTGCGATTTTCGCAAAAACTTCTGCGATTTTCGCAAAAATGTCTGCGATTTTCGCAAAAACTTCGGCGATTTTCGCAAAACCTTCTGCGATGTTCGCAAAAATTTCTGCGATTTTCGCAAAAAGTTTCGTCTGCGATTTTCGCAAAAACTTCTGCGATTTTCGCAAACACTTCTGCGGTTTTTGAAAATAACTTCTGCGATTTTCGCACAAACTTCTGCGATTTTCGCAAAAACTTCTCGGATTTTCGCAAAAACTTATGCGATTGTCGCAAAAATGTCTGCGATTTTCGCAAAAACTTCTGCGATTTTCGCAAAAATGTCTGCGATTTTCGCAAAAATGTCTGCGATTTTCGCAAAACTTCTGCGATTTTCGCAAAAACTTATGCGATTGTCGCAAAAATGTCTGCGATTTTCGCAAAAACTTCTGCGATTTTCGCAAAAATGTCTGCGATTTTCACAAAAATGTCTGCGATTTTCGCAAAAACTTCTGCGATTTTCGCAAAAACTTCGGCGATTTTCGCAAAAACTTCGGCGATTTTCGCAAAAATGTCTGCGATTTTCGCAAAATTTTCTGCGTTTTTCTCAAAAACTTCTGCGTTTTTCGCAATAACTTCTGCGATTGTCGCAAAAACTTCTGCGATCTTCGCAAAAACTTCTGCGATTTTCGCAAAAACTTCTGCGATTTTTGAAAAAAGTTCTGCGATTTTCGCAAAAACTTCTGCGATTTTCGCAAAAACTTCTGCGATTTTCGCAAAAACTTCTGCGATTTTCGCAAAAACTTCTGTGATTTTCGCAAAAACTTCTGCGATTTTCGCAAAAACTTCTGTGATTTTCGCAAAAACTTCTGCGATTTTCGCAAAACCTTCTGCGATTTTCGCAAAAACTTCTGCGATTTTCGCAAAAAGTTTCGTCTGCGATTTTCGCAAAAACTTCTGCGATTTTCGCACAAACTTCTGCGATTTTTGAAAATAACTTCTGCGATTTTCGCACAAACTTCTGCGATTTTCGCAAAAATTCCTGCGATGTTCGGAAAAACTTCTGCGATTTTCGCAAAAACTTCTGCGATTGTCGCAAAAAGTTCTGCAACTGTTGCACAAACTTCTGCGATTGTCGCCAAAACTACTACGATTGTCGCAAAAACGTCTGCGGTTGTCGCAAAAACTTCGGCGATTGTCGCAAAATTTTTTGCCATGGTCGGAGAAAATCTGAATCTGTCTTACCATGGTCGGAATTGGTTTTATTTATACTTAAAATAGGTTTTGAGTTTTGGTTGTTTGGTTTGGGATGTGTTTATGTCGTAATTCAATGTTATTTTTATTTGTAACTATTCATAAATTGATTCATTTGTGTTAGGTGTTTGTCGATGTTTGTCTATGCTGCGGTTTTACTGTATTGCGAAAGAAGGTTTCAACTGCTGTTGCTAGAGAATGGATGTTTTCGTCGCTGAGCTTATAAGTTGCTATGCGTTCTCGGTTCACCTAGTTTGCTGCAGTAACGCCTGATTTGCGTGTTTTCAGTAAGTGTGTCACAATTGTTTTTATATGAACGGTGTGGCCTGAACTCTTCCGGTTGTGTTGTATAACCTGATTTGCTGAATGTGTTATAATGAATGTGTTGAAATAGTGTGATTTGGCTTTCTAAAGTGTGTTACAATTTGTGTATAACTAATACTGTGTATTATAATAAGTTCTGTATTTTAGATATGCTACACTAGACAATCGGGTCAACTCGCCGGTGCTTCTCTCTAAACTCAACTTCTATGTTCCGCCGAGATCGCTCTGAGCTAGATCGCTACATGACGTGGAGCAGCATCGCACACGTTTCGGCTCCTCTGATCCATCTCTTCATATGTGCCATGAGTTCAACGTTATCTGTGATCTATCGGATCCCGACATGTCCCGCGACTAGCTACTAAGTAATATCCATGCCGTGCGTCCTTCCACGTTCTAATTTTATTGACCAATTGACTGAATGTAAACGTTTACACGTATTTTGTGAATGTGTTGTAATGTTAAGTATTGTATTAAATTCTTCGAGGCGATCACGCGGTCCGTTGAATTTTGAATAACTTCTATTTGGCGTAACGTCCTACGCGGACATGCTGGGCTATCCGGGTTTTCAAGACTTAATTCACTACCACGCAACTGGTATGCCTTTGATTGAAGTTTGAACAAATGAACAAATAACATACACTGTGAGTCTTCTCATTCTACATGATACTTTTGATATCCTCTTTGTTACTGATCATCAGAATAACTAGGAAATGAACTTCTTCTTCATCTTCTTTGGCACAACAACGGTTGTCGGTCAAGGCCTGTGACTTATTGTTACCATAGCAGGATAGTCAGTCATACGTATGCGGCCACGGTCTATTCGTGGCTTGAAACCATGACGGACAAGTTGTTAAGTCGTACGAGTTGACGACTGTACCACCATGAATGGCTCATGAACAGAAAATGAACACACCATTGGAAATCCTTGAGGACAATATTATAAAAGATAATTTTCCGACGTCAATCAACGCACCTTTTGCCAAAAGCGTTGCACTTCATCATCCTCCAAACGTACAAAAACTAAATTAATTCCAATCATCATTTTACGCCTCAACATGCTTCACCAATTTCCCTTGGACGCTAACCAATAAAAACGTCCGCGTCATTCGGGACTAGCGCCACGATCCATGGATGCTAATTTTCTCAAATTATAAGTCCTGTCACTTTACCAATAGAGCATCAAGGGTGTCCTTATTTTCGTTGATATTTTAGCACCGAATGTTGAGGGTTAAAGATTCTTTCTTCAATAACTCACACTAACTTACTTCGTGGATATAGAAAACAAATATAGAAAATCTTACGCGCCCCGTGAAAAACGCGCCTATGCTGACCAACGGGCAACCGGGGAGCTACGATTTAATTAGCGATAATTTATGCATCCGCCCCGGTGATGTATGTAGCACGTTTTGGGCCTTTAATTAGGATATTAGGTGTGTCTAATGAAGATATCACTGCCAACGCGAGCAAGCAGCAACGAGACGGACATGATACTGTTCGACGATCGTCAGGTCGTCACCAACAATGCAAACCCGGTGTACCCTTAAGTGCGCGCGTAATTACTTCATTTCTGCGAATTTCACCCCTACCGGTGGAGTATCGCTGCGCTAGCATTTGGCATTGGCAAACGCGTCCTAATGGCAGCATACTGCGGTGCTGAAGGAACGATCGTTGCGTTTGTTTCGTAAAGACTTGATGATTTATGCGAATGGTATAAATTGTCAAACATCCTGTCCCATTACGCCGCTCGTTGCATCGCTGGGCAACGCGCTCGTTGCATATGCATCATCGTGCGCGCGAGCTACAAAAGCACTGGCTCACCATAAATTGTCACCCAGTTAATCAAATGATACTCCTCCTGCGTGGTTTGCCCACCTCCCTACCCATGGGGAAGGAGACTGCAATGGAAGGAGCCGAGAATGATTTCGTTAAAATATTTTCATAATTGCTTTAATGTGGGGCTGCACAGCGTACCGTTACTGTTTGGGTGGAATAAGTGGATAGTTTTTTATTGCTCCCACGTAGGGTGTGTTTATTTAAGTGATTTATTTTTTACTTCATTATCTGCCGACGGGATGCATTACTCAAAAATGTAAATTGAAGAAGGTATAAATGATAAAATTAAAGTTCTTCATCACATAGAAAATATGGCCATGACAACGTTTGCAGCTTAACTTTTTTTTTTCTTTTGAATAAGAAGTAGGTTTTTGATGAAAATAGTTTTCCTACTCAAGTTTAAAACACCATGATGGATAAATATTATGTTACAGTCAGCTAAGCCATGAACAGTTTCAGTTAGCGAGGAAAAATGAAATTATTGAACTCACTAATTACTAAATTCGAATCGTCATTGTACAACACAGATAATTATCTCAAAAATACATTACTACAACTACTACTACTACTACTACTAATACTAGATAACGTTTGCAACTGTTGAACTTGGTATCATGATAAGGCTTTTTTTATGTATAACCATGATTTTTTAAGCCGTTTGCCTTGAAACTATTAACTAAATGTTTTAAGGCTCAAATAATGTTTTCAACGTTTACAAAACTATTTCTAGTATTTAGAATTTTATTTAACTCGTAAAATTCCATTTGAATCATTTAGAATTTGATCTCACAATCTACATAATTTTCAAAATTTCGATTTAATAGCAATACTTTTCAATCAATTCAGAACCACATGCATGGCCTGAAATATTTTAATTAATGACTGCCCTTCCTCCATTCCCAATGCATCCTTATTATGCTTGAAGAGCTGGGATGATATTTTCATGCCCATTTTGTGGGCGCTCAGAAAGCTGCTAAAGAGTTCCGTTCCTCCAGTTTAGTTCCAGCTTGGTTTGAAGTCATCACTGTCTTTTTTTTTTGGTACCCGATTTATATTATTTTTTATGCTACATTTTTTCAGCAACCAAACCGAAATGATTGTGCCACATGTTGACAATCATGAAGCGATCGGGAAGAAATAGTTAGGAATGTAGCGCGGAGAAAATATGGATATGATTTCTTTGGAAACCGTACACCGGCTTCGGGGCATAGCAGAAACCTGCCAGCGACGGCAGTATCGCGAGAATGAGATAAATTATTAGAACAAAATGAAATCAACCAAATCCGGTGCAAAGTAGAGGCAACGAGCGGGAAAAAAGGGAAGGTGCAATGTAAAAAAGTGTAAATATACCTATTAGGAAGAGGACACTCACCCACAAGCGATGCGCAGTGCAGGTTCTAGCAGTGCGATCCAGTTACGACATACCGTGCCGGAGCAAGTCGCTAAAGCAACATAAATTATGCTCCAGCACACGATCAGTGCGCAATGTAGACACGCGGAGCATGGAATGCACGCGTTCGTGCGCGTCGTTACTGTTGATCATAATTATTCAACCTAACTCCATCGTTTTTCGTAGAATTTCGTCCTAATTAGAGCCTGAGTAGGTGATGATCGCTGATCTCAATTATATAATTGGTTCCACGTACAGCATGTGATGTAATATTGTTTTATTCTAGTCAGCACCGCCAGCGCGTTCTATTGCGGGGTAGAGCTGTCGCACAGCGTAATCATAATAAGCATAATTTATGTTGCGAGGTTCAATGCTGTGCAAAAAGCTAACGTGTAAATTATAGCCATGTGATGTCAGAATTTGCACTTTCTGAGGAAGTGAGGTTATTCAAAAAGGTTAAAAAAGTCATTTCAAAACTCAAGTCATGCATAAATTTCTGGGAGCCATCAAAGTTTAAAAATATACGTTACAGTATAAGTACAACATATAAGTAGAGTAAAGCTCCCAAAACTAAGAGCTACTAAAGAAAACGATAACAAAAGCATAAAAATAAAAAAGGTAATTAAAATAAACTTATAACTGAAATTAGTTTATACACTAAATAGTTCAAATCCTTTTCCTCTTGTTAACATAGACCTGCAACCATAAAAAGTCTGAGCCTTCTTAAACCTGGATTAAAACAGATAAATGTTACGATAAAAAAGTAAATGCAAAATTGAAACTTAAAAAGATCAAGAAAATATTGAGGCACACATTTTTCAACATGACAAATATAAATTAATCTATTAAAACTATTATTTTTAATTGTTCAGCTTCTTTATTTTATCTTAAATTGCGTTTATGTTTTACATTTAATTAAAAATCTGAATCCATCATAGTTTCGACGTATTTCGTATTCCTTCCATACCGCGGCGCCTAGATGACTGCTTGCTTAGCCCAGCTGCAGAATTTGGAACAAAAGAATATCCCAAGAAGCAGAAAAAAACAACATCGTTTCTTATGCTACCTCTTCCTCGTTTGCACGAAGGGTTACTGCTTTCCCAACAACGGGTCCGAAAACCACAAACATTGATCCTCATGTTTGTAATTAAACACCACCGACGGAACGATGACATATGAGCACTGTTTTTCTGGATACGGCCGAGTCCTCGATTCGAGTGGCTGGTCGCAATAAACGAACGCACGGTACAAGCGCAACCTAATTATGCAGGACGGCACGGTTCCAAAACGAAGGCGGTTCCAAACGAGCTTTACCGTAACATGGCGAAGGATTGTTGCAGATCACTTTCACGCCTTCGGCCGGAAAACTCTTGCTCCGGAGCTGTTCCTTTTTCTCCGAACACACCCCAATAAATCAGATCGATTAGTGTCGTGCTTGGCGGACGGTTGCCACTTAGTTTTTTGTAAATAATTTAATCCCTTCCGTAACGCATCATTTGGTGTTGGTACAAGGAGAAACATGCTTTTTGGTTTTTTTAATTATTTTAATACGTTCCACTTTTTTCTGCTCAATATAAGTTATAATTCGAAAAATCGTAGCAACACCATCTCGTATCATGTTCATGTTTTGAATTATGCTATGCCTTTACCTCGGAATATTTATAATTTCCTTCTAAACGTAATAGACTGATGAGCATTTATTTGTACCATTATGTCAATGAAGAGTACAAGTCACATTACGTTTTGTTAGTAGTGCCATCGTTCAAGCAGTCAACAGGTTCGTGAAAAGAAATGACCCTCACCACGTCCCTCACACTCCACTTTTCACCGTTATTAGGTTGAACTGACAAGATTTACGATAATAATAAATCAATTAGAAGTGTGGCTGAGCAATACGAAGAGAAACGGATGTAGCCACCAAAGCATCGTAAGTACAGTGTGTGCCATTTTAATAGAATGCGGGGAAACATTCAAGCAAAGTTTAATGTTGAATCAATTTTAGTTAGTTTCTTTATTAAAACCGTATCATATAACATAAATAAACAGACCAAGTAATAATAAAAATAATAATCATTGTTTGTTCTCAATTTTTTTAGTCTACTACAAGAACATCGCCACAAGTGTAAGTGTACAATGAAGCCGTTGTTGAAAATTTGTCGCTTAAAAAGGTTACATGATGGAAGTTTCAAGCGTATTTCAATTGCTGTAGATTAATACGCAAAATTTCTTTTCTTCGAAATGCTTTTTTCATTCAAATATAAATTTAGTCAATAGAATCACATAATAAAAATGTGCTAAACTATGCTGATGCCCAATTTGCGGTGTTGAACGAAAAACTGCTACGAGAAACATTTCGAAAAATATTTTTAAAATCTGTGTTAATCATACAACACCCACTGTTTCCTCGCAGCACACCGAAAAAAGAAAACCGAAGGAAAACTCCAAATAGCGGCACACATTACTCTTGGCGGCGCTACAACACGGCAGGCAAACAGACATTGCGGCAAAACATGCTTTCCGTTGTAACCGCTCATGTTCTCCAATTACACACTGGCGGGATACGTCGTGTATGCGTTTGGGATTTGAAAAATGACTCCGGCAGAGACAATGATGCACTATGCGCGGCAGTGTCAGTGTGTGCGGTACGTTGTGGTACATAAAATGAACCGTGCCGTGCCGATGGCTGGCAAGTTTGTTATATTTTGACGTTTATTTGACATGAATGATCGAACGATCGGAGGATGCGTTAAGTGTGCGTTTAGCAGATATATTTACTAAACATGGGGGAGAATAAATTTGCTAACCGAGAGGGTGGTTCACATGTTCATGATAATTATTACTATTCGTCAAGTGTCGATCAACAATATGCTATAATTAAAATATGTGATATTATCTAACTTCTTCTTCTTCTTCATTGGCACAACAACCGTTGTCAGTCAAGGCCTGCCTGTACCCACTAGTGAAGTGAGCTTGGCTTTTAGTGACTTATTGTTACCATAGCAGGATAGTCAATCCTACGTATGGAGACACGGTCTATTCGATGCTTGAACCCATGACGGACTTGTTGTTAAGTCGTACGAGTTGACGACTGTACCACCAGACCGGCGTTGATATCTAACGGACACTTAATAATTCGAATAAGGACATACAGATGATAGTTTCAAGAAGCTTTAAGACGAAGTAATATCGAAAAGAAGACACCTAGACGCTTTACAAAAACCAGAAACAATGAAAATGTCAACATCTGTACAAAATTCTTGCTTCCCTCACCCCAAATCTCTGATTGATTACAGTACAGAAGTATTCGAAACCATCCCATTAGCGATTATTACTCGTCGAGCCTCCTTCACCAAACAACACACGCTCATTAAAATAGCATCCAACGATCTCACATCTCACTGCTAAAATGCTGTTCGTTTCGTGCTTCCACAAAAATAAAGCTAACAATTTAAACGATCGTTCGCTTTCCCAGACGACGGACCCCAATCAAAAGGAAGCCCGGGCCGCGCTCTCCTTGCGCACATTGGGTGTTGGGCGCAGTGGCTCATCATAACCCACAAATGGCGCCAGATTGTTTTCGAAAAATTCAATGAACCGTACATTTCACACATTCCTCGCCAACGGTTAGGAACCTTTCTCGAGCGAGGATGGGGTGGAAGTGATCACGGTTGGAGCAGTGTTCGGAGAAAGATCTCAAGATCTCAGGGATGACTTTTGTCACACAGATGCCTTACAATGGATGTATATGTGTGTATGTGGCAGTGGGGTTTGTATTTGGGATTCGTTAATTACCTACTCAACAAATCATTGAACGTCAAAACGGCGCGGTCCTTTTGGCCCCGGGAGACATCTCGTTTGCGATGAAGCGTGCAGGTTTTGAATATTAAGCGAAACGGCGAAGAAAGAAAAAACACACACACAAAAAGTCAACACAAGCAGTTCAGTGTTTCTATAATTGGTCGTTGAGAGAATGGCAAAAAATGTATCTTAAAATGACAATACCACCGATCCTTGCACAGGTCCTCCTAAGCGCCCTGATGAGCTACAAATATTTCCATTAGTCCCTAATTTCAAGCGAACACATTTGTCATCGGCCCAGCGGATCGGAAGTAATGCTTCATTTGTGGCTGCGATGACATCACGCTGGTGACTGCTGTATCTGAGTTTGTTTTTTTTTTGTTTATCATGCTCTTGGCTTTTCTAATGATGATTTAAATGTGATTTAATTCTACGTGTCGGCTTGCTTTCGATTCGAAGAATTCCAAAAGTGTCACAAGAACAGATACATTGAGTTATGCATACATTCAAGCGAATGATCTCCAAAATTGTAATAATCAAGTGTTTGTTTGAACAACAAAACACGTAAAATGACTAATGTGCATAAATTTGCAAAGAAATCATTTAAATATTTTCCAAAATCTCAATCCAACTGTGATATTATGAAAACAAGAATGTGATATTATGAAGAAAAAAAAAAGAATGTGATATTATGAAAACAAAAGTTCAAAGAATCCACCCCAAAACATCCACAAACTTTGTTGTTAGCTCATTTAATTGATATGTTGCTGACAACAACGCTGTCATGTGTCAAAACACTACCATTTTACCAACAAATTAAACCCGTCCGTAATACTATCTGCGCCACTACCGATGCAACCCCATTCAAGCTTCAAGGTTCATTGACAAAGGCACCAGCTTCTCCACCCGAACAAAGAAAAAATAAACCCGTTCCCATTTTGTACAATACATGGAAAAGCGGGAAAGGCCGCTTCCCTCCCATCAAGACTCCCTTTCCAAAATAAGCCACTTAGCCAAAAGTCGACGAATGCAATCAATTATGCTCCAATTACCGAACAATTAACGCCTCTGGCCAAGTTGATGCTTTCCGGCGTTGATTAATGTGTGCCGTTTCGGTGTGTAGCAACGCTCGTCGACCAACGGAAAAGCAGTTGGCTGGGGTGGGGGAAAAGGTGTCCTCATCCCGAGCCAAATCGCGTCTTACCAAAAGGAAAAGCAGTCGTAACGATCGTTTGACGCGAAACTGCAAACACCGCAACATCGTCGGCTCGGCGGTCGACTGCAAGAACCATCCCTTCGAACCGATAGGCAGAACTTTGTTTGAGATTAAAAATAAATCTTGCGGTTAATTTATCTTCTCGCTTGCAGTCGGCAAGTCAGAGGCCCTCCACCCAATGCACCCTCGCGTATCGGTGTTTCGGAGACGACAGGAAATGTGGCGTACAGAAAAAAAGGCAAAAAGGCCGTACACCGAGTTATTGGGAAGGAAGAGCTACTTTCTTGAACAAACGTAGCCCTTTTTTTGTTTGCTCAGTGGCGTGGCGGAAAATTGTTGGAATAATTTGTCTTGCTTCGGTTTCCGAGTCGGCTGTTGGTTGCTGGTGGGTTAGACAATGACACTCGATCGTTCGGCAGGTTGTACTAATTTATGTTGCTGCGTGAACCTGTCTGTGACCATTTGCTAATTTGAAGGAATGCGGACGGCGTACGATGAACGGTACTGGCTGCACATCAACAACCTTTGCCGATGATTGAATTTGTGTTACAAATGCCTTTGGTTATGGTTCTCATTTTCATAATTTTTGTCCATCTTTTTATGGGTGGTTTTATGATTTTATTTTATAAAATTTATCTTACTGAAACCGTGAATTGTTAATCATTATAATAAATTGGACTAAAAATATTTTTTTTTAAATATCGTGAAGATATGAAACAAAAGCACAACACGTCATGAGAGAGACATAAAGAAGAAAATGAAATTGAAAATAAAAATACTGTAAAAATGAAAAAAAAAATTTATAAATGATACGGCCAACCAGGCCGTCTTTACGAGAAATTTAAAATAAAATAAAAAAGTTTTTTGATTATTTGATAAGAATGGATTGTAAAGGCCATAAACAAGTTGCGTTAAAATATTTTAATAACATAACATCACATACATAAAAAGAGCCATGAGCTATTTCAGAGTGCTTTTTAAATTAAATAGCATTCAAATATTGAAAGAAGCAAAGGGTAAGTTGATGCTCGCTCTTTGATCGCCCCTTTTTTATAAGTGCTTGTTGTTTAAAGCTAGTTTATTTATTTGTTGTTAATCTCCAAATCAACAGAATGTATCAAAATAAATACAATATTTTCACCGATTTATTGTTTGATTTTAGTATATAGTTTATTCATTTATTTTACCACTAACACCATCATTAAATTGTACCAAACCAGCAACACATGATATCAAAAGTTTAACTTTCTGTTAAATAGCGAGTTAAAGAAACCCATTAGTAGAAATGAATTCTTTTGCGGATTTCAATCATCAACTTCATAAGTGAGAAAGAATTCCCCCCAGGACATAATCATTGCTTAATTAGACACCAACTAAGAGTAACCCCCATTAACTTGTCCTGTTATGATCCGTGTGTTCGACTGTCCTATCCAGTCCCCCTGTCCCACGTTTCCCGAATAATGCCCCGTGTCGTGCAACGTACATTCCTGATGTCTGGCCTGATGATTCAATAAACAGATTTTACCAATTTATTCTCTTACCCCGTACCCAATGCGCCGTGACGTATCGAAGTAAATATCGCCGCAATAAAACCGAACAGATGAGATACTAACGACGAAATCATGCGTTGATAATGTGTGTCTGTGTCCCCGAGTGGGCCACACTTTTCCTCCGCGGAAAATGCGGAGGGAAATTATACGCTCTGAAACCTCCAGTCGTAACCGTGTAGGTACCGAATCTCATTGGAAAAATGTGTGCTCCTCCCGAGTTTTCTTTTGCCTTTCGTACTGTTCGAGAAATTTTCCCCGACCCAGCATCAACGCCGGATAATTAGGCGATGATTTATTGGTGTCGCTTGTACCAGTGAAACGGCGCAGCATCCAACTCGAAGGAAATGATCTTCATGCACGATCAATGGACACGCCCTCTTTCTTCCCGGGACGGAAAACGATGGTCAAAATGCAGTGGTTGTTAATCTATTTTTTTTTTAAGTTCTATTTTGTGTAGATCTGTGTTACATGACTACAAATCATTATTTATCTACATCAACTCTAACCACTTTTTGATATAAACCCCAACGTAAAGTATCTAAAACTGGAAAAATAATCTCAAAATTTACGTAATTTTTTTATGTTTTGTCAATCCTTGAAAAATACTTGACAAACCCTGACTCAAGGGAAAAAAAAATAAAACCAGAGACATACAGATGAGGGTTTCTCTTGTTTGCTTTTCCCTCTTAAATACGCAATCTCTTCAGGACCTTCTCAAACACGCGAACATCCTCGATCGTCACAGAGCGCAAGTGGAAATGCTCTACCATTTTCAAGACGAGTCCATCCCATCCATCGCACAGTCGATCGCGGAAAACTGGTCGAAACGGACGTTGGAGTGCGTTAGCGTGACATATTTAGCGATAGTTTGAAATGTTGTGATGCACTGTGAAACTCTCATATATTGGTGGATGTGTAGGAACTAACCTTTATGTGAAACCTTCATGTTGTGGTGAAAAATGAAACTTTAGTAAAGTATGATAATTATTTTAACCTATGAATGAATAACCTTCAATCAAGTGAAGCAAAAGGATTTGTGATAATTGAGTGCATAAAGTGCTACAACAATCACACCTAGTTTTATGAGTTAACCACTCATGTACTATGAACCATCCCGCCTTCGGTAAGCCGTTAGTGACATCAACCATTACTTCAACGATGGCATCCAGTGTAGTGAACTCTACGCCCTCCTCAATGCACCACGTAGATTCGGTAGCAAACAATCGAGTAAAAAACAGTTTCTCGATCGAACATCTGCTCGCTAAACCAGATCGATCGGGTACAGCATCGACTTCGTCCGCCGCATGCTATCGTGGGATGGATGATCGTGTCGCTAGCTCCTATCCCATCGCTCACCCTGCCCAACTGCACAACAGTATGGTTTATCAAACGTTAATGACTCGCAGTGCGTCGGCAGTTGAGTTTTTGGATGTGAATAAAAATGAAACGAGTGCTGTTCCGTTTGCCGCTGATCGCCCACCGTCGGAACGGGCAGCATCTTCTTCGCCCGAGTCAAGCTGCAATGAGGATACGATGGATAATTGTTCGGAGATCGCTTCCGAAGGAAGTGCTAGTGGTGAGTTTTATTAATTTGTTTAAAAACAGGTTGGGTGTATAGAAGATATCAATCTATACATTTTTCAATTAGATATTAACATAAGGTGTTAAGGTTATCGATGCTCCGATGATTAAAACGATTTTATTGTATTCGCTTTCAATCTAGAAATTTGTCGTCATAGCTAATGTAATGTCGACACGTATAATGTAGGAATTAGTTACGAATTATCATTCTGTATCGTCTACGTTTGGTGGCGTGTGAGGGAATTCCAGCTTGATTATTATGCAATCTAATCCTGCATAATCCTACAGTACATGTACTAGCAATGTACTGGTAAATTCTCGGGTTATTAACAACATGTTCATATTCTAATAGCGATATGTATAGTAGAAAAGATGTACAGTAGGAAGACCTATAATAACGGTCGGCAAAGTCCGCGTGCCAAATGCGACCCGTCACAACGTTCAATTCGGCCCGCGAAAGGATTAGGCTGATTTTGAAAGATGGGGGGAAATTATTGGTAAGCAAATTACTGAAGATCTCATAGTATGACATTTTACTCCATCTTACTCTTTCAACTTCAATAAAAATAAAATGAAATGATGGACCATCAGTTATCAGTTATCAATTTATCTGACATGGCGTTACTTATTCATAAAGCGCTTTGATGGTTACTAAATTCAGGTAGCTACTAATGTTTCAATAATTCAATGACCAATATTTTTTGCGGTGTGAAAAGATGAGCTAATCAAGAAGCGATATTGCTCTTGCCTTGTTATTTTTTACTGTTCACGTTTTTGCCCCTCTGTTGGCAATCCTTAAATGATCAAATATTACAATTAGTTTTAAAAATAGGTATTGCCAATGTTGAACCATGCTTGAATGAAATACAGAAATATAACATTATTATCAATCACATTGCTTGATATCATTGATCTTTTTTTTTTATGTTGTATTACGTACTAATGTAAGCGCAAAAATAAAACCGTATTCTCTTGGCCCGCGGCTTTTGATCATTTGCTAAATTGGCCCTGCATAGAACAACTACTGATGTTGTGAATAAACTGAAAATCTACTTCAGAATCCAGAAAACTAATCGGAAAAAAGGCCAAGCCATGAAAATGATGGTTTCGGTTTTGAAGGATAACCAATAGCTGTTCCATCTCACCGAATGTTGCTCTAAGGAATAATTATTTTCAGAACATTGTCGCGTATCACACAAAGGTCATGCTTGGTAGTCATAGCGCTGGAGAGTAAAAGATTCAGTTATAACTCATTGTTCACCTTCATTGTGAGACACAGTTCTTAAGCTTTTATTTAGAGGTTGCTTGCCTAATCTCGTATATGATCAAGCGGTATGCAACGACCAGTAAATCTAGTGTGACGAAAATTACCCTTGTAGTATTTATTCGTTTAGATGAGTTAAATGTTGCCAACGTTCGAAACAGACAGAGTTATTGAAGTACAGTTAGTAATAAAAACAAAAATAAAGTCATAAAAGATTTTTTGAATCGAGCTAACATCTTTTTAACAATTTCCTTAAATGTGACAACAACATTTGAGTGATTACATTTTAGTGAATAGTAATTTATTCCAATTATGCATTAGAATATTTAAACCCATAATTCTAAGATCTTTGATTCTATAAATTTTTGCTTGAATAAAAAGAAACATTTTCTAAAATAAAATAATAATTTCGTTAAATAACTAAAATAACGTGAAATTAAATTAAAGAATCGATGATATAATGCAATCGTAAAAAACTCAATTGTTTTCGATTAACTCTTGGTAGCTAACTGTTTTTTTTTCTCCATTAAATCGTATAAAAAGAGAATATTATTTGTACAAAAAAGTAAAGAAAATGAGCAATGAGCAGAAGAGATGTATGTTTGTATATTTTTGTATACGGTAGGAACGGACACAACAAACTTAAATCGCAATTCTTGTTTTCTCTCGCAGTTTTTGGATGTACAAACCTATTCAAAAAAAATTGTCACTTAGAATTTTTAGTCAAAAATATTCCTCCGCAAGAAAAATGTGACTATTTTTAGCTACGTCTTTAAATATTTCTCTCAATAACTTATCGCCTACGATCGTTTTTCCCCCATCCATTGACAACCATTCACGTGTACGAACTTCAGTCTCTTCTCCACCTTCCTATCGGCCAATCATCGATGCTAAAGCCAACGCATCGGCATCCGCCTTCTAACATGCAGCCCGAAAACTAACAAACCTGTCGTACTGCTCATCAATCATCGCCAGAGCAGCATTTAATCGTTTTCTAATTGCCTCCAAATACGCCACTTAATTGTCACCGAATGTCGATCAGCGGCTTTAACTGCCCGACGGTAAGGATGTGAGAAATGCCGTCGTCATGGACCGGGCCGAGTCGGTACGTTCGAACGTCGAATGGGTTTTTTTTTCTAACTTTACTTTACTGTGAACTAAAAATATCAACGCAGATATATGTTTTCGTAAACATGAAAAGTTTAAAAGTACGGCTAAAAATACAACTCATATTAGTGGTCACGAAACAGCTCACTAAACTCATACCTGTCATCGTTTAAAATTGTTGCTCATAACTAATTACAGCCATTTTTTCTGCGTGTTTTTTTATCTCTTTTGTAGGAGGACTGGCTGCTCACGATGATAGAAAGAAACGACCACGCACTGCATTTTCTGCGGCTCAGATCAAAGCATTGGAGACGGAGTTTGAGCGCGGCAAGTACCTATCCGTCGCCAAGCGTACCGCACTGGCCAAACAGCTACATCTAACCGAAACTCAAATCAAGATATGGTTCCAAAACCGACGCACCAAGTGGAAACGCAAATATACAGCGGACGTTGAGTCACTCGCCTCACACTACTACTCCCAGCTTGGCATTGGAAGTTTTGCCCGTCCGATGGTCGTTGGGGATCGGTTGTGGTTGTTCAGCCAAACACCGAACGGACCAACGCCCGTCCAATCACTCCTGCTTAATGGTCCACAGCCAGGAGCTGCTGGTGCATCTCATCCAGCACTCGGCATGCAACATCCCGCTGCCATCAGACCTTACCCGACTCTTTCCGGGCCCGTTCCCATGAACGCCGGTCCCAATTTCCCCACACGTCCAGGAATGCCACCGGGAGCGTACCTTTCCAGTATACCCTCGGCGGCAGCAGCTGGACCTGGCGGATTTCTACACAAAATTCCTTCAACATCGCCCCAAAGTCGAATGGCACAACCGCTTGGTTTGAGGCCACTGTCGTCGGGAGAACTCTTGGAAGGGGCCTACTACACTGCAGCTGGAATGCCCGGACCAAAATTTAATCCAAATGAGCTAATCAACGGAGGATTGCTGGCAACGGATGGTAACAGTTCGGGAATAGCCGATCTTGAGCGTGCTTTTGGCAATCCGAGCAATATGATCGAGAGTCTAGCAACGTCCAATCCAACTGAAGCATCGATCGCTGGTGGCGTGCGTACCGGCGGTAAGAAGGGTGCCGATTTGATGAACAACAACGAATGTGCCATTAAGGATGGATTGGCCTCCAGCGAGCAGGATTCGTCGAGTGAAATAGATTGTGAAGAGATTGAGGATGAAGCAATGATTTGACAAGTAGAGTTATTAGAATTATCACGGATAATTTGACCGTGCGAACTAGTGTACAAACACTAACGAAAGTGGTCTAACGAGCCTCGATAATAAAGCATAAAGGGTATTGTTTAAAAGCTGATCTAATCAACATCCAATTAAATGTGCAAAACTTGTTAAAACTCCACAGATTTTTTAAAATAAAGAACAAACTAATCAAACTGATATGAAAAAAATAGAAACGTTTCTATGTTTTAACAAAACTCTTATTATCTTATCCCAAAATCCGCAAGTTACCGTTTAGGATAAACATTGCCGAACCCTGCCTTGATCCACCATATTATTCTCGGGAAGAAAGTGGGCGTGTCTACTGACCGCAAGTGAAGATCATTTTCTCAGAGGATGGCGTGCTGTTTCAAGCAACAAGAGACATCAATAAATCACCGACCAATTAGTTAGTTGGTTGTTCCGTTGCTTGAAAAGGATTTTCCAAAATAATATCGTAAAACGCATAAAACATTGCAATTTTTATTAAAGAGAAGTAGTGCTCATTAAACTGACAATTGCGATCATTCCGAAATGCGATAAGATTTTGCAATTATTATCAATTATTATGCAATTATTGAAGATAAACAAACTGCGAAAAAAGAATGCACTCCATCCATTAATATAAAGTTTATAATATTTGTTTATCAAACATAAAGCAACAACGGCTTTAAACCATATTAAATATCACCTTCATATAAAACAAATGTTAAGTTTCGGTGCACAACTATCTAACTCCCGGAATACAGTAACACAAGAGCTGCGAAGTGCTGATTTATTTACAGAGTTTCACACAGTGTATGTGAGAGTTTATGCTGGCGTAAAGTGTGTACATTTATTTCACAGTGAGTACAGAGTTTCATACAAACGCTTTCCGTTCATTGTTTCTGTTTGCTTTTGGCTCTCCTATTCTCTTTCACGATTTCTTCCTTGCTAATGATTGTTACTATTTTTAGCAATTGTTGCTACACTGATTTATGTTTCGCTCCAATCGAGAGTACCATTTGACACGTACAGTTTCGGTGTTTGATTTCGACTTTTCTTTTTTCTACTATTTAAAAATGCTACCTTACGTCGTGTTTTGCTTATTTACATAGATCATACCATTGCGCTTAGTGTGGGTATCAATGAATGACATTGGAATCCTTTTGCTGCTGACGTACGATTTGTATGTCTCATTGTAAAGATTAGTTCTCTCTCTCTCTCTCTCTCTCTCTCTCTCTCTCTCTCTCTCTCTCTCTCTCTCTCTCTCTCTCTCTCTCTCTCTCTCTCTCTCTCTCTCTCTCTCTCTCTTTGAATTCTATTCCCCACTTTCAGAACATACAATTTCCCAGACACACTACACTGTTCGACAGGACTCCACTGTCCCTAGCCATCCTTTCAATTGTGATGCATTTTTTGCTATCATTTATTTATGTTGTAATTTTTAAAACGTTTCATTACCCAAAATTTCTAAAAGATGGAGCCAAAATGTATTGCTTTTAGGTTTTTTGT
This sequence comes from Anopheles merus, assembly GCF_017562075.2. Lineage (NCBI taxonomy): Eukaryota > Metazoa > Arthropoda > Insecta > Diptera > Culicidae > Anopheles > Anopheles merus. Next base: position 19,581,923 of record NC_054083.1, read on the forward strand.
TGTTGTCTGGCTAACGGCTGAAACTGCATTCTGGCATTCTTCATGTCGGCTGTGTGGCAAGTGGAGTGGTTCCACACGCACGCATACACGCATCACATACATTCAAAACAAACACTCATTTGACTAGCTGCTGCAGCGCATAAGCAGTGCAGTGGGTGTGCTTTGTATGCACTTTTCTTAAATTCTAACTGTTCTCCTGGGCTTGCATCACAAATCAATGCTCTGTGAATCAGGTCGAGTATCAAAAAGTAGAAGACTTGTTGGTGTTACGCAACTTTGCAAGGAAAAAAGGAACGTACTGTAGATACGATAGCGATAGCAAGGAACTGTGTTGATAGTTGGTGATTGAGTTAGAAAAGAATAACGATACACTTAAACAGGCTGGTGACTGGTTGTTCAGTGGATAGTGCAGTAAGGGTAACGTAATTATTCTAGCATTTCACCTTTCTTCTAGATGTCTATAAAATCGTTTCACTGAAACAAAATATAAAAAATACAAAAAAATCCTAAATGCCCTAACATAAAATGTAATAGTAAGATGGTGATTGTTTCAATCACTTTGCCAGTTCATACAGCGGAATTGAGCGGATTTTTGCCTAGAGTGCGTAACACTAGCGATAAACTTAGCTATTTGCAGGTGTTCAACGCACGGGAATGATTAACACTTTTGCGTATGTGTGTGGATTGCAGTAAAGGCAAAACAATATCAAAACTATTGCAGGGAAGTGAGCAAATGGTGGTTGCTTTTGCTGTTGCATCACTCATACCACCACGTCAGCAATCGATGTGAATTTTGAAATCCATTTTTAAACGTCCCCTACAACATTTACGCTAAAACAAAAAAAAAAAAAAAAAAAAAGGCCACCACGACATCGTGCTGTGTTTCCTCTACCACGCGTGCGGTGTGTGTTGGTGTGTAAGAAAAGTCAGTTCTTCACGGAAGCGAACGCACGTGGAAACAGGTTGCGCAGCAAAACGATAACAATGCTGCGCTGCTAGATCAGGCTGGGCAGTGGAGCGCTCTGTTAACTCCAGGTGAGATCGTAACCCTTCCAGTTTGCACTCGGCGCCAGATACACCCGCTGGCCATTGTAGAAGAACGAAACTACGCCCCGGTAGGCCGTCCGCGGTACGCCGCTCTGTAAACCATTGCGAAATTCAATTGCTTGCGTCAGGTGGCTGGTACAAAGAAAAGACAGCAGGTCGCGCCGGTACTTACCTTAAAATCGTCCATCAGGCCGAGGTTTTTGGTGGCCCGTTTGTACTGCTCTTTGGTGTGGTACGCTATGCGAATCGGCTCACGCGTCATTACCATGCCACGCTTCAGTTCATCCAGCGTTACCACCGGACTCTGGTACACGGTTTTAAGGAACGCATCGTCGTATGCAGACTGGAGGAAGGAAAATGCGAGAGTGAAGAAATGGAGAAACAGATTAATTACACACACTGTTTGCTGAGTGACACAGAGTTATTTGAACGGCAACTCATTTTACCTTCACCAGATAGGAAAGGTTCGTTTTGGTAAAGCTAACAAACTCTTCGCTGAGCTTGATGAACTTTAGATGTTTATCAAAGAATAGACCACTGTAAATACAAAAAATACGTTAATTTCACACACTAATAACACCAAACCACCTAAACGCTGCAAACATACTTCGATACACCAATTTTGCCAAACGTTCTCGTCCGGGGCAGTTCCGGCCGTATGCAAGCCCGCTCCTTGCGTTGCTCCGGCTGACGAATCCAATCATCCCAGAATCTGTAAAAATGATTACAATTGATTACTGAGCGCCCATTATCGCAATCTGTCAGACAAAAGCAACTCACGCTTTCGGCCATTTCGGTTCCAGCTCGTCCCACAGATCTTTCGTCATCATCCATCCCAGCCCGGGGAAGAAATCGGACCGATAGAGCAGATCATGCGCGGTCGTATCAATTAATCCCTCCTTCCCATTGTCGTTCCACGCCGACACACACCACAGCGACTTGTCGCGTTTCAGTATCGGGTAGGTGCCGAGGAAGTACTCGTAAAAATCCGGCGCCACGCTCAGATCGTCCTCGACCAGTATCACCGAATCGAACCCTTGCCCGAAGACGGCCCGAAGCGCCCAGCCGTAGTGACGCGAGATTTTGTAGTACCCCTTGTACTTCTTCTCCTTCGGCGGCACGGGTATGTCCGACTGGTCCGGCTGCTGGATCAGCGTCACCTCGTCCCGGTACGAGAGGATGGTGTTGCGTGTCGCCTCATCGTCACAGTCCTGCGACACGATAATGGGAAACTGTTCCGCGCTCGGTCGATAGCGTATCAGATCGTCCAGACACTTGTTGACGGAGATACGGTTGCACGCGAACACGACCACCGGGATGACGGGGAAGGCCGGATCGTTGTTGAGATAGCGCTGCTGAAACTTGCTCAGCACCCGCTCCACCTCGGGCCGTCCGTCTTCTGCCTCGGGTATGGGGGCGAGCGGTGCCGGCACGCCCAATACATCTTTCCCATCCTCTTCCTCTGCCGGTGGTGCTTGTCGTGCTTTCGGCAGCTCCGCTTCCAGCACAGCCAGGCCGGGAGATTCTTGCGACGGTACAGCCGGGATCGGTTGCGCCGGAACGCTCGATACCTTGTCGGTCCGCCGCAGAATGTTCATAATGTCACGGTACAAATTCTGCCGGCTGTCGGCAAAGCTTTTCAGATTCTGCTCAAAGTCCTGCACCTTTTCCAGCATCAGCTTGTTGCTAGCGAAGGCGGGCCGGGGTCGCGAACCGTCCGTCCCCCGGACGGAGCGCATAAACGCGAGATAAGTCATCAACACCCAGATGACCAACACGCCGACCAGCAGGATCGTCTTACGTGGCCGCATGACGCTCGTTATCGCACTGCTGCTGCTGCTGCTGCTTCGCGAAAATTCAAATTATTCGCACCGAACGTGCGTGCCACTCGACAATAACACACGAGTGATCACTGCACAGGAACAATTCGACTGCACGCGAAAACAAACGCGAAACCTGCACTACATCCGGACGTGCGTGCCCGCCGCAGCTTTCCACACCACAACGCAACGCAGCGCGGAATTGTATTGTTATGCTATCACCACCACCGACCGGCACATGCAATTGTTCCCCTCTATGTTAGCACGGTTCGCGATAGCACTACACGCCGACTGCATGACCACCTTTGCGACGGGCCACTATCATCGCTACACATGTCCGCAACCTGCCATCGGAGCTCGGCATTAGCACAGCTCGGAACGAAACACTTTAGTACACGCACAATTACAAACACACACACGTACACGTACAATCAGTCCGCGAAACGAGGTGTTTCACACGGTGCGACCAAACCCCGTTTCCATTGCGCTTAATTCAATGATAAAATCGCGATTCCAAACGCTGTTTCAGCTGGGGGAAGTAATTTTCTCACAGATTATTTTCCCATTCCGGACCAATACGTGGTTTGTTTACGTTCTGTCAGATTGCGGTGACGTTTGCCACGAGCGAGCTCTGATGTAGGTGATCCATGTGGTAAAGGAGAATTTAACTTATACAGTCGATTCGAAACAAATCTTTTACATCAATTATGAAGACAAATTATCAGTTACAACAATTATCCAAAGCTTGTGGAGGAAACTGCATGATTCCAGATTAATTACAAGGGTGTAACTTAATGTTTTTAATAACTTTAATTTCAATTACGTTTTCCATGAGGATTCGATGAACTTCAAGGGTTAACGCAGCTGTCAGATGTTTGTTGTTAAACAATTCGGTCCGCGAAAAAGGTAAAAAAATATGCGAACAATTTCCCAGTTTTCCTATTGTTTTTCAAACCATTATCAATTTTGATGCAGACAGACAAACTATTTTCTAATAAATATGATGATATATTTCATATTTTATTGCACCCATAGTTTAGTTTTAATTTCTAACACAACATTTTACACAACATTTATCTCCTCCTCGTAAATGCTATCGCCCACAAATCGCTTCTCATACTCAATGCGGCTTCTTTCCCACTCTTTCGGGTGCGCTTTTTTCTTGTGCCCATGCAAGTTGGCGGACGAGTTGAACGTTTTCGGACAGTGCGGACATTTGTACAACGTGCTGCCTGTGTGTATCGTCATGTGCTCCTGCAAATAAAATGCCCAATTAAGTATCTGTCTACGTAAAACTCCACTTCTCGTAAAACTTAAACTTCTTGTTCCATTACCTCCAATGTGAATGCTCGTTTGAAAGCTTTGTAGCAAACGTTGCACTGGTAAGACTTTTGCATCTTGTGCACGAACAGTTTGTGGCTTTTCAGTGCCGTATGCGTGGGTGCGACCTTTCCACAGATCTCGCACACGTTTTGCATTCCGCTCGTTTTGTGTCGATTCAAGTGTTTTCTGAGGCTGCCCTTGTTTTTCAACCTGGAAAGTGACCAATTAAACAGATTTAGTTATTTTACATTTCAATTAACAACTGGCCCTGCTCGTATGCCTACCATCGTTTGCATATGTGGCATTCTACCCGCTCCGTTTCGTACGGATTGTGGCTATCTTTTTGGTGACGGCGCAACGCTTCCCCAGTTTTGTACCACTTTGGACAGGCGTCACACATAAATCCTGGCCCATGGACACGCTTTTTGTGCTGCTGTAGCCGCGTTTCTGATAAGTATCTATAAGAAAAGTAAATGGAAATCATAATTTTTTGTCAGGGAACACACTACATATGCTTACTATTTTTACTTACTCGTTTCCACATTCGGAACATGCGAATTGTAAGCCATTTTCAGCAACGTGCTGCTTTCGATGTCTATTTAGCAGATGCCGCTTGGGGTACACGCGATCACACTGGTCACATTTATAGCTCTCCGTCACTTCTGGCCCGTTAGGCGTCGCATCTTCAGACTCTTCGTGGTGCTCGAATTCGATCACATTGTTAAAGTTTGGTCCTGTTTCGATCTCATCACTTTGTTGGGGAGATTCTTTGGTATTCCGTTCGATTGTAAGAACGACACTTTCCCCACTGACTTCTTCCAAATTCAATTCTTCTGTTTCAATAACAACAGTTTCCGAGTCTGAATCATCTGGAAAGGATTCGTGAATTTCATCTGTTTCTGGGCTTTCCGTGTACGCACACGAATCTTCCGTTGGTAACGGTTCCAGTTTGCTTCCATCGTGTTGATTCTGTTCTTCTGCATGGTGTATTCTTTCTATTAGCTCGTAGAAGGTGTTGAATTCGTCCACCTGCTCCCAGCACGCACTGCATACGTACTTTTGCTGGATGTCCTCTGCAGTGAACCAGAAATGGCGACACAAAACCGAGATCACCTTCGGTTCCAGCTCGCTGCAAAGAGAGTTTGCGTGTTCCTGACTGCTTAAACACAGCAAACAAGGTACCGTTTCAAATAGTTCAATTTTTAAATCCATTCTTTCCACAACACCAGCAGCAAACAAATGTTTGTTTATTTTCACGCTGCTGAAGCGCCCAAATGTCAGGTTGTGACGGTTTTTGACGTTGACGACGAGCGAGGGTTTTTGATCAAATCTTCGTTCAAACGATAGCGTGGATGACATTGCTCTGGATCTTTTTTAGAAGATTTCAGCAAAATATTTGAAATTTGTGTTGTTAAATTAAATTTTAAATTTAAAAATAAGTTTTCATCACGTTAAATGACATGTTGAAACATGTTTATTTTTCCATACCCTTTTCCGTTTGTTAAGTCTGATTGTTTTTGAATTTTGTTTTTACTATCTCGGATTTTTTTTAGTATTTTATCTAAAATATATTTGTTATTGATAATATTGCTTAAGTTTTTCAGATGACATAATACAAAGTCCAAAAGGCCAGAAGAAGTAGAAGCCAGTCTCATGAACTGCAAAAAACCGTTCGTTTTAAAAACGTGTTGTCCAATAGGTTTGCAAAACGGTTCAAACGGTTCAAACGGTTCAGCCTTGCCTAAAGTTCTGTCTGCCCAAAAAAACAAAAATCTGGAGTCAAAGAACTTTACCCATGGCTCATGCACGTCCCACACATGCCTTTGGGATGACGAACGGTTCAGGTAGTGTAGTATGTAGCCCCATTCTAGGTACGATTACCATTCCGCCTTCAGATCATTTCAAACCCGAGACACACCACGATCGTTAGCGAAATGAATGTCTCTCGATTTTCGTTTGCGAATTTCTCCCCAAAAGTTGTATTATTTATAAGGAACTGGCGTAATCTCGGAAGGAGAGACGTGCAACGGAAAACAAAACCAAAGCGTAAAAACTTTGGCAACTCAGCAGAAGAACAAACACAGGAAAGGCACCCGCACTCAGGGTAAGACGCATGAAACAGGAATCGAACCGGAATGGATGGAAACATTAAAAAAAGGAAATGAAAAATAAATTCTACCACACGTCGGGGTGTGATGGTGCGGTTCACACAAACCACCGACCACCGAGCGGAACCCAATGCACAACCAAACAGAGCCAACATTGGTCGGGCAAATTGGCAAATGGTCGCTCAAGAATGCTCACCTAAGCTGGGGTTCTGATAATTTATGCTGACCACACTGGCAACGTGTTAGTATGAGCGTGAGTGAGGGGGGAATTTTTATGCAACAGGTAACGTTGCTTGAGCTTAAACAAACATTAATAATTATGGTGTATGTGTTATGTGTTAAAGGCATCCAGCTTTGGGTTTTCTTCGTAAAAGTATAGATGTCTTATTTCCAGGCTGAATTTTGTACCATGATAAATGACATAATTTTAATTCCTCTTCTGCCCCGGCAGCGCAATGACATCATCAACTTAGCGATCCTCACTGCTTCATGGGCCGTCGTGCTGAATTTGCCTTCTGGGATGTCACTGACGCCGAGCACGTACAAATTAATTCATTAATCATGCTTCCCTACCAACTAACAAAGCCAGCCTAAAGGGCCTACCGCAACTTCTTCCAAGCAAGAGCTGGCAGGCTGATGCTGATTTCCGTTTTGCTATTTCTCTGCCCATTTCAAGAACAGAGCAAGATTTTCGCGCAGATAAGCTAAGCACAATATTTGTTCGTTAGAATGAAAGACACACAAAAGGCATGGGTACGGCGTATGGTACAATTTAAATCATCCTAACCATCCTAAACTGAGATTTGGACGGTTTGATAGCATGCTCTTATGTGATGTGGATATGAAGCAATTCTTGGGATTATTCCAAAAAAACACTTTATTCTTACGCAAAAAAAAAAAACGCAACCGTTATACCGAGGTTAACTTCTCACTGACCTACACTTCGCGCACGTTAATTACTACTTCCCTGATCGCGCCGTCCGCATCTTCCTACAGCAGCATCCGCACGCGAGAAACGGAAAGAAGACGCTTGAACAAAACGCTCAGAACGAGAAAGAAAAAAAGAAGAAGAAGCATAATAATACACATACTTTTATCGTGCACAATTACGCCTAAATGAACTTGCTGCCTCCGAAAGTTCTCCCACATACCTAGAACACTGGGGGGATCAGGGACGGCTGATGCACCGTGACGTAAGCCGAGGGGCACGGTGCTACGGGGGCACACACGTGTACTCGCGCATGAGGCAGCTAGTAGTAACTGTGTTAATAGTGTACTCTTCACGGCCATACGCGAATGTAGGTCTTTCCGGTGTTTTCGGCTTTCCCGGGGGCCATCCCTTGCGTCGTGCAGTTTTCATGTGTGTGTGTGGGCATGTGAATATATATGTATGTTAACCGTTTAATGCATGTTCTAGCGGATCATCCGCGCGAGTGCGATGTAAGACGCAAGATTAAGACCCCGAACCGACCGGCTTCCCGCGTGAGCAACATGAGAAAAACCCATTTCGTCGGTGAACCTTGTTTAACCTACTGTTGTGTACTCTGACCCAGGTAGAGGTGTGCGAGGAGTGTGTTGCAGGGTAGAAGTTCTGGACTTTTTTTTCTAAACCATTCATTTTGCTCTCGTAACTGTCTCGTCCACAGAACGGTAAAGGGTGATTGCCGGGATGACACAGCTGAGTTGTTTGCCGGAGTCATGCACGCGGGGCCATTGCCGGACCTGTTCTAGTTGGTGATTTTATCTGAGCTTAAGGTAGAATGATATCTACTGCCTCATGCGCCAACGTATGTGGCGTACGGGCGGGGAGGGCTATTTGTTTTAGAGCCTCATGAAGTTTCACATTCGCTTCCCCTTCTAGACATGCTGGGGTTCTAAAACCTTGCCTACTGCAAGCCTAACTAACCATGAGAGTGTGCATCGAAGCGACTCCCCCATTACTCACTCAGTCGCGCACTCGCGATCTACCGGGCGGATGTTTCGTATCATTGCTGGGAAATGATGACTCTCTTTACCGATCGCTTGATAATCGTATACCATAATCAAATGAGATAAACTTGAGTGATTGCAAGTTGGGATGTGCAGTTCTAGCCGATCTTTAGCTCCTACAGTGGATTCTTCTTATGCCATTCAGATTCCACTTCGAAATAAATAATAAAATGTTCCGCGCAGCCCATCATACGACTTTCCATGCTGTCAGTGGTTGTCCTTGGTAGTCAACTAAAAAGTTATTTTATATGTTTTTTTTTCTTTCTCTATCTCCCTGCCCATATCGGTACTGTGTGTCCCCCAGTGTTGAAGATCGGAACTGGTTTTCTTCACCCTGCAAGCCAACAGTCCCCCCACAGTTTTGATGATCCGCTCGATCTCACCAAAAGGAGACAGCTGGCCATCGACGAGTCCAGCACTGTATCCTTCGGTGTCCCATTTTGTTCCTTCTCTCTTCTTCTCATTTTCCCCTTCTTCTTCTTCTTCTTATTACTGTCCGATCTCATCGACACACAGAAGTTAAGCTGCGATCTTCGACAGCAACCATAAATTGGTTCTTAAGCCCGCTCGCGCAAAACGCAGCGGCGAACGCGCAGTGCAGCAAAGTGTTCGATTTATTTGCCAACTCGCGTTCTCCAACTGTTGCCGCCTGCCTACATGAATACAACATTCGTCACTGGAACCTGTTGCAGAACAAACAAAACAACAACAACAACAACCAAAACAAGATATGTCCAAAAGTTCATCAACCCTCAAATGCTGCCAGTCGTAGGAGGAATGAGTCACATTGATAAAAAATATTATAATGTCTATATCGCTTTGAAATTACTTTTATACACTTTTTATATGCTTTCTAAGAGTTTTTGTGAACAGTACAAATTTGCTTAAATCTGCTATTTAAATAATTAATTAAAAAAATAATACAAACATTATCATCAATTGAACTAACTGCAAATTTAGATAAAATAAATCGAGAATTTAAAATCTTGGGTATTTATTTGGTTTATTTTCTCTATTGTTATTTTCAAAGAATAATCTCCAAAAAAACGATGCCCCGAAACGATCGTCTCAAAAAGACTACCAAAAACACCAAACAGATCCTTTATTATCGCGCTCCTGCCCAAAAAACTGCACGATCAAGTAGCCCTTGGGAAACGTTGTCTTGCTTGCTCACTCATCCCCCAGCGACACGACGACTTTCCAAAAACCACACCGTTCATGCTGGGCTGGCAACCGCACCGACCAGGGTGCGTGTATATTCCTCGCTTGCCGACGATCTCGTTTCGTTCTTGCTGGTCTTGCGCAGCCCCTCCGATCACGATCACGGCAAGTTCGGGCGCCCGAGCGCACACTACTACTTTGCGCCTTTGCGCGGTCGCACCAACCGCTCAGTACAGCTTGAGTCGTCGACGCTGAGAGGCCGCAGCGCGTTTCGTTTCCCGTCGAAAGGTTGTGTGCACCCGGGGGGTTTACTTCTCATAGATTTATGCTGGGAGAAAAGGGTGGTGGCGCTGGGGGTCTTTTGTGGTTTGCCGTCGTGGTGAAGGCGAAGATTGCGCTTATTGTATTTTCTGCTGCTGCTGCTGCTGCTACTATCATCGTTCGAGGCAGGGTGGAGGGTGGTGAACAGTCAGACGGTGGCGTTACTGTTAGGGGTTGCGATCTTCTCGCACCGTGTGAGTGTAGTGGTGTTATCACATTGTGTGCAACACAACAAAAAAAACAGAAGCGAAAATACGAGAACAAACATTGCGGTATGAACGAAACGCAACGATTGAAGGTCGGGGCGCGGATTTGCTTCTTTTATCCCGACGTTTGGCGTTGTTTGCTGCCGCGGTGGAGTTGAATTTATCAGTGCGAGCCACACGATCGCGATCTTAGGTGTCCCAGTGCGCTGGTGTGTCGTTTTCTTGCTGTGTTAGTTTGAAAGTGTGTTTCTCGGAGACGATTGTTTGCGATTGGCGTGAGTCTATGAGAAGCTTATTCTCATCACATCAGTCGCACATTATCGTAGCTGCGCGATTGTGTGTGTGTGTGTGCAATATTATTGATTGCACTTTGTTGCATACATGCATTTTTCATCGTTTCTAACACTGAAACACACAGTCACAACTGCTACATAACATGTGTTCAATAGTGTTCAATAGTAAACAGTGCAAATGAGTTGTTTTGACAATTTTCTACGCTGCCCAAGGGAGAGAGTAACAGACGAGCACGATAGAAGCTGAGAAATTGCATCAAATAACGCCTTTTTCACCCGCTTTCTTGATCGTGCTTCGCGCTGTTGCAGAGAGTTATTAGAAAGTTTTCCCTCGGGAAGAGCTGCAGCATCCCATTGTGGGGGTTGATTTCTCTTGCAACACAGTTTTACGACAAAGTTTACTGCAAAAACAGTGAACTAATGGTGGGTTTTGAATGATTTGTGTTTTTTAAAGTGAATTCTCCAATGCTTGTTGCTCTTGCGACTGCATTTTTATAGTGTTTTAAACTCATTTTTATACTAATTCATAATTATGCATGATTTATTTCACCACCGCACACGTAAGAGCTTTGCTTACCACATAAAAGGGAAGCAGCAGCAGCAGTAGATGCAAAAATTGCAGCATAAATGCAAATACAAATCCATAAACCGTGATCGCCACATAACAAGTTCCTTGCCCGTGTGTAACAGTGAAATATTTTCCCTATTTTCCAGCCCGTCGTCTCGCTTTTCGTCCAAAGCCCGTCCGCTAAGTGTGCGCAGTAGTAAGTGAGTGAACGTGAAGTAGGCAAAAAAAAACCCAAAATAATTGCCACCCCGAGGCCGCCCTCACCCCGGAGTGTGCTTAGCAGTGTTGCCCTTTCCTTCTAACTGCCCACGTCGTGTCGTGTCGTGGTGCTCGTTGTGTGCATTTGCAGTGTCTCAAAGCGTGTGGTTGTGTGTAACGCCGTATTGCATAACTCACTCACCGGCGTGCGCCCTAAAACCGAGCGCACCTTCGGCTAAAAAGGGTTCGTCGCCGACGCTGCCGCCGCTCGCACAAGCATTGAAATCGTTCGATCGAATTTGGATTTGCGCGATTTGTCCGTCAGTGATTGTGGTGGTGCTGGTTTGTGGTAGTTTTTTAAGTTGGCGTTATGGTAGTGTAGGTGCCCCACAGTGTCACATTTGACGTGATCTCGAGTGATCACCCATTCTATTCGTCTGTTGGCGTGCATTCGATTGTGCCCGTAGCCCAAATTTTGCAACGATTTTCGGTCCCAGACAGAGCTGGTGCGAGCTGGTTGCCAGAAGTGACAGAGTGGGAAGCAAACTGTACACCACAAAAGGCGCGACGATGAAGCTGAAGCTGCTGTACACGCTGGCCAGCATAGCGCTGCTGACCGTGGCCAGCTGTGAAGCGAAAGGTAAGCTGTGCAAAAATGAATTGTCTCTCGGTCGCTTGTCCGCGGTAAGAGAAGTGGTCAACCTTCGTCAAGCAATGAGTAAATGCCGCGCGTAGGAGTACCGAAGTAAAGGCTAATAAGTAATCCAGCGAGGGGCCGTTTATTTTAGTGCTCGTAAAGGTCGAGGACAACTGTAGTGCTGAAAGCGAAACATTACACACCCATTGTGAATTTCTCTCTCTCACGCGCTGACCGATATGCTAAAAATGTTTTGTACTTTGTGGCAATGAAGCTATCTTTTTCGCATATTAAGATATATCATTTTTCTTCAGTAATGGTTTAAGAACACTTTCAACCCCTATTTGCGCCACTCTATCACATTACGGGTTATTCAGATTTTAACAATTTGTCACCAGCTGCAAGAATTTACCTAGCATGCAAGGGCGCACATACCAGCAACCATTCTTCTCGCCCATTGACTCATTACCATACTTGAGCCAAAAATGGAAACTGGTTCGTTCAGTACACGCAGACAGGCGAACGCTCCAGCGACGTGGTTTTTATACCTTCCACAAACTGAAACGCTGTCTCCTGCAAATACCCCGTGATCTTTGGCAAGCAAAGGTTTGTGCGGAGATCAGCGCCGAGCTGGGCATAAATATTGACTCATTGCGCCACGCAAGCCCAAGCCATAAACAACATCGCAAACGTCACGTCCATGTACGGGGAGTCGTTTGTCCGTGAATGAAATTCGGAGTCCACCCAGCGGCCTAATCCGCACGAGCGCTCGAAAACGACCGTACACGCTCAGGCAGCTCGTGAACCGGTTCACCGCGGTGTGCGCGGAGTAAAGAGGCGAGGCAGTCGCGCAACGGCTGCTTAACGCGACAAACATTCGCCGCCACCGACGCAACGGACGATTTTCGGGGGAGGGAGCGACGGAAGGCTAAAAAGGTGTCTAGTGGAGATTAAACAAAGCTCGGCCCCGGAGAGATGGCGTCATCGTCACTTTGGTTAGCTCCGCTGCCGGTTAGAGGTCGAAATGATGGGCTGAAACTGCACTGCACCAACACTCACAACGGGCTCTCCAAAACCGGGAAGCGTGAAGTGGAGTCGCTTCATGCTTGTCGGTGGGGGCAGTACTTCGGTTTCTATTTGTTGTTGCTCAGTGTCAATTGCACACGCGCGCTGTTGCTGTTTGATGACGATCAACTGAACGGTCTGTGACATTGCCTGTGACATCATCCGACCGGAAATGCAAGCTCGTCCCGGATGCGAACGGTCCCTGTGCCGGCAGTTTTGTCTTTTGTCGGGATTTCTTCTTTTATCTGTTTGATTTCACCTCAATCGGGGAGTTGCCTCATCGATGCTCGATGCTGGGTGCTGTCACGTTGCGTTAGATACCGGTTAGATTGCAAATTTCCTTACTGGTTGAATTGGAAATCGGGTTTCTTTTTCCCCATTTGAGTGACTGGAAACTGTGACGCTTTTTATACATTTTTGGCTTCCTTTTTAGTATTGCAATTACACAATCAAAATATAAACCATGTTCAATGAATTAAATGATTTTATCTTTTATGTCATATCACTATAGTTGTGATATAAATTGTTTTGTTTCAAAAATGTTAAATATTATAACTGATGTTTGTATTACCAGATTATTACTATTAAATCTTTAAAAAATTATCCAAAATAAAATAAATTACAAAAGTCAATAACAGCCTAAAATGAAACTCCAAATACCAAATACAAACACGTAAAACAGCCATAAAATAGCACCGATGGACCCTTGAGCAATTTTCCACACATGCTTCTTCGCATTACGCATTTGCTGATCCATTTTCCTACTTACTCACGATGACCCACGGAAATGCACTCTTCAAATGCACTTGGAAAGTGTTCCCACTGCATTTGTCACAAATTCCACACCGCACGCAACCCACCGTGGCCATTCCAGAGCGTCATTCAATGCACCAGATACCAGCGCGGGCCCATCATCGCCCCAGACTGGCTTTGCGCAAAGGGCCAACGTACATCATCGCCTCGAAGGCTGATTTATGGCTTCTAGATTCCATATACGCTGCGGACACGTTCGAACCTCCCCGAAATGCTTCTATCACGGGGCTTGGCGTGGCTGGCTGTCCGAGGCCCCGTCGTCATCGTCGGCTGTGTGGTCGTCGCCGGATGCATAACCGCCATCGTCACGTACCGACGCATCACCGCACTGGAACGGAAATATGGCAGCATGATTTATACCGGCTGGCGCATTATCGCTTCCTTTTCGGTATTCGGCTTTCCGTCCGTTTAGAAAACGCATCTCGCTTCTTTTTTCATACTTCAGTTCATGCAATGCATGCACATACCATCACATCCATTCGCGCCCGTCCATCCATTAGGCGGAGAAGAACATTCTTGCTGCCGGTCGGTGCACACTGGCAAGGAGAGCTTGCCTTCTTTTTATGTTGCACCTCTTTCTTGGAAACAAAACTGCGGCGAACGAAAGGCGACACGCAGTTGAGAGTGAGTGATTTTCCCGTGTGCTTTAGATGCAATTCTGCTTCTAATTCTTTTTTTTTTTTTTTGATGACGTTTGTAAAGTAAAAGCGAATCTCTCATTAGGCTTCTGGCGTTTCCGTTGTTGCACATACGTGGTGTGGGAAGGTTGAGAATGTCTTTTTATTTTTTGCTTCTTTGTAAAATGCATCAAACCTCGACTTTGCGACCCGGACCCGGTGCTGTAATTATGGTTTCGAGAACCTGGCAAACAACCTGTCGATTGTGCCGCTGTCATCAACGACGGTGACACGATTGTGTGCTATGTTTTTGCTAATTATAATCCCTTGCCATGAACAGATCATCTGCAACACACTGCTCCCGGTGTAACACTGTATGTTTAAGCCGATGCTATTTGCTATTAACTTCCTCCTCTGTTCTTTTAATGGACACTTGGCTCGATGGTGCAAAAGGTGCTCTTCCTTTGAGAGATAACACGATGCTGATAGTATTGAATGCAGTGTAAAAACGTGTGACAGTGCGTTGTTTTCAAAGGAAGTAGTTATAGCTTGGCTCTGAAGTATCATTTTCACGCGTTTTTACTACTTATAGTCCAGAGCACCAACAAGTGGACAGAACGCGAATAAGATGTGACGATTCGTGGAAGCAAGTCATTTTGCCGAAGAACTTTCCCATTGGCATCTATTTTACGAAGTATTCTTTCAGGGAAACGAATAATTATGTCGGGATCATTTCTAGGTGATAATCACGATCTTTATGATCACTTGACACGATCAACTAGGGTTAGGTCAACGCTACACTTATATTAAATATACAAGAAACAGCGTTGTTTCCCGTCGCCTGCATAGAACACGAGCGAAGGGTTACTCGCTTGTTATACTGTTGAAGTCATTTATTTCCTTTCAGAGCAATCAAACAAAATTTCGTAGTTTTTCAGCTACACAAAGTATTTTACTTGTTTTTAGTAGTTAAGTTTAGTAGTTAATTTTTTTAATTAACAAAACTAAAAAAATCATTTTCCTTGCATATTTTCAAGTTCTACTACCAATTTAGGTGGTCACCGGGGTCTTGCGCCTCGCGTGATCTAGAGTGTAAAATTACAGCCTCGGTGTGTGGTGCTCGAGAAATGGACATAGCCAAAATAACGTCACTTATAGGCTTATTACTCTGGAGTGGAAGTGGATGTACTAGAGCTCCCCTACAACAACTTGCTCTTCCAAAATTGCGTGGAGGACTAAACCTTCACATTCCAGCCATAAAAGTTCCAGCACTGCTATGTAACCGATATATAACACACAGAGACAGCCTTTGCGTAAGCTCCGAGATAATTAACAACGTAAATGAAGCAAATGTCCCAAGCAGCTATCCATGCCTAAAAACTGTAAAAAAAATATATGATGACTATACCAATTGGATTGGATACCATAATAACGACAAAAAGTCTGACAAAAAGATAACAAAGTCTCTACCAAATCCCAAAGTAGGTTTGGAGACACCAGCAAGAAATTGGCGCAAGGTCTGGCATAACATAAGCAGTCGAAAGCTAAATTCCGAACAAAGATCATACCTATATCTACTGGTGAAAAATAAAATAAAAAATTGTGCCGATCTTTTTCGGCATCACCGCATTACATCACCAACATGCCCACACTGCCCAATGGATGAAACACTCAAACATAAGTTCTCGGTGTGTCACCGATCAAAACCAGCATGGGCATTTTTACAAAGACGTCTTAACGATATCAGTCCCAACAGACAACTATCCTTCGAAGATCTACACATTCCTGAGTTAAGTGGTTTAAGTGCAGCAACTTGTAGTGAAATACTTCGCATATTTTCAAACTATATCATCCACATGATTGGAAACAATGATCCTGTGATTGATTTAGATGTCCTTTCCTGTTGTCTGTTGTAAATAATGTTAAGTAAATAAACACATGTAATAAATATTTTTATAAAAAAAAATCACGTTTGTAAATAATTAGTTGCCTACTTCACTTCGCATCAAACTCCAGCATCAGTGAAAGTGATCACCAATAAAATTCCAATCAAAGGGTGAGGCTGGCTTCCGCAGCGTCGTATGGCTTCTGGCGTTTTGTCTAACCCACACCGCACCACAAAAACCAAACCTCGACACGGCTTCTGTACCTCACTTTCGCTAACGTTTTCCGGCACACCTTCCAAAGGGCGTTAGACCCCTGGTTCCTTTCTCTATTTCCTGCACTACTTTCACTGCAGCCTGAGGCAGCATCGAGCAAACATATCGGAAGACTCTTTCTTTCAGCTTCTCGTGTCATGATGTTAAGGGTTGTTTAAAAAAATCGCCTAGATGTGATCTGCTTGGAGACGGGAAACCGTACTATTCCTTGAAAGCTGCCGCGCTAATGAGCAATTTGAAAGGCTTCGGCAGAGGCTATTCATTTTCCCAAGTGCAGGCGCATACCAGCAGAACGGTACCAATTATTCTGTGCCTGTGTGTGAAGACTCACTTTTTGTTCAGTATCGAATGACATCACAAAAAACGAGCCGCGCACATCACACGGTACAAGGGTGGTGTGCTATCGCTCCAGCAAGCATACGGTTCCTTAGCTGCTTAGCACGAAATTAAGGCAGATGGTATGCGTCATGCAAAACTTTCTCCAGCAACACGAAGATGGTGACGCCGACAACACACACCAGCCCCGAGGTGCAATTGTTCACTTAGCGTTGGAGGTTGAAGGGGCACCAACGACGACGCTGACAGCGTTGAGCGTGAGTTTCTCGGGAATGGGCCGTGGTGCTAACGTGGTGCTTTATACGAAGTGATGACAGCCTCTAGGTGGGATTGGTTTGTCATCTAATGCAGAGTTGATTAGCGTGCAGCGGTCACGGTAATACGTTTTATGGTCAACTCGACCCTTGAAGTTACTAGCACACCAAGTGAGTGTCGGGATGAAAAAATCAACCATAAAGGGTCTTTGGTGTTAAACTCCCTGCGAGTACCCAATGGGAAACGAGTTTTGGAGTCACTCTTAATAACAATTTATCAACTAGATGTGGAACGGTATGTCCCCCTTTTACGCAGAAGAGTTTCAAGCTTTATCTGGCTAAAGCTACGCAAAGAGCACAACATGCGAGCAATCCGTAGAGCATTGTGTACAATTGCAGATACAGGCGCCATTTGTAACTGCATTCCATAGCGAATGGAATTTACAGTGACCTTCAATCCAAGCTTTGCCAAGAAAGGAAATGATACACAATAAATACTGCCCAAGGGATGTCTTTCCAGTTTTTGCATGTACCATCGATGGCTTAGCGTCTGTCTGCTTTCTTTATCCATCTTTTTCCGTTTTCGAGCTGCCAATGACGGTTCGACACCTAACAAGAACGGCACCCGGATGAGTAAACAATACTGACAGCTTCCTCCTTTTGTAAGACACCTTCTCGTGCCTGAAATCTCTTCTCTCTACACCGCTGCCTACAGCTTCGCTATATTAACGGATAATGTGGCTGCGATTAATGCACGCGGATCGGTGTCTGGCTCCATTCAACTGGAAGGACGTGACGTGGGCACTGTCAGAAGCAATTCATTTTTACCCTGCCTTTTGGGATGGGTGCGAAACGGAGCGGCGCAGGAAGATGAGCTCCCACACGGCTAGAACTGTTTGACCGGGGGCAGATCGACTTAAACGCTGCGTGTTTGGATAGAAGTGATGAACCCTGCAGGCGAGTCGACTGATCGACGTGGTGCAACGAGCAGTAGGATGGCTTTGGCTGTCATTACCTTCGATCCGTGGCTCAACCCAGACAAGCTAAGTGGCCTTGTGGGGTAAAAAAACCGTCGTACCTAGGACTCACCGTGTGTTGGTTGAATAGAAGCGTAGGAACCAGGGTTGGTCCGGGTTAGTATAGGCGTCAACAGCAAGCTTCCTTATACGCAAGTCGTTTGACGTTGGCTTTCTAAAAGTTGTCTCGCAGAAGTATCGTTTATTCGGTTTGATAAAATAACTGCCAGTATTTGTAGAATCAATTTCGAATTGTGTTGACTTTGCTCATTGGTTTCAGAAGAACAAAATAACCATGTTTTATTAAAAATTGTTCTTGTTACTTTCCACAAATTCCATACAATTTTTAACCTTTTTTTAACATCCCTGTTTGCAACCAAAGAATTGTTGATCCATTTTCCTACATTATTCAAAACACCTTTGCTCCATTCAGTTCAAACGTCTGTGAATTTCCTATGCAACACACTACAATGCTCATAAACCACAATTGTACCGAGAGCGTTACAAAACAACGCTTTGTCCCGCACGGAAAGTGCATCGGGCTTCGGGATCACAGCTGAAAATCACAGTCTAAAAGAAATACTGCAATCTGAAGCTCACCCGCCCTGGGATCGGGGATATTCACCGGCTATGGCGGGCGGTAATTATCGCGCATAACAATTCAATGCAGCCGATGGTTTCATAATGGCAATGGCAGCCTCTCTGCTTCCCAAGCACTTGCGGAAACCGACCACTGTACCGGCATGGCGTGGTAAAATTTGCCATCTCATGGGAATCAACGACCAATGGTGGCCACAATACCAGGGTTAAAAACCGCCAATGGACCTTACAGAAAGCGTTCGGGAGTATGGTACGAGCAGAATCTGATAAGCACCCCGGGCCAGAGGCGATCTACTTCCATTTTCCATTCGCTAAAGTGCGGGCGAAGGCGTTTCTGATGATGTCGAGGTTGAGACACATTAAAGCATCCTTTTATGGCTGGTTGAATTACAGCACAGTGAGGGTTGCAAATAAACTACAGATTCAACATTATTTAAAGATTTGCAGTTACTTTATTTCAATATAAAATACAGTGTTTCTTTATAACAATACCTCTTAAGCTAATAAAACAGTAGAGTGTTGATTCGTAATGAAGAATAGAAGTAGTTTTGAAACGAGAGCATAAACATTTATAAAATCAATTGTCTCTCTCAATACTCTTGGAATTTATACTACTGCCACAGCATCAATACACACTCCTACTGTAAGTGATGCACCCGTTCAGCAACATCAATGCGATCACGTTGAGTAATGATCGACATCAGCATCGCCTCATGATCATTACGATTTATCGCCATGCACAAGTTCTACCCGCTCCCATCACAGACGATCGTCCAGCACAGAGAAGAATGAGTAAAAGAACGCCAGCAAATAAACTCAACTGTGAGTAATGCACTTCTACGCTCTGCGGCCACCGAAGCTGACGGCTCTGTCCATCTATCCCATCGACAGGCGCGATGATTGAGCAGAAGAAATGTGTAAATTATCATCGTTCCGAGGGGAGCGCAGTTGGTGTGTGCAGTTTGATTTTACGATTAAAAATGTTCTACATCCCCATCGATCGGACGATACTGTGGACCGTTTACGGTCGGCCCTTGATCTGGCGGAAGAGTTTCGGTGAACCAGGAAGCAAGACACCTAAACACTTTGCACTTTTGATCATGAAGACCTGAACAGAGTTTAGCTTCACAACGAACCCCGTCCTGTCGCTGTTTTTCAGCACCGGTTCGTCTCCTTTCGTGCCTTCAAATTGGTTAACGCCCAAATTGACGGCTGCTGGCGTAGATTATCGACGACGGCAATAATGTTTCTGACATTCAGCCGTCCAACCATCGGCGCTCTGGCACGATCACATCAAAGGGAATCGAGCTTGTCGATCGCAGCTGTTGGCAGCGATCGTAATCGGCGTTTTGAAAGTTCATCTTCGCCTAGCCGGCTCACCCAAGAGCGAAACAATTTCGCTCGGATCATCGCTTGAATTTTGCGAAACTTAACAAAAGCATAACATTACCGCGCATCACCTTTTCGTGCGGTTTTGCATTATCGTAACGGTTTGATCGTACCTTCAAGAGGGGAGATGTTTGGACTTTGCAAATTGATAGCTTTCAACACCTGGAAATTGTGGTCGATGTCTCGGAGTCTTTAATAAACGAGACGATGGTTTTGGTCCGAAACAGTATCAAAGCATTGATCTCCTCTCCGTCCGTAGATAAATTCAACCTTACCTGGTTCCAAAACCGGAAATGCAAAATAATGCTGTTATCGCCTACCACAGCAATCTCTGGTCTGGGCTTTTAAAACAAGTTCCTTCCAGCATCGTGTGATATAAAAATAAAACACGCCAATCGTAAGACACCAGTGAGTGCAGAAATAAATCTTTTACGGCGACTGTGCTTGGCCTTCTCCTCTGTCCAGCAAATCGAGGAATGAAGATTGGCTACACATATTAGTTTAACATTTTGATTTTCTCACTCGAAGTGGCCTCCCGTCCAGTCCGTTCCGTGCGGTTCTCCGCTCGAATAAATTAATGCCAATCGCATGTTGCAGGTTTTGCACAAGGTGGCCTTCGACTTGGGTCCATTCGGAAGTTGGTGGCAAGCCGTGTACAAGCCGTGCCTGTCTCCATGCAGTTACAAAGTCTCGCCGGAGATTACCTTCAGGTTCTGTGCCCGCCAGCCGTAATGCGTCCTACGCTCACGGCTGCAAACGCGTTCTTGCTCGAACCTCGGATCGATGGCCGATTGTAAATTTCAATGAACGTTTGCATCGTTCAAGTCAAACCGATGTCACAGGGCAGCAAAGTTGCACAGGCCGAGCAACTGGTTTCTTCGCTTGCCAAGACGGCGGACAGCGTTCTGACGGGAATGGCCGTCGACTGTTTGATCGTTTGAGCGGGCGGTACTGCTTCTGCGCTTGGAAACGGTGGAGTTAGTTTTCATTAACTCATTTCCTAATTAGGAAACCGAACCGGGATTCACGAAGCGAAGGATTATCGCGATCTTACGTGGCAGGTGTACTATTAAAACATGCTTAATTGAAGCCACTGTTATCTAGTGCAGTGCGATCGGACGCAAGTCCACTGTTTGTAATTTACATTTATTTGCAGATTCGCTCGATTGCGCGATGCTCGATAGCGAGTGTGTTGGTTGTTAGAGTTTCCCGGGCGTAATTAATACCAGATATTTTTCATGCCTTCAGCTACTGGTCTTGGTGAAATTTAATAATTCAAATCTGATTTAAAATCCCAGTTCGAACTGTAAGTCTAATCTTTCATGAAATATGTGAATATTAATTAAAAATCAATATTTGATCTTGTATCAGATAAGGTGTTGTGCCCATTTCCTAAGGGGTTGTTTTAAACTGCTACCAGCTCTCGTCAGGGAAATGCCTAATTTATAGACATCTTTTAAGTATTGGTTGAAGAAACCCCCGTTTAGTTAAGCAAAATAGCTGTAGCAGGTCCAGGCAAAAAAAAACTAAAAAGCATAAAATTGATTGCTCCGAAATCTTAAGTAAACCGCTTCGATGAGAGCCGGTTACACCTATCGAAACGCCCCAAAACGGTTGGTTTCATTTTTTGCCACTGTTTGCCAAATTGATCGCCCACACTTCCGGATTTTTGTTTTGGAGAGGGGGGGGGCGGATTGAAATTGGGGTGATTGGTACAGGGCGGAGTACATAAAAGACGGCCAGTTCCTGTCGGAACGCGAATATCCTGGGGCGGGGCCCAGCAGCATGTACGCTTCATGTTCCAATTAATGCGATCTCTTTGCCGCTTTTCCGATCAAGAAGGGAATCAATTAGTTCTGCTAGCAGTAACGAGCTGCAGCCGGCTTATTGTTTTTGTGCATTGAATTTTGACCTAGTTACGGCATTTATGTTGGGGAAAAAAGTAGATGGTAGGAAATATTTCTGATTTTATTTCATGAAAAAAAGAATCAGGAAAATGGGAAAACCAAACGTAGTAATAAAAGGAAAATTTAAATGAGCAATATAATTGAGGGAAATCGAGAAACATATTCAATTATGCACCATTTAAAATATTCAATTTTAGAGCAAATAATATGTAAAACTATAACTAAACTAAATAACTAAAAAGATAAGTTATTGAACAAAAATTGAATAACAAAACCATAGGCTGAAAAACTTACATAGGATTACTTTTAAAAAGTAAATACAAAACTACACCAAAATTAGAGACAAATAAATTAAAAAAATAACCCATTATAATGAGGTACTGAGGTACATTTTCATTCAAGAAAATTAAAAAGAAGAAATGAAAAAGAAGAAAAAGAAGAAAGAAATTAAATTATATACGTATAAGGCAGACAAAACTCATAAGATTCTATTATTTTGAAATTTACTGAGTAAATACACAATTTACTTTAAAATAAACATTGAACTAATTTTGAAAAAGTAAGAACAGTAGAAACATTTCAACAAATTGAAGTAAAACACAAACAACGCCGAAACATACCCTCATAATGAGGTAGTGACAATGGCAATTGCAATCAACATTGTCAATGTTTGCCATAACGAAGAATGGAATGGAAAGAAAGGAACACCTTCCCTCAACATCTCGTATAACCTTGGCCAATAAAAAAAACTGCAACTCGAACTGGAAAGCTACAAAGCAAGAAAAGCAAAAACTCGCACTGAATGCCGTGAGGCAGTGAATTGGTGTGAAACTAATGCAACTACTAGGAGAGTCTCTCCCCTTGTCGGTCTGTCAGTAAATTTGGTCTATTTGGCAGTTGAGAGCTGAAGAGAGGGAGCAGCAAAAAGAAGGTAACCGGCACAATATGTTCCCCTTTCCAAATATCGTACCCACCCCACAGGTGCTTCGTCGACTTGGCGCACGGATGAAACTGAGAACGTTGATGCCACGAGCAGACACAGAACCCCAAAACGTCTTGGTGTGAAAATTCATTTCTCTCCCCCTCCACTCCACCACATCAAAACAAAACCGTAAAACCGTAAAGTGCTCCAAATAGTCATCCGACACGAGCGGCATCAGGCCACTGCCGGGTGCACTATAATTTTGATTCAATTAAAGCCGGTAACGTTTTTCCTAGTTTTCGGCACGTTTTTTCGAGGTCGTTTTCGGTGCTGCTTCGATGTTAGAGGAGTGGATTGGAGGAATCTTTCTACTCAAAATTAAACCAGTTCGCTTTCTTTTGGCGGGTGGCGAGCGATGATGCTGCCGTTGTGCGTGATTTTCCGCCATGCCACTGCCCAAAAACCGGCATGGAAGCAATTTAACTGATCGTCTCTAAGCGCAAATTCGCTTTGTTCAACGAGAGAAGCACATCAATCTCAATGCGCCGGAAGAGGAGGTCGTTGGTAGGACGTAAAATTTCCACACAAATTTTCCGCCCAGCTTTTGCTGCGGTACGGTGGATCGACGGTGCGGCTTTCGGTGTCAGCGTGGGCAGAAAAGAAAATTGGCACAAATTTTTGGCACACTCGGGAGGCGCCACGCATTTTCTAACCACTTTTTGAGCACTTCAAGTGAAGCCGATGGAGGGGTGCTATGGTGAGAAAAGGCCAAAATTTACTATGCAATAGGCCACTGACTGGGAAAGCCACCACATTCTATTGTCCGTGTTAACGTTTGCTTCAGATTGAGTCATCTACAATTCAATCTTCCATGCAGAAGACGGGTGGGAGTTTGATCTACAGAATGGTCCTTCGAGCCGGAATGGTATGCAAATTTGACGTCATTTTACGCACACAACACCGAAAGGTGCGACCATCGGGTGATTTATAGTGTTTTCTTTCCCCAAAAAATAGGAGAAAAAACGCAACCTACTTCACTTAAGCCACCTACCGAAAAGACGAGCTCTTCTTGAAAGTCACCCTTTTTAATGACGAAGCGTGCTTGCTTACCTGCACGTTGAAGGGGGATCGCAGTTGAAAAGGTGATCATCCGCCCTCAATTAAGGCAGCCGGTTTTCCATAAACCCTTTTCCGATTGTACGCTTCTTATCGTGTGATCGTTATCATCAATTAAATGGTAAAAAGAAAAGTCTTGTTTCACTGCTGCTGTTGCTCCTAAAAATCAAGCGCACGAACACAAATTAAGCTATCACAGGGTAGCACAGTGCCCCAGCGAACATACTGCGCCTCATCATCATCATCTTCGTCGTCGTCATAGTCGGTCTCGTACCAGAAGACCTAGAAACATACCCAATTCCATAACATCATTATTGCATTACGAAGCAGCAGAGCGATCCTCAAACGGTCCGCAATCTTCATTAGATACCGCAGCTCTAAATGGAAATCGTATGCCCCCATGGTTATGGCCCTATTCTTGTCGAACCACTTAATACGCGTGGTCTCTCTTTCGAGGGCCCTTGCAACGCTGCTATGTATGGAGAGCCCGGGCTCCTTTCTGCCCGGGTTTGATTGTGCCGATTGGACAGAGCTGTAGCAAAAAGGTTCACGCGGTAGCATCCGACCGGTTTGTCGGGGAGATGCGCCCATCGGGACATTCTTCGGTGGCTTGTCAATCCCTGCGGTCGTTCTTTGGACTCTTCTTCAGGGACCGGGGTGTTTGTTTCTCGTTTTGTTCCACCTTATGCACACACTTGCCGACAGATGCAGAAGCAAAAGGTTTGTCCCGTGTCTTTTATTCCCTATTGCAGATCTTCTCGTGCACACAATGGTACTCATTGGTGTGTGGTACGAGTGGGTTTAGTTGTTGCATTTTAAATAGAAAAATAAAACCAATGCGGTTGGGGGATAGAAATAAATACCTACCTCACCGCAGCCCTTCGTGTACGAGCCTATGCCAGCTCTACCGAAGATTGTGCAGATTATTGGCGATAATAATTGAACGATTTTATGCTCCGGTGAGTGGTTTTCTCTCGGGATTCCCCAGGGAAACTATGCTCGAGATAGAACGTAACAAATGAGTTTGTTGGCCTTGGGCTAAATAAAACAGGTTCTCTGAAGCGAAATACACGAAATTAGAGCTCAAACTAATACTTATCACTTGCCTAAAACAAATAAGAAACATCATTTCGTTTCAAAATCCCATCCCAACACCGTTTCGCTCCCGTGTTTTAAAAGATTAATGAAAACAACAGAAACACAATGGTACTCTCGGAAGCGCCCCCAAAGAATGTTGTCCGATAAACACAATGAATGGCCACAACCTTCCAAAATTGAGCAATCAATATACGATCAAACGGTTGTATAACTGTACAGTTTGCGTCCGTCAGAACCACCATCACCCAGACCCACCACTAAAGAAGCATCATAAATGATCGCGCTCATAATACGTTCAGTGTGCGCTCGCGCATGCACCTTACGCCTTCGCCGCTTGCGTCAGCAGTCCCGTTCCTGGATGCCCGATGGTCGATTATGTATTTTTATTATTGATAGTAATTTAATCAAATCATATCAAAGCAGGACCAGCAGTTGGCCGTGTGCACTCGTGGTGGTTTGCACCGTTAGTACCGCGGCACAACCGTACCATCGAATCCAAAAACCGTGGTGCTAATGAGTGCCTTTACAAAACGAACGCCCTGCTACAAACGGACGGGATATCTAGTGCCAGTGTCTGTTGGCTTTTCGTTTCATTCGAACAGAAACAATCATAATTCCTCAGCTCACACGGTGATGCTTGCCGCTCTGAGTGCGATTAAGGAGTAAAGCGAGACATGATTTATTTCGAATGATCGGTTGCACCTGTTGTGTTCCGATCGTACACACTTGCCACGTACAGAACTTGTACGCCTCATCCCCTCTTTGACCTAATGAGCATCATCCGGCTTGAAGAGGTTGCATACGGCCAGTCACGGTCAGAACTGTTAAATTGATTCTTAACATTTTATTGCTGTCAGTAGCTCCAGCGTAACACTAAAACCCCAACCGAAAGCGGAACGAAATGTGGTTCGATTTGTTGTTAGCTTCTTTTTTGCTCCACTTCTCCTATCGCTCTTCTAGCTTCCAACACTGAAATCTGAAGCCCATCCTATCCGCAGGTGCAATAATTACTTTAGAACATCGTCTAGAGCGTCTTTCATTCGAGAAGGTTGTTCTGGGCTTCTTTAGCTATTTAATGATTAGAAACGGACATCAGTAATAAGTCGACTGCAAGCCGCTAATTCCCGAAAGCCTTGTGAGGAACGGATGCTTGATCCAGGGACTATTTCGATGTCGGGTTTTATTGATCCTCAATCTGAAGACAAAGCATCATTAAAGTGTACCATACCCAAACAACACCCTCCAAACGTCTTCCACAATGTGCTTCTGGAGAATGGAAATAGATGATAATTAAATCAATCCAAACCACGGGCACGGGCGAAGATCGTCTCTCAACCTGTCATGTGCACCCTCAAAACCCTCTCCCATCGGTCAATACCTGCTTGATGAGCGACGAGACCCAACAATAACTAGTCTAATTGCAACGACCGAACCGAATGTCCAAATTCGGTAACTTCGTTATGTTTCAGAAGCGCTGATTTCGAAGGTACTACAAAGCGTACATACTTGCTACCAACGCTTCAGTGAAGCAATTTGTCGAGACTTTCCATTAGGCAGGCATTCAATTAGTTATCTGCGCCTGAAAGCTTTCTGCTGAAACAGACACAGCATTCAATAGAGAGAGAGAGCTTAAAAGCATCGTGTTTTTTTTTCCCTGAAGTCCCCAAACGACGCTAGCTCCAGCTTGGGATAGAATTCATAAGACACTGAACGGTACAATTCTGTGGTCCATCCTACAACTCCCCCTCCTAAATTCATCCAAATGGGTGCGTCAGACCAGCAAACAAAACTGTCCCGCACACATACCTGTTATCTGTCCAGCTGCAGACGGCTGCGGAAGAAGCGACGACAAAAGCTTGTTGGAATTTTATCTTACCAACGCACCACCGTGCCCAATGGCTGCTGCTACCACAAACCATCTCTACTCAATTACACCGCACCCGACACTAATGTATGCCTGAGAAAGTGAGAAAGGGGATGAGCCTAGCTTCCGGAACACTTGCCGCGGTGTCAAGGGACCCAAGAGCTCTCTAAAAGCCGGTAATGAGCCACTAGTAGTAAGTAACAAGCATCGGTGGAAAGTTGTCGCTTCTCAGCTTCCCAAGATGAATGCATCAGCCGACGTTGCCTCTATCTTCCTTCCCTGTTTGTCCAGATCCAGCTAGTCGGTTGTGTTTTGTGTCTTACTAAACGTCCAATGTGCTCAATGATTCTTTTGCTCCCTCTCGCCACTCCTCCTCGTTGTGGTGAGATACCAGAAATTCAATACCCATACAAGGCCAGACGGAGGCCCACCGCCAGCGAGACGCATTTAATCATCCACCTAGTAAGAAACGGCAGGAGCGTCGTTTATAACCAGTGCTAGCGATGTCTTGCAAAGGGGCAAGCAGCAGGCCGGCACCGATGTGCCGAGTGTCTATTGTTTCCAATTAGACGCTGGTTTCGCCTAAATATACACATCTTCTACCAGCTTCCTCTATTGCTGTTGCCGTTCTTTGGCTGCTATACCTTGCCCATTTCACTCACAGTCACAGTTTGTCCCCGATTTTTGTTTCTTTCGTTGTGTTCATCAGCAACAACCAACCTACCCAGCCACGGTGACCAACTTCGGGGTGGTTGTTTTATGGGAAAAGAATGAATTAATTACAATCCAACTTGTCCACCCCGTCCGGGGCCGTGTTGCATCGCTTCCTACAAAACGCCCTAGGCGCAGCGCCTGCAACCCTTTTGTGCCGTTCACTGCTAATGGCGCCGTGCCCGTGCCAGTAAGGCTGGCTAAATTTTCCACCCCGGTATTTGGGTCAGTGGGCAACAGAGGGAGAGAGAGAGACAGAAGGCAAGCAGACCGACGACGATTCGGTGTCCGCACGATCGATTACTCTTTGCTCCTGCTGGCAGGTTCTGCTGCGATTCTGAACGGTTCGGTGTGATGTAATGCCAATTGGCAAGAAACAATGGAACAATATCGGTAACAAACGGAAGGGTTGGGTGTAGCGATCCTTTCACCAACTTGTGGAAGCAATCGCGATCGTTTAATGAATCGAGCGCGACGATTAAGCACGATTTTCGTGAGTCAGATCATCGATTCGGTTGCCGTGTCCGTGTTACATTGTAGTGTAGTGATTTGGTGCGCTTTTGAGCTTAGTTCTCTGTGATTGATTAAGCTACAACACTGAAATTAAAGCATATTGGAGTATTATGGATTTAGAATAAAAAGCATAAATTAAAGCATCCCTTCACGAAAAAGGCATTCAACCAGACAGACTTAGCCATATCTCACCATTCCTCTTCCAGTAATGTCCAAGTCATCTACAACCGCATCCATTGCGCAACATCTTCATTGCGCCCGTTCGGTGTGCGAAATAAAAAGGAACCATTACAATCAAAAAGATAAACCCCCGAGCAAAACGCCGGTACCACCACCAGTTGCGTCTGATTTATGGCATTATCTTTCACTGCCTCTTCACTGCAACCGGGTACACAGGTCCGCGTTTCGTAACGTTTCATTTTCTAACCCTTCATCATTGTGCGGATATGACAGCGATCGCTTTGTAAGATCTCTGTGTCGACGCGACTAGATCGGTAGTGTTTTCCCAAGCCCCAGCTACCTTTTAATTCCCACGGGTTTGCGTACCGGAGTGACCAGTAGCACAGTGGTTTTAGTATCGCGTCTCGAAAAAAATCCAAGTAGAAAAAAGCCGAAACCTTCAAGTGTCGTTCCAATGCTGCGACACTCAGCTCTGCCAGCTGAGTTATCTGATTTTGTACAACAACTTTGAAGGTCCACGTCCACGAGGGAACGTGGCATGAATTTATGCAGCAATAAGGTGGGGTACTGGGTGACATTCGTTGGCAAGACATAGTGTTTTTTTTTTATGATGTATCCCCACCCTTCTTCTTTGTCTGTTTCTTCGTTTTATAATATGTATTAAAATAAAGAATGGCACGCAATCAAACAATGAGCAGGAAAGTTATCTGACCGTACTTTAATGCTGTCATAAAATCGCACTCTTGCGATTCGATAACACTGTACTATACGGTCTTATGGGGACGACATACTGTGTGTGTTATACATTTTTATGACACCCAGTTCGTTGTGTTAATTTTCTTTTTCGTTGCTATTTTTGCACCCTCGATCTCCCACCTCGCCAGCGTGTAACACGATACATGGCGCTCCATAATCAGCAAACGATCGGCAAACGAATGCGATAAAATTAAGTAATTCCACTAGAGCCCAGGAGCGTTATTAGCCAGGACGGGAAAAAACCGAGAAATAGACGAGTTCCCTGTGCACCGTCCCCGGGCACAGCTCTGTCACCATGACCGGACCAACGATGGGGAAGAAAAGGTTGTTCGAATTGAAACACAATTAAATTGACCGATTTCGTTCCAACAACGTCCGTTTGCGCGATACTGTATGTATAATTCATAACGTCCCCAGTACCAGACCCTGGTGGTATCATTGCACTGGGAATGGGTTCAGGTTCAGGTGCCCAATTGCTCCGGTACACTCTTCACCACAGAGCAACTTCTCTTCGCCGGTGAGATACGAGCGGCGATCTTGTTCGTTCGACGCGCGCAACTTTCATCGCGATTCGCGGCGAACGCAAGCACAACAACAACCCGGTAAGCAAATAAAACATATGAACCCATTACGACAACACGACAGCATGCGGACTATCGGTGTGTGTGTGTGAGTGTGTATTTTTTTTGTTTTATACCAAACAACCCGTTCAATTTGTGGACCAATTGAATGCTAATGAATTCGTGATCCCGGTTCCCGGTGCTGAATGGTACATTATTTTACCCTCTTCTTCGTCGTTCTCTTCTGTGGCGCAGGCGAAGGAATTGGATCGAGTATGCTGGGCTCGGAAAGGACTCGGCGTACTTTGTCTGAATGGTCCGTTTGTGGTATGGTTTGGCCGCAATTGAAGCTGGACGCCACATAAATTATATCAGAATCGGAATCATGCGTGTGTTGGGGAGAAATTAAATGGTATATTAAACCGATTCGTTGCAACATTATGGACAATAATGAAATCGAGCATGAAAGCAACGCTGAATAAAAATGTAATTGCGCGTTAAGTTAAAATAAAATTAATGATTACAGTATAACTTTATGCGAAAGTTTTGGAATATCATTAAAGAAACCTTAAATCAACTTAGAAATACATAGCACTTAAGAATCCTTCTCAAAAGCCACTTCAACCCCTTACTATTGTGTTGCTGTTTCTTAACTCTTCTCTGTGCCCCAACCACATGCTCATCCAACAACGGTCACCACTCAAAAGAGGCCATGCACGGCCCGGGCGGCCAATAGCTATGTATTTGCGTATTTTATGATTTATGTTTATTACCGATCGCGCGCCCCCACCCCAGGAATTGGCTGTCCTGCGGGTGGGCACGACCTCGCGCGAGTTCGCCCGTGGTTCCGCCCCGCGAGCAGAGCGATTTGCTCAAACCCCTCCGAGCATAATACATCACGGCGCTGCTGCTGCTGCTCCTGGGAGGGATGGCCAACGCCAAGTCCTATGATTTAAAATACAATGTTGCCAATACAACGTTCCACAGCCCGGGAAGCTTCTGAAGAAGTGCTTTCCAGGCAGCCAAAATAAGAATAAGCGTGCTGTCCTGTGTGGAGCTTATCTGTTACGGGGCGATCTCACCGACCTCTGTTTTAGGTCGTCGCTGCCACGGCACAAACATGAGCCATAATTTTTTGGAATGTGTCTTTCACACACAGCCACAGGCTCTCGAGTAAAGTTAGCATTTCCAATACGAAAACCGTGTCCTCCTAATCTTGCATAGCTGATAGCTCGAATTGTACGTCGCGCATTACCTCCGGCCAACCGGTCAATAAAAGCCGTTCAATATTTTGCATAACGCGTGTTGGTGTAGGGATCAATAAATTCGCCACCGAACAGTTTAACTGTACAGTCTCCGAGCTGTCTGCTTTTATGGGCCACCCCAACTGGCTTGCTGGGTTGTCCTGGAGGTGGAAAACACGAGACCGCGCGGGTGAGCCACTGATGATGCGTTCTGATAGATGCTCGAGCGTTAGTCACGGACTGTGGGATGCAGCAGAACGTATTGCCATGTGTCGAATCGGTCCACTCGTGTGGCTTTCTAATCTCAAAACTCCAACTGTAAGCTCTGTGGAAAAAAAACCGCATCATCTTCAGAACGACAAATTCACGCAAACATCCAGCATAACCTAACGGGAACACGACCATCTTCCCAGCCGCGTAATAGACCGATTCGTCACCAACATTAGCGAAACTCATTACACATTACCGCCACCAGATCGACCTTTTCCCGGGTCTAAAGACGGCTCAGTACAGCCCTGACCTCTGCCTTCCCTCTCCCTTCAATGGAGAGATCATCTTCCGCTTCATCCCTGCCATGTCCCGGTCCATACAGATAATGAGACGCGAACGCGGTGGATAGCTTAATTGCTGAATCGTGCATAAAAACTTCCCCTTATTGCATAATTGCTTATCATCAAACCCGCTCAACTCCTCG
Organism: Anopheles merus; assembly: GCF_017562075.2. Lineage (NCBI taxonomy): Eukaryota > Metazoa > Arthropoda > Insecta > Diptera > Culicidae > Anopheles > Anopheles merus. The sequence continues at coordinate 19,613,408 of NC_054083.1, forward strand.
TCCAACCACCCACAGCCTACAATACACTTATATGATACACTTCGCTCCGTTCGCACAAACTTCACACATGTGACTTGTGGCAGGATGATCTATCATCCCGGAGGCCGGGCGCTGACTAATGTCTTCATTCGTTCTTGCGGAGTTTCCGGGCGTTCCGGGAGATTAATGTCTCTGCGCGGGAGAAGCAATTGTAACTCGGTGCCCTCTCATCCCACGACCGTTGTCCAAAGACCGTTGTGGGGCTAACTTTTTGTTTTGCTGCGCCACAGATAAACAAACACTAATCGCGTGAAAAGGTGAGAAAAAAAATGCATAATAATAGGGAAGCTCAGGGCAGTTCCTTTCGATCCTTTCCCGACTTGGCAGGAGTTTATGCTTCCACTTAAAGTTGCCAGCCCGTGTCGTGCGGTCTGCTTTAGAACCTCAAATGTGTTGGTGTGTGCACTCGTGTTTCGTCCATTCGTTACGCTATCGCGTGGTGCGGCGCAATGCATTCCTGCGCAGCTGTGCGGCTTGATGCGTGAACCCATCACGATCATGTTTTGCGCACCCGTCTCGTGCGAATTTATGAGCCGAACAAGCACTGCCTGGTGCGTCCAGTGGCGGAGAAAGAAACGATAAGACTGCGCAGCCCACGGGAAGCCAACACGCGTGTGTGTGTGTGTGTTTCTGCTCCTTGGTATGTCGTAGTTCCCGTTCGTGCCGCGATGTACGGGGCTACAAATCTGTACATGGCTCCGTTTGGCTGACAGTGTTGGGGCCAGGTGGTCAGCCACCTTCCTGCGTGCGAGTGTGAACTTACGCCGAGCGCAGGCACCAAGGTCCAGTGACCAACGCCCGGCCAGCACAAGCGTGCCGTCCGACGCATGTCGTCACGCCACGGTGCGCCACGTCGACCGTTCTACCCCGTCTACCGATGCTTCTCTTTTCGTTTTCATTATTTACAGACGATAAAATCTTGTAATTAGAACCGCGATCATGTGGGAAAGCGAAAGAGAGACACATATCGGTGGGTGGCAAGTGGGTAAGGTTTGGTCCGGTCCGGATTCTTGAACTAGAGGCTAGGGGCCCTCATGTGGAGACGAATGATTCCACGCTCGAGCTACAACATCGTTGCTGATGGGTGATGCGAATGAAGACGAGACTCGGGTTTCGTGTGGTCTTATGGTGGGCGCGGACAGTATGTAGGCACACAGGCGCAAGAACGTTGGCCCAACGTGGGGTGAGAAAAATGTTGCATTAAACCCGGCTGAGCCCGCCATTACCGGGGTCCGATGCTTTGCATTGTTGCTCTGTTTGGTGTTGCGGCGGGCCCGTTTTTGCCTTTTGCTACCTTATCACAATTGTCTATCGATTGCTGGCCATATGTTAGCTTCTTCCTTCCCTCCCTCAGTCCCTCCCGGTGGGTTGTTTGGGTTATTGCAATCAATTAAAAACGTATGAATTCTCACAACGCGCAACCACGGTTGCTGCTTGACGGTTGAATATGTTTTCCCTTCATTAGTGCTGAGTGCAGCATGTTTCCCGTATCGCTTTGTTTCTAATTGGTTCTTTTTTCTCCCATTTTTCTTTCATTGTAGGTGAGCAATTCGATTCCGATTGTGGTTTTGTTTTCGGTATTTACATCGGATCCAGTTGAGTTGAGTGGTGGCAGCATCATTGCAAACATCCAAGGAACCCAGCAAAACACATTTTCTATTCTTCAAGAACATCGCAGTAAGCGAACAATTAAAGCCCAGTCAACAAGTTCTATTCCTGCGAACAATTAAACCACAGTTAACAGGTTCTATTCTCCAAAAATGAACTTCTCTAGAATAAGATATCTTTTCCGCCGGTTCTTCACCTCCTTCGAACGAAACTATCCGACCCCGTACAAACTTCTTGCGGGCGAAAAGCGAACCGAGCTGCTGCTGCCCCGTGCACTGCTGCTAGCCCTGTACGGACTGCTCGTGGGCTTCCTCTTCTATCGGCTCGTGCTAGTAAACCTTGACCTTCCCGACACCGTCCGCTTCTACTTCGGCCTTACGGTGGCGGTCGCACTGGGTAAGCGTCAACAATTTCCATACAATAAAACGTCTCACCAACTGGGCGTTTTTTGCTTCTTTTCCTCCACTCGCAGCAGTCGGATGTAGCTTTTCGGCGCAAGCTCGCTGCGTCTGTGCGCTGTGTTGGGTAGGGTTTTTTGGCAAAGCGGGACGCAATCTGCTCAAAACACTTACACTCACCCTCATACTGACCGGTCCAATCGAAAATGCGACCCTGAACGGCCGGGAAGTGGTGCGCGTTCTAACCTGCTCCGCCGAGCTGGCCTTTAATTTGACGCTAACGCGCGTCGATCTGATGACGAAACCGTTTCAAAATGCACTGCTCCAGGGGCGCGATCGGCTGCCGGAGTTGAAGCAAGAGTTTTCCGCGATCGTTTCCATCGTCGAACCTATCGTGCGGGAGGTTGAGCATTCTGGCCGTGGTGGTGGTGGTGATGGAGGAGAAGACGGCTCAGACTCGCTCAGCAGTGAGGAGGAGACTGCGGACGGTGCGGGCATTGATGGGCCGATTCGTTCCGCAGCCGCTTATCAGCAGGCGTACGTGGCCAAGCTTAACGAGCGCTGCCTGGCCCAGCTAGCGACGGGCGTGGACCGGTGCAAGGCGGCGTTCGAGCGGTCGTACGACGAGTGTAGCGAAAGCTTGCCACCGCTCGTCAACACGCTGCTCTGCTGGCCGATGAAGCTGGATGTGGCCTGCAGCTCGGCCGAACTGTTCGGGGTTGGTGCCGTGTGCCGCATGGAGGACGTGCTGGATGAGGATTTCGGCGCAAACTATCGCCTGCTCAAGCAGACCGAACAGCAGCTGACGGGGGGAGTCGGTGGCATCGGGATCGATTATCAGGTGCCGGATTTGCGAAACCATTCCGGTTACATGTAAGTTCCTTTTTTGGGTCATTTTACATGTGGATGAATGCGTACAACCAGGCTCCAAATTTCACCCAGAACCATCAAGAAAGCGTCCAAACAGATGGGGGAAGAATTCAGCAAAAAGAAACACTTCCTCCGCTTGGTGAGCTACTTTGTGCGCAAAGTGTTTGCGTTCATCTTTCTCCGTGTGATATTCAGCTCGGTCCGATACCATAATGCGTACCTTTGGAGGATCACTTTCAACAACTTCTACATAACGGATCAGTTTCGAGCGCTCGACGCTCGCCGTGTGATGGAGAATGGCTTTCCGCTGCTCCCTTTGCGGGCGATCCAGCAATCGGAACTGATTGACACGGGGGCAGGCATTTGGAACAAGCTGGAACTGCGCCACATTGTTGGATCCTTCGCTACGCTGCTGTTTCATTGCCTTTCGACGACCGTTCTGCTGCTGATGGACGCACTGCTGTATGAAACGCTCGACATAGTGGCTCGCCATTCGCGCATTGAGTATCATCAGCAAGGATTCCATGGCGTTAACGTGACGGTGTGTCTTTGGAAAAGGTTTCAAGTGGATCAAAGATTTTTTTTTGGAACATGGTTTATCAGTTCTTCATCCCCAACCAGGTGACCGGTACGGGAGCCCTCGCCGAGCTGGTGCGCAACACTGCCGAAGGATTCCGCACAAACGAACGGTTAGATTTCCACGCCTCGAACGAAGCGTGCCTTCCGCGCCCAGTGCCATTGTCGGGCTGGACCGTCGCCGGCATTTATGGACTGTTCGCGCTGCTGGCCCTTCTCATAACGACCGAAGCGTACGTCCAGCGGGCTCGCCGTCTCATCTGCTCCTTTTTCTATCCTGGCCGCGAGCAGATGCGTACCGCTTACCTGTACAATCGTGTCCTGCGGCAGACGCGCACCCTGCAGGCGACCCTCCCCGGGCGCATCTTACAGTTAGCGGACAGTAGTGGCTCCTGCCGAGTGCTCCCGTTTTGTGACCGGCTCGCCTTGCATCATCCAAACTGGTTCGGCTGGACCCACACCGGTCGACGGTGTGCGGTGTGTCGGGGCGTCGGAGCACCGCAGGAGTGTCAGCGGCCGGACTGCTTCCTTCGCTACTGTGCCGGCTGCTGGCAGGACATCGATCGGCAGTGTGTGGTCTGCGGTGGCCAGCCTGCCGATTGCTCGAACTGTTGCAACCCGCTCGACAATCTGTTGACGGCCTGAAGCAGCGTACCAGACAGACATGACGTGCCGTGACATCCGCTGGCAAGTATTTGACAGCACCGTTACGCACACACACACACGCGCGCAATGTGCCCCTCAGGCCCGTCAAAGTTGGCCGGTACTTGCCACCGGTTGGCTCGTGGCTGGTCCCGTTTGGTCTTTTTGGATCCGGAAGCAATGTTCAAGCATGGAATCTTCCAGCGCGCACACACACAAACATACCGATGCGGTGTGTTGGAAACTCAACGCAGCGTAACGGGCACAGCGGAACGGGCGGGGAAGGGTTTCCCCTTGCCCAGGCGGGATCATGCTACAACACGGTCACTGACTGTGGACCGTGTTGGCCGTCGGCAGCATAATGAACACACACTTAAAATAATCATCCCGAACGAACGCAGCAGCCATACATATACACACACACACATTACATGATCGCGGGCACGGGCGCGCCCGAGCATGCGGGCTGCCTGGTTCGGTCAACTGACCGACTGCCAGGCAGCGGGAAAACAGATCGGGATCAGTAGCCCCGCGCACAATTCGGCCATTCGTAGTGTTGCGATATGATCGCCAGGCTGCTTGGGGAAACGATGATGGTACCCGGCCGGCTGCGCGGAGGGGGATCGTGATGGGCGGCTATGAAATGAGCATCATTACACAGTAGCTTGTTGCATTTCTTCTGGAGAAAGTTTCTTCTAGTTTGGTGCAAATTGTGAATCGTATGGTTGAAATATACAATTTCATTTATAACTAAATATTTAGTCTCTTTCAGTCGTTTTAACTTACAAAAAGAAGTAAATTTGTAAATAAGCTGTTTATCATATGTTTAGATCACATCCAATCACCAACTTCGTTGAATGTTTATTGTTTTGTATCCTTAGTTTAATTTTATTTATCGCATATAATGCCTTATCTTTTATGTATTAATTATCATCTGTTTAGATCAAATAATTTCATTTTCTTAACATGCAGTTACCATTTTATTGACAACGCGAACTTTATGTTTAGACGATCTCGTAGTACACTCGTCAACTCGTACGACTTAACAACATGTCCAACATGGGTTCAAGTCCCGAATTGACCGTTCCCCCATACGTATGTCTGATTATCTTGCTATGGGTAATCAATAAATGACTAAAAGCCAAGCCCAGTAGTAGTACAAGCAGGTCTTGGGCGACAACGGTTGTTGTGCTAAAGAAAAAGAAGAACTTTATGTTCAATAAAAAGGGTATTTTTCTAACATTTCTGTAGCTAACTTCAGAATATAGACGACAGGCATTGCAGGCTGCTTTTGTCGTGAAGTTAATAAGCGGGGACAGCGACCTTCCCTACCAGCTAGAAAAGCTGAATCTTTATGCTCTTTAAAGACATCTTAGGTCACTTGAGCTGCGAAGACCTACGTTCTTAAGATCTGCATATTCCTATAATGCGCATATGAACCAAACGATACAAAGCTTCAACAAATACCAAAGATTCTTTGACTTCAACATTAGTAAAACCCAGTTCAAAACCAATGGTCTCTCGTGTCCTCATTGATAACGTTGTAGCTAAGTTTCTAGATGAATTAAGGATTTATTATACAACTAAGTGTCTCAGCAAGTATATACAAGATACTAAATGACAAATAAACAAACAAATAAACAGCTTTTTGCAAATTACTTACTTACTTACTTATCCGGCACTACAACCGCTTTGCGGTCTTGGCCTGCCTCAGGAGTGTCCGAAACCGCTCACGGTCTCGCGCCTTCGTCTGCCAGTCCGTTATCCCGGCCTTAATGGCGGACGCCACCTTCATTTGGGCCTACCACGCCTCCTCTGTCCTTGTGGACGGCCTAAAAAGACTTTACGGGCTGGGTCGTCCGTTTCCATGCGTATAACATGGCCAGCCCACCGGAGCCTGGCGAGCTTTATACGGTGTACGACAGTGAGGTCGCCGTACATCTCGTATAGCTCGTCATTATAGCGGCTCCTCCATTGTCCTTCCACACATACGGGGCCAAGTATCCTTCTGAGCATCTTCCTCTCGAACGCGGCTAAGAGGGTTTCGTCAGATTTGGACAGTGTCCATGTCTCAGAGGCGTATGTGAGTACTGGTACTATATAGGTACTATATAGTCCCAGCTTCGTCCGTCGCGACAGGTTCTTTGAGGTAAACTGCTTTTTCAGGCTGTAGAATGACCGGTTGGCAGCCAGCATCCTTGCGCGCAACTCAGCTTCCATGCTGTTGTCGTTGCTGACCTTTGACCCAAGATAGGTGAATTGTGGGTAATTGCAATTGTGGTGTAATTTTGCAAATTAGATCTTTGAAATCATAACACTAACAGTTGTGAGTAATAAAATCCATGGATGTGATTGCTAGTCGTAAAATGAGATTAACGTTTCAATTTAGTATTGAATATTTAGACATGATTCAATATAGTAGTCTGTAAAGAAGCAAGAACTTGATATTTTAAACAACATATTTCAATTTACTAGCTTTTTTTGTCAACACCCTGTGAACTGTAAAAGTAAGATAAAAAAATCGTCAGTACAGGAAATAAAAGACTAGAATAACTAATAACAACAGAATACATAAAAAATAAATGGAAATATTAATCAATAGCATTTAATTATCGAAAGGGGAAACTCACGCAGTTCTTTAAGCCATAAATATTATAACAACTTTTTTGCTATTTTAGCTTTAAGTATTTAGCTATTTGGTCATTATTTTCGATTATTTTTTATGGCAGAAAAGTATGCAATTTGCTCCTTTTTTCTTCTGTTTTGTACTAATTTCAATTGTGTTGATTTTGTTTTATAAAACAACAATAGTTCAATCCCGCAACTATGAAATTAGACCAGTCTGACACGTTTTACATTGAGATAACTTTAGCACAAACACTCACTCCCTGGTGGTTTCATTAGGAGCTCGTAAATTGTCAAATTTATATATCACTGCTTCCCATCGCTTGTCATCGGAAGCAGAGGAAAAAAAGACCACCACACATTAAACACAGCCACAACAAACGCTTCATGAATCAACGAAAGCTACTGCGGTCGAAATGAGCTTTTTTCTGCAGCTCTAATTTTAATCCGGTGAGTCGGCGTTGCGTTGCTTCCCTCTACCTTCCCTCCGCATGACAGGAGCGTGTGCAACTTGCTCACACAATTTACGATCTTTTCATTGCTGCCACAACAATGCATAACTGGGTGCTTCCGACGCGCCCGACGAGCGTAAACGGCGGTCGGGCGGCGCATAGAAAGGTCATGGGCGCGCGTTTGGTGAAAGAACTTTCACGCTATGATAAATTTAAACCCACGGCAACTCACTCGGCAAAGTTATGTTGAAAAAATGTTAAATTATGTTAAAAGTGCACCGACATCCATGATGCCCAAATGTGTAGATGCGTCCGTTGAAGCAAACGCCCAACCTTTCGACGGGCGAGTTGAAGGTGTGAACGTGTCCTAACGCACAATCGCAGTCCCCAGCTCATCTCAGTAGGCCAGCAATGCTGTAGTAAGTGTGCGTGTGTGTGTATGTGCTGATGCATGCGGACCTACGATCGATCATACCCCGCACGAGATGATTGCATCGCGAAGAAGTAGTGAGAGAGACGAATGAGAAGGGAAAAGCCGTACAGACGAGCCTCAAATTAACATCGGCCGACTTTTTTGGTTGTTGTTGTTTATTTCCTCGCTGTGTGCGGCTGGTGCTGACGTTGGGTAATGCAAGGGTAAAGCACACCAGTGCAGCCCAGCCAAGGGCAAACTGAACGGGGCTGCAGCCTCCAACGCACCACTGACATGATGGGCTTAAAAATAAAATTCAATTGCTGCGCGTTCCGTTAGCTGTAAGAACTTCCCAGCCGGGGGAAAAATAACACAAGCGGGCCAGCACAACCGGAAGCTTCCAGACGGGACTGCTACCTTCGGGAGTGCCCTATCCCAGTCACTCTTCCTTCCATCCTCCCACGCAAGAACTAGGTTAGTGTGCAAGGAAATGATGCCTGCCTGCCGACGCAATTGCGGAAATCAATCAAAATCAAGTGCCCTAGCCCCAGAAATGATCGCCCGCCCAGATCGACCGGGAGATCACTTGTATCCACCCTCAACAGCTTTTAAAATGCGACCATTGCTGCAGGGTAAATTTGCATTGCACGCTTCCTCTTCTAGCTCGTGATGCAAGGGTGTCGGTTTTTGTGTGGTAAAATGTCGGTCCCGGGACATTTTCTCGCCCGTCGTGGAGGCACAAGCGGACAACAATAAATTTCCATTTAATAAATAATTCAACCCTAACGCTTGTATATGATGAAGCGGACGCTAAACCTTACCTTACTGGGCCATTGCACTCCAAATCGAAGAGACCGGTTGAGGACATGGCTTTAGCCACTCGCAGATCAAAGCTTCGATCAAATCACGATCGATCGCCTTCCCACCGACTATGCTCCCTGCTGCCTTCTGTCTCCCGCTGCTGCAGTTGACCGCAGTTACAGATGTGATCGAATCGGACAAATCTGCATGGCCCGGATGGCTGCAGGCTGTGGTTTTGGTGGACGCGAAACCACAACAGCATTATGCAAGCGTGGCGACGTAATTGCATCGTCGGTTATTTGCGGTGCATGAGCACACACACACACACATTCTGGCGCAAGGACTTCTAGCTTCGGTTATGGGAAGCGACCTAGTGTGCCGCCGGCATGTGGCTTGTGGCATAGATTAGTTTGCATATAGGCAATTTAAATGATTGCCCGCACTGTCGGTAACATTCCCGGTTTGGTTTTCCGGTTGGAAAACAAGAAAAAAAGGCAATGCAAAGATCATTCCCTAGTTTTTTGTTTCAAGTTCCTCTGCTAACCCTGCTGGATGAAATAGCAACGAGCGAACCGATCGAACCTGAATCGAGGCCCACCAGGTTCGTCGCCTATTACCGCGAGTCTTTTGAAATTGGAATTTACGCTGTGCAGCTATTCAACATTACAGCCGAATGCTGTTCGGCTTTTGTACCTTGAATGGAGAGAAGTGCGTGTTGTTCCTGTGCAACGTTCGCAGCCTTTAGGATATTTCCTCGTAAACATTTCATAAAACACACTTTATGTTGCGATGTCGAGCATTCGGTTGCTGCTCTGCAGCATTGTGGGGGGAGACATTTTTCCAATGTTGCAGTGAAGCATTGAGCAAAGCAGCAATTCAATAACATCGCTCCGTAAAATTGTGCACAATAATTTAATGTGACATTAAATTATGGGAGCTTCGATTTCGGTAGTAAATCGCAAAATCAATTAAGGAATACTGGGAACGAGTTACTGCTCGATCTGAAGGAGAAGATGGAGAATGGAGATGATCAACAATAATAGTGATTTAAATAAAATGAGCATGAAGCCGACTTAAGACAATTTAGGACAACGAGATAGTAGATTAGTAGCTCTATAAGAGTTCATTAAATGTATTTAAATATTTTAAAAACTGTACAATGTTTAAAAAATCATTGACTTTATGAGCGAATTCACAATTAGTAAAATGAATTCGTTTTATTTGTTGTGTAGAATCTATTTTTTTGTGTTGTTTTGTATTTGCTCTCTTTCATTGGTTTGCATTTTGCTGCAAATAAAACACAATCATAAACGATTGCAGCACGGCATTGCATCCAAATGTTAAATTACTTATAATTATTTGCACACCTAGCAGATTACAGCAGCATCCGCATCATGTCGCTTTTCCTGATGATGAATGTTGCAGGATAATGATAACGATTACCGGAGCGATAATAGCTTGGCTTCAGCGTAATAAGATAGCTTTCCAGCTTCGTGCTTTTGTGAATCGGAATGAAGTGCTAGAAAAGTCAACATACGCTCGTCCTCTCCCTCAATGAACATACCATTTTACTTCACCACGGTTCGCCAGTGAAAGCATTCCACTGTGAAGAGATTTGCTGCCAGTAAATACAAAACAGCAACCGTTCTAGCTTCACTGCAGCCAGCGTGCATCAGCCTTCCCATCGTACGACACCGTCCGGGCTGTGACCGTGAACTAAATAGATGAATGAGAAAACGATTATTCTTTTCCCCCGCCCAAGGATGCTCGCGGATGGCGCAGCGCGCAGAGCGAAAAAAGCACTGAAATGAATTGCGCCATTAGTAGCACTTTAAATTGCATTTACGCAGTTGCAAAACTTGAGATCGTGACATCTGGTAGACGAGCCCAGGAAAGTGAATCCGCGGACGGAACGAGGTTGCCGTGGCAGGCAATGCTGAGGTAAATTACTTTCGACGCGTCGCATCCAGCCGTGTAACCTTGACGGGGTCAGACAAAGACCCGGGACAGGCCAGAGCGTTGAACGAGAGCGTCTTGATGATTTTACGTGCGGTCTGTCTGCGGGGACAGGACATAAGACACGCACTAGCAAATGGTTGCAATCGCCCACCGTCTTCGGTCACTAATGACGTAATTGCGAATTCTCATTGGTTTCACTTAACAATCTCGTCGGTCGCGCTTGTGTCGTCGTGCGGTCGTGCAGGGAGCTTGAGAACCACTGTCCACAAAGGCTTCTTGCGGCGCTGTGGACCGTAACAATAATAGGAGCCACTATTCATTTCGTTGTTCTATTCTGTTGAAGTTCGAGCAGTGTGTGTGTTGGGGGAAGTATTTTATAAAAAATAAATTTATTCACTGTCAACAACGTGAGCGTAGGGGAAAAAGGCTTACAAAGCAAAGAATGTGCACAACCTACCAGCGTACAGGAAGTTGGATGACATTGAATTATTTCTTTCCGTAAACTGCTGTTATGTTTTAATGAGCACAGCAAAGGCAACGTTTTTCGGTGCCTAGATGATGGTCAGATGGTCTTCCTAGTAATTATTTTTTCCTATTTAGGAACAAGGTGATGTAATGGCATTATTTGGAAGTAACGAAGAGATGAGTTAAAAGACGTAACGTCACGTTTTAAAATTATGACTTATTTCGTATGGAACAGGCAGCTCATAAAGGACGATATAATTCCTGTCAAGGTCTTGTTACAAGATTGTTGAAGAGAATTTTTAAATTTACTTCAATCTTACAATGAACTGTAATTGTTTGGAATCTTTGGAAACTACCATGTCTTCATTTTGTTTGCAGTAATTGTTTTTATAACGGGCTCGTCTTTGTTGCAGCATGTTGTACTTCGGCTCTCGAGTAATCTTGAGAACGATATTTTCTTTCATGAGTCTATGATCATTTTCATTCTTCATTTCTCCAAGTCCATGATCATTTTCTTTCCTAACATGCTGGTTAACCAAACATTATCAACATTCTCTGCATGAAAACTACACAAAGCCACTGTAATGTTTCTCAATAAAAATAGTAAACTAATTAAATCAGACATACTTTCGAATCGTCTATGAAAAAAATCGGAGATCTTATAGTTGAAGATAGATTAAACGCTTTAATAAGCATTGCAAACAATTTCTTATGTTCAATAATGATGTTTTCACCATTTTAGGTGTTATTCCAAAAGCAAATAAATTATACCATTGGCGTACATTGTAGTGCTGCTATTTAATCGCTCTCTCCCCTGCAACACTGCCCAGCATTGAAGCAAACACAAGACAGTACTTCACACACTACCATAAGCCACTGGAAAATCGGGTAAAGCAAACAAAAAGCAACATTTTCCCCCCGACATTCGTTCGACCCTTTTAGCAGCATAAATCTAGCACAAATTGATCAGTAACACTCTTCGCAGACTGGCTTTGGCAAACAAAGCATTACAAAGATATGGAAGAAAAAAAAGAAGCTCACACTCGTCACACACATTTGCGCCATTTTCACACTCTCTAGTATGAATGTGTGCGCGTACTCGCTCGTGGACATAACTCCATCGTAAATCAAGTTCCGCCGTTTTGCCGTTGTTTTTTGTTTGCAGTTCCGCCGATGGACAAGCTCCATCTTCTAGCGGGACGGTTCTACTGCACGCGTACTGGGCTGTCCACACCCAAGAAACGAGGACATCTTCCTCCCCATTACGTCCACACGTTCTGCGCACACACACACACACATATTGACTCCCTTTTCCATTTGCGATTTCCATCAGCGACAACAACAAGCTCGTGAGAAGAAAGGGGAGTAGAGGAAAAACGCGCCAAGAAAGCAAACGCAATCGCTATGCGCTTTATCGTCCGTTCTGGCGTTAGGAACAGTTATCCGCGAGACCAAAACCGGCTCCCTCGCGCGCGCTCTTTCTCTCTTGAATAGGAGAAATAGGGCTCATTTTGTTTGGATGGCCAACGGTCAGCCCTACCGTGCCGCTGCGGTTGGGTTTGTGTGTGTCTATTCTACTTGCCCGCCGGCCCCGGCCCGGGTAGTTGTACCTGTTACGCAAGTCGCGGGACGCAAGCAAGTGCGCTCATTACGCGACACGACTGACCTAGTGATGAGTTTGCTTCAAGCAGGGCCGGGTAACAGCCGGGGATGAGAAGGGCTCGTTAGCTGATAGTGAGATGATAAAATTCCACACTGTGAAGCCATTCAATGGGCTCGGCCCGGAACAGGTACAGTAGAAAATAACAAGGATACAAAAACAAAATATAAAAAATACGATAGGCTCAAGTAAATGCTTATATACGTATGTTTTAATTTTAAATGTTGTATAAATGATACAAACATATTGTGCGCAGTCTTATTAGATTCCATAACGATACGATCTGAAATCCGCAACAAAGTACAAACTCAATTATGTGTTGAAATTCGTTTGTTTATCGCTTCAGTGCTTCCCTTTCATTATTTCATTCATTTATGTTCGTGTTGCTTATCCTATCATCAGAACGATCACTTTAATAAAGGTGCCAAATCGTTTCAAATACATTGATTGTCTAAATTAAATTGAACAAGATCATTCAATTACAACATTTTTTTTCATTATTAAAAGCAATACGATCTGCTCGTTTCAACAGAATAATACTGTTTTAGCATTTTTAAATGTTTAAGCAAATCCTTTTTTTTGCAAAATAAAATGAATTTGTGATGAAGTAATCATCTGATTTCTTCATATCTTCAGTACACTTATGAAAAGTCCTAGAACAGCAATACTCTTAACTAGACTCAACAATCTCTCTCGCACCCAATCTCTAGCAACATTGCCAGCAAAAAACCCTTTAGCCTCCTAGGCGCATCCGAACAGGAACATGTTCTACGCTCTTAACCCCACGAACGGGCCAGGCAATCATTCTTAAGCTCAAGGGCTCACTTCAAGACAAGAGTTTGTACATCGACATCAAGCCCTCTCGGATCCTTTCCCCGTCGAAAGCTTTCAGCATCATCGGTAGTAAGCCACTCATACGATCACAAAGCTAATAAAATACTTTCAACACCATTAACTCACACCCAACGGGACACTTAATCTTTTTACCTTTCCCACCTGCCCGCTCGCGCATGTTTAGAAGCAGTGGAAGATGTAGAGTATCAAGCGTAAACATAAACTACCATTTTGCAGCTGCACTCGTACCGTCAAGAACGTTAGCGCACACTCGACCCGGCCCGGATGCTAAGCAAACATCGGCCCGAATGACAAATGAAGAATCATGAAGCAGCCGGCGGGGCTGCACAGGCGCGTACATGTGGCCGCTTGTGAAATAAAATGAAATAGATTAGCAGCATCCATCCATCGACCCTGTGGCATGTATATGCAGATAGTCGGCACAGAACTACAAACTGTTCTGATTCTTCTATGGTTTTCTTTTGCCTTAGTTTGCTGTTTCTCTCTCTCTCTCTCTCTCTCTCTCTCTCTCTCTCTCTCTCTCTCTCTCTGTGCCATGGTCACAAACGGGCAGCCGATTGGTTCGATCGAAATAAATAGAGAGGTAAAACGTTACTTGTTTAATGAAGTTGTTAGTACCACCCAGGGGCCAGAAGGTTATCCCCCCCCTCTTTACGGAACGGTAAACGTTAAACGGAATACGAGAGCAATTGAACGTTCAGCCTGTTCCGCAGCATCTTCTGAGCACGCATTGCGAAAGTGATGCGTTTGTTGGATCCGTTAAGCAAATAAAACGTGATGAAGGGCCACAGGGCCCGACCAGTACTAAATAGAGTAAGGTTATAATTTTAAAATTATTTGCTATTGCTTCTAATCCCGGTTTTTGTCCGCACTATCCCGGTTTGCCTCTGTAAATGAGATTCTGAACATTCTTTACTCCACATATTTCGCACCTGGATTAGCAGTAATTACAGGCCGGTGGGCTGGCAAATGATCGGAAAGCGACCGTTTTCGTTTCGAAATAAAAGTAAACTAATGAGCCCGGTGAACTTATTATCGCCGCCGTCTGGGTCAACCGTTGTGGCACCGGTTCTGCAATTTAAACGGCAATGGCCACAAACGACAACCTGTCGAGAAATCGTGCCACCGGTTAAGCCATTATCTCATACTTTACGGCCACTAGTGGCCACAAGCATTTGCACTCCGATTATCGCGTCGCACAAAACGGTCGCCAGCTTAATCTACAGTTCCCCGGTAAGCTTACTCTCACCGCGTGTCGATCGATTCCGATTCCACGCCGTAGATTGGGGTTTGATGTTGCTTTTTATTATTGGCATGTCTGACAAGAACACACACACACACACATCGTCTGAGGTCTAATGCAAAAAAATAACATTCACGCGTGTACATTTCCGCCTCTGTTTACTGGTGCTGGCCGGGAGATCCGTCTCGGGGGCAGAAAAGCACGCTGCACGGTCCAACCGGCTTGCCAAGCAACAGGTTGCACAGCAAACGCGTCACGCGTAATAAAGTGGACGTAATTAAGCGACGATTTCGATGGGCACCGGTGTCTTGCGATACATTCGATAGAGGAAATAGTTAGCGTTTGTTCTTTTTTTATTCACCAGTGAAACGATTTTTTTTTATTGACGCTAATCCTAAACCTCTCTCTGTTTAAAACAACGCAGTTTTGTTCCTCTTACCACACTGCCAGCAAAATGCCAACTCGTTTTAAATAAGGGCACAAGCGACAACTTGAAGCAAAACCCGACCGGTAGGAAAGCAAAAGAATGCACTAGAACCTTGTAGCTCGTTAAAATGGTCGAAAGATCGCAAAAAACGGCCATCGCATAACGAAAGACTTCAACGCCCGTGGCAGTGGCGCGTGTGGCGTTTTAGTAAGCGACGAACCTCCAAGCGGGATGGCGCCTACCGTTTAACATTCTAGCGCGCGGCACAGACACGGTCGCGACTGACCTTTATTTTGCCGCTTGACTTTGGCGAGAACTTGGGCAGAATTGTACCGATAGAATAACACGCTTCCTACCTATAACGGTGCCATAAACGAGGTGGGTTTGGGCGAGCGACAGCAAAATAGCGATGGGCACTGAGAGGTTCTCGAGGGGCAAACTGTTGTCACGATTTTTGCTTTCCCTTTCGTTTATTTAATCTCCGGTCGTGGGGAATCCACGGTGTTATGCTAGTTAGCCCGGGCAGGCTAAAGGGTTCTCGCTACCGTTGGAAATGGAAAAGCTCATCAACGCAATAAAGAATTATTATGTCAGATGTAGTACAATTTAAAGCAGAAACCACTTTAATTGCTAAATATATGTTCTAAATGATGAAATGTTTTTATTTCTTTTTCAAATATATACTAAGAAAACCCCTTAAAATATCAACTTGATTAATTTTTAGCTGCACAAAATTTGCCTTCGCTAAAAGCTAAGGGAAAGAAAATCGCCCACCGCTCATCGTAATGTATCGAAGTCCTCCATCATCGCATAAATCCACTCGTCAACAGTTCGATCTACCGCACTCGCCGCCGCTCATAACCGATTGCAACGGCTAATTTGCGCACTTATTGTTAGCGGCAATGATGGTACAAAATTTCCACAAATTTGCCGCGTAATTCACGTTGACCGGTGTGGATTAATCTTAGCCTTGATGGGATGAAAAGACCGCCACAATGCAGGACAAAGCAATCTAAGGGACGCATGTACGTACGATCAGTACCCCTCCTCTCTGCCTTCCTTTTGGAGTTACTGGCAGAGCCAGTGTACTCACTAGGCTACCGCAAGCTTCCCCGTTCAGTACGGTTGCTGTACGGCTAGTGGCCGATTTCTGCCAACACCAATCGATGGTTTATGTCTTAACGCTATTATTCCTTCCTGCCCAGCCCGTCATCGGAGGTGATCGTCGTTACCGTCGCAGTCATCGTCGTCGCCACCGTCTCGGGTAATTAATTCCGATATAGCACACTGCATACCGCGGCGCACATCGAGCACGCGATTCGCAATCATCCAAAGGAAGGAAACGGAAAATTAAACGCTACTCACCGCACCGCAATCGATGTTTCGCGGTCGTTGTGGTGCGTGCTTGAGCTATATTAACTTTTTTTTCACACGCTTTTGCCACACGATTATGAAACGATGGAAGGGTATGAAAGGGTTTAGAAAGAGATTAATCAATGGTGTTAATCGGGCCAGCGATCATCATTAATGCAGTGTAGATTTAGTACTAGTCCGTTTTATTTAGTTTTTTATTCTAATTGAGTTGATTTATTTCACACTCAGGATCGAAGAATGGATTTATCGGTTTGTTATTATCATGCTGCATTCAGTGCACGTTTAATTGTCCGCTTAGAATAACTATAGGATCGTGCTTCTTCTCCTGCCAGGCAATGAAGATCGTTTCGATGCGCTTTTCTGTACCGCGCATCGTGATGGTTTAATAAATTATATCTTGTGTCACAGATTTACGAACGAGCTTGAAACGTGCTGCAAATTTTCAAACCGAATGCCACAAGAACAATGGTCCGCGGTGCTGATCCCCGCTGCAAATGATAATCTCCCCCGGATGGAAACAATGGAGCCTGCCCGGTCACGAAGACCAAAGTGCATACCATGCACCGTCGATTGCATAAAATATCTTATTCCAGCCAGTCTCTAAGCGCTACTATCAATAATCGTCCATTCGAAAGGAAATTGATTGATTATTCTGTGCCGGAATGGGAGAGGCTTCCCTTGCTCTCCCTCCCTATACACCCTCTATCCCTCAGTCTGATGTGAATTTTAGATGCTTTTCTTTTGTTTTTCAATTCTCAAATGTAGAATTTTTGCCGGTCGTTGGATCGGATTGAAAAAACAAAAGGAACAATTCGTGACGTAGATCGTTTAACTGAACTGTGATCTTTCATTGACTATCGAAATGTTTCTAGAAAGGAAGGTGCATGTTTGATTATGATTTGAATTGAAATCGATCGTTCACAATCACGAAATAATGCGCTTTAATTGCAAGTCTGTTGGCCTCAGTATATTTTTAATAATTTGTTTGGTTATTGAACAAAACTTTTTATAAATCCAATCTTTTATCGCAGACATCTTTTACAACAGAACTGTTAACAGAATGTTGAGTTAGACTTAAAACAAATTGTGCATGTGAGCATTATTATGTAAAAAAAAACTCTTGGCAAAATGTTGGATTCTACGACATGATTCACTGTGATGCATTTTTACTAAAGAAAAGTGAATTTAAATCCAAAAATTCAACATAACCGATGCCTAATCATAGAAATTGTGAAAACACTCGCATCATAACACTAAACAAGAGTTATTTATAATTCACTCGCCAAACCACTAATCAGCTGCCAATGATACCTGCTACCCAGTGGAGGTAACCATCTGCTGGCGTTCTTTCTATCCCGAAATTCTAGCACTCTGCTCTTTACCTCCAGCAATGATCCTGCGAATGATCGTTGCGAGCGAAATTCAACGTAACGATTCAATCGCAGCGAATTGAGGCACATAATGATGGGTTTCATTTCGGCCGATGGCCGACCAGAGATCACTGTACCATGATTTTGCAGTTATTACACCTGGACTGGGAATTCTTTACACACTGGAACGTGACGTACCGCTGTCTGCAAGTTAAAGGGCTTACGGCTGTCTGGTTCTGGAGGTTGCTGCCTGCCTCTTCCCGTCTGCACCACCGATGAGAAAACAATCACGTAACATCGAACATGGAAAGCAAGGAGCAATAACCTTTGCCACTGTGCAGCTAATCGTTGCCGCGTTGCCTGTGCGCAAGAAATATCAAACGAACGAAAGAACAAACAGTCTAAACGGTAACAAGCGGCGGCAACCGATGCACACACACGCAATGCAACGCCGAGAATGTGCAGGGGGGGGGGGGGGGGTGTACTGTTGCAGTCGTTCGCTTAAAATTGCCACTGCAATTGATGGAGAGAAAACAGGGGGATCATTTATTTTACAAAACAAAAGTGTGTGTTTTTTCCTGTGAGAAACAAGAGAAGACGATTACCCTTTTTGTTGAATTTTCTTGTTTTAACGCATAATTATTCTTGAGCCGTTATGCAGAGAAACAAATCATACCTTGGTGTTGTTTTAATTGTTTTCTGTAAGTCATATTGTTGAACACCGTTCAAATCAATAAAAAATAATCCCGGTTTCTTCTAGGAAATATTACAAATTTCTTTCTATTTTCATGGGCCCGATCAATGCCCACGATCGGTCAAATGATTCATAATCCAATCATACTTAAAGAAATGAATTCTCCATTTTTGCCATTACAGAGACCCCACAGCATGCTTTCATCGCGGAAAAGCAATAACATTTTATTCGCTTAAATTATAGCTTAAATTTCAGACAGACCCCACCGCTAATCATGGTGCTTGGTGACAGTAAAATATCACCTGTGGCATAACACCCCAACCGGGCGCACCATGGGTGGTAAATCGAACTGTTCATTTCCACCAACCCGCTGCCAAATGCGGCCCAAAGCACCCGTGCAAGCATTGCGTTCGCGAACGGACGTAAGAACCGTTAAAACGACACACGGAAACACTTCTCGCTCGCTCGAATCATGTTGTTCAATTTGTTCTGAACATCTTTCGCACCTTTTTCCACCCCGCCGTTGCTTGGGATAGCGATGCCGAACTTGGGTCGTGCCATTTGCAAACAAATCGCACCATCTCTCCGTTTCGTCGATCGTCGCCGGTGGATTCTTTTTTTTGTTCGAAAACAATTCTCCCATAACCGTTAAGGTGAAGAATCTCGCATCATCATCAACATCATCATGAACGTCACCTCGTGTAGCCGGTTGAAATCGTCCAACGAACGCGGCTCGCGATCGGGAAAAGGGTGTGTGCACCGGTCGGCTCTCACAGCTTACCCTCTAGACCCGCAATATTGGCTGCGTTCTAATGCAAAGCAGCAACGCGCGGACGGAACAGAATCGTTGTCGCATTTGGTGCCCGAACAGATTGGATTGACCCGGAAACGGGCGGGCGGGAGACCACACGATCGATGTGCACGAAGCTAATCACTTTCGACTTGAACGGTTTTATGGGCGATTGTTGTTTGGTTTGGAGCGTTTGGGTGTTCCGTTGCCAGTTTTTGCGACTGGCGGTGCTTTACGTCGGCGACCGGCAGTTGCTTTGTGTACTGGCGATGCACATAACTCGGCGGCTCCCGGATACGTTTGCGACGGCTACGATCCATTGCAGAATCGATGAATATTAATGGCCGAACTGATGTATGAAGTTGTAATGGTCCATAAATTGCGACTGTGTTGTAAGAGTGCTTTTAAGAAATTGGATGGCGATGAAGGCACGTTAAATTTTAGTATTTCGTTTTCAAATTAGTTTGACGGAAATAGATTTATTTCAGACACAACAATATCGATTTGTGTCCAAAACCAAATGTCCTAATCGAAAACTATGCTGATAAACATATTTTAAAACCACATGATTTAAAAAAATGACGTTTTTCGTCTGACTGTTTTTGTTAACACTAGAAATGGCATATGTAAACCAATTTATTACAGTTTATTCATTACTTAAGGCTACGATAAATGTACGAGCACATAAACTCCAATTCCCATCTGCCTTACGTTCCGACAAACTCCAATAATCGTTGATAACGGGCATTTCCCTTCCGTTCCGTTCTGTGCGCACACGGTTCTCGTTCGAACTGAGACAATTACCAACCACGCTGCAGATCAAAACAGAAATATTTTCATAATCACTCCCACACACACATTTCCACTCTGTATAGGCAAAATTCTACCGACGTCATTCACGAAGAATTTAATTCAACGTATTTCCAACCATTCATCCTCCCCCCCCCCCCCCGCCCCCCCCTTTAATCACGTTCTAAGCTTGTTTCGAAGCATAACCATTGGCAGAGAAAGTTCAACGTTTTCCCCTTGCTGGCATCACACGTCATACAGACAACAAAATCGCACAAACAGCTAAATAAATTCTTAAGCAAAACAAGCAAGCTGAAGGCACCAGCCACCTCCCACTCTCCAAGAACGAACTGCGCCTTTGGTCCGCCGGCTTAAGCCGATCTCTGCTGCCTGGGAAAATTCTCAGCAATTTCCATAGCGAGCATAAAACGGGCTCGGAAAGAAGCTTGACCAACTTGGCATAAAAAAAAAACCCCAAGCTCTGCAACGGCAACCAATGAAAACAAAACCATTAACAACCGTTTCTTCACTCTCTCTCTTCTTTAGTTTTACGATTATGGCATGCGTGTGTGTGTGTGAAAGTGTAGAAGGGAGTTTTTTTTATTTTTAAAATTTACCAGCTCTTTGTTTGACCCCTCCGCTATCAGTTAGCGGAAGAGCAGACTGATCGTATCAACCGTATCTCGTTGCAGATGAAGTGGAAATCATTTTCATTTTATTCACCCTTCTTGCAGCGCTCTAAAGAGTAAACAAAAGATGACCTTCTCGTCCTTCCCAAAGGAAACACCGGTACCCCGTAGGGGAGCATTTTGTTTAATTCGTACAACCGAAGGCGAATGCGAGGGAAACACATACTTCGACGACAAATAAAAACGAATACTATATCCCGCTCGCAACAAATGAGATGTTTTTTTCCACACGTCAAGCCATAATGCAAGATGTTTACCGTGACCAAAGGCGTCGTACGGGCGAGATCACAAAACCTATGTTTGACGCTGGCTGGATCGTTGGAAAAATCAACCACCTTCTCCACTATCCTCATGGTTTGGTCAATGACCAGCACCCATTTTGTCTCACCAGCATCACAAGGGATTCGCACATAAAGCTTCAATGCTGGCATTACACCTGGTCTGTTGCTCCACAGTCCGCAATACGGTTCGCCAGCAGCCAATTTTATTTCGCTCGATACGCAGCTGTTTGCAGGTTTGCAGGTGATCTGAAGCAACATTTTACTTCCTTCCCTGTTTGCATATTGGATGCTTGCGTATTGAAAGCGATGGAGGCAAAACAGTAATCGGAAAAGTAGAAAAAACTGCTCCACTCCACCCTTGACTGTGGCTGGGTGGATGATAAAGGCAAGCTAACCAATATCCGCACGATTGGATTGATTAGAGCGCAGACAAAGACGCGATGCCGTTGCGTACCATTATTCGCGCTCCGATGGGGGTAATTTTCAATTACAGACAAGCTAATAAAACCTCACCTAGCTGTAGAGGGAATTACTCTGCTCAGCTGTACTGATTTTCTTTTCCCCTTCGAAGAGCCTTTCATTTGCCAATGATATCTGGCTGGTATATGTGTGTGTTAATGCTTTCAGACAAAGCTCGAATAAAAAATCGGCGTTGAAATGCCTCACAAAATAGGCAAAGCGTGTGTGCAAAAATCCAACGATCGACGAAGCTTGGGACGGTGTAAGCCAGGAGGAAATTAACGTGTGAGGTTAGTGTAAGGAAATTTGGTTGTTTGTATCTGAGTTTAATTTTTTGCCCCTGGTTCTGAAAAGCGTTACCACCTTTGAACCGAACTAACCCGATCATTAAATGGGCGAGAGGTCCAATCTGTAAGTTCTGCAATTGATCAGCCCACTTAACCGATGCGATCGTGCCCATCCAGAGCAGATGTGTTTAAAAAAAAGCAAACAACAGTTTATCGTTGCTAACAACACCAGAAATTCAGTGTAAACAGGCAGCCGCAGGAATGGTCATTATATTATCTGCAATTAATATTCTAATCATGCACATTATAAATACTTCCAACGCGATCAAAATCACTTCGTCATGTCCGATCGGGAGCGCAACGCAGAGAAGGTAATTAGTTTTGCATGGGTTGGATCACCGCACGCCGGGCTGGAGGCGCTACAACACACACAGTGCCATGGTAGACAGCGTGCCATACTCGGTACGCATTGCATAAATTACACGCAATCCACGTCCGCGGGCTAAAGTGTGAGAAGATGCGTTAACGTGGATCTAGTGCGTTCATCTTATCATGCGCTTCATGTGTGTGTGAAACGAGTTGATTGATAAAGTTAGAGCCTCCCTTCGAAGCGTTCTGTTTTGCCGAAGGTCTACACGTTTCTGCCATCGCATAACACAGCACAGCACCAACTCGCACCAACTTATCGTTGGCCGATGGTACAGGGTCGGTTATGATGCACACAGCCCCTTGGCTCATTACTAGTCATGAGCCGATGCGTACCGTAATGACCGGTGTTAATGGTGTGTCGATGCCAGAGCATACCTTCAACGCCCATTAATTCTGCTGGGGCGCCCCATCAAGGGTTAATTTTGCATAATCATGGGATGGGAAAGAGAAGAAGATGCATACTGTTCCAAAAGAAACTGATTTCTCCCATCCAAAGGCGAGGGACAGCTAGTGTAGATTGGTTCAATTTTTGTTCGGCACTCACAGCTTTAAGCAGTGCAATTAATTATGGAAATTTTGCAACATTAATATGGAAGCTTCGGCTATAGAAAGATTCCATCAATCACAAATCCAGTAAAACACACTTGTGAGGTCGACTATAAAATCAGCGTTGGACTCAAAACCACGGACTGGAATTTTCCCATGTATACCACAATCCCATAACGTGCCCGAATCGAAGCTAACGAAACGATCGCGTCGAGGTCAGTGGCGCACGCTCGTTGGCCAGGTATGACCTTTTTTATTTTCTTTTTCCTGATCGACTAATCGGCACGGCGCACACCTCGCGTGCCCGCATGACCGCAGTAGGTTATGCGTTAGAGGTGAAATTGTTAACCGTTGCACGAGATCGATCGATTCGGCACACTCACATAAGCACCAGGTTTCTTCTGTTCAGTAAGCATTGTAAGCACTCGTTTACTGGTGTGCATTTGCATCAAAATAAATCTATTTTAAAGAAACTGTATCAAAAAACTTCAACAGCAAGCGACGAACCGGCAGTGCTTTTAAATCTTTAGTATTTATGTTTTTTTTTAATCAAGTTTAAACATTTATACAAAAATTTTATGTACTCAAAACTATCAAAACTTGTGTATTGTATGCAAACACTTTCTCTCAATTTTATACAAAAATTTTCCCAATCACGGTTAAAAACTCATCGAGCACGGTCGTACAAAGGGTATAGCCAATACGCAGCAGCTTTTCGATCATATCAATGACCTCACCACTCGCGACCGCCGTCATAGCTTACACCCCCCAAAATGCGCTAATCACCTTATCCCAGATTCGCTTTTCGGGTTTCATTTTCCACGGCGCCATACCAACACATATAGGCCACACGGTTGGTCCAGCAGCAGCCGCAGCAGCTCGATCGACCTGGTTAGCTTTGTAAATTATCTCCGATTAACGTGAACGTTGTTCCGATTGCGTTGACGGAGACGAGTCACCTGAGCGCTGACATTGCAGCAATGCCATGTTAATTCCCTTCCTGCTGACGCGCACGTTAATGCAGTTAGTGCTAATCGCAAATAAACGGCAGGAAATGGCCACTTCCGGGCAGTTTTTATTTTGTACGAATGCATCCCAAAATTTCACTTCCGAAGAATCACTTCATCTACTCTCTTTTGGAGGGTTAGATCTTGCCGAAGTAGCAGACAAAGACAAAGGTAACGTCTTTCAGTATTTCAGTGACCTCAAACATAAGCGCAGGGTAATGTGTACCTGCAGATTAGAAATGTTCACGATCGAACTAGACGCTAGACCACCCATTACCGGACACTGCAATTGCTAAAACAAAGGTGCTGCGCTACGTTTCGTCTCCGAAAGTAGTCCACGGTCGGAAACGGCACATTACCATCGCAGACTCGCACCCCGATTGATCGGCTAATCTTGGTCTGGTTTTGAATTGATCCGTCTGCGTGGAGTAGCAGAAACTGGCGAGTGTTTGTGCCGCAATTTCCCTATCACCACCGCAGAGGTCACACTCGATCGATTGCGCGGAAGAAAATGTATTGCAACTGTAGCAAACCATCGAACAAAGCGAAACCCCATGGAAAGAAAACTCATTAGTCAGCAAGGCGTTGGGACGGCGTAAGTTCATTCGATTAACGATTTGATTTACGAGATTACAAATTCTCTCAGCAAATGTGTGAGTGTGTATGTGGGAATAGAAGAAATGGAAACCCTAAACTGATAGGCAACAGCGGACCAGCGGACAGTGGAACTGAAAAGCTGGCAATGCGGGTGGTGATTCCCGATTATGAATCGCAACGGGAAATTAACTATTGTATCTGATTGAAAGTGTTTTTTCTTTCTTTTTTTGAGTGCCATAGTTACTATTAACGAATCCCACATCCAAAGTTCACTTTCCCATGGGGTTGAAAGAACAATTTAATGTTTTTGTATATGATTAGACTGCATATGATGTGAAGAACATTCTTCGAAGAAAAGTTTCTCATTAATTGCTGTTAGATACTTTCATCTTCAACTTTTTTTCGTACTTTTCTTACATTTAAAGAGAGAGTAAATTGTTTTTAGATTAAATTTATCATAATACTTTTTTTCAATTTATTTATAATAAAAATGTTTTCATTAATCATAGTTAAATAAGAAGTTATATAAAGAATGATAAAATATGCTTTTGCCCCACTCAAAGGCAAAATTTAAATACCTTTAAATCAAATTGAATTTTACGATCTCTTACGATAACTTAACGACGACTTATGGCTAAAAAAAAGTCAATTATTACACATAACGTAACAATTTCGTAAAGCTAATGTTTAGAAGAAATGATTTTCCAAAGTAAAAGGAGATATTATGTTGATGGCTGTTTCCGGCATCTAATCGTTTGAATAATGAATTAATAAATCAAACATGAATCATTATTTTAAAATCTCGCCAAGCAACTGAAAAAAGCGATGAAATAAACTGCCACACTAAAATAGCAATCTAACAAATACAAATAAAACCAATCAAGCGCTACAAAACACACGCAAGCATGCAATTACTTTCATTAAAGCTCCTTGTCAGCAACAGATCCACCCTAAAGTGCGCACATAATTACACTCCCCCTTTAATACCACATTATTAATTTCTCACATTAATCTGGCAGTACCGCCAAAGCAAGCAGAAGGCCGCCCCTTACCCTGCTGATGCCGGTAGAAATGTTTTGATCTTTATCTAAACGCCCCACCCTTTCTTTGATCACCATGATTGGTACGTTAGTCCAGTTGGAAGTGGTCCACCAGCAGCAGGAATGAGGCAGCAGCATCAGAAACATTCAACTGCCGCTTTGCATACCTCCCGTCGAGCTACACACGTTCCAGCCCCGATCGAATGGAATCAGAATTGAAGAATGAAAACGAATTAATTTCAATCCTAAATCCGTGTAAGGATCGTTCCCCGCCAGATGGATGGGGTTTTTGGAAAATTAATTTTATCTAATTGCCGCCTTTCCCTTTTTTCTCATACACACACAGACACGGTACCACCGACGCACCGGGCCCGATCAGACGGTTGTAACCTAAATTCCCAGTTCTTTTTTTTGGGTTGTGAAGAAATGATTTGTTTTAATTAAACCAAATCGTATCAGTGAGATCACTCGAGAAAAGAAGGGCACTACGACAATGCAATCTAAAGGTACAAAACACCAGAAGCATTGCCCCCGTTTCCCGTCGAAGAAGCGCGTACTTCTTTCGCGGCCAGAACATAATCTCACTTTTCATTAAGCACCTGTAGTGGGCCGTTCGTTACTGTCTGTCTGTTTTTGAACACGGCCAGTAGGTCCAGCATATCCGATCGGTAACCGGTCCGGTAGACTAACCAATTATCTACCTCAGTTGCAGATCGAATTTTCGAAAGGGCCGTTCCGAGCCGTTCCCAAAAAAACCGTCTGCCGTTTTTGTTCTGCTTTCACTGGCAAAACAATACCGACACCGGCAAGTGCACTTGCCCGACAACCTCGAGATTGATCTAATTTTGTTTTGCTCCCGCAAGCAATTACCGATCGATCGATCGATCGGGTGGTGGGATGGGAGACTGTGGACTAGAAAATAAAATTAAGAGAAAAGCGTTCGATTTTTCCCGCGCTCGTGTGCGGGTGCCCTGATTGCGTAAGTTGAGTTGGTGGTGGTCGTGGATCGAGGATGGCTTCGATGCGTGAGTCCGAGATGCAGCAGTAGCTCGGTTGGCCGGTGTAATCACCGCAGCCCGTAGATTCTGGGGCGTCTGGAGCATAGCGCACGCATCGTATGGCTCCATTTCTGGGACGGCAATGATTGAAGCGTACCGGATTACCGTTTATAGCGAAGCGGGATCAATTTTCCCATCTGGGGCATGTAATTGTTGTCCATAGCGTATTCCGCTGCAAGTAGCAAAGAGGGTGGAAAAGAGCGGTCCATTTTTGGGACATTGCCGGACAGGTTGTACTGAGAAGGGAATGCAGTTGCAGATCATCTGCAGTTGTGCATCGGGTCTGTTATCTGATATTGGTGGCTTAGAGAAACAACAGACTTTGAGGCAACTCATGATGTCGTTTGAAGATATATTCTATCATGATATTTGATGTACGATATGTAGCCACAGTTATAAACGGTTCTAACCAAACAACAAAAACATTTTTTGAGAAGATAATGGTATTTGTGTTTTTTTTTTTCAATAAATTAGAGAATTTTTGGTTTGAACAAAAAGATCACGCATTTAAATACTTAACTATCCTACTTAATCAATTGCCTGAGGTAGTCTGTCAATCATGAAGCACAATATTTAATTACCAAGTACCTCAGCTAACGGTAGCTAAAGACCATCGCACTAATGTGTTACATTTTTTCCCCGATTCTCCCCTCAATGGACAACCCAACACATTCTGAAAAGAAATTGTTATTTTGTGTCCATTTCGGTCCTTTCACTCAGCAGCAGCAAACAACAGCAAATTGTTTCTGGTAAGGTAATGATCGTACCCATCACATATCAGAACATCAAAAGCGCTTGCCCTCATTCCGCGCGCAATGATCGATCGATGCGGTGGCCCCGAAGAGGAATGTTTGGCGTGTCGTGGAAGGCACGCTGCGCGATGACCGATCGATTGTTGATAAGCAGCTTTCCTGAAAAGGACACGGACATGTTTCCCCCATCAACTCCTTTCGACATTAATGCAAAATCGAAACACACCATGAACGACAACAACGAAAAAAAAAATGCAATCTCTCGAACGAATCTGACCTTAAGTGTTGAAAAACCAAACCAAAAAAGGTGATTGGGGTTTCGAAAAATCAATAACACACGCTGGAGTTGAGCATTTTATTTTTGACTACTTTGGTTTGACTTAATTCATGTTTAGCTGAATAAACATCATTTTTCACAATGCACCTCTCTATAGAAGGATTTAAAATAGCTACACCGCTGATCTTCAAAATTCATCAATCATTTCGGGATCGTTATTGATCTCTATTAGAGCCTATTCATGGTTTCACCATGTCGGCATATCTTAGATCTTGGCGTTGTATCGATTTCAAACTCCCACACCGTGAATTGTAACTTATACAAAGTATCATCGCATCGGGCAGTCGAAGCTCTAAATCCTCCAAACCAACATGCCGATTTCCATTTCCCGCGATGAATGTAGATCACACAGCATCTGCACAGCATGACACACAGCCCT
This sequence comes from Anopheles merus, assembly GCF_017562075.2. Lineage (NCBI taxonomy): Eukaryota > Metazoa > Arthropoda > Insecta > Diptera > Culicidae > Anopheles > Anopheles merus. The sequence goes on from NC_054083.1 coordinate 19,641,318, forward strand.
GCAGTAACGAAGCACACTATACATTGTGTTCCATACTATTTCGATTCTTACATCCCTCACACCGATGCGTTTCGTGCGCCACAAAGGGTGCATAAATCTTGTTGCTTGCACACATCTGAATCGTACAGTTTAGAGCTTACAAACGGGAGACGTCCGACTACATGGGCACGGGCGTCCCCGTCCTCTAATCACGCAAGCTTCACGGCAATAATAGGCGCCCTGGAACGACTTCCCATTAGCACCTGAACGGCGATAAATACGACCAGCTGCTTGTTGCTCTTTGGCGCAGCATCGAACAGATTCTAGGTTGTCTAACTGCACCGCGGCTAGATGATGATGATGCTGTGGCGTCCGGTGGTGGAAGCAAAGAACATAGAAAATCAAAGCGACGTTGTCATAATTATAAATCTCAACCAACTCTCTCAACACCGTTTACTGTTTACCAAACAACGTTTGTCCGTTTGCCCACTCTCTCGCTCTGTATCAATCGGTCGCTTCCTTTGCTACGTTTGTGCAGGAGAATGCAATTGACGCTAATAACGGGTGACATGACGACTCGCTAACTAATAAATAGACGAGCGGTAAATTATCCGGATCCGTAGGTTCGAGCGGCATTGTAGTTGTGAGATTTAAGCTACCCGTGCCAGCCAGTCGATAAAAGGAAAAGCAAATAGAATTATTAAGCAATCCAGTCTATTGGAAGGAATGTTAACGAAACAGTCATTCTGAGTGTGAGTTAAAATATTATCTTCTCATACATTCTTATCATATATTGTTCTGGAATGTATCGGAATTTATAGTAAACCCAAGAAACGAGCTAGAGCCAATTACTGTCCCTCCGTAGGTCCCTTCTCTCCCCTCCCAAAACCGGTCTGGGAGCGTAGAATCGTGACACGGAAGAATACACCCGATGCACGTTATGCAACCCCAAACCCCACTGTCCCCAGTAATTGGCCAAACGATCAATATCAGCAGTAGCTGTTTAGATTGATTGGCTGACTGGTTGATAAAATGATGATGTTCATGCGTGGCGCTCGTCTCATCGATGCAGTCCACTGGGTCTCGCCTAGCCCCGGGCGATCATGGGAAGAAAATGCCTTCCCCCCAGCTTCCGTTAGAGTGCACCTGTTAGTTTGCCTGCCACCACCTCCTCGACCAAAGAGTGTACAATTTACCCAACCCAAAATAACATTTGTTTTAATGGCCTGTACCTGTGTATGTTTTCCTTCTTCCTTCCGCCCCAGCCACCCACAAGGTAACGTGTGCCGACGAGACGATGCGGGTCGACGTTGCACTGCCGTCGGAGAACTTCTCCAGCGAGGCCGTCTATCTGGACGGTATGAAGGGCTATCCGGATCCGAAGTGTAAGCCCACCATACGGGAGAATCTGGCCGTGTTTGAGCTTTCGCTCACCAACATCTACGATTGCGGTGTGACACGGGTGATCAATCAAATTACGGTACGTACCCGTCGTGTGTGTGTTCCCGTCATTGAGCGCAATGCAAGGGTGGGTGTTTTGCAGATGCTAATCAACACGACGACTTTTGCTTAATTTTTCCTCCACAGGGGAAGAAAGTTTTCTATCATCGGATCATAGTCGAGACCGGGCCGGACACTGGCAAGGAGATCGTGAGCGTAAAGTGCATCACCACCGGGCCGAGCTACAATGTGACGCACGGTATCGTGAAGCGGGATGTGCTGCCCGCCGGCTTCCAGGAACCGGAGTAAGTGTTTAAGCTGTTTTTAATGTATTTTTTTACACCGTTTTACTATATCAACGTTCAATGTAAGGAGCCATCCATAAATAACGTTAGGATAAAAAATGAAGTTAGTTTGAAAATATTAGAGCAGCTATCGAATCATTCATGAGTTACGTGACGCAAAATTATACGCAACCGGTTGGACTCTCTCCTCTCGCAAGGTTGTAGCATGTAAGGATGGAAAAATCTCCCTCTACTCCTCTTCCCTTGTCGCCACTTCTTTGGCCATCTGTTAGTGTCCTGATGTAATCAGGATTGTTTATAAAGTATGCATATTATTTTGCTAGGACTTCAAAATGATCAAGATCCCTTTCGTTGCCGAGTTGTCGAATTCTCCAAAAACTCTACATACTAAATATGTTTAAATGTCTGAGAGTCAGTCAGACAACTGACGTTCCTGTAGATCGGTAGAATCAACAAGTGTTCCAAAACGGCACGATACAATTATAGAAATGTAGCAGAAATGTAACAGCTTGAATTTGACCTTTATTTTTTCGAAACATCCATTCAGAGACAGACTACTTTATAATTTAATGTTAAGAGTCTACTCATATGCCAAGATTTTCTTTAAACAAATTAGTAAAGATATTTAAATCACCACATGTCCATTATAAAATTCGAATGCACATGTATTGTAATAATTGGGTCCTTCTAACCAATTTTTTTCTCAACCAATCTGAATCTAGGGACCACTGCTCTGGGACAAGAAAACCTATGCTTGTAACGAGAGCAAACACATTGATTTATTTTTTTATGCACTAGTCCTGGTTACAGGGTTATGCAAGATAATTTGGCCCGGTTACAGGGATATGCAAGATAATTTCATGTAAATTTACAAGTATAGAATGCGCGCAAAGAATTTTTTTTAAAAGACATCGCCAAATCCTGGTGACTTTTAAAGAACAAATTATGAGAAACTTTATGATCCCATACTGATCCGGCGACTGGTCCCAAACGCATGTTGATTCTAGAATTTTACAGATCTCTTACTGATGAAAGAACTTACTCTAATCCCATCTCAATTGAGCTTGACTCTATACCGGTCCTGAAACTGCTGCCAAAGCCATACCGGCCCTGAAATTGATCCCCATCCCATACCAGAACTTACACTGAATCCATATCGGTTCTGGAACTTATCCTTACCCCGTACAGATTCTGTAACATTTACCTATTGTACTGTAACTGATCCCAAACACATACTGGTCATTGAACTGATTAAGATGTCATATCGATTCCGAAACAGATCATAACCCCATTTTAGGTCCTGATACTGATCTCTTTTTGATTCGGGTCCAAAAATAGTACCTACATCTGTCTCAGTCATGGAACTTTCCAATCCAGTGGTTTCCCTTTTTTGCATTGGGAGGTACCGCAGTATTATCGTCAATTCGGACACTTAATAACATACTCGTCCTGGGTTCAATCCTCGTAAGGACCGTCACCCTAAGCAAGTATTGATGATCCGGCTGCGTAGTACTGATCCGGCTTAACCGACCTATATTCCTATATAACTTTGAGGCTTCCTGAACTGTTTGTTGGACCACTTTCTGGAAAGCTTTCCTAACAAGTCATAGATTACATTCTTTAGCTATGTTTCAGCCAAAAAATAGACCCGTGTATAGAAGCAAGCATAGAAGTATAGTTTTAATAATGTTATTGTTACCTTAATTTATAAGAGATTAAAGCAATCGAAAGGCCGTATATAGGATTGAGCGACTAGTCTATATTAAACATTTTCCTATCGTCTCTTAAGAGCGACTGATGTTGCTGTCATTTTTTTATAGAGTTATTTGACTTCGTGGGTCTTTTGCCTTATTTAAGAGAGATAGACTTTAAATCTTCAAGTCTATAAGACAATGTAAGACAAAGAGTCATAATTAAACAATTATTCACCAGCTCAGGTCACCTAAAGGACAAATTATACTTTAATCACTGTTTGTGTGAAACCTATACCTAACCAAGAGATCACCAAGAACATGCCATGCTTTCATTTATAAACATTTACTGATCCTTGCAATTTCCCTCTCCATCTCTCCTCCTTCACTACAGAGATCTCGAAATAACGACCTCGATCACGGAGAATGCCCCCGAACCGTCGCTCGGTATTGCGATCCGCCAGGGCGACAAGCTGGTATCGGGCGACCTTAACGTTAGCCCCGGGGCTCACCTGCAGATGGAAATTTTCCTCGACAACCGTTCGGCACCAATTTACGGGCTCGGCGTCAACTACATGCTCGTCACAGACACCAAATACCAGGAGGAAACGATCATTTTCAACGGGTAAGCTGGGCCTTAACGCACCTTTGACACTATCCCGCTGACAGCCGAAGGTCATGCCAGTACTTTACCCGCCTAACCTTTTTCCACACTATTCTGCAGCTGCTCGGTTGATCCGTATCTGTTCGAAAACTTCAACACGGTCGACGGTGACCTGCTGGCGGCCAAGTTCCGCGCGTTCAAGTTCCCCGAGTCGACCTACGTCCAGTTCCGCGGCACCGTCAACGTGTGCGTCGATCGGTGCAAGGGTGTAATCTGCAGCAACGGTCAAACGGCGTTCGGACGGCGGAAGCGCGAGATCAGTGCTGCACCGGCCGACCCGAACAAGGTGTACGAAGTCACCATGACTACCTTCATCAAGGTGAACTACGACGAGAATGCAGATCAGAGTATGTTGTGGTGCAGCCGTTGGCGTGAATCCAGTACCTTATTTAAGCTCTCTTTCTTTCTCTCTCTTATTGCAACAGATACCGTGTCGGAGATTGATCAGAAAATTCGCCAGCTGAAGCTCACCAACCAGAAGCTTGCCCGCAACAGCCGTGCCGGCAACGTGTTCGAGAGCATCCACAATGTGCCGGCCCGGACGGCGGATGTGGAGCAGCCGGAAGCAACTACCCTGCCGGCGGACAACGAGAGCGCCAAGGTCGAGGAGACGATCGTGTTCCGCGAGGTTATCACCCGGCAGGAGGAGCAGGAGGACGTATCGTTCGAGAGCGCCAGCGGTAGTTCCCGGCGGACGGGCTGGCAACTGGGCGCCCTGCTTGCCGCACTCTGCACGATCGCACTCGAGATCATTCGCCATTGAAAGTCACGATTTCTCACGCGGTGAGCATGATCTCTCTCGCACACCGGAACCAAACAAGGCAAAAAAAAAGAAGAAAAGTAAAACAAATACGGACTGCCGTGCTCGGCGGGCTGAAGTGGACGAATCGGCGCGAACGACGCTATGTCACACTTCCATTTTGGCCATCGCCGACCGTGGACGGTCCTATGCATTCTGGTGAAACTGGAGACAACACTGGACGCACGGTGCTGTCTCACCGTACGGGGAGGGAATTATTAATTAAAACGTGAGGGTACAACAAGCTGTAAATATTCGATTCCTGTGTAGGCAGTGGCACCGTCGGTGAGAGAGTACACGAGAGCAAACACTGGGGTTCATTCATTTTTTTAGCAGCGGGTTTTCTTTTTTGTAATTTTACGCGACAGTTTACACTAATAGCACAAAATTGAACGCTGAACAAATTAGACACTAATTAACGCTTGACGAGATACTAATAGAAACGCGTGTGTACTGGGAGAATATTTCAGCGCGCGAAACGAAAAGAAAAATTCATTTTACTTGGGCAGTTTAAGAACACGTGAAACGAAAGCAATAGGATTAAAACATACGAAAGTAGCTGGTTGTGTTTGCGAAAAAAAATCAAACACGCAACACGATCGTGCTTTGGGATATAAAGCGTCTGTTCGATGCTGATCGGTATGAACTTGTCGGTAAAAGGTTGCGCTCACGCGTACACGCGCAGCTCTAGCCGCAGTAAGATAAGATAATGCTAGTCTAATTACTGTTTAATTGAGCGGACAAGAACTGACAGGGAAAACGGAAAGCGCCCAATAGGACAGAGGCGCCCAGCGAGCCGATGCGACGATATGGAGGCAATCGAGGCCACTAAAGCCTTCCGCCGCTACACTAACAGGGGGAGAGACAAAGAAATTGCTGATAGTAAAATCCTTAAATGGGACCATGAATCACCGAATCCGCAAATGTGAGGAATAAAATAAAGCATCATTAATAGCATTAACGACCGATAAACAATGTAAAAGGGTGGCCCCGTCGGTGGCCGCCACGCTAACGCCAGCAATAATTGTGAAAATTGTGCGAAAATCTAGGAAAATAAAGCTAACCGTAAAACTAAACTCGTGCTTGTTTATTTTATTTTATTTTTTATTAATGTTAATTTCTCAGCCACGTGAAATTATGATGTAAAAAGGAGCGAAGAGGGAATTGGAAGACGGGAAGGGATAGGTTGATATCGAACAGATCTGAGGCACAATAAAAAGACGAAATTGTTCTTAAAAATGACTCATTGCGAGCAAAACGTGTACGACATATAAATATGTCGAGACGAAAACAATAACGTAAGGTGCGACAAGGAGCATAAAAATGTACACGGGACAGAAGGTAGGGAGCATCGATCGTATGAAACAACTGGCCCGCCACGAAAGAAGCCTAAGCTACCGAGAGGTGGTGCTCCAACTTAGCTAGGCCTTGTAAAGCGCATCTATGCTCATACGAAGGTAGGGGAATAGAGTGATGACCCAGCGACCTACGAAATGCAATCCTTGTAAATCATTTCTAAATTCTCTCATTCCTTTGGACCACAGATACTTGGACAGGAGACCAGATGATATTCCAATACAGAACGGACCCAGCAATAATAAAGGGACTTAGGACAGAATGGATCGCGAATTTCAGTGATTATTGTTATATTTTTGTTTTCTTTCGAAGAACGCTAAGAAACGTTCACGCATTACTTCCTTTAAAAACGATGTGTTCGGAAAGTCCTAGTTTATTTATATTTACTCGTAAACGATTTGCTACCACTTTGTTTCACGACCTTGCTCAAGCGCGCGCCATATCTTTCTCTCCGATCGGCACTCACGCATCGTGCCGAGCGCGCCTTCGCTGACCTCCCGATAGATCGCACACACACTTCGATCTACGCCCGATGAGTGTCCTCGGTAGCGATCTACGGGACCATCAAGTTGGCCCATAACAATTATTATTATTTATTTTCATATTGTCAGACGCCCAAGGTTTCACAATAATATTTCTAACAAACTACGGAAAAATTAACTGTTAAGGATGGGGGATTGATGAAATACATAAGGACTCGAAAAGACGATAGCGAAAACTGGACAAGGGCACGTGGTAGTCGAACATATCATGAACTTGATTAAATGAGGCGCATGCTCTCAAAAACGAATCTTTCTGAGCAAAAGCAGAACGGCGGGAGGGGATGAAATTGGGAGATCTGTCGCGGAGACGACGAGAAGGAACGTAAAGTGTAATAGAGCTGAGGAGCAAGGGAGACCCGATATTGTTGGTAAGTAGGCTGGCGATGAAGTATAACTGCGCTTGTGAATGTCGGGATTTGATTTCCATCAAGCCCAACATACGACAGCGGAGAGAATACGAGGGCACAGGTGCATTATATCCGTGCAGAAATCTACGTATTGCGATACGCGTTCCTGTGCACTCTCTGCCTCTCTAGTCTCTGCATAGTGGTGCCTCCAGCCGGGGTCCACACAACACTAGCGAATTCCAACATAGTACAGTGCCTTCAGGCATAGCGGATCTCTCAGCTCAGAGGCTAGACAAGCAATGAGTTCTAGCATGAATGAGTCTGGTCGTGATGGTGTCATCGAGCCAAACATCAAGGTCCTTAATTGAAGACTCTCTTAATTTATTTATTTATTTATTTATTTCATACACAACCGACGGACCATCGTGTCTAATCGGCAATTATTATTATCTGAGAATTATTATCTGAGTTTGACCAAACAAGCAGTCCCATGTAATTTTTCTGATAGGACGACCAAAAGAGACAACACAACATTTAGGCGGACAAAGCACTAACCCATTAGACGAGCACCAAGTAGAAAAAATATTTAAAAGTGAAGTAATTTACAATCGGCACGATAGATATAACCAAGACATTTATTGGCCCTTATTGATGACATCGTCCTTATGCTCTTTGAAAGACAGATTCTGATCAAATAAGATTCTAAGATCCTTAGACAAAGCCACACAGGAGTATTACAGAGACTGTATACGTGAGATATACATGTAAAGGATTGGAAAAAAGATAACACATAAAAATTTTCGTTACACAGGACTAAGCCGTTAGAAGGACATCATGTAGAGAATTTACAGAGCCAGGATTGAAGGACAAGACAATCAGCTGTAGAGGATACAGGAAAAATAACTTTAACGTCGTTTTCATCTAGCAGAAAGTCGTTAACAGTGAGGATAGAAGTACAGTCATTGAGGAAGAGAATGAACAGTAAGGGACTAAGGAAACTGTCTTGTGGGACACCCTACGGACTAAGACAACATTCAGAGAAAGAGTCACAGACTTTAACTGCATAGAAACGTTGCTCAAGATAAGAGTTGAACCACGACAATATTGAACCACCGAAACCTAGTGTTTGCAGCTAAGCAACTAGTAGAGATAAAGATATATTGTCAGATGTCGCTTTGAAATCGGTGAAGACAGTATCCACTTGTTTTCCACGAGGTTATGATACAAACAAGACGACAAGCACATGAGAATGGAAGACGTTGAGCGATGAGGCATCAAGCCATATCCTAGGCCTATATCCTAGGGGACATTGCACTGAGATCGACAATCATCGAAAGTATAAATACTTTTACAAACGAAACCATTTACATATGCGTACATTTATTCATATCGAAAATTTTGTTAGACAAATTCGAACACACACCACATTAGTTAAAAATGCATTTTCTTTTTGTTTTTCCTCTCTTTCTCTTTCGCTGGTTCAGTGTACGACTGTCTTTCTCTTTCGTTAGATTAAGATCTAAACCAAAACTAAAAGCAAAACTCCCTTTTACATTAAGCTTTTAAAACGAGTACAAGATTTAAACTCTGCTCGTACGTAACTAATAATCCAGATCAACTTTACTGCAACACTGTTCCCTAAATAACGGTTTCGAGTAACGAAGAATTTCGAACAAACTGCAGAAATGAGAGAAAAATGCAGAGCCTATGAATGCAAGCATGTAGGTAATTCCTTTTCTTATATATTTATGATACATAAATGGGGCTAGGAATGGAGGAGAATCCTTTTACTGCTAAATGAAACCAACACATGCACTTCAATATGGCCCTCAAATACGAAAGCTCCTGAGCTTTGCTTTGTTCGGCCTGGGCGGCTCCTTACGCTCAGTTGCAGCTTTCCAACGTGCAAGTGCATTTCAGATACCTTCATATACGGTGCTGTCTCACAGGCATGTTGGTGCAATCGGTGCACACTCGGCTCTCTACCACACAGCTTACAATTAAATATTGTGTGGTGATAAAAAACAAAACCATAAAATGCATTCACTCAACTTGTTTTGCGCTCCTCGGAGATGTATGTTCCGGAATTGCAACGCGGCTCATCGCTACTTCTCTTTCACCTACCTTTAATCTATCTGTTTCTTTTTTTATTATTATTTCTAAAGGCGAGGATTGTGTGTTTGACAAGTAAATCCTCGTGCTGGGAAAATGTATCACCTCTCCCTCCGTTTCTTCTCCTTCACAATAGGAATTGTTACGATTGTTCAAAGTTCCTTGCGTAATACTTTTGCTCACTAAATGATGATTGATTACTGAGTCCGACGATTGTCTGCCGGTTGAAAAAAAAAGATGAAATTTCTGTATACAATGCTCCTCAGAGGAAGGTTACGGTAGTTACAGTAGTTCGAAAACTTCATTGTCCTATCTTTGCGCAATAACTCCACGCTGAATTACACCGAATGGCAATTGCAATGCCATTTATAGTTTGACGCGTTGTTCTTCTACGCGTCGGCAATCATTCCGCTTAGCTAGTAGCGATCGTACGACGACGCCCTGCCGTTGCCATTGCGGCTGCGACTGCGACTGCGGCTTCGACTACGACTGCGCCGGCGACGATCTCGATCTCGGTTGCTCTCCCGTCCACGATCCCGATCACGGTCTCCCCGGTCTCGGTCCCTTTCGCGCTCACGGTCACGATCGCGCTCGCGCTCGCGGCTCAGCGAACGGCCATTCTTCTGCTCGCGCCCATTCACCCGTCGGCTAGAGGCGACCGGGCTGCGGCTGGGCGGCGGCGAATGAGAAGCTTTACGCGCTACCGGAGGAAGCAAACGACGCCGGCTACCGCTTCCGCTGCGTCGCGGACTGCGCGAAATGCTGCGCCGGCCGGGCGACGACCCTCTGGTGCGAACGTCCCGCCGGCCACCCACGGGCGAGCGGCGCACCGGAGACCGCGAACGGGATCGGGACCGGCTGTGCGATCGGCGCCGGTCTGACAGACCCGCCGGCCGCCTGCTTCGTACCGGTGAGCGAGATTTCGATTTCGATCTGGAGCGCGATCGGCGCTCGCGTGGATAGCGCGTTGTCATGTGTCGATTGCCTAAACGGGTGGGACGAACGGGAAAGCCGTTAGCGTGTGTTGGTTCGACTGCGCGATTGAGTAGCTTACGTACCTCTGCCCTTGACTTTCATGCTTGCCAACTCGACCAGCTTTGGATTGATCACCTGCTTTGCCTCCTTCAGTACATCGATCAGATCGCGCGCTTTTGAGGCATTGTTCGGGGTGAAGAACGTGTAGGCTGTGCCAGTGTTATTGCACCGTCCCGTGCGCCCAATGCGATGAATGTAGTCCTCCGAGGTGGTCGGGAAGTCAAAGTTTATTACAAACTTTACGTCGTCTACGTCTGCACAGCATAAAACCGGCGGAAAGGGTGTATCGGTTAAATAGAAAAGGACGAAACAAAGGCTCATTAGTTGGACTGAGTAACGCACATAAAACAAAGCACAAAACAGCAAACAGCCAAACACGCAGTTAAACCCTATCGTTTTCATAAACACAAAAAAAAACAATGAAAGGGAAGGGGCTTTACGTTTCGCCAGTTTCTTTTTTTTGCGTTGCGTAAGGAAGGACTGTACTGCCGCGTCGATGAAGGAGTGTAGTTTAGGATTGTCGACGCGTGGAAAAGTGTAGATGTATGAGCAGAGACGAGATACTAACAAAAGAGAAACAAATACGTTCCTTTCGGGCTGCATGCCACCCGGCAAGGCAAACATAAACAAGGCTAACAGAAAATAATGATAGAGTTGTAATCTTCTTTTTTTTGCTTTTTGTTTTGTGGGACTCTTCTGAAGTGGTTTGAGGGATTTTGGGGAAAGACAAACCCCGGTCTGCTTGTTTTGTTTGCTAATGAACTTAACGGATCAACCTGGATCAATTGGACCACGCTCCGGCGGTTGCATCTAACATTCTCTCAAGCAATTTTCTCACTCGACTTTGTGTGCTGGTGGGCTGGATGCATCGCACACAGCGATGTGCCGGGCGAGGCAGAGCGGAGTAGCCAGCGAGCTCACGTGCTGCTGTTGCCGGCTACTGCTCCACCAACGCAGACGCCGCCTGCCACCGTCGCTGCCTTTGTGTCGCCGTGCTCGTCCGTCGGTGCCGTCGCCGCCGCAGCGACCTGCGAACGCCAACGCTCACCCGTTTCGATCGTTTCACCGAATGGTACGTGGTGACCGAAAAGGTGATTCCAACGACGGAAAAGACATGAAGAAATCTGCCTGGTTGGAGCGGGATCCCTGGCGTGGAGAACTGCCGCACCATTGGCCGAACTGTCGCCGCTACTACTCGCTGCTTGCGTGCGCTGCTCCTCACATTCCATTCCTGTGCGTTCCGCTAGTTTCCCACGATGTAAATGTGCTCATCCTTCGACGATTGATGCAGCTCGCACGCGGAACAGCGGCAGAAGAGACAACCCTGGCAGCGGGACGCAAGCCGTAGTAACTGATGTTGGACCTTGGCAGCTGTAGCAGTAGTAGCAGTAGCAGCAGCAGCGACAGTGCCAACAGCGACAGCGATTCAAGCCCGGAAAGACCAACCGAGCTCACCAATGACATCGACCAGCATGGACGCCAACGCAACTTGTTTGCCAAGCCGCCGGTCACAGCGCCCGCCGAGCATCGATTTGCTGTTGCCGGCCGGTCGGTCGATCGGTCAGTCAGGTCTCTCCTGGGTGGGGCTTCATCGCCGATTCATTGCACTCCGCTAGCACGTCACGCCGACGTGCCCACCATATCCCATGGGTCGCGGCTACACAATCCGGGCCACACACACACACACACGCATGGGAGGACGAGATGGGACGTGTGATGCGCGTACACGGATGCGTGTTCTCTGAATCCTTCCTTCCCAATGAGCCGGAAGTAGCGAGAGACGACACGATTCGGCACGATCGCATCAACAAACGCACCGGCCACGGGCGCGGGATGACCGATGACCGTCACCACACACCTGGCTAACCACCTTTGGCTTTGGTTGGCTATCCTTCTTCCCCTACCAAAAACCGCCAGCCTGTTCTGTGCTCCCGGGCGCTACGGCCGGGTACGGAACGGCCGAACGCTTCTCTTCAAGGCAGACGTGAGTGTGTGCCTCTGGAAGGATAGAAGGGGAGGCCGGGTTTTACTTGTTAGCTATCGTTTTTTTTAAGGTTATGCTTTCAGTACTCGGGAAGAGAAAAGAAGGGAGCAAATAAGTTGCACGAGATTTAAATAATCATAATTAAATGCATGATTTGGTTCGCAGAATATGTCAATTTCTGGATAGAATGTCACTATTCACTATTTTAACACGTCTGGTAATTTACATTAAGAAATTGCATTTTCCGATAGCAAAATTAAAATCTAGGACCTGTTATCCCTGACATTTGACTTACACTTTTTGATTGCACCTCACAGATAATTTTCCAAGATCATGCAATTAAATTTGAGTTATCTTCACGTGATTGAATGACCTCACTTAACTTGGTTTTAACCCTTAATATCACCTAATAACAACCTTTTGGCCACACGAATTCGCAATCACTGTATCAAAAGGGTTAAAATGAAACTACTCACCTAGACCACGTGCTGCCACATCGGTGGCAATCAAAATCGGCGTCCTTCCCGAACGGAATGCTGTAAAACAAATTCAACAAAATGAAATATTAAATTTTGTTCCTCTTATTACGCACTCCATACACCACCGTACAGTTTAATGTAGCATCACGCTCGTTCTGTGATTTGTCGCCATGGATACAGCGGGCTGGCCAACCGTCCCGCTTCACCTTGCGTGTAATATCATCAACGCGCTTCTTCGTCTCGATGAAGATGATCGTTTTGCACTCCTTCTCGGCCATTATCTCGCGCAGCAGTATGCTCAGCTTCGACTCCTTCTCGTACTCCTGGCAAACGTCGATTATCTGCAGGATGTTGTGGTTCGCCGCCAGCTTCAGCGATCCCACATTGATCTGCGCGTAGTCCTTCAGATAGTCCTTCACGAGCCGGGCCACGATGTCGGGCCACGTGGCCGACCACATCAACGTCTGCCGATCGGGACGGATCTGCTCAATGATGGTGCGTATCTGCGGCTCGAACCCCATGTCCAGCATACGATCCGCCTCGTCCAGCACCAGGTACGAGCAGCGGCGCAGGTTCGTCTGGTTGCTCGACAGAAAGTCAATCAGCCGGCCCGGCGTGGCGATCACGATTTCCACCCCGTACTCCAGATCGTCCTGCTGCTTGCGCTTCTTCCCACCGCCAAACAGGCAGGTGTTTTTGTACTTCAGCGCCCGCCCAAAGTCGTCCGCCACCTGTTTGATTTGCTGCGCTAGCTCGCGCGTTGGCGCAAGTATCAGCGCGATCGGTCCGTCGCCACGGCGAAGCCGCGGCTGCTGATCGATGTGTATCAGGGCGGGAATCAGGTAGGACAGTGTTTTACCCGAGCCCGTCTTCGCGATGCCGACCATATCCCGGCCGGACAGTGCAATCGGCCAGCCCTGGGCCTGGATCGGCGTGGGCGTGGTAAAGCCGGCGTACCGCAGCTCGTCAATGATTTCCGCAGGGAAACCGGACTCTTCGAAGGTAAAGATCGGGTCCGGGATGTCGTGGCCCTTGGTGGTGATTTCCTTCGATCGGCGCCATTCGGAGATCTCGCGCTCGGACCGCCGGTACGAAGCCTTGGAACGGTACGGTTCGCGCACGATCGGGTCCAGCTTCACCTGTGACCACTGGACGGGTCGGAGCGTTTGCAGTTTGCCGATTTCGTACCGGCTACCCGCCAGTCCACCACGGCCCCGGGGACTTCTACTTCGACTACGACGCCTGTCGGAGAGCGGAGAGGGAGGGGGAGGGGAAAAACGGGAAAGAATGAAACAATGAATGGTTCACTCAACCGACATCGATGATGACCTTGTGGCATCGGTGGTTCAAGGTGGGTAGGGTCGGGGGTTTTGCAAAATCTTGCACTCCCAGCAGAAGAAGCTTTACAAAAATGCAACACACACACACATATATGCGCGCATCCCGGATGAGGGGTCACAAGATGGCAAAGCAAAAGGTTACAACAATCTACCGTACCTTCCATTGCGGCTCATCCTTTCACGCTGCAAATGCTGCTGGGTTCCGCGTTCCGTTGCTGGTAGGGCGATGAAAGGTACCGAGGCACACACCCCCTTCGTACGCTGTAGGAACAAGTTTTACCGATGGAAAATCCCACAAAATTCCGAGACCGAAATTGTTGGCTTGATTTGCTTGTCTTCTTTTTCTGCTTTCCTTTTCACTTGACGTTTCAGCACAAATCTTGCACGAAATGTTGTGTGCTGCAGCAGCGCGCGTTTATACCACGGTGGCTGTTTCTTGCGGGTTGGAGAACGATTTTAGCGAAATCATTTTTTAGAAATTATATTTGTTTCCTGTTCAAGGCTGCAGCATTGTAGAAACAACTCTTAAAATTTCGCGGTGAAGATTTCAAAAGTATAAATGAAACATAAATAAATTTAATAAAATTATTGTTTGACATTTGTACCAAATCTTCATACGAACGGGTACGTCCAATCGCGAACAAAATGTGTATTTTTGTGATTTTAATAGTTTTGTTCTCATTATTTGAGAGTAAAAATATTAAATGCATTACAAAATACTCAAAATACGTCCTCAATGTATCGAAATATTAGCGATTTTTACAAAACTCTTTCGAGTATCATTTTCTAGCCGTCACATTGACACGGCCGAAAACGCATCATGGCGGTGCAGAACGCATCGTTTGGCTACCTGCCCTTCTTCGGCTACCTTCGGCACGCAGACGGTGGAATTTATTGGAGCTCGCAAAAACCCACAAGAGGCAGAAGCATCAGCACCACGAGAGCAGGAAAGCAAGAACACTGACCGCAGTAGAAAAAGGCTTTTTTCACGGGTACCGTCGCTACCTCTCTGCTTTTAGTTTGCCTGTGGCTGTTTAATTTTTCATCACCAAACACGGCACCGCTTATACTACCCGTGTTACGAGCGCGTGTATGTGCAGGGTGTTGTAAAGCGGCATCATCATCACCATCACCATCGTCTTCGCAGTGCAGGCGGCTCGCGGAAACACCAATTTTCCATTTCCATCGCTCTGTTCCGACGACACAGCGCGTTACGTTTTGTGTGCGGTGAAACGAACGGTGGAAAATGAAGTGAACGTAGTGGCAGCAGCAGTGTTCCCGTTTTCCCTTTACCCACCGTGTACGTCTACGAACACGCATTTCGGTCGTGCATTCACGGGGTGTGTGCGACGGGTGCAGCGCAGAAGAAGTCTCGATTTTGTACACCGCCCCTGCCCTACCTTCCCGTATCGTTCCGTAGTCGCGCGAGCCCAAGCGCGGGGCATGGGTTTGGTCGAGCGAAAGAAAATGTCGGCAAATCGTCATCCCGTCGTCATCGTTCACTGACGGTACCGCAAAGATACCTGGAGCGGGCCCTGGGAGCGGTGCGTCATTCGTCCATTCGTCGCTGCGTGCGTGTTGTGTGTGTGTGTGTGTGTGTTGATCCGCGGAGCATTGTGCTGCTCGGACAGGTCGCTCCCCTGCTTGCCGAGAGCCGTTGATTCCGTGTGGGATTTACGTACCGAAATAAGGGGGACGCGCGCGTGAGTGTGTGTGGTGCGCCAAGTGGTCTTCTTCCTGTTCCGTTCCAATCGTAACTCCACTTCCTCCTCACCTAGAGTCACACGGGCTTCTAGGCGGCGGTGTTGTTGTTGTCGTATTGCTTTGTTACATCGCAGTCACCGGAGAGAAAGCGGGGTACGATGGGGCGGATTGCCAGCTAGTGCAAAGTTGTGCTTCATCATTCCGTGTCACACACAGAAAGTAGCCGCTGCCGTGTGCTTAAGAGTGTGTGTGTGTGTGTGGGCCGTAGAATCGTGTGTGGGTCGTGTGTGTGGGCTGGACGGGTTGGCTTTTGGAGTGGTACACTGTGGCCGTATATTGAGATTTCGTGTGTGTTAGTTCCGTGTGTCTCTCGAGCAACAAAACAACGATCATCGAGTGTTGAAAGTGTGTGTGTGTGTGTGCGTGTGTGTGCGATTGTTTCAAGCATTTTACGATAGTGCTAGTGCGTGCCTGTGTGTGTGTGAGTGTGCACGTCCGATCACCAGGTGGGAGGCGAAGAATTCAGTGTGTTTTGCTAAAAAAATCGGCGAAGAAAGGAAAATAGGGAAAGAAGGAAAAAAAGCACAACAGCAACAAACGCACTCACACCACCAAAGGTCGTGTAAAACAAAGCAGTACACGGTGGAATGCAAAACGTCAGTCCACTGTGTGTAGCAATAGTAACAGCAACAAGCAGCAGCACGACATTGTTTGAAGTGTCCCACTCGGGTAGCGGAAACCCCTTGGCAAACGTGTAAATTCACACAGTGAAGGCATTTAAATACCCGTCTGAAGGCGCTTTCTTTCTTTGTGGTGTACTGCTGCGGGAGAATCGTAAAAAAACAACGGAAAGAGTGCTTCGCGGATTGTCACAGCGAGTCCGAGCGCAGCTGCCCAAGTCTACGTCGAAAGACGGGAAAACCCCCTTCGGTTTCCCTGTGTGCATCAGTGCGTGCGTGCGTGCGTGTGTGAGAGGGGGAAAACACGGTCATATTGTGATCATAATAGGTGACAGGAAAGTAAACGCGCGGCCACGATGAGCAGCGGCAACAGCACAACGAACAACGATGTTAGCAGCAGCGGGGGTGTAGGCGGCAGTGATGGAAGCAGCGGGAGCAGCATCGAAGCCGAATACAACGAAATCGTATCCCGGAGAGGTTGGCCAATGGTGTTCCAGGTAGGTCGGTCGGTTGGTTGATTTGGCTGCCTGCTTGCTTGGATGGTTTTGTTTTCTGTTTTCCGTTCCGAGCCTGATTGCTCGTTTCTTTGCTGGCGTACCTCTTGTTGCACTTTTTTTTTGTTTTACAGCCCGCCAGGAATGTGATTACCGAACACAAACATATATACCGGTACCGCGCGGCTTGGTGTAGGGGCGCAATTGGTCTTCGGGGTCTTTTTATTACATTTTTTTTCTTTACAGTTGCGCTTTACTTTATTTTTGGCTACCCCGTTTTTCTCCTACCAAGTGGTCGCGACTCCGCGAAGTTGTGTCGATCGGTTCCCGGAATGAGTGTAAATGAGAGTGTTGGCCCCGGTTGGCTTAGGTCATGTGCTCTGTGCGCTGTTCGCTGTTCTTCTCTCGTTAAGCTTCCTCGCTTGACGCAAAAAGCGGACGGGTGTGGTGGGCAAGCGAGCACGGGGGAAATTTACAAATTGTCTTTTCGCGGTACTCGAAAAATCGAGGTTTACGGAAAAGGGATGAACATAACAAAAATTAAAAAAAGAAAAGTTTCGCCTTCCCAGCTTCCGGTTTCGTGAGTGGGAAAGAATGTATGGCAATGATTTTGTGGTACGCAGAATATGCCCAATTTCGTGGAAATCTCTAGGGACTTTTATGCCATGATGTAAATTTGGCGCTCTGGCATCTCTCTATCCCTCTCTTTCCCTATCGCTTGCCGTTGTAGTAACTGTGGTTTTATTTCAAACGCTTCGCAGAAGGTGGTTTGTTATCATTAAGGTTGCCTACCCTCAATCTCACACCCCCATCCCGCTCCGCCCTACTCTTCTCTCGGAAAGAGCACGTACATTTACTACGGTTGGATTATGTTAAAATGAAGTGTCTTGTAGTTTGTGTTGCGATGTTTGTTAACAAATTTTGTTCGATGCAAACGATATGGGCGGGGCGGGGAATCACCCACTGCACCGAAATGTGGGCTAAATATGTTTTGCCAAGCTATGTTGGTAAATACATATTTAAACGAAAAATTTAAACAGACGTGTGTACACTGGCAGTGCATGAGTGTTACAGTAAATGCAACAGTAAAGTGCATGTTCCCAGAAAACATTGTTTTTTTTTTTTTAATACAGTCTGTTCCCAAGTTACACGGTTCTGGACACACGCGGATTCGAAGATACGCGGCTTTATAAATTTGACAGATTAAATGTCAAATCAGTACAATTTGCTTCAAGTTCGGTATATATTGCATTTTTGTTAGCAATTTGAAACCGCTTAAAAGCCAGAAATATTTGAATTTTCTACACGAATCTTATCAAATAAATGATGAAGTGTATAAAAGTACTAAACTAAATCAAAAACTCCGAGTAATCAATAGTATTTTAGTAAAAAACATGAAATTCGACTTACGCGGTTATTCGAGTTACGCGGATTTGTCGAAAACGCAGAAACCGCGTAACTCGGGAACAGACTGTACAACAATATCGTGATAACACGAAGTTTTTTTTTGTATCTTTTTTTATTGTGCTAGCGCAGCGGTCGTCAAAGGGGTTGAGGTAAACGGCCAAATTTAATAAATGAACGGGAGCTGCTGGCTAGGGAAAGACGGTTGCAATAAACCGTTTTTTTCCTAAAGTTTTATTATTTTAAAATTTTAGAAATATAATATTTAAATAAAGATACATTGCTTTATACCTCCTCGCAACAGTGTGATCAGTCAAAACTACAAAGCAAGAGATCATTGAACCAAACGCTCTTTGACATTCGTTGTAAAAAGTAACAGTAGACAATAAAGTCTTAAAAAGGAACAATCAGGGTTTTTTTAAATATTCGTTCCTGTTCTTAAATAATCCACTCATTGTCGTTTAGAAACAATGTTAAATGCTGGAATATACTGGAAATTTACCGTTTATTTTGGGCCATAATGATAATTAGTCTGTTAATTCATATTACAATAAACTAAGTTGGAAGAGTTCGAGACGGCATGCAATGTCAAACTGAAAGACGTTCAGTAATGTGTATAGACAAAATGAAACAGGACAAAATGAGCATGCGGGGTAAAGTGGACACTCTATATTTAAGCATTATTTCTCTGCAAAGATAAATTCCAGAGCTCAAAGTGTATTCATTAGAGTGTTCTATGAATAGCATTATAAATTTATATTTATATTAGCATTGTTATTTATAATACCATGTGCTTTGAACAACAAATAACCTAGAAAAAAACAAGATAAAATGTATTATAGAATTGATGTAATTTTTGCTACTTCGAAAGTAAGCTTAAAGCGTTGTAACAGATATGTGTCGAAGTTTTACATGATATATCTTTGAATATATGTTATTTCTATGCTATTTATGTGAAGAAAGCAAGGCAAATGAACGCGTATTTTAACTCATATAACAAAAAATACAACAATGCTTCACGTAGCGCAAAATGGGCCGTCACGTTTGGGGCTAAAATGACAGCTTTAGACATATGGCGCTTAGCGAGGCTATGTTGCAATTTAAATCCATAGATGTAAGAATAATGTAAGAATAACTGTGTTTTGAGGCGAATTCAAAGGAATATTTAGTAAACTGCTTAACATGCTCATTTTGCTCTGCTTTCTCATAAGAATAGCTTCTTCCCATCTTTCAAAATCAGGCAAATCCTGGTGACAAATTCTATAGCATGCCGGGTTTAATGTTGCGGCGGGACGGACTTTGTCGACCGCTGACCTAGAGAGCATACAAGCGCAACAACAGTCGTATATTTTAAATGTCCAAACAATGTGCGCCAGCAGTAATTTATCTGTTTCGGGGAAATCAGACAAGAGCGCTATAGTTGGAGGTTTTCTTGTAAATACCAAAACAAAAATAATACGTTAATTGCGGGTGTTAAACTTTAAAGGCTAACGAAGAAGTGGGACAACATGTTGTGTGATAATTTTGACAAATAAGGTCTTTTTGCAATCTTCTATGATACTGGATCGCTCTTTTGTTCTATTTTGTCACAAAATTTGGCATAATCTTGCTGTTGAGAGTCGTGAAAGTGTGCTGCAAGAGCGAACAAACAAATATTTTTTTTTTACAAACCCTCCGGCTGTAATGTAGGATCAAATCCTCTTCACTTACATATTCACTTACTTGCTATTTGTTGTTTATAACTTCAAAACTTGATGACACTCTAAAAGTACTGTGAACCTAAAACATACAGTGGTTTTCCAGGGTATTACAAATGCATTATTTTCAGTTAGTACACTACGAGTTGCATCATTTTCATTGTTTTTTTTACCGCTGTATTGCACAGTCAACCCATTGATCAGCAGTAAATGTGACCGTCGTGCCTCGGTTTCTTGTACGGGAACATTCAATAAGCAGCAAATAGCAAAATAGACATGCGATCGATCCAATAGCGACAAATGAAGTAATAGAAACGTAGAATTGCTCTATCCGGTACTTGTCGATTAGTCTGATGTGGGCCATTTTTTAGATTACTTGTCATCCTCCTTCAAGATGAATCATTTTCGCTTTCATCTTTTAGTCAGCACTTAAATTGTCTCTCTTCCGGGAATATTGTTTTTTCTCTCACTCTGTCCACTCATTTGCAACGCTTTCACATTTTGTGTTTTACGTTGCGTTTGCCGAACGAGATTTAACACTGTTTCTTCTAATGGACAAAGTTCAAGCTTTGACTAAATAAAAAAAAGATTAAATAAATAATAATAATAAATAAAAAATCGTAAGTGCTGTTTTTGGTGATCTTCTGAAATTTCGCTTCCCTTGTTGATCATACATCTGTTAGTATGTGATTTAGCGTACTTCCTGGCAACAATGTTTCCCTATTTTCCCTTCCAACGCAACAGCTACCCAATTCCTGTTACTGTCCAGGCGGCGTATCTACTCGTGCGATGCTTTTTTGTTGTCTTATATAATATATATAGCTTATGTAAGGTTTTCGCTTCCATGATATCGCTGGCGATAGAATTCCTGGGAAAAAGGACACACCCTAGCCTTGGTGGAGCCACCAATCTCCCGCAACGTGCTACATTCCGGTGTTAATCAGAGTTGGTGTATGTGTGTGTGGTGATGTTTTATCTTTCCTGCTAAAACATATTACGTTTCTTCTCCTCCACGATGAATGTGGAGTCAACGATCATTTAGTGATTTTTAATGCCTTCCCGGAACTGTTATCAGAGACGGTGTGTCGCCCCGGTTTTCGAATGTTTGTTACGTGTGTACCCCCATTCCTCTCGCACCCATTTTCCGTGCACTCTGCTACCCTTTCACCTTCACATTTTATACCCGGAGTGCAGTGTTAGTTGCATATACCCTACTCGATATTGATAACCTTTCGTCGGTGTCGATGGCAAGTGCAACCCAGTTTAGCACTCAGCTATTTGTACACAAACTCACACGCCTGTTTTTGCAGGGGGAAAAATCGATCCATCCGCGCATCGTCGTAGCACAAGCGCGTCTAATCGATTGCGAGAGCTTATTTCCAACGAGTTCTAGCAACGCCGGGGAAAACCATTGATCCATTTTGGGAAACGTATAAACAGCTAAAAAAACACACATTCATTGCTCCTGATTGCCAGGCCTCTGCATCGATTTTCGATACGCGTGTATCAATTTTCCTGGAATCACAGAACGGAATCACTTTTGGGAGGTTTAAATTTATCAGTTTGTCGCTATCCTCCTCCCCACCCTTCTTTCATCCCTGTCCATGAGGCGCGTGTGTGGACGACGTTTGCCAGTCGCCTTCGTCGTCGTTGTCTCTGTTATCCATTCGCTGGACGGCAGGCGAACACATAACATTCGGCTGTCATAAATCGATGCAGACGCTGCGTCTGGGGCGGTGACGGAGACGGCAGTTTCTCATTTACGAAGTGCACTTTTGTTCTTTACTTCAGCGGATCGACACAACGCCCCCCACCCTACGCATCCCTCCGAGTAATCTAGAGCACTAACCGCGGAGAATGCAGCAAATGAACTCTGACGGGCCTTTGTGTCTCTTCTGCGCGGTGCGGTGCTTCCCATTCTTCCTTAGTCATTGTTGCATACAACCCGCGCACATACACACAGACACTTTGGGCGCGTATCGATCGTGTGTTTGGGGGGGTGGAGCAAGGTTGGGATGTTTGTGTCGCGGTAGGAAGAAAGACGACGTATGTTCCCGATGATGTGTGTCCTTCACCTGCTTACTTTGTATTTACACTTCCACGAACTGCTGGCGGGTTGATCGCGCGCGCTGACAGGGTTTTGTTGTGTGTGTGTAATCTTGTTTAATTTGTATCAATATTTCGATCATTCCGCGTATCACGTGCAGAGAGATGGACGAGGGGGAGGGATGTTGTGTAACGGAAGGGATTAATTGCGAAAAAACGCATGACAAATATTTGCGTGTGTGTGTGTGTGTGTGTGTGTGTGTGTGTGTGTGTGTGTGTGTGTGTGTGTGTGTGTGTGTGTGTGTGTGTGTGTGTGTGTGTGTGTGTGTGTGTGTGTGTGTGTGTG
This sequence comes from Anopheles merus, assembly GCF_017562075.2. Taxonomy (NCBI): domain Eukaryota; kingdom Metazoa; phylum Arthropoda; class Insecta; order Diptera; family Culicidae; genus Anopheles; species Anopheles merus. The sequence goes on from NC_054083.1 coordinate 19,663,762, forward strand.
TGTGTGTGTGTGTGTGTGTGTGTGTGTGTGTGTGTGTGTGTGTGTGTGTGTGTGTGTGTGTGTGTGTGTGTGTGTGTGTGTGTGTGTGTGTGTGTGTGTGTGTGTGTGTGTGTGTGTGTGTGTGTGTGTGTGTGTGTGTGTGTGTGTGTGTGGTGTGTGTGTGTGTGTGTGTGTGTGTGTGTGTGTGTGTGTGTGTGTGTGTGTGTGTGTGTGTGTGTGTGTGTGGTGTGTGTGTGTGTGTGTGTGTGTGTGTGTGTGTGTGTGTGTGTGTGTGTGTGTGTGTGTGTGTGTGTGTGTGTGTGTGTGTGTGTGTGTGTGTGTGTGTGTGTGTGTGTGTGTGTGTGTGTGTGTGTGTGTGTGTGTGTGTGTGTGTGTGTGTGTGTGTGTGTGTGTGTGTGTGTGTGTGTGTGTGTGTGTGTGTGTGTGTTCGTTTCAGGCAAATGGTACAGAGTGTTTCACGAAAAAAAACCCTAAATTTGGCGAGAACAAACAATATTGCTTGCCGCCATTGATATGATTTGTGAACGATGCTGAAACATTATAAGCTTCCTTTTTTGTAATAATAATATGCTGCTGTTTTAATCGTAGTTTTGCATAAAACACACAGTTAGCAGTGATGTGTCGAAACGGGTGGTTGCTCAATTTTAGGGGGAAAACATACCAAGGGGTAATAATAGGTCAGAACGGTGTTTTGATCGAAAAATTTGGTTATATTAATGTAAAATATGTGATTTAGCGTACTTTCTGGTAACAATGTTTGCAGTAAGCCAATTTCAAATTAATTGAGTTGGATGTAATATTTAGACAATCTTACGTTAAAGCTGTCTCATTTTGAAGTCGATACGTCTCATTTTGAAGTTATACGAAAATCAAATAAGAAAGTCAAGTTTCAAGCTTTTTCGTATTGAATTACAATAATAAGCTTTTTTAGACTTCTTGAGGTTTCAGACATCTACCTTCAGAAGATATTTATTGTTAAACTCACATGTTTAACTTTGCTGTGCTGCGTTTGCTTGAGTTTTTTTGCAACTTATTTTGGCAGTTTGAGTTATAGATACTTGTTCGCTTAAGTCTTTACTACTTGTTTATACGACGTGTTATTATGCTATTCAAGTCTGCTGGAGTAAATCGTATACTTACAAATATAATCGTTACAAAAGAAGAATAAATAAATAAATAGCTGTTCAATTCGTTAGCTGAATTCATTGCTCTGTATGATTGCATTTTTTGAACCATCATTCAATAAAAGCAAATCGCCCAAGGTTGAGCGTTCATTTTCACGGAATAAAACAAAGGTAAATACATACTTCGCTGTAAAACGAGGTTTAATAACACCAGCATATGTCTGCGTTCGGGCCTGCTACTTGCCACCGATAGGATTTACGCTCTCTGTTTCCCCTTGTTTCGCGCCCTGTTTCCTCCCCATTCCCGGGCGGGCGGTGTCTTCCCTTTTTTTCATGTGCACCTTCCGTCGGTGTGTGCGTGAGACAAAGTTCCCTGAAGCGCACAATTTCGAGGAAATAATTAAATTAGCAAGCAGAACGAAGCAGAGAAACGCAAAAATTGACTCACGCAGAGTCGTGTAAGGGGGTAGCTGCATGGGGGTGTTACAGGCTGAGCCGGGAAAGGGGATGTTTCAGCTTGCCCCAGTGTGAGCTCACTTCCGCCGCAAAGTGGCCACAGGCACACACCTTCAGTCCATCGGTTGAAGAATGCTGTGCCTCCATTCTTCCTCTCCCCATCTCCCCCCTCCATCCCATCCACCCATACCCACACTATACTTAGTGTCGTGGCGTGGTGCGGTGTGTGTATGATCGATGTTTAATGACCGTTTGGGAGTTGCTGCTGCTGCTGCCGTTGTTGTGAGCTGAAGAAGCCAGGGTGTGGGGCAGGTTCGTGGGCGATGGGACGTCGCAGGTTCTACTCCGAAGAAAGGTTGACGTGTAGATGTCAACAGCACACACACACACACACACACACACACACACACACACACACACACACACACACACACACCACACACACACACACACACACACACACACACACACACACACACACACACACACACACACACACCACACACACACACACACACACACACACACACACACACACACACACACACACACACACACACACACACACACCACACACACACACACACACACACACACACACACACACACAACACACACACACACACACACACACACACACACACACACACACACACATTGTATGACGTCGATGGTGTGTTGTACGCTGTTACCGAAATTGTGCGCTTTTTTCGCCTTTCCTTCTCCTTCTTCTGTGTTTATGCTTGTGATGAGCGATTTTCCACTTTGTTTACGTAATACATCAAGTGCGTTAACAACACAAACAGCGCTGTTTCGCTTTTTCAACCGACTAAGCATCCCTCCCATAGGCCATGTTCGCCCGGCTGATAATAGAACAGAAAGAATACAGAGAATACGTGGTTTTGACATGAAAATTATTAGATGTCGATTCGTGCGAATTTTTGAACATTATTTTCGCGACTGTATGTTGATGCTGCTGCTGCTGTTCTGCTGAACACGTAACAACACAGGCCGTTGCTTCCATCACTTTCCTGATCGTTTTTAATTTAATCCGTGTTTTATCTTCTGTGACTAGAAGCGTTTGATATTTGTTTCCTTGTGCATGCTTGACATCGATGCCACTATTTTACGATTTTATCCCGGAAAGTTACGCATAGAACATATAATCCCTCCAGTATGTTTGCGCACTTGATTGTTTGCATCTGCTGGCGTTAATTATTCAATCACAACCCAGCAGAGACAACACGACACACCGGCGTGTGGACGATGGAGATTAGTTTAACGTGTTTATCCCATAGGTGTTTACATTGCAGCCCGCTCCGACTGGAACCGCTGACGGAACGTGTAGTTTCATAATTTTCAGAAGAAAACTGTCCCCATCTCCTTGACGAACGGCATGCTCCTGCGAAGACCGGCAGTGCATGGCTCAGTGAGTCAGTGTTGTTTTCGCTTAAAAATTACCACGATGTGCGGTGTGGGACCTTCCTCGGAACGAGACTTTACAATCCTCGGCCCGGCTGATTTACTATAAAGTTATTCGAGTTATTTACTTCCTACGTCACAGCATGCGTCATTATACTTTTGCTGTACGTTAAATTGTATCAACATAGGAGATAAACCACCGGCGGTGGCATGTCTTTTGGTGGTGACCCTTGGCTGCTGCTAGTGGAATGGGCACGAACAACACGTGGGTAACATCCGGGGTTTTTGCCCAACTCGCTTTTCATTCCGTCCCGAGAGGTACTACATGTGGAGAATCAGAAATGTGGGAGCACAACACCTACGAATGTTTCTTCGATATCCATTTAAACTTTGCTTTCAATAAGTAAGAGTTGAATTATCGTTAAAACTTTCATCAATGATTTTCTGAAGGGACTTTGGAAAAAGCCTTTGTTGATAATTTGTGTTAATTAAAATCAGTAGGCAGAAATTCAAACAAGAGGGTTTTTTTAAACATTTCAATAAAAAAAAGCAATATCCCTGTGAGACATGAATATTTTAAACACGGATCATGCAGGCAGATAGTATAAAATTTAAAATTTAATTTGGTGGCTTTAACATTACAATTGGTATATTTTAATATATGAAACTCATTGGATGTAATTATACATGTTTTATATAAAAGCGTTCTGGGACCGCTTATATGCCTATGCCTGCTGTTTGATCTCTCTGTTCTTTCGAACGGCACCGAGTTGTTTCTGTTCGCAGATGACGACACGGCTATTGCATCAAAAGGTAGAATACCAGCAGAACTAAGGCGCGGTGCGCAACGATCTTGCAAGACTATCTTCAGAATAGAAGGTCCTAATTAGCAATACCAAGACACAAGCCAAGTCTCCTAACTTTAGAAGGTGAAATATCTGTGTCTCATCATTGATTACTAACTCCTACATCACCATCACACTAAGGAACTTTCAACACGAATAATAACACTACTGAAGAAATTTTATCCACTATAAACAAAATTGTTGTATATGAGCAGACTATCTTACAAGCGGCAACGTACGGAATTCCTGTGTGACAATGCAGTGCTTACCTAAAACGAATGAAATTGCTTTTTTGCTTTGCAACAAATTGCGAATTCCCCGCGCTGGATGAGAATATCGGCCTCAGCACCATTTTTCCGGGTGCCATGTTGGTGTCATTGGACACTCATTTCGCCGCCAAGGTGTTCATTTTACTGTGTTTTTTTTTTAAACTGTTATACCATGACACTCACAAACAAAATGTTATGCTAGAAAAAATCGATTGTTCCGCATTGTATGGGAATAAAATCCGCTACGCATTGAGCTGCAGAAATTATCGAACATATACAAAATATATAAATACTAAATACTGAACTCGATGGCAATCGAATTTTTGTAGGTGTATGAAACAAATAGCTATACTGTCAGATAACCGTAAGCGTCTATCGAATTTTGAGGTCGTATATGATACTCGAAGAATTATATAATGAAATTGATACTAAACCTCTAACTGAAATGTCTTAAAACCCAACAATCTGAGTTCCTTTTTCTACGGGTTCTTGTTGATGTAAATATTAGTATATAATTTATTTTTCGTTAGGTTAAGCTCGTTAGAGTTAGCAAAGGGGAAAAACTTTGCAATGTTTAAACCTAAAGGAAAAAGCTAAACTGCCTTCAGACAAATTTCAACTTGGCGATGAAAAGCGATGACGCCAAATCTCGCAATTTGCTCATGCCTCATGCTAATGTAAAATACTTATAATAAACTAAATAAAATGCAAATAAAATAATCTAGAGCGAAAGGCCATTGTAATAGCAATTGTGGGAAGATTATTGCGATTTTGATCCCACAGATGCTTTTACAAAATATTTCTATTATAAACATGTTTGCTTATTTGTTAGCAAACTATTCATTTTTTAAATGTGTCGTTATCTCGGATGATCTAATAAGTTTTTAGAAGATTGTGTTGAGATAGATTTTACTTGTTGCATGGCGTGTGGAATTTTATGAGTTTTTTTTAATTTATAATTTTACACCATTATCGTGTAGAAACCACATGCTAAGAAAGCATAATTAGAGTTATCTGAGACAGTAAAGTAGTTTGCTGAAATATCAGCTTGTTTGATCACTGAGAGATCGTAGTCCTCTTTGTATGTTCGTTATCTATTTCGATAAGCCTAATTTACTAAGAAAAAATACAAATTTCCCAGTGTTTACGCTTTACTGAAATTATTAATTACTACAGTGGTGTAAATTGCTTTCACACTTTGCCGACGAAATAGCTGAGAGCAGTGGAGAAGCATTAAGAAAATGTGAAAACCTTTTCCGCCTTTGCCCCATTTCCAGTACAGAAGCAGCGGTGATATGGTGATGATATAGCCACGTGAAAAAGGGGGGAGTAGAAATCAATTTCCTATCAAAAACACTCCCTTCCTCTTAGTTATCACTGTGCTTGAGTGTGCGATATGTGCAAACAAAAACTATTTTCAGGGACCGACCGCGTTGAAGCGTGCTGAACGAAAAAAAAAAATGTATAAAATGCATTCTTTTCCAGCAGCAGACCTTCCTTCCCTCCTTCCTTCTTTTCTGCTACTACCTCGTCTGAAGGTGGTTAGATTGTTTGCGCCAGTGCAGCGGCGAGGAAGTGCGAGCACACAAACTCCATTTCCGAAAAGTAGACCGGATATATGGGCGCGGAATCGGAATGCACAGACGCACCTGTTGCGGGTTGCAGAGCGTGTGTTGTTTATTTGGTTTTGAAATGCAACGTTTCATGAGCGGTTCTTTTTTTCTTAATCCATTTTTCCTGCTTAACTATCGTTGTTGTCGTTTCTGTGCACAGTACCGTTAGTAGTTTTGCACCGTGCGTTGGACGGGAAACGTTGGCCTCGTGATCGGGGCCCGGGGTTCGTCACCACGCTAAAATCCGTCCATTGCGGAAGTTTCGGGTTTAAATGGTACGCGTTGCGACGGCGGAGGGGTACGATTTCGCTGGCGATGCAACTATTACATCGTTTTGTTTTATTTATTTTGCCTTTACAAGGAAGTGGAAGGCAAAAATTCCTATCATCAGGGGGGATATACGGTGGAGCAGGCAGCATTGACAATGCTCGCTAAGGCCGAAATCGTGAAGACGGGGGAGCGTGTCCTTTGTAGAATTATGTGTGATTTGTTGGACCACAAGTTCACAAACAGAAAAATGCAATCATTTTGTATGGATGAAATACAGTTTCTAACTTGGCACAGAGTGCGGAAAGCGCCAAGGATGCGCACGCGGGTTTTACATTAATAAAATTTCAGCTTGATTTACGATTGTTTCTAAACGACAGTTCAATGTTATCGCAAAGTCAGAATGGATGAATTTTAATTTTTTGGAATTTTTGTCGTTAAAAATGAAGGTCGGCCCAATTATTGTGTTGAATCAATTGAAAATAATTAAAATCAAACCGAACAAAAACAAAGAGTCGATCTGTTGCTATTTTCATTCGGCATGTTTTCTGATACATCGACCGGCATGAACTTGACCGTAGAAAACGAAGATAATTAATTGGCTGGATGTATGAATCATTGGACTGCGACCGAGAAACCCATTCATGCTATTTATTTAGCAACTATAGGTAATCATTCAACCTATTTGCATTTCATTGCCAAAACCCAAACCATGTCTTTGACGAATTGGATGACTTACTAGCTATCAAAAATGTGTATTGACTCTGGCCCCCTTTTTGTTAATTATTCATTGGGACTGTGGGACAACCAACTGGGCGGAAATCTTGTACAAATAAATTCACCTGACATCATCCTTATTTGGTTGAATCGAAAGTTTCTATCAATGAAGTTATCAACTACCATGATGAGAGATTTAAATCTCTAATTGAAACTCTAAAGATTCTTAAACCTATACAGATTTATCTAGAAAGATTCATGAATCTCTAAACATTAATCAATCTTTAGAGATTTATGATTTACAAACCATTTAATTATCTCAGAATTATTTAGGAATCTCTGAAACTAATTTTTATATCATTTCATTTCAGCATATATAGGCATTCAAGATCTATTTAGTTTGATCAAGAAAGTCAGTCCTTGCTACAGAGGGACGGTCTATACGAGACTTGATCCCACCGCTGATTTGTTGTTAAGGTGTGCGAGATGGCGACTTTCCCATAGGAAAGTCCCAACAGATTTTAAGTACCTCTTGCATACATTTATGTATCGATTTATGCAACTAAAGAGATTCATGAAACCCTGTAACTGTTTCCATGAATTTCTAGTCTGTTCTCTAAAGATTCATGATTTTCATGGTGATCTTCAGACATTCAACAATCTTTAGAAAATCATGAATTATAAAATTAGAGGGAGATTTATTATTTCATTTCAAAAATTCATTTCTGATAACATGATCATGATCAATATCATGATTATGAATCAGAATTACTCATCTTGAGTACAAGTGTTTGAAATCAGGCTGGACCACTGTGCTGTACTATGGAAACCGTCCGTCCATATTAGTGATGGGAGTTGGGAATCGGACCTACCCGATTCCGATGCCGTGTTCGGAATCAGAATTGACTCCAGAATTTAATTTAGCTCCGGCATGAGAATCAGTTCTTGAATCAAAGTAACAAATTTCAGAAACAGAATTGATCGTTTTCAAGTAAATTAGGATTCTTTGCGGTTATCAATACGTTCGAGACAACGGATTTGGGGGAGCTATATCGAGGGATTAAATTGACGTGACACGGGCGTTGTGGGAATGGTGCGTTAGATGCCGAAACCGACTCCGATTTCGAAGCCGATTCTGATTTCGGAGCCTATACCGATTCCGAAGCCGATTTCGATTCCAGATTCTGTTTCTGATTTCGGAATAGATTCCAAAGCCAATTCCGATTCTGGAAACAATTCCGAATCCGATTCCGAAGCCGATCCCGGAAACTGATTCCGGACCAACTATACGGAATCGATTACAGAAACCTTCGGAGCTAACCGGAATCAATTCCGACGATAATCTCATTTTTCCCATCACTAGTCCATATGCATCTTCAACATAAAGATAGCTCAATCAAAAAATCTTAAACATGAAGCTCAGTATTAAACTCTAAATACTAGGAAGTAGAAGCTTTTTAAAAGTCCCCAAAAATGTTAGAGTGTATGAGGTGCATTAATCTTGAAAAAGTCGCATGACTATCAAAAAAATAGTAATTTCTTCAAATTATACATAATTTATTAAGATTGTTTTGGTATTTGGTCATTGTTCACTAGTGCTAACGATTCATTAGATGAGCTTAGTTTTAAATGTTTCTAAATTATGAATCTATTCTATTTAATCTTATTACTAAACATCGTTATGCAGTTTTGTCGATCCTTTGTGTTTGGTTTAAGTGTTGTTTCAAGAAGAAGCATATCGCTGATCTTGTCCACACTGCTGGATCCCTTATACACCTTAATTAAATATCATTTATTTTTATTTAAAAAAAACTCCAAAATAGAGTTATAGAATTGCTGCTCATCCGTAGCAATTACGCTTATTAACACCCCTTTAATTGAATGAATCCGTTTAATTGCTCTGTTTTTAAATTGTATTTTATTGGGTTTACAACATGCTACATACAGCTTCAACACCGATTTAACCCCCTTCGATGATTGAATTGTCTGCTTCGATGACTTTTGTACCATTTGCGACGGATCAGTTCCATTCCGCTGTTCGCATAATTCGCGGGAAATTGTTTTCGGGTAGGAAAAACGGATAAATGCAATAGCAAAACCCCATGCGGTTACCAATCGTGATCTGATAGATGAAGTTTGACATTTTTGCACCGCTTTCCGCGATTCCCAGACCACCTACTAGCCGCGCCAGCTTTCCACTTTTACTGCGTATGTGTTTGTTACCACAGACCCGGCGAAGCGAGGCAAAACTAAACTAATTAACCTGGCGCCAAGTTGTGAAATTCCTTTTCCACGGAATTTCCACAAATAATAACGTTCGTATCATTTAGGTATGGTTGGCGTTTTTTAACTCGTGCGCGGGCCCCTGAGTAGCTTGTTATTTAAAATGTGTATCATCACCATCGTTCACCACAATTGTCAAGTGTTGTGGCGAAGCTTTTGGTATCGAACAACACATCTCGTGTTCCAATCCAAATGTTTTTAATTTATAGTTTTTGTTTGTGTTGTTGGTGTTGCAGTTATAATTGAAAAGTCAAACAATTCGCTTCCCCTCTCTGGTCTAATGTTTTGAACCGCTGTGGTATTTGTATCTCATACTTGTTGGCGAATGCAACAAAATCGATAGATAATGATAGCAGCAAAACGATTCTTGGATTTTTTTGCCCTCAATTATATAATCCCAAATTCATAAGAATTCAGTCCCATTTGAACTGGTGCTTGGTGGTGCGCAAAGCGATGTTGGGTCAAATTGCAACCAAGTGCCCGATTTTTGCTCTTTTCGCAAAAAGCTAACTTTATTTACATTCCGCTCGTATCGATCTATCAATCGCTTGTGCACCATTTGACAGCTCCGTTATGTTTGTTCTATAATCATTTTTTTTTATTATATTTTTGTTTGTCTGTTGTTTGACATAACATCTATTTATTGCTGTATTTCTTTACAATCTCTTCCCCTACGATTGAAGGATATTCGCGAAAGGAGCGACATTCAGGCGCGGGCGAAAAAGTTTTCCACTGACGAGTCCAAAAAGCTGGAGAACCGGCGACTGAATCGATACCGGGACGTGCTACCGTACGATCATTCCCGAGTGGCCCTGAAGCGTGGCGAAGGCGACTACATCAATGCGAACCTGGTCAAGGTAGGTCTGGTGGGGAGCGGAACTGTTTGCCCTTACAAAACAACGTTCTATGTGGAACAACGTCTAATCGTTTGCTTATAATGCCCTTTCAGATGGAACGTGCTGGGCGAAAGTATATCCTATGCCAGGGACCGCTCCCGCACACGGTCGGGCACTTCTGGATGATGGTGTGGGAGCATGACTCGCGCGCCATCCTGATGTTGAACAAGCTGATCGAACAAACGACCGTCAAATGTCACCAGTACTGGCCGGCCAAGATCGGCGAGAAGCATCGACTCGAGCTGACGGGCGTTCAGCTATCGGTAGTTCATCTGAAGTGTGTGGAGTACAAGAACTTCTGCAAACGAACGTTTAGGTAAGGGCACATGCAGCCGTAGGCAGGAAAATAGGTTGGAAATGGAACAGTTTTGTTAATGTAAGGATTCGATCTTCATTCCAACAGACTGACTGACATGGAGTCGGGCAAGAGTCGCGAAGTGATACAGTTTCACTACACGACTTGGCCGGATTTCGGCATCCCGAGCTCGCCGGTAGCATTCCTGCAGTTTCTGAAGGAGGTGCGCGATTCGGGAACGCTCGACCGGCACGTTGGCCCACCGATTATCCACTGCAGTGCCGGCATCGGGCGTTCGGGAACGTTCTGTTTGGTGGACTGCTGTCTCGTGCTGGTAAGTGTCGGTTGGGTGTGCAGGATTACGGCAACACATTGATGTGACAGTATGCTAACGTACGGTTCCTCTCGATTGTGGTGTGTGCAGGTCGACAAGGAGGGGGAAGATCGAGTGTCCGTTCAAGATGTACTGCTTGAGTTGCGACAGTATCGTATGGGGCTGATTCAAACGCCGGATCAGTTGTACTTCTCGTACCAGGCCATCATCGAAGGCATGAAGCGCATGAATAACTCCGTAAGTACAGCGATGATCTACTCGCCTGGTTTGACTTGAACCATTTTGTTTAAATTATAATGGCATGCCGCAAATCTCGCTCGTCGACGTTCCTTTTCCCACAGTCGTTCGAGGAGTTTGAAGAGCTGACCGTTGTGGCCTCGTCCAGCCAGCAGAACAGCGACCAGGAGGATAACGAGGATACGCCACCGCCGCTGCCGCCACCGCGCACCCACTCGCTGACGTCCAAGCCGCTGCCGGTGATTCCGACGAGCGAGAGCGTCCACGAGGACTTCCTGCTCGGCGGCAGCAATGGCGGCGACCGCGACAAGGTGAACAATCTCGTCAATCTGGAAAAGAGCAAGCAATTTGAGATGGGTGACGAAAACCATCACCACCATCATCACAACAATCACCATCATAAGCGAAGCGACGGCAGCAACAACCACCACAACAACCATCATCACCATCCGTACAGTAATCGGCCGTTGCCGCCGATCGTGCGGGACAGCTCGCTGTACAAAGTGAACGAAATGGATAGCGATGGCGGCGGCGCTGGTAGTGGTGGCGTGGGCAGCAGTGGCAGCGACGGCAGCGACTCCAACGCGATGAGCAGCGAGGACGAGCTGATCGAGGAGAACGATAGCGACATCGGCGAGGAGGAGGAGGAGGAGGACGACGATGAGGCAGAGCTGGAGGAGAAGAACCGCGGCACCATTGGCCGAGACGTTCCGTCCGACAACAGTGATAATGTTAAAAGTTCGCTGCTGGATGAAAGTAGCAGCAGCACGACAACGGCTACGACGACGACGGCGACGGGAGGAGCCAGCAGCACCACCGCCAGCAGTGGAACGTCCACGGGCCTGTCCACCTCGACGTCGGTGTCCACCTCCTCGTCCACGACGGCCAGCGCGATCGGATCGAACAACTCGACGCTGGAGTCGAAGCGGGGCGACTCGAAAGCGGGTGAGGAAGCGTTCAACGCTAACTCGAGCCTTCCGCCGCTGCCGAACGGTGCGCTGGACGATGGTGACGATCCGATCTCCAGCCCGGAGCGCGAATTGTAAGTAAAACAACAACCGCCCTGATTCCTGCTATGTTTAATTCCATGCGGAATGCAAATCTTCACAAAATAACACACAACTAGTTGCGTGTGTAATTTTCTTGCTGAACAGCTGCTTCCTCTTACTCTACGGTTTTCTTCTGTACGTGACATAAAATGCGATGATTTTATTTTTCCTTCTCAACTCCCTTCCGCAGGTCGGAGGGCGCCGAACTGCGACGCCGCAAGCGCATCGAGCGCCAGTCAGCAATGGAGGAGAAAATACGCGAGATCAAGCGCAAGCGGAAAGAGGTGGAAAGCAAGGGATCGCCGAAAAAGCGCAGGTTATTACTGTTTTCCATTGCAGCAGGTGTTTGTTTCAGCGTTCTGTGCGTATATCTTTACACCAAGCAGATGTAAATGTGTGTTGTATCTTGGTGTGTCGAGTGTCGATGCAAACAATGCGTGAAGTGAATGTGTGGAACCCTCCCCCCAGGCTAGCATTAAGACACAGCATCGAGCGACAAGGAGACTTGAAGGGATCGTGAAGGGTGCAGAAATGCTGCAAGCAAAAGCGGACACATATGCACCGACTTAGGGCAAGGAAAAATCATTCCTACATGTTAGCAGGGAGGCAGAAGTAATCAAAATGACTAACGCAGTAAAACTCAACCCGCAACCCGTTAGCCCGCTAGCATATTTGGTGTTGATATAGAATGGGTGGATTGATTGCATACACGCATCTCAATGGCTCAATACGCTGTGCTGGATGGGGAACAGTTTTATAGTCTTTTTTTAATGTTCATTCGCTGTACCCAATCGCGATGAAAGTATGTTGCGGAGAATATGTTCGTATTGCTAATTACGAGCACATTGTGATTGTTTGTGCTGGTACTGAAATGCTGATGGTTTGTTTTTTTTTTTGTTTTTGTTGTCTCGTCCACACTTCGAACAGGCAGTGGAAATGTCTTTTTCACGAACGGCCAATATTTTCTATTTTCCCGAACGGCAAGCACGAAGATATCGCCTTGCTGGAGCTATGAAATGAAATGCTGCAAACTATTACAATTGAAAGAACAACGCGTACCGTGTGTGTGCGTTTGATCGTATGTCACGAAACAGCCACATGAAGCAACAGATGATGCTGAACACATCTAATACGCCAACGCGATTGTTAGCGTCGTTCTGTTTGCCACGTGAAGCAAGAATCTCTACTTGAAAAAATGCATCACCGTTTCGGTGAGGGTGGTGGTTAGTGGTATGCGAAGCATTTCGGTATTTATTGAAGGAAAGTAAGGAGTGCAAAAGCCCGCGACATCTGGTGACAAACGCACGCGGAGAGATCCCTGCTATAGATCACACATTGCCCGTAGTGTGACGAGTGGAAAAATCGATTGATTGTAAATGGTATTAAGGTTTAGTGAAGTAGTATATTATTTTCCTTCCCTTTTGCTTAGTTTAATTGTCGACTGTACTCACATGCTCCTGGTTCATCATTGCCGACCGTAACATGTTGTATCGATTCACATATTTTAATTCATTTGCCTGGTTATTTCACAAGAGTATCAAGCACCCAGGGGTCACTTCGCTCGGTGTCGTATGCAAAGTGATGAGGTACGCACTCGATGCATCGTGCAAGTGACGAAAAAAGCAGAGATGGACGACTGTCGATATAATGATGAGACGAATTTATAATTAGCCAAGCGAACGCGTTGAAACGTATTCACGCCTTCTTCACGCTATACTATGATATCATTTCATTGTACATGATTTCCACACAATAATATAAATAACACATCCCCCTTCTCTGCTGCTGCTGAGCGTAATGTAAGCGGACAAAAGAACTGGATAGAATGGAACGTCAGTGAGACTTTATTAAAGGAATTATTTTTATATGATCCTGTTTCGAGGGAGAGGGCGGACAGCGTTGCTAGAAGTGGTGGTGACCATCTTTCGTGTCCTGTTACAATGCGTTTCTAAGTAGAATTTTGTTATTGTTGTTTTGCATGCATGGGGGCAGTTGATAGTTTTGGCAATTGCTAGAGACGAACAGTTAGAACGTAACCCCGTCGTAATGCAGCGCAGTGTGCATTGTTGTGAGTGTGTGATTACATTAGCAAGTTTTGTGGTGCAAAGTTTCCCTTTCACTTTTGACAAGGAAAAGATAAATGGACACAATATTTAGAGACGACACACACACCAATTCGATTCGCGCTTTGTTTTGCAATTAACTTTAGTCTCTACACCGGGCATAGTTGGACAGAAATACCAGACTTAGGGTATGTGGTTTGATCCATGCACTAAAGGCACGAGTTGTTGCGTTGTGTTTTAATCTTACACTAAATTAATAATTGTTCAGCCCATGCTTAGATGTGCGATGTGTGAAGCGAACCTTACTCAAAAACATATTTGAAAGCGTGCGGCGGGATCGGCATTTGTGAACGATTGTCTGATGATAGTAGAGGATACGAGGGGAGGGTGCAGTTGTATCGAGTATACATATACATGATTACATACACTATATCGTCCATGTTTTTTAGACATATTGAATAGTTTATTTTTTATCCCTTTTCCTGTTTTCTAACAATAACCACCCCGTCTTTTTTATTAGTAGCGGATGAAAATTGTAGAAATGTTTTATAAAATCAGCCACACATACACACCCAGACGCGTATATATACGCGCGAAGAAAGCCAGACGGGGAAAGGTGAACGATAAGGATTTATGAAACATTTTTGCAGTAACAGAGAACAAAACGTAGGCGATCCACAGAAGAAAACATGGCAGTGAACGAGGAAAAGATATGCAAACCATCTAACAGTAATGGATTAGCGAATGGCAGTGAGAAAGTGCGAAAGTGGGACAAAAAACATACTAGGCAGTATACAGTAGAGATACGTGTCTATTATTTTTGTTTATCCTAGAGGAAAAATTGTATAAAAAAACATATATGGTGTAATGGTTGTTGCAGAGTTGTTGTTTTGTGTGCGTGTTGGGAGAAAGAAAGTTGCCATTTTTAGCGTTGAGCATGATATCATCCGTAGTAGGGAGAGGAGATTTGTGTGCATGTTATCGTTTCCGGTTTCAACTAGATCAAGAAGTGTTGGATCCATACTTCCCACCAAGAACGTACCCAATAATGGAGATACAAACAATATGAAAGGCTTAGGCAGACGTCCTCACAGTGCAATGTAAGCAACTACCCACTATCTCTCCCTCCGCCGCTAAGTCTTTAGCTGCGCCGAACGCCGTTATTGATGTTTTATGTTTCTTCTTTTTTCGTTTTAGAATGCCAACGCTCGAAATAACGAAATTTGCGAAACAATAATTGATCCAAGTCCATGCGCGCACGTGTTTGTAAGAGTTTGTGCTTTATACAGCTTTTTCTCTCTATCTCTCTCTCTCTCTCTTGCTCCATCAGTCGGTATTTTTGGTCGATATTGCGCATATTATTACATGCTAGATAGCGTTTGTTTGTTGGCTGCCTTTTACTCCAATTTGGCCAAACCATACACCATCCCCCTATCTGCTTAATAAATGCTCAACATGTGAGATTAACATTGATTGCATCGAATCGCTTCATTAAGCATATCGTAAAAAAAAGAACCTCTAGCACCTGGCTGGCTGGCTGGCTGGCGCGCACCGTTAATGATGATGGACGATGGAGAAGACAGACGGCTTTTGCTATTTTTCCAAGCAACCATTTTCAAAGTTCAACCGCCCTGAGAACGGCTATGGTGAGTGGTGATACGTTTTCCAATGCTGACACACCCACTACGACAGCAATACATACACACACAAACACAACTCCAGCAAAAATAACAACTTAATCAATACAATGCACTAAACGCTAGATGGATCTTAATTGGCAGCGAGAGGAGAGGGTAGATGTTAAGCAGATTTGTTTCTTTGATAAATGTTGCATAAAATACAAAACAGAAAAAAACAGTAAAAATTAACGACAGGAACAATACAAGAATGCAGTTTTTTTTTTTTGGCATCACAAATCCGACAACGATCACGCACCACAAGGAAGAGGGCTTCTTTTACGGCAGTAGAATACTTAAGCTATTTGCACTATGTACACAAGAATACAGAACACAGGTAGGCGCGTAGTAGAAATGTTGTGTAGAAGTAGTTATGGTACGTTTTCATATAAATGGTGGCCACTGTTTGAGTGTGTATGTAATTTATGTTACATGTTTTGTTATTGTTTGAACCGATCGATGTTGTGTAGCTGAAACACATTGTATGCGCTAGTTTGGATGGGCGGCAAGGTTTGAGTAGTGTTAAGCAGCAAGGGACAGGTTTGCGGGTCTGGTGTTGTAATGCTTGTGCTTGTTTAAGGGCATTCTTTGGCGCGTTGGTTGCAAAAACTCTCACACTGAAGCAAAGATACATGCACAGAACAGGAACATAACTATTTGCATGTGTCACATTCTATCTGTTATTTTGGTAGATCAATTTATGGATGTTTTTTCTGTTAATTTTTGCTCCATCAACATAATCAGTAACATTTTTCTTACTATTTTTCATTCCTATCGATTGCAGGAAACAAAAAGAAACAGATAAATGATATTTGGAAATTCCCTGGAAGGTATACTTTATTTGCCACATTTAAAAGACGGTCAGCTATACCCGACACAACAAAATACAGCACGCGCACGCGAGATGCACGGTACAACACTGTCATCTCGTCGTGGGGTGTGTTGGAACACCGCGAAGGAAAGTGCATTCAAAACAATTACTTCAACGTCGGCACATGGTGGACGATTCCTAACACTTGAGAAACGATGTTTCTTCAAGGATAAATCACGCCCGCTGGAAATATCGGATAAATCCGAACAAATATCACCACGTTAACACACACACATATACAACCGTATACACCTTAACAGAAAGCATACCTATGGAATGACGGGTGTACACCGAAGGCAAAAGACTGCTTTTAGCTACGGTAAACTAGAGTAAGTGGGGGATTTTTTTTTGCGGGTATGGGGTGGAATCGTAATAATTAGCCAAGCAAACACAAATGCATCCGAACGTGTCCGTACAATGTCCCAGGGCGTAAAGAATGTCAATTTTTGTGCAACTAAGGGGGGAAAAGATGCATAATCTACTACTATATGCGTAGTGTTTTGTTTGATTTTTGGACAATCTCGCACAATACATTTACAAAAAAACATGACAGTGTATCGAAAGTCGAAGAATGCGATCCTGTACATACAAACACCAAACTTGGGTGCAATAGTTGACACATTCACTGTACGTACTAGTACAAACCATTAAGTTTGGCTACAGTTCCACGCTGCATGCTTGGGGTTATATACTATTCACGATATTGGGTTATTTACTATGGTCGACAAATCATGATATTCGTACTGGGAATATCTCGTGCTGTGTGTGGAGTTTGCGTTAGTTTGCCGATATTTGTTTTGCCAAATTGTTATTACAATCAACAGTTACTCTACAGTACCTTTTGTGGTGTTTGTTAAGTCAGGTTCAGCTGATACGTGTGCGTTATATCAATCAATTTATCTTTGGTCAATTCGTAACAAAACTCTGACGACAAAGCTTTCAGTTGTGCATACTTATTGATGTGTTAAAGTTTGGGGTACCCAATATTTACGGGTACACTCACATACGCAAACATTTGTATAGGTTATTATCACTAGTGCTCACTATTAATTGCCAACATGTAACATGCAAACAATGCAAAAGTTCAAACATTGAAAACAAATCGTAATCAACAATAGACGCAATGGAATTGTATTTCCGTCGTGAGGGTGGTAGTAGGAATGGATCGGTAGTGTTGAGAAATCAACAATTGGCGGAACTCCGCCGAAAAGGAGCGTGAAGGTAGTAACGCGTTTATAAGATACGTACAACAACATTTATAATAAAACTATTGCTCATAAACTCGTGTGCTGATTATTGATGGCTACATAAACTCGATTAGCCGTTGATGTTGGTGAACCAACGGAACGTCCGGTTCAACGATCGTTTCGTTTCGTCGATCAACCTGCAATAACTGCTTTCCGAAATATTTGAATACGTTTACAGTGCTGCGTTCGGCGGTTGACGTTCCGCAGCACCACCAGAGTGACCAGAAATACCGATTTATCTGTATTCCTACCGATTTTTATATGCCTACCGATTCACAGATGACCGCCCTAAAACCACCGACAAACCGACGTGACACTGGTGTTACAAAAGTGTCCCACAGGAAAGTACTGTCATTTACCAGTGAGGCGAACACTTCTGTCAAAGTAAGCTCTGTTCACTGCTGCTTCGATGTAAACAATTTTTCTAAATACAAATTACGAAGGAAGCGTGAGGCAAGATTTTGTAAGAATTATTGGAAAAAACACCCAGGAAAATCATTTTATAAGTTTCTAAATCAATGCAAAAGATGTGAGAAGTACATAAAACAATACGCAATGGAATTTGCAAAGAAAAACAAAAAGGGGGTTTAGCAGTTTCTTCTCTGTGTCAGTGTAGTAAGCGAATCATTATAGAGATGGCGCTAGTGTTTAACGTATTTTCATTTGAAATAAGGAGACAACTTTTGAAGCTCATTTTGTTCGAAGTGTCACGTCGGTTTGTCGGTGCTAAAACTACTGATTTTCCATTTATCCAACCGAAAATCACAGATATTTGATTTTTCAGTCGTTTAAGCTTAATGCTTAATGATGCTGTTTCAAGGATCGCCCAAATAACCAAGATACCGAAAACGTCACCAATTTCTTGTATTACAAATCCAGTTCCATCAAACAAAGCCAAAACCCAATCAGTTTGGTGGGTTAAGCCACACGACCACATAAGCGGCCACTTCAATATTGTTGAAGTCAGTTTTTTATGCACGGGTAATTCATTCGCTCAACATGTTTCACCTGTGTTAAAATGTGATTTAATTATGCAAAGGAAGCAATCAAACGTGTGTGTTTCAATTGGTTTGTTGTGAAACATCCATGCCCCAAGTGCCACAAATCCACTAAACGACCACTAAACGGCTTCTAAACGACTCAAGTTCTCTACCTAAACGGAATATAGAAAGACTTCGTTTAGCAGACGCCAAACGACTCATGCATTCTAAAAATAGCAAAAAAGCTGGTGGCGCTATCTGTTGGTGGGATACCCCAACCAGTTGAGCTTCATCGCTTGGAGGAGAGCTTTCTCATTTCCTCTGTACTGTTGTATGGTTTCGCATTGCAGTTATGCATCGCTAGAACTAGAACGGCGATACGATTGTTTAAATACTAAACTCCAACGGAAACCACCAGCACTGAAGCAAGTGAGATTTGAGCAATGGTCATTGGTGTTGATACCCACGTATCTAACCACACGACCATTTATATAGATTTTTGCTCAGAAAGCTAGAAGGCTATATAGGTCATAATAAAATGCAACTTGTCGAAACACATTGCAAGAAAAGGATAGCAATATAATGATGAGTTGTAATACGCCATCTATTGATCAAACCAATGAAGCTGTGGAGCTTTCATTTTTTTCCTATGGATATTCAATTTTCCAGTCGTTTAAGCTTAATCTGTGGCGCTTGGGGCCCAAGTGCCACAAATCCACTAAACGACCACTAAACGGCTTCTAAACGACTCAAGTTCTCTACCTAAACGGAATATAGAAAGACTTCGTTTAGCAGACGGCAAACGACTCATTCATTCTAAAAATAGCAAAAAAGCTGGTGGCGCTCTCTGTTGGTGGGATACCCCAACCAGTTGAGCTTCATCGCTTGGAGGAGAGCTTTCTCATTTCCTCTGTACTGTTGTATGGTTTCGCATTGAAGTTATGCATCGCTAGAACTAGAACGGCGATACAATTGTTTAATTACTAAACTCCAATGGAAACCACCAGTACTGAAGCAAGTGAGAATTGAGTTATGGTCGTTGGTGTTGATACCCACGTATCTGACCACACGACCATTCACATAGATTTTTGCTCAGAAAGTTATAAGGCTATATAGGTCATTATAAGATGAAACTTGTCGAAACACATTGCAAGAAAAGGATAGCAATATAATGATGAGTTGTAATACGCCATCTATTGATCAAACCAATGAAGCTGTGGAGCTTTCATTTTTTTATATGGATATTCAATTTTCCAGTCGTTTAAGCTTAATCTGTGGCGCTTGGGTGTGTAATATGTGTATATGTGTGTTTGTTTACTTGCGAATGGACTCTTTCCCCAAATAGCCAGAATTGCTTAGTGATCACTAATTGGAAGAAATTATGAGCTGTTGGCTCAAAATTGACGAAGTACTAGATATTGAAGTTATTCAATGGATTTAGTTACGATTTTGTGCACGTTATTTGTTTATATTGCACATTAGCTGGTTGCTGTGAGGCTTTATCCGTCAGATATTTCGCCTGTCAAAAAGTTCATTTCGCTGTATACTTCACCTCATGTAGCCTCGCGGAGAGGAAAGTGAGAACAGGTGTAAGTTTCGAATTTTAACCTACCGAAAACTACCGATAAAATTTTGATGCGCCTACCGAAAACCGCCAAAATTATCTGGCCACACTGAGCACGATTGCCCAGATGACGTTAACGCAAACTGTCAGCGCTGATCCAAAACAAACTCCACAAATCAGCATCGGCTGCAGCAAGTTTGCGATTAAATTTTGCATTTACTTCTCTCGAAACGGGTCCGATTTTAGTCCGATAAAACGTAGACATAAACCATGTTCACCTTGTGGTCACTAGTGGAAGCATCGTTGCTGTTTCTGAACGCAGTGTGTGTCCTCAGCGAGGAACGATTTCTTTCCAAATGTAAGTACAAGGTGCATCATCATCCGACCGTGCGAGGAATACAACTATTCCGGCCAAACCGGTTCATTCGTTTCCTTTTTCGCTCCCTGCAGATGGCTGGGGTATGTCCGCGCAGGTGCAAGGATTTGGAGAGCCAGCCTCGACCAAAGCACAGATCCTGCTGCTCGTACGATCCATACGAACAGTGGCTAAGAGTAAGTGTAGTTCCGTAGCTTCCGTAGCAATGGAGCAAAACGCATTCATCTAATGGGCTAACGTTCTTCTTTGCGTTTATTTACAGTTCCATTAATATTTCTTAACATAGTAGCGATAATGTTTAAATTAATTCTTGGCTGACGAGGCTGCCGGAGTCGCGCCGTCCTTTTTTATGTTGCGTATTGCTGAATGAATAAATATATACCCACTAATGTGTAATCCCCATCAATCTACTGCTTGGCTTTCAGTGACTTAAACTTGTTCTCCAAGCGAATCGAGTACGAATCGAGCTGATATGCGGCCGCCTCCAGCTTGTCCACCGTTGACTCAATGTCATCAATCCTTTGCAGCAGGGGTTTCTACAAAAAATGTGGCACAGGGATTGAAAGAAATAATATATCAGCACTCGCTACTGTTCGATGCTGTTCAGTTGTCTACCCGCCCTTACCAAATCCTCGTACTTCTGGTTCAGTTCTGCGTTTTTCGCAGCGATCGATTGCGACATCTGCCGCATGTCCGCCACCTTGCCCATCATCGCTCGGTTCATGCTTTCAACCAGCTTGTAATCGTCCACCGTTGAGGCCAGCTCGTGCGTAATGTAGTCGCCCGTTTTCTGGAACATTTTTGTCGCCAAGCGGGACAGGTTCGGGTCGTGTGCATCGAACGGCTCGAAGCTGGAGGTTGACGTGGACAGCGTGGGCCCCTTCCGCGGCGAATCGGTAACGCCGTAATCCTCTTCCATGGTTTAGGTTGAAGGCGAAAGTGATGATGGGGGGATTGGGAGGAATATTTCACAGCACAGCACAGCACAAAAATCACGGAGACCACAAAACGACGATGGCCGACTGCGACTGTTTACCAGCGAAGAGGGTGTTGTTATTGTTTACATTCGTTGTTGGGAAGGAATCAACAGCGGTCATTTCGTTAGACATTTTGTTTGAGTAGTTTTATTTAAAAATTGTGAAATAATAAGTAAAATCAATATGTGACCATTCTAAGCATCTGCTTCTTAGACTAAAGAAGTATTGCAGAGCTATTTGCCCCAAAGATCGATAAAAAGTTAACTTCCAGTTGACAGTGAATGTGATCTAAAATGGGCTCGAACAGTTCAAATCGACCGTTAGATCTAAGTCATCAACTTAACCCTATTCCAAGCAACCGGCTACCCGGCTACCCGGGTTTGATTTTGATTGCTTATTTCTCTGATTGTAGGAATCCGATTGAATTGAAATTTGGACTATGTGTGTAATCCACAGCCATCATTCACTGAAAATTTTCGTTGATTTTTTTTGAGTAACCTGTTTTTTATAATAAAATTTTCCAATACCCCTATTCCAGGCAACCGGGCGACTTTGGAAGCATATACCTTTTAATTGCGCAATCCAATATCGATGCAACATTCTGATAAAAATTAAATAAACTAATGCAGTTTCTATAACTGTGCATAGATTGGTTCAATTCGCTACCGTTTTTTAGTTATAGCTTTTCAAAAGTGAAAGGATTTTTTTGGAAAAAAAATCACAAAATGTAAAAAAAATTTTTTTCAGTACTTTAAAAAATTTCACAGTAACATTGCTTTAGTAATTTTGAGAACTGTATGTTTCACGTCTTGTATAAATTTTTCAGAATTTTTCTATGAGCCATTTAAAATTAAAAGGAGTAACCATTTGAATAAAAACCGTTACATCACACCTGTCATAATAATTTTATAAAATGCACATCTGTAAAATGCACATGCAACATAATGCATTGTAAACATTTTTTTGAATTCTTGAATTTTGAATTGAATAGTCAAACATTCTCCATTCCTTACTAAGATTGCCTCGTTGCTTGCCAATATTGGCCAATATGGTGCTGAAATTTGATAATCAGCCATTAGTTATAAGTCAGTAGCGTTAGTCTAATAGGCAGTATTGATATGTAATGTACATTGAAAAACCCTTTGTGTAGAACAATCATTCAACAAACAAACAAAAAAGCTATGCTTGGTTTATAACGATTTTGTTTAAAAACGTGCCGGAATTTTTGTAACAGCATAGCCAACCAGTATTCTAATCAAATTGTAAAGACGAGGAAAGCGATTAAAAGAAGTGTCCAGAAAGCTTCAAAATGATATTTGGTATAAAACATAAATAGATAAACTTATTTTCCGTTAATTGATACAATAGCATTCTTACACGAAGCGAGCCAAATAAACTAATTTACAACTAGGCAAACAAACAGAAAACAAACAGGAATCAGCAGTGTGTGTGTGTGCGTGCAAAATTCCTCCCGGATAACCCAACCACATCGCGAGCGGCCGGATCGGAAAAGCTTTCGCTTGATGGAGCTTTTCCCTTCGGTTCAGGGCGAACATTTTACATGGCATTTTACGAAAACAACCTTCACTTCCCTTTCGAACACACAAACACACATACGTACTCGCGCTTACACTGTGTGCAGTATGCAGCTCGGTGTGTGCAGCATTCATTTGTCATCCTGCTCACGCGCACCAAGCCCGCCCCACCGGTGGCGATGGCTGGCTGGAAGGATACCGACCGTTTCGATGGGACGGTCACTATTTCCTGTTACACAGCTCTCCCCCTCCACCACTAGAGCAAACTGCAAGTGCAGTTCGGTCGGTCGTTCGGTGTTCTGTTGTCTCGGGTGCCCAACGAAACCCGCTCCAACTGTATCCACGTGCAGCGCCGGGATGGTTCGTCCCTTTCGTTTGCGCATCCTGGTCGGGGGTCGATGGTTCCATGCTCGCCTGCCTGGATGCTTCTTTTCCTCATGGTCATTCAGCCCATCGATGGAGAGGGAGTGGGTGCACCGGCGGGGATTATTGTGGGGCGGAAAACGCTGAAACATGGCATCGGGAAGCAAAGCTGAACATACATATATAAACGATGTGCAGTAAGCGCACCGCCAGTCAGTTATACTTTGTAATGCAGTGTTGCAACTAGTGCAGCCCCGTGCTGGCTGCACCGACTGGTTCGTGCAGGTCGTGCCTGCTGTTGGGCGTGTTGTGCTGTGTCTCTGTGTAACTGTGTATGTGTTTGCGAGAGCATCGCTTGCTGCGTTGCTGTGGTGTGTTCGTACATCAATTTTCAAACCACACGTCGGTATCGTGTATCTCACGGCTCAGGTAAGGCGGTTGGATTAATGGTCTGCGTTTAACTGCGCTCACCACGTGGGACGATGGCGATAAAAGTGCACCCGTCCGGGTTGATTTAAAACTGCGCCTTGCTGAGCTAATCCAGATACGAAGCAGGACGCAATACGTGAAAAGCTGTAAATAAGGAGTGGTTCCCAGTGCCAACGGTCACAACTGATTCAATTAACGGTGCAGTATCGCAAAGGGGTTTAAAAATTGATACTACTTTCCCAAAATGCCATCCAATCAGAACCTTGGCATGGCTTGGATTTGTTTTTTTTTGGTGGGAGAGTGGGAGGGACAGTTTTTCCATACGACCGAACACTGCTCGTGATGGGTCAATTGGATGAATTTAAAATTCATGAACCGTTTTGCCCGCTTGCAAGGGAGCATATTTCACACCCACGGGCTTGCTTCCCTTTCCTTTGCAGCCCGAACGCAGCCCCAAGTACCACGCGGGAATGGGTGGTTGGCTTTACAGTGCCTTGCCTTTGGGGACGCTGGCGATTTGCAATAAATTGTGGCACGGAGGGGAAAGAAGAAGAACACTACCCTAGTCTTTGGAGGCGGACATGTTCGCGTGCTGCAGTGCTTATTTTGCTACACGCACATACACAGAAACAAGGGCGTGCATTTGTGAAGTTTTGTGGCTGCTTCAGCGATCTGTAATGAACGGGAATAAATTTCAGGCGGAAGTTTACTTTTTAGCATCATTAGCTTTAGCCCGGGATGGACTTCGTTCGGGGTGGGTTTGCGTGTCCGTCCATCTAGCCCAGTCAATAGATGCTATCCTCCCGGGTGGCTATACGGGAAGAAGTTAATGAGCGCATCCGGATTTCATTAGATAGGGCTAATTTTCACCTATGTAAACTATTTACAGTAAAATTGTTTTGTGGTGTAAGATGGGCAGTTGTATGTGTAGAGTACAAAACACGTAGCTACTTTTTAATATTTTATTTATTTATTTTACCTCAACCTGTCTTTCGTCTAAACATGATTGATTGTTTTTAAACAAGCGAATTAGATAGTTTATCCTATATTTTAATGAATCTCAATAATCATATTAAAATCATTTTTTATAGACCTTTTTAAATCAAATCTAATACTTTAGACCTTTTCAATGACAGTATTTATGTATTAAAATTTATCTTTTAATATTTTTCACTAATCAAATTACTTCAACGTAAGAAAGTCTAGAAACCGGATGGATTGTCTTGTATGATGTATTCTCCATTAAACAATCGAAAATTGGCTTCAGTCTTGATCAGGGTTAAAACAAAAAGAAACAAAACAACATTTTTTGTTAATATGAGTATTTTGTAATAACTTAATTAGCATCAGACCAACATAAGATACATTGAAACTCATAAAGACTGTCAAATAGACCACGTTGGTCGTTACGCCAAAGAGGAGAGAATGAAAACAACAAGAAACCTCAATTAAGGAATGTTTTGTTTTAATCATTTATTTATTTATTTATTTATTTACTTATTTAATTGTTTATTACTAAGCGATGAATTTAGCTATTTTATAATTCAATCCTGGACATGAGACGAGGAATTATTGAATTTCTCAAGTAATATGTTATAATTAAATTTTACTCGCTAAATGTGTATTGTTGTAGGTGATATAAATCAAATATAAAAAAAAAATGGTACAATAGGTTCCTCATTGACCATATAGGGTTTTCCAAGTCAGTTTCGAATGTAAACATTGTTATTCACCGCGTACCGCGTGAGTTTGAAAGTTATTTGTGATGTGTTGAAAATCATGTGTAAGCTTGAACAGCTGTTGAAAAGAATCTTGGATGTGGTGAATACAGGGTTTTTTTTCAAGAAGCTTTCGAATGTGCACATAATTATTCACCGCATCCAAGATGTTTCTCAACAGCTGTCGAATGGTTTATTTGCTTCAAACACATGATTTTTAACACGCAAAAAAAACTGCAAAACTCAATCTATCTTGAGTCGTGTTGAAAATCATGATGAAGATATTAAAAATTATTATGGTGAAAATGAAATATCAGCGTGAAATATCACGCGGTGAATAACGATGTTTACATTCGAAAGTGACTTGTGACCCTGTGATTTAATGAAATGGTTATATACGAGTAAAAGTAATAATTAATAAGTTTTTGCAATTCTAATGAGCAGAACTTCACAATGCGCTAATGTTTAACAAAAAAGTCTCATGGAATTAAAAACAATAAATAAATAAATAAAAATATCAATACACTTAGTTCAAAACCATGTAATAATAATAATAAAATATATTTAATAACGAATAATTCTAAAGCTCTGGCCTCATCGGGTGTATTTTTTTCGCTCAAACCGTTCATCCCTATAATTTGGAACAAATAATATATATTTCGCATTTGAACAGCATCCCGCAAAGCAAGGTAAAAACCAAACACCAAAGCCCTTTCAACAAAAAATAAAGATACCTTCCACCACGAAACGCCAAAACCAAAGAACCGAAGGCTGGCTTTGCACTAATGATACATAAATTGAACGTCTATTGTCCG
This sequence comes from Anopheles merus, assembly GCF_017562075.2. NCBI lineage: Eukaryota > Metazoa > Arthropoda > Insecta > Diptera > Culicidae > Anopheles > Anopheles merus. The sequence continues at coordinate 19,690,183 of NC_054083.1, forward strand.
TTATTCTCTTTACTTTCACTGCACGCCATTAATTAACCTTTTTCTTCATCTTCATTCTTCTGGATGTTCTACTTCTTTGTTTTTCTTTTTGGCAGATTGCACGGCCGCCGGTTTAAATGATACTCACTCCCGAATGCGCCAACCTCCTGGGCACCCATACAAGCTTCCCCTTTCATCATACCATTTTTGAGCCCGCGTTAACGTGCTTTTCTGTGTGTGTGAGTGTGGTTGAATGCATCAGGAGCAAACAAAAAAAGTGTGTATGTGTGTGTGTGTATAAAATCCGCTAGCGTGGAGGAGCTTCCCTTGCGGATCCTTCCCACAGCCGGTTCCGGTTCCGCTACCGTTGCGACAATGTGACTGTGAAGTGGTGGTGGAAGAAAACGTCGTGCAAAAATGAAACGAAGAAAAAAATGCAAACAACCCCAACGCTGCCCGAGCAGGAAGTGACGGTGCCGTAGTGGTAAAGTTGTGTGCACCCTATCATCCACTAACAGTGTCTACTACTGCCACTACTTCTGCCGTGGCGGCTGCTGCTGCTGCTGCTACTGCATCTAACGATAAGTGGAACCTACCATGAGCGTCAAAATCGTTGCATGCGTTAAAGTTTTGCATAGAGCTGGACGTAAAGCTGAGGGACGCGTGCACGACTTTATGCCCTTCAATGTTGTGCAAGTATGTAGAGGTAGAAGCAAAAAAAAAAGAGGAACGAGCACATTCTGGCAAAGGTGGAATTTATTTGGGTACGTGTAAGAAGTGGTTTACTTTTTGGGGTGTAAGTTTGCTTAACGAAAACCTCCGGTGCAAATGGTGAAAGTATGCACCGAATGTAGAAATGTGTTCCCAGACAGTCGACCAGTACGGAACGTACTGCTTATCACTGATTTGCGGCAGGAAAAAGTAAAGCAAGAAGTGTATGTGTGTGTTTTTGTGAAGTTAAAGGTACGAACAAACTGATAAGACTCCCGCAAAGCACGAACGATCATGGGAGCGCTTGTGTGAAGCAATCCAAAAATGCACTACAGTTTTATCAAGCTTAAAGCAAAGTCTTTTAAAAGACCTTACCAATATCAGTGAAGAGTTTGTGTTGCGCTGTGAAAATCCAAACCCATCAGCTCCGTCGATCACCGTGCTGTTGCCTCACACCTTTCAAGTGACACACTCGAGACAACTGCTGCTGATGGGAGTCGTTCTTCACTGCAAAGAAACAACTCCGCAGGCAAGTGTGAGCCATCGGCAATGAGGAACATCTAGATAAAATCCCTTTGCCGGTAAATTAGTCACGTTCGTCCCGTGCGCTCGCACCCGCTTGCTCTCTCTCTCTCTCTCTCTGTATCCCACGCGCGATCCTCTCTCGCTTGCTAAGATGAGATACAGTGCAGCTACGAATGCGTTTCTTGCGTTTCAGAAGGATCTGCTGCGGGGTACGGGTGCCCATTATTAGCACGCCTTTAGCCGCACGTCGCCCGTGCACGCCATAGATCGTAGTATTAGAGCCCACTCGGTTTCGGTGGGTGTTAGCTGATTCGCCGGAGAGAGTTAACAATTTGGCCCCAGACGATGGGCGATGATGTCATATGCATCGACTCGGACGAGGATGAGGAAGCGGATGAGGTACCGGTTAGGACTAGGGAACCGATCGGAAACCGTGCGCATCGGTTTGCGGGTGCACGTGGTCGCACCGGCGGAAGACATCGATGGCAGCGACGCAAAGGTAAGTGTGTGTGGGTGTGTGTGTCATTATTCACGCTCTTAAGGCGTGCTTGAGGCTTGGAAACTGTGACACACTTGGTGGTGGATGGGACGTGAGTGTTGCAACAGGCCGGAAAATGGATGGAGGAAGTGATACGCATTACAGCACTTGGGTGTTTATGAAAAGTGAAGATTTTGTCTCGAAAATAATTGCTTTCAATTTGCACCGTGTGTTGAAAGTACAGCAAACGAGTACATTTGTACGAGGACAATAATTTTAAAAGCTTTTGCAAGGACACAACGGATGTTAAACATTATGTAATATTTTGTTTCGAACCATTTTCCAAAACATTTGTTTGTCTAACTTGAATAGCGCTAAAGGAGCTGCTAATAATTACTAAATAGATGTTGACACTTACTTTCGTGTTTTTACAACTCATTGAATCTTCACAATGGCGTCGTGTGCATGGACGATTACATCGATTGTTCGATTCATCTCCGTCCTCTTATGCAATGGCTTTTATCGAGTTTATTCCATTGTGAAGCGAAGAAAACAGCATGAGGCCATGATTATTCCGCTTGCTTTCTGGTTCTCCACTTCAAGGATAGCGTCTTTTGTTCTAACGTGAGCCATGTTTTCGCTGCAGAATCATGTTTTCGTTTCTCTTGCCCCTTTTCCATGTGCACAAAGAATGTAGAGATGCGAATAATTGTACCAAATGTTACGCATCATGCCATGGCAGTTTTTATTTCGATGCCAGGACGGTCGCTAAGTGACAATTAATACAGACGATTTCATTCAATCCGGTCCCGGTACCGAGTGAAATGCGTTCATGTTGAATGTGAAGTGAATCAAGCGTAATCAATCGGTGACCAATATCAATTAATTTAATTTAAATGTGATTGATGTTGCGATCAACGCATACGATCTACGCTCATATAATTTTATAATTAAATTAAAATAAATACATTACTTAACTTGCAAGCCGATGCAAAATTCAAAATGAAATATAAGAATTGTGTCAAGTCACTAAATTTTGGCTAAATACAGTGGAACCCTCGATCACGAGACTATTCCGTTCCAGTACACTCGTATATGCTAATAAAAATAATATATAGTTATCTGAAAATTTTAGTATCATTATCAATAATAATGAATAAAATACTAACAAAATGGGAAGTTACTTGTAGTTCACTATTTATTTGTCATTGTTTCAGTCTATCATTAAAAAACACGATTAAGATCCATTTCTGTGAGTGTGTACTGCTTTAAGAGTTAGTTCTATATTTACATTTTTTTGGATAATTTTATTATAATCAAATTTACAACACACTTGTACACCACATATGTAGTCATATGAAATTCCTACAAGTTGTAGCAATTGGCAGGGAAAACACTCACTTTCAGGAAAAATTGAATCCAGAGAAACGCACAAGATACACTCTGCCTCCCACAATTATGCGACACTTTTCTTTCTGGTAATAGTGTCATATTCAACTGTTGCTTAGAATCAAAGCTCTTATTTGCTTGAGCGATAATCAAAACCAAATAAATGCTCAATGTTTACCGATCGTGATCTTGATTTTGGCCCTGCCAGAAAAACGCACCAGGAACACAAATGATATTGCTCGTTATGAGAGGTATTAGGCGAGCATTTAGATTTACTTGTTATGCGAAAAACTCGTTATAAGGGGTACTCGTTATGAAGAGCTCCGCTATATGTATATGTATATGTAAATCATATCTAAACTAAAGATGTTAAGTAATGATTTATTAATAAATCTACTGTTAGTTTAGGTAACGAAACGAGTAAATGAAATGATAAAAACACAGTTACTGAGTAATTGTTTCGTTTTTTTTCTGGATAGATTTGAGTTTAAACATTTCTAGCTATATTGTTTGTCACCAAATAGTATGATATATTACCGACTGCATAGTGCAAGTTTATAAAAATCCTCTTATCTGCAGCAAATTTACTGTTATTTCAATTTAGTAGTGATAAATGTCCCACACATCAGCTATAAACAATGTAACACACACACAAACTCCCGCGAAGCAACTACTCTACTAACAATTTCCAGCTCGAATTCAATTTCATTCCAATACCCAACCTCTGCCACCTCAAGGGTTGAGCGCGCGAGAAGCGGGACGCGTTTTCAATCTCACCAATCATGTGTGGCCGTGCGCTGCTCTTCCCGCCTCGCCCCCATGCGTGCGACCTTCACACCAACGACTACCAACGGAGTTTTAGCGCACAGCGCGAGACACACCTTCACTGCACTGCGCCCGTACACACACACTCCGGCGATCCATCGCTGTCAGCTTGTACGCGATTATGTTTCGACGCCAGCGTGTCGCGATGGAGGCGCCACACACTTTAACCGAAGGCTTGCCACCCGATCACCCGCCTCGACCAGCTGATGCAACTTTAAACGACAATGGGAATTTCTTCGTTCTCTTTTTCCCTGCTCTACGGAGGAACCGTCTCTTCCCTTTCATACTATCTCTTCATCGCTATCTCTACCGTTCTATTTTCTGCACACGAAAAAAAGGGAAGCTGTCGTGGTGCTGTCACGCCACACGTTGTGTTCGGGTACGGCATGTCTTCCTGTCTGCTTACATAACCTCAAAGTATCAGCCATGTGGCAGCAGCAGCCGGAATTGGCGCTGCAGAGAGCTGTTCGCATCCTCCCAGACAGTCTCCTTCTCAGTCGGTTCCTGCCTCGGCGCTGCCCTGTCCCTAAGGGAAAGGCTTTTGTCAATTACAATTTCCTATGCTGCAGTTTGGGGAAAAAGAGGCAGGAAGCAGGAGCGTGGCGGGCAGAAAAGTTTGCTGGGTTTTCCGTGGCCCTGGGATTCCCCGCCCGAACGGGACAATCATCTTCTTGGGGAAGACGCTACAAATATTATGTTCCACTTGGGAATTCTAAAGACGGTCGCTTCCTGGATGGTGGCGGAGAATTCGGCTGCTGGCCGGGAGTTATGGCTCGATATTGCAAGTGTGGTTTTTGTTGTATCGCTAGACGGAGCGGGCTCACGTGTGTGTGTGAGTGTGTGATGGGGCATGCGTGGGGTATTAACTTTGAAGGTACGTGGGGTATTAACTATGCAGATGTCTTTGAAATCGTACACGGTTTCATCTAGGAATTTGTTCCTATTTATAGTGCTTGGTTTGAAGGCAGAGAAAAAAATGCTTTTTGTGTTTGAAGTTGAACAAGTAAAGGGTTTTTTAGTTCTGTTTTGATAAACGAAAAGTAAGTTTTACCCTCTTAAAAAATTACTTTGCTGTGCATATATTCAAACCTCAAAATGTTCAAATTTCCGTATTATTTCAATGTAATAAGTGCATTAGCCACTTGTAAAAACTGATTAGGTGTATTCTAAATATAAAATTTGAAAAAAATTGAATTCTGAAATAATACATTCAGTTCTATTGACGAAGTTTTATTTGAAGTAATCAATAACTACAATTTAAATCAACTAATTGTCTGTTGCATGCACGTGTAGCATATCTGCTATACAGAACTTATTACAATACACACTATCAGCTATAGACACATTGTAACACACTTCGGAAAGCCAAATCACACCATTGCGACACGTTCATTATAACACATCAGCAAATCAATCCACACCTTAGCAACACACCCAGACCATACCGTTCATAGAAAAAACAATTGAGACACATTTATCGAAAACAACCGAAACGCGCAACATAAGCAATTCAAGCGTTACTGCGGCAAAGTGGACAAACAGAGAACGCATAGCAACTTATTGCTAAAAGCGCAGTGTAGGCAAAGATCGACGAACGCACTCGTTCTTTGGCTAGAACAGTTGAAACTTTCCAGAACCTTCGTAAAATCACTAAAAACGCAGCATAGGCACATAATGATAGACACCTCACTCCAATAAAATGTATTAATTGTACTTCATATCAATAACCTTTAATTAGGACAAAAACACATTCCAAAACCAAATGTACGAAACCCATTGAGTATAAATAAAACCAATTCCGGCCCTGGCAGGTCAGATTCGTTCGGACTGCCAAGATAGGACGTTACACTTCCTAATACTTCGCCTTCCAACTTATTTCAAGAGTTTAGTTATGTCCCCCTACCCAAGGTAAGGCTTCTAAACTCCAACGTTTCCAGTAAGGGAAACCTCCTAAAGGTTTCTATGATCGCCTGGACGATCAAGTGCTGAAAAGTCCGTTCGATCGATGTATTATTCCACCTCGGCTCATGTCAGTAAAAACTGACCTACCGCGACGCTGTTCGATGTACAGTATGTACCGTACAGGCCACTATCACATTACACACGGCTGACATTTACATTTTTGTCAGAAATCTCTAGTAAATCGTACACTTTATCGTCAGTAAGAAGCTACACCGCTATATATTTGTCGATCTTTTTTGTTTAAGTTAATTATTTTAAATGAATATCTTTATCTTCTTAAGAATAAAACTTAAGTAAACAACCATATCCTTAAAATGGTTTCTTGGAAAAAAACCCTTGATTGCCGGTGAAGTATCATATAACATTTCGGTTTGTCTTTTGAAATTAGCATTGATTCATGAGCAAATCCCTATTATTACTCATTTTAAAATTCTTCAGAAAATACTGAATACCTTAATCGATAGACTTTTTATTGTATGATATCATCGCCTCATGTCATGTATTTGTCATACATGCGGATTATTAAAGGACGAAGTAAGAAGCGAGCGGATTAAGACGATGGAAACCTTGTAAAGTGCACATTATTGTAAATAAAAGTCCTAGCCTGTTCATCTTGAACTATACATTCTGGTCCCCTCGCCAACTCTACAACAGCCACATTTTTGTCTATCATTAGCACAGCCATTAGGCGCTTCCATCACCTGCCATTGCACAGGATGCTGAGAGGTGGGTCACCATTGCAAACAGGATCCACTGTTAGTGAATGTATGAATCTATTTTACAAAACTAAAAGGTGGCTGACCAGCCTAACAAAAAATAATATGGCTGTCTTGATTCAGATATCTTGGAAATACTCTGTTTCTTCCCCATCGATGAAACTCATAAGCAGTGCTGCAAAATGTCATTGTCAATGTTATGGTAATATTTTCGCAACCAATTCTTGGTCAATCACTTGGTCGCGACATTTACTGTTGGTGATCATCACGATAGTCATGGGAAATACTCGGTGGGTGCGAGTGGTCCCTAGTAACAATATGAGCATGAGCCTCACTTCTGATCATCACAGTTGTCTAGGTGAGCTGACTTGAACTTCGTTTCGGTCATGAAAGTTGTTGACTGAAACAGTGGCGTTTGGTAGCACTCGAAAAAAATCATAATTATGTTCAACTTATTAATCAGATTATCGCGTTGAACTCACTTTCATTGAGTATCAGCAAACATCAAACTATCACGGATATGTTCATTGTGGTGATCGTCACGTGATGCTCATAACATGTTGCAGTACTGCTCACAAGTACCATTTTGTGTAATAGACATAAGCTTGTTAAGCAAGCATAACCATTGTAGGCTAACACCATACGAGTAGCCATTTATACCATACTTTATAAAAGCAGGGATAAGCTGATAATACAGGATTTATTTATGGGTTCCCATCAATTTTTGGTAGGTTCCCATATTTTTTTGGTGCGTTCCCACGATTTTTTGGTCGTTTCCAAGAAGTTTTTGGTCCAATAGTATCGATATTCAATCGAAAAATACCAATAAATTATGGGAACGAAACAATAATCTATGGGATACGACCAAAAAATCGTGGGAACGCACCAAAAAATCATGGGAACTGATCAATAAATCATGGGAAACCCTGTAATGTATAAGCCAAATAAGCCGCCACGGATTCTTCTTCTTTGGCACAATAACCGCTGTCGGTCAAGGCCTGCCTGTACCCACTAGTGAAGTGAGCTTGGCTTTCAGTGACTTATTGTTACCATAGCAAGATAGTCAGTCCTACGTATGGGGGCACGGTCTATTCGGAGCTTGAACCCATGACGGGCATGTTGTTAAGTCGTACGAGTTGACGACTGTAGCACCAGACCGGCCGTCACGGATTATCCATCGTTATGTTTTATGCAGATTAGTAATATGTTGTATTTTTATGTCTTCAAAGCAACTCACCACGTGTGGCATCTTTTTAAATACGCTTCTGCAGCGATATGTAAAAGTAATGTGAAGAAAAATGTAATCATAGTTCAAATTCCAACGAAACAATAGTAAAATAAAGCCTTATTGCACTTAGTAAGTATTATTTAAACTGTTACTTATACCATTAAATACATATTTACTTTAAATATGTGTGATTAAAGGCTAATCATCCAATCCAACTCCTCTTTAAATGGAAAATGGTATCACAACTACCAAAACTGATGATGCAAACCAGTTCCGGGCAGCTTGTGGAAGAGAAATAATGCAATAAATTAAAATGCAGCAGAAACGTGCTCTAAAAAACGTTTTCGTTGGTAAAAGTCTGCACACTGGAGGGACAACAATCATGGATGTATTACGGCAAATGTTCTTCAACACCCGATTACACTTTATGAACCCTCTGACATTATTGATTATGCTTTGCACCAATTATTTATATAGTCCCAGTTTTTGTTTTTATTGTCTACACTGCACATTCATCCTTACACTGCCCTTCGTGCAGTGTTTGCCACTTTTTCCATGCTATATTTACTGCACTGGCATTTAACTCCGCCACCAATACTATAAAATACGACTACGTCGATTTGATGAGCAATAATTCTTCTGAGCCCAGCTCAAACCTACCCTTAGGTAGGGCCTGACTTCCGAACAAATACCTCTAGCAACAAAAAAGACGAGGTTAAAGCGTACACAAAGCAAAGAAAACTGCCCGCCGTGATACTCGTAGCTACAATAATCTTATCAATTGTGTACAGTGCTGGCCGGAGCGGTTTCCCCACACCCGATCCGCCCTCGGTAGAAATGTCATTGCCGGCGCGTCAGTCGAAGAAAATGCAATTGATTGTGAGCGACGCGGAAAGTTTTTATTCGTACCCATCGCTAAACCCCGTTCCCGGGCAGTTAGAGCCTGCCTCCACCATCCCCCCTCCCCCCACTCCCATCCTTCAGTAGAAAGTAGTGGCTGGTTGGGCGAATGTAGCGCAGGAAAGACGTCAGCGTCGGCCAATTGTGCACGGTCATGCAACATAAATCAGCATCAGCCCGGTACCTCGGGAAACTCGGCTGACGGGTGGAACCAGCCGTCAGTGATGGGACATACCGGATTGATGCTCCTGATTGTTCACTTGGTAACAGGAGGGGGAGGAAAGGGAAGGATTTTAGGACGCTTTTAGTCGTCGAAGCACTTTGTAGCGGCTAAGCCGGTCCGACGTGCGGGCAGTGGTGCTTGTTTTAATAGCCAGCTATCGTCCTCTAATGTGACTCAGCTTGTATTTGGAGAGTGTTAGTAAGTGAAAGAGACAGCAAGCGAGAGAACACCAACACCACCACAAACACCAAAAAAGCGTCGTAACGAGCGTCGCACTCAACTGTCATCCCGAGTGTAAATAGTGACGAATGGGGTTGAGGTTGATGAGTTGTATTTGATTTTCCCACCTCATCGTCATTAAGATAAATTTCCACCCCACTCTCCCTCCCCACCACACCGCTGTTCGGTGACTTCCGTAGGTAGGTAAATGCGAACCCCTTTTGCACCTTCTGCCAGTGCAAGGGGAGACAACAAAGAGACTTTTTGTGCGGTTTTTGGGGGAGTAGGAACGTGGTCTAGGGGACACATTCGTTCACTCAGCGCGAATCACTCTCGGATCATTGGTCTGCATTCTGGCGTGATAGGTATTTCCGGTGGCCCGATGGGCAATGATTGTGCACTTTCTTGGTGCACTTTTACGGTGCATTCCCGTCCTATTTTCCCTGCCCTTTTGCTCTCGTACGATGCTTATTTTGGTTTTGATCAATAGACTGATTGGAATGGAGGAAGGTAGCGTGAGGGTGGTGATGAGCATCCCTTTCCAAACTCCCGCGCATCCACACACAAACCTCCACTTTATTCACCCGTTTGTGACAGGCATGTCTTGTGAGGGGGTGATTTATGAACAAGTTTACGTTCAACCTAAAACATTATCTTGCCTCCCACCACCCTCTCCGAAATTGCTCCTCTACTCCCCTCCATGACCTCGCTTTGGTGTCCCCGGGATGGGGTGTCTTACCATTGTGACCTTCTTTCTGGACAATATCAAATATTAATGGCTTGTCGAATGCATTTTCTCCTGCACTATTTCTTGCTCTCTCGTGCTCTTGTTCGCTTTCTCACTCTCTTTTTTTCTCACGCTTTCTCTCTCTCTCTCTCTCTCTCTCTCCGTACACATTTTGTGGTGCAGTTTTGGAATAGTCAGCATTTTTGAACCGCAACACAAACGCCAGGAGAATGAACGCTTTCACGACCATCTTTTTTACTTCTTTTATTTTGTTGTGATGCCCTTTACTTTCCAATACAAAGCGGACCGAATCGATGCTAACGATCGTCACAGAACGGGGCGGACTAAAAACGGGAGTTGTTGTTTTTGTTGTTGTTGGTGTTGCAGTTGCACGCCTTTGACTGTGTGCTGCCAACCCAGCTCGCTGCAGAATTAATGTGTGATACAAATAAATCATGAAAGAGGGCAAGCAAGTTTCAATTTTTTATCATTCCATTTCCCAAAAAAACCCCAGCTCGTGTCCATATTCTAATGGCGTTACTTTTTTTTGGGAGACCTTTTTGTTGTTATTGTGCTTTCAACCAAAGTCTGCAGTTGAAGTCGGTCAGCGTCAGCTCGCATCATCGCCGACCGGTACAAAGTAATTGTGCATACGTTAATGGTGAAATCATTTATCAAACAGTCGTTTTTTCTTCCTGATCGCGTTTTTGAGGCAGAAATGGAAAGGGTAAAATTCAACAAACGGTAATTAAAGTAGAAAAAAAGGTAAATACGTAGCAATGAATGTGCTTCAAGAAACGCTTCACCGGGTTCGGTTTTGTTGGCGGTGGGTTTTGTTCATTTTTCATACGCTCAATGGCGGTGTGCATTTGGCTGCTGTTTGTCGCTCATCAGTGTAATTGCTGATGGCGAATCATGGCATTTATTCGTACTACTGGGTGGCTTTTGTGTGGTTTTCGGGTGCATTTACGGTATTTACGTAAAAAAAAGACAATCTATTGATGATTGCCGGTGCGTGTAAGGGCTAATGAAAACCTTCAATCACATCGACACGTCTGTAGTGAGCATTCATCAGCTGTGTAATGATTGTTTTCTTGTAGCTTTTTTCCAACAACAAGGAGGACACATTGGAGGATAAAATAATCTCAATATTGTTTATCAAAAGTCATCAAAGAGTACCGGTTACTTGGCAGAAAAATGCTTGTAATTTATTTTGTATTCTGGTATTTACAAATGCAAAGCAATTAGCCACTTAACACCAATAAACTCGATGATTTTTGATGATAAAATTGTAGTTATCAGTCTTGCCTTCTAAAACCAAAATAATTCGTTTAATTTTTCATAGAAACAACAGCATTTTTCTCTACAAGATAAACACTGAAGAATTGTTCATTGTTCTCACAAATGTGAAAACCACAAAACTATTGTGATCAAAAGTTAACCGTTTGTGCGTTTTTTCTAAATTTTACAAAAGTATGTGTCGGGAAACATTCGGGAATTTATTTTTCATACTTTACCCACTACAATAAGATGTGCATCTTAATCGATACTCATGAACCTGTGAAGTAGATCTCTGACTATTGTATTCAATAAACAGTTTTAAAGGCTATAAATACTGTGTAGAGTCAAAAGAAGAGGTAAAAAGACAACCTTTAAGCCGTATTATCTTATATCTCATAGAAAAGCAATGTAGAGAAAATAAGCAACCACTTTACCTTTTGCGCACCTTTTTTCATAAAATTATAATAATATTGAAATTCAAATACGTTTGTCAAATAGTAGGAATATTGAAATTTATGAAACAAAATACATTAAAAAATTCATAAGAATCGATGTTAAAAAAGGCTTAAAGCAATGTCAGATTGACATATCGGTATTGGAGTACAAAAAATCTATCCATGTCTACCGGTGCACGATATGGATGCAGTCTATGCAATTACCATGTAACACGAACGCGCCCATGTCGATAAAACTGTAAAATGCTAACGGTTAAAACTGCTGCGTTGCGTATGCTTCAAAATCAAATTTCAATAGTAAGCACTAACACACACACACAGCCGTCCTTTTGACAGCAAGCCAAAGCGGTTTACAAACAACAAAGGAACGGCATGAGAAAAGAAAACACTAAAAACCTGCACAAAATTGCAATCTCGCCTTACGCGAACTGAAGGGCAACCATGGCCCGTGCATGGTCATGCAAAAATGTCAATAGCGTTGTCGCTGTTTACTTATTGTTTTCTGTGCTCACGTGACACGTTTGGTTGAATAACGAAAAAAAAAAACCACCAATATTCCAGAGTGCCATGCGGAATACTGCAACAAATTCACAACAAGCCCTGGAAAAAGTCCCACCCCCACCCCTGTAAACTCTTCAACCGTATCTATATCCGTACCTGACCCGGTGCAATCAGTTTCCGGTTAAATAGTTAATAGGAGACGTCCTTTTTAATGTCCTTCTTTTTTGTCAACCATTCCCGGCTTATGTCGTACCCTCTCTATTTACTTCTCTCTCTCTCTCTATCTATCTCTCTCTCTCTCTCTCTCTCTTTCTCTCTCTTTTCCTCTTGCTATCTATTCCCTGTTGTTATACAAAGAGAACGTTGACAAACAAAACGGGCAAACGGCATAATGGCAGTAGGGTAGAATGACAGCAGAGCGAGATAAAAACGACCCTACAGCAGCAGTAGGTTAGCAGGGTGCTGCTGCGAGTCCATGGTTTTGGGGGTCGTTTTTGGGCAGGGGACAAGCAGAAATGAATGGGATCCAATGTCAGCTAAATAGTTTCCGGTTGCATCAAGAAATATTTGCTCCGTTGTATCGCTTTATCCCTGTGCGGTCGTGTCCGGGCACTTGACGCTTCTCTTTTCTCACCGAATCCCAGCGCTACACAATTACGTCTATCTAGACTTATCGTCGGTGCTGGTGTGCGCTATGTGTGTGTGTGTGTTTTTTGTGATATTTTACTCAGTGCTTTTCTCCCACTGGTTTTATGTATTAATTCTCTCTTATTATTCGCCTACGATTGCTCTGCCGCACCATAGCAAAACCCCAATCTTTGACACATTTCTCCAATCCTCCAGGATGGGAGACGATGGGAAATAATCGGCTTGCCGGTCACATTCCAGGAGATATTATTATTGTCCTAGAAGGGATCGTTAAATGCAGCCAGTCCTGCCAACCAGCTAGCCAGCCAACCAGCTCGTGTGAATCGGTAAACTGGAGAAAGGCATGTAACAGTGTACCGAGTGCATTAGCCGACGGACCGAGCGAAGATGTGGTGTGTCTTGCCGACTGGCAGGAAAATGTATACATACCAGAGCAACAGAAGGAGAAAACCGCGGTATTTCATTATCAGCCAGTGCATTTTCAATGTGAGGGCAATGTAGTTCGCTCGTGGAAAATGGCAGAACTATCGTCACCCAGCTGTTAATGCTGTGTCTTTTTTTTTTGCTTCTGCTTTTTCTGTTTACGTAATGCTGGATGATACAATTATCGTCACAGTAGAACATTGTTGACCTTGTCAGTTTATAATGTTCTAAGAGTATAGCAAAAAAGGCGTCAGCTGCGGTTACATGAGGAAGTTGTTGGAGCTATTGTGATTGTTTATTTAGATTTAACAATAAACATGACTTACTTATCAAGACGACCAATAAGTCAGTAGCGTCTTGCTTGCAAATGTTGTCTTACACGTTCACTCTAGCAGACAAATATTTTATTTTAAAATGTCTTCTTCAGCCTGTTGCTACGAGTGTAATAATCGATATTGTATAGCTTGATATACTTTTTTAGAACTGGCTTGTATTTGATGTTTATTGCACAATTTAAATACTAGTCTGTCCTTTCTGGTTTTTCTTTTCCTACTTACCATTTTCGATGGCGCCCTGTACTCGATCAGCTGATCATTTTTGACCAGAATTGAATCTGTTTAGCAATCACTGCCGAACTTTGTCCTAGTTAGTCCAATTTTTGATAATATAACTGTCTCGCATTTGAGGATATCGGTTTTTTCCTTATCTTACTACTGACGCCATCTGCTGTTTTAGTTACAATTCGAGCTATCGTATAGAGCTGGATGTTTTTGTAAATAAAGCCTGTCATAATGCACGAGGTCGTTATCGTGCCAACTGTTCTTTACCATTTTGCTACTGCAGACAGCTTATTTGTTTTTGCAATCACCACGATGGGCAATTTATGTAACAAATAGTATGTTGTTGGGAAGAGTTTAGTATTGATATTATAGAGAAATAGACCTTCGAAAGCCATCATATTATACTATTTCAGCAATCCCTTTTCCAAACGTTAACAATTAATGGGAATGATACAAGAAGCGATGTTAAAAACAGATCTTTCTGAAGATCGGCTCATTTCTTGTTGATACTAAAAGGTGATCTGGATCAATCATTCAATCATTCGTTCCCTGCTAAACCTATGAGTTAATGGCGACTCTGCAGTATGTTCTCTCTCTTTTTTATCCCACTGCTGTTCGTCCTTGAGGGGATGGCTGAGACGAAGCACGAGGCGAAGAGATGCAGCGCTCAACGTTTTAACTAGCGAACGAATAAGAAAGCCAGCTATTTTCGTCATTATCATCATCGTGTGAACTATACAATCGGTAAAGCTACCTCTACACGATAAGTGCAATATAGTCAAGGTGTCAAATTTGATATGAAATTGATACCTCGTACGAGTTCTTGGCTACATGGCTTAATAGATATGGGTGCCATGCAGCCATGCTTTCTCGTTTTGGTATGAATAACGTATATGTAAATTGATAAAAAATCAAAAAAATATGTATGTTCTGCTATCTGGGCAAGAATGGTGACCCGGAAATGATACCTTTCTCACTTCGCCCATTCGATCATTCGCCTATACTTCTCTCAGATAAGCGGTGAACCGAATATTTACAAAACTGATGCATGTTTCATACGCTCTCTTTACAGTTCCAGATCATTTGAACGGATCCAGGACTAATCACACATCTGTAGACTTGAGAGGTGGGGAATTGTATTTGCGAGTACCTGTACCTATGATATCTGCTAAAAATAGTACTAAGAAACACTGGAAAATGTTTTATCCTCTGCATAGCAGAGTTCCTTGAGACTAATGTCTAATCAAGTCATTGAAAGTCAATTACATAAATTAAATAGAAAAGTTTGAACGGATGGGTAGTGACCAGTCGTGCTTTTCAATCTTCGTCGTGGCAATCTTATAGGACCATACCAACACACGCTACGAATTTCTCAGTATTCTAAAGCCATGTGACATAGGATTGGGTGCACAAATGCATGAATAATACTAAGTTTTCTTCTTCTTCTTCTTTGGCACATCAACCGCTGTCGGTCAAGGCCTGCCTGTACCCGCTAGTGAAATGAGCTTGGCTTTCAGTGACTTATTGTTACCATAGCAGGATAGTCAATCCTACGTATGGGGGGTACGGTCTATTCGGGACTTGAACCCATGACGGGCATGTTGTTACGTCGTACGAGTTGACGACTGTTCCACCAGACCGGCCCAAGACTATGTACTTATTTTAAATCCTCTCAAAGCAAGTTATTGGCTCTTCAAGAAGAAGGTTATAAAGGAAAGTACTTACGCTCATTCAAGGATCATTTTGTCCGTTCAAGTAAAATATTTTAAAATTTTCGCCCTAAGTATCATATTAACATATCGTCCACATTGTCAATAAACGATACTTAGGCTTGCAGAACTGGTCTCTTATTTTACTGAATTCGAAGGCATAATGAATCTTCTGGAGAATAAAATCGTTATTTGAGTTTATTTAGAGCATTCCAAAACATCATAAAGCCACTTTTAAGCACAATGACTAAGAGTCACATCTTTCCATTCGACTCAGAGCATCTGATATATTTATCTGATAGGTTTTTTGAACGCACCACACATAAACCTAACTTGTCATTAGATGTAAATGAGAGCTTAGCCTACATTTCAAATGTTGAACTAAACAGTCCCGTGGGAAAACAAAACAAAACCCACATTTTCTTTTCCCCATTTTCTCTGCCTCGGTATTCAGTGGCCAGTGGCTGTGCTTAATGAGTGTCCAGAGCTCTTTACAAAACGATCAAAATGCCGCTAGCCTTGAAGTTCTTGAAGTGCCATCAAACTCCATCAAATGAATTTAACTTGACGCAAACCGGGCAGACAGAGATAACACGCTGCGCTTAGCAAACTGGGGAGAATAGCTATTTGTGTGCAATATTTGCCTTTCATTAAGCTCACACTGAGATCAACCAACGACACAACCAACCGACCCGTGCACAAGATGTAATGGGGTCGGGCTGAGGAGGAGAAGCACCAGCAGCTGCATGTTCATTTTTCAAGTGCAGACAATCCACTCGTGATGATAATCTGCTGGTCTCGAGGGGAGAGAGCAGAGGTGCACTTCCCCGGGCAAAGCGAGGCTTTGTGGCTTTCTGCTTGCACCTCGCCGGGAGATTCCGGTGGGTTTTGTGGTTCGGCTGGAACCGTTTTGCGGTTTGCTGAATGTCAACAGTCCGATGCGGCATTTATTCCGTCGCTTGAAAGGGAAGAGCACGAGAATGAAAAGGCCACACTCACCGAACCTGTCACCCCTTGCCACCTTACGATTCGTTTTCTAGCGTCATTGTGTGACTATAATTTCTGAGCCAGCTACCGGTACAATCGATCGATCGATGCACTGATACTGCACTTGCTTCCTTAAATGGTGCGTGGTTATCTCGTTTCACCAGTGTGTGAGCAGTGAAAACAAACAGAAGCGTACCAAAACTTTGTTCAATCACTCGACCGGTTATGGGGGAACATCTCAAGCTTAGGGCGAACATTCCAACGGTATTGCGGAAACACACAAAATTATTTTTATTCTTTTTGGGCACGAGCAGATAAAAGCATCAATTTAAACGGAATGCAATGGAATTTGAACAGAAGGCAATGATCGTTTTTGGCGGGACAACTGTGTAGCATAACAAGGTAAAAAAGGCACAAAAGTATAACGAAGTTTGGAAGGAGAAGGAAATATGAACGAACGAGCTAGCTTTTTCAGAAGGATTCAGAAGGAAAAGCTTCACCCGTATTGCTGAACGAGCTATTTAAATCTTGGTGAAGTGAACATTTTATTTTCTTCATGGAAATGGCCTCTATTTTAATATGGGCCATGAACTAAACTGGATTCATAAAGGTGTATTGGTGAAGATATTTGCCAAATATAAACCACCAGGCGTCTCCACCTACTTAAAAACAAAATATGCTCATTTTCTGATTTTGAAATTTTGTACAAGTGTATGCGATTTGCAGAAATAGTGAAAAATAGCTATTACTGAAAATATAATCATACAAAGAAACATAGCGTATTATTTGTATATCTGGCAGAGAATTATTTACAACATGAGTTGTACAATCAACCTCTTATTAATTACAACTATCCTTAACGCTAACCATTAGCTAAGGAAAGGCGAAATTTAATTAGTTATTTTGATTTACAGGTTACAAAAGGAAAGAAAAACTTAAATCAACATAAAGAACAATCGGGCTTCTTGAAGAACAATCACTTTGGCAAAGAAAAAATGTTAATGCAAAAAAGAGCTTTTTCGATGGTCACTTGGAATATACCCAAATATGTAAAATTGCTTAAGCAGCCAATTTTGGCAAGCTAAAGATCGCTGCTTTAATTCGCCTTTTGCAGTAGATAAACAGTATCAACGTTCCAGGTCCTTCTAAATATCGCCTAAGCATCTTCCTTATGCCTTGGAGCCGGGGATTATTTTTAATTGTGTTTTATTTTCAAGCAAGGCGTCATCATTGAAATGAACAACACAATTTTTGTTTGATTTATGTGCATGTTTAATTGTGAACTGTAATTGTTCATAACAGAATTTTAAATAATTTAAGGTTGAATCAAAATCACTTCAATTAATATTGCTACTTCAAATAACTAATCTAACTGGAACACATACCACGAGACGGCGTCTGTCTTTCACACTTTCACACACAAGAGTCATCTTGTACCGATGTCATACATTAAAAAGCTATAAAGTTCCACCAAGTTCGGTACACGTTCTTAACAAGCCTTAAAATTCCAACGTCAACTCTACAAATAGTACTAATAAGCCGCAAAGTTCCAAAAAGTACCGTGTGCTTGTTAAAAAGCTGTATTCTACCAAGGGCCGTTTCATCTCTTAATCGCGCAAATCATTTATGGAGGTCGAGCTAGCTATTTAGGATAGCTTAATAAATAAATATTTTCTTATTAAAACCATCACATTTAATTTAGACATAATATATCATCACAGCACGACAGCTGTTTGTTTAAATTTTTGTCAAATTTATGCCCTCTGATGAATTTTTTAACATTTTTGGAACAAATGAATTTTTTTTATAACTTATGATGTTACAAAACTCAAAAACAACGAAAACAATTTTTTCCATTTTACCAGTTTGGTTCAAATCAAAAGCCTTTTTTAATAACGAAGCGTTACTACTCGTGTATAACGACCCCCTTAATACGATTTACCGTTTTGGACCTAACCAGTGGACTTTAGACACGTTAAAATACAATAATTAAAGAACGATAGGACAATATCATGTTTTTAAGTCTACCAGAAATGTTTAGCATTGTTCAAAGTTTTAGTTTACTAATTTTTTATTTCTAAATGCATTTACGTAAATATTGAATTTTTTCTGAAATTTCATTCAAATTAATAACAATAGGAAGCTATGCAATTCGACAAGGTAAAATGATTCCACAAACATTAAAACAAAGTGTAAAATTGTTACTTCTCATAACCAAGAACCAAATACACAGAATAATGTGGTAGGCAATATAAAACCGGTACTACCATCACTACTTTGTTCCGGTTCTTGTATTGTACAACAACTTAATTTGCTATACCATTTCAAATATCAACTTATCTTATCCCTATTTATTAAATATGTATTGAATATCAAATTTATCTTGCCCTAAATAAGCTGTTCCTAAATCATAATTGCAGCCAAATTACTAACTTATATGTTAACTAAATTATACATTTTTGGCGCTAATTTCCCTTCACTTTTCCACAATTCAAGTAGCAAAATTACGTAGCCTCTAATGAGGCAAAATAATTGCTACCAAGCCTTCTGCAGCAGAAGAAGAAAGCAAAAAAAAGGTGATGTACGCTAATTTTGCAAATCATAGAAAATTACAATCGGTACGGTGTGCAAGTGATGATGATTTCCTACGGCCCCTCGTTCACCCCAGTTCAGACGACAGCCAACTACAGGGGTCGTTATGTTTCAATTGCGCACCGGCAGAAAAAAGCGCAAGCTACAAAGACCACTCGACAATGGCAACAGTGAGAGTATATTATTTCCCAGGTAATAGAAATGGCACCAGGCGGAAAAAGTCGAGATAAAAATGGCCCACGTCTTTTTTTCGAGTATTTTTTCCCCTTCTACTTTGCCTCGAGGCTTGCAGAGCCTGGACGGTGTAGCTTTCGTGTACGAGGAATTGGTTACCGTTCAGCCGCAAACTGGTACGAAACCGACCTTGCAGGTGTGCAAATAGCGATGCATCCATCGGACGCCACCGGAATGTTGTGGATTGGTCACGGTTCCTAGAATACGTTCTTCTGTATTCGCTTTTTCTCTTTGCGGTATTGCAGTAGGAAAACTGGAGTGGAGAAATTTCCAGGAAAAAGATGTTGCCGAGTGGAGGAGAATGTGAGATGTATAGAGAAATAATATGGTCTTTGAGCATTCATGTTAGGATGAAGGTGACGGTTGTAAAGAACTACAGAGGATTTCTAGAAGCATTAAAATGTGACTAACAGAACATTCAAAATGATTACTCAACAAACTACATAGAGTTAGTTACGTTGAACAGCTTCAACACAAAGCCATTAGCAAGTTGCAGCCAGTTTCAATTGTTTATTTTATCATCTTTACTGTGGCACAGTGTGCGAAATGGAAAAGCGCGAGTAAAACATGACTGATAAGGATAGAGGATAAAATCCTACCAATTTGCGATTTACCCGAGCTAAGAGCTTAAGCAGCTTATGTTGCTGATCCTCACACATTTTATCCTTTATTTATGTACAGGTCGCAACTGAAGGAATGAACAGCGTTTGAATGCAAAATAGCGAAAATATACAGTTGTTTGGCTAATCAAAACACAACGTAGCTTTCTGTCGTAACATGATTGATACTTAAGCAGCACCCTTCATCTCTAGAACTCTAAACAATTGCTCTCATATTTCCTGCTTTTTTAAATAACCATTACAGCCACTTTTGCTTCGCCTGCATTATTCATCCCCATTATTGTGTATTTCAAGCGATTCTGTCTAACACACCGCACCACACGTACACGCCCATGCATGTGGGCATTGTACTCACCATCATAATGTGTGTGATGGCACACGATGGCAAGGATCGCACGGAAAACAGTTTGATAAGCAGGTAGGAAGCAGGAGTAAGGGAGAGTAAAGGTGTGACCTTTTTATAAATTCCAATTGTGCGCCATTTGCATTTGCACTTGTCAACCATTGCTGTACATGCCAGGTGTCAGACTGTCACATTGTACACGCCCTCCCTTACCCCACATCCAGCACCTCTGTCCCAGACAATCACACCGAGCTGGCAGAGACCCAACACGGCACAGCAGAGAAGACAAAAAACAGGAAATATAAATCGAGAAGCAAGAGCGGGGGAAAAAAACGTTTCCATTTAATGGAAAGCTCGGGAAAGGGATTGATATACCGCACAAGTAGCATAGGCGGGAGTTGGAGGCATTAAACAGTGGGCAAGAGTGTAATGTGCATCTCGCTTATCGTGTTTCGATGCACTTCGATGCATCCTAATCTGATTCACTCGAGATAGTGTGCGTTACATTTAACTTTATCCTGCTGGCTCACGCAGTGCACAGAGCGGACGGACGGTGTCGGTCGGTCAGCTTTAATCGAACGATCGTTTGAAACAGTGAAACCAACCAACCACCCATCGCTATGTGCGCTAGGGCAATTTCAATATATTGCTGTATGCGAGGGTATCAACACTCTCGTGCGATAGCGCCGCGGACCGGCGACCGGAGTGTTGGCAAACAAGCCTGACTGCGTCCGTCTATAATATCGCGAGCGCTTCGCTAACGAGATTATAATAATTATAACAAATTCCACGCCAGCGTAAGCGGACGTCCATTGGCTGTACGATGGCGTATCCGCTTCGATCAAATCGAACGCAACCACGATGGCGAAGAGCGGCCACACAAAGGAAACACTTTCTAACGAGCGCTACAGAAACAGAAAAAAATCCCATCACCCTTGGAGTGCTTGAGTTTGTTTGCAAAGAAAAACGTGAAATGTTCCGCCACGATGGTCACGATGGCCGGTTTCGAAAAATGCAAGACACTTTAGCAAACGATCACCGATTGCTATCGCCACCCGGAAGTACAGGTACAGGTGAGCGATGAAGTTTGATTATCCGTCCTTTCTACCTACAGCTGGCTGCTTATTCAAGCGTGTAAAACCAAAATCTATTACCTCGTCTATTCTTCAGCGTCTCTAGAGTCGGTCTCTTCTTGTTTTGCAGAAAAAGTTACGCAGTCTCTGTTGTGGCATTGCGTTCTTCGCTCTTCACGTAAAACTTACACCCTCAATACGTTTAACGCGCGCCAACCAGTGGCAGTGTTGCGAAATTATTTCCGCTTCATTCGACTGGCTTTAGCCCACGGGTGGCGGAAGTTTTGTTAGCTAGCAAAAGAAAGTTGTTTCGCTTTTGCTGTAAGTTCACCCTTTCTTGGGCAACTAAAATTACGCGCTTTTGATACGCGAAAGGTGCGGAAAAGTATAGCGCAAACTAATTAACTGTTTCTTTGCTCACTCTTCACTGCTTTTTTCCGGTGAGATTTTGTGGCGGTTTGCATTTTTTAAATAAATCTGAACTCAATTATAAAATGAAAAACCCAAACTCTCTCGCCACACCAAACGCATTGTGGTCAGCCGCAGTCAATGCAGGTTTTTAATGAAATTGCATTTTTTACAACCACACGGGACACGGGTCGGCCAGTTTCGTGCCCAAACAAAACCGCCACTTTTGTGACCTGAAAAAGAAAAAAAATAACCCGTGGCATAAGTATGGTGGTTTCTGGTCCGCACGGCCTCGGTGCATGTGTTTTTTAATGTGTCTCGGATGTTCGACTTTGTGCTACACTGTTACAACAGCGACAACTCACTTGGCAGCGTTCGGTGGTTGCTGTGTATGTGGGAGATACGAACCTGTCCACAGCAAACCGCATCCTTGAGCATCTACTCCCAAGCGTGCGAGGGCGTCTCTTCGTACGCTCGTCACACGCCCTGACACGATTGCATCAACCGTAGCAAGGGGGGCTGAAGCTGGGGCCGTGTGCAGTGAGTGTTATTTATGATCCACGCTCACACCCGTCTACAGCCCGACTGCAGCAGCAGAACTGCTGATCGTAAAGTGTTGCGTTTGCACATATCCTTTCAAAGCCCCCCGAAGTAACGGACCAGGTCGCAATACCCGCCACCGTACGTGATAATAAATTTCGCCATCGCAAAGTTATGAGCTTCACGGTGAAATGACTTTGCCCGGTTTGTTCCCGCTACGGCTCTGGGAGCCGTTGCAGCATAACGATCTCCGGCATGTTGGGCTGGGCTGGGTGATGCATCACACAATTATCACGATGCTGCTACACCCCCTTCGGCTGGTATGCTGACTTTTGGTGCAATGCATCGAAATTAAGCTATTCCTAAACTCATTAGCATAATCATAATCATCATCGATCGTGGAAAGCACGTGCGTCGCCGTGAGTGACAGGTTTTTTAATCGATTTGCGCTCATATCGGAATCGGATGTTAGATGAAAGCTTTTGTGTGGGTTAATGTGAATGTTTCCAGTTTTAAAATTAGTTTATTTGTTAAAGTTTTGTATTGTGGTATTCGTAGGTATTTTAAGGTAAGAAGAGCGATGACACAATCACATCAATTAACAAATTTAGAAAATGTTTACATTAAGATTAAATTAATTTTTAAATCAACTTAGAGACTTTAGTTTAAAAAGAAAGAGGAAACATTTCATTTTAAAGCTCTTGTAGATAGACATTTTAACGCCAACGTTTTATGTAGGGGAAGACTCACTAGACATCAGTAGTTTAAAGATTAACGAAATAGTTGAATGGATTACGAAACCATCACATAATAAAGTATTCAGCAAACTACCGGGCTCTAATTCTAGGAATGTGCATGAGCATAGGACATCAGTACGATACGGATAAAACCGTACTGACAAATGGAGTACCAAGATAATTTTCTCTGAATGTTCTTAAGTCAAACGACTTCAAAGGTCAGTATGTGGAAGCAACTGCAAGGCTACTCTTGTGATACTTTCCAATGGCACAACATGAATCTTGCGACCAGAAAAGATGTACAAATATGGTAATTTAAATTTAAAGGAATAATTTAAAGTCTTTATGGGTGAAAACTTTAACTTGATAATTTAACTGGATCTTTAAAATGATGATAATTGATTTTGATTAATTATTAGGTCTAAAATGATTCCGGTTTAATGCCTTCCTAAAAGTTATAAGTTTGTCCGATTTATTTCAAAGTGAATTTGAAACCATTAGTACTTGTACTGAATTTCAATTTTATTTTGGCTGTGTGGTTTAAATAAAAAGATTGTGTTCAAACAAAACAAGTAACACTGGATAAATATCAGGGCATGGTGTACTACTACAGTTTTATAATTTACTTTTTTATACATTTACTGTAATGAAGTACATTTATTACTACCATAATATATTTATTACTATGTTAAACATACAAAATATTCAAATAATAATTAATATAAAACTACCAAAGGATTTACATATTTTTTGTTTGTAATTATCTAATTTTATTTACCTTTTCTAAGATTACAATTCATTTTTTATACTCCTAAATAAATTTCAATAAAATTAAAGTATTTAAACATAATTATAAGGAAACAATCTTTAACGTGCCCATTGAATATGTGATATTTATGAAATTCAGATTCAAGTACGTCCTTTGACGGAAATATGGGAATTAGACGAGTCGCCTGAGATAGTGTATCTTTTAGCAGGGTTGGGCTACAGTCAACATAGGTTGTATTAATAGTCAGACAGAGATGAAGCTTAGTGATATGTTTGCATATGTTGTGTGTTTGTGCGTCGACGAGTGGGTAAATTATTTTGTTAACATTTATTTATTATGTTCAGTCATAACCGCACACGTTTCGGTTTGTCATTAATATTTTAGAATCTAGATTAATAATTCGTCTAGCACAGTTCAGTGAGGGGAAATGAAGCAAAACATAATCGTTATGATTAAATGAGTGTTTAACGAACATATACCTAATTTAACGTCAATGTGATTATGAGGCCAACAGGTGAAAAACGTTGTTAAGTGTTGGCAGTTTTATGTGCTTACTTCATTTAAACGTAACTGTTGTTTTCAATAAACAAAACAACGGAGATAATACAAGAAAACATATATGTATTTCATTGTTGTATATTGTTTTTTTTTTGTATGATATTGATGATGCCGTTTTTTGAAGCGCAATACTTGACATGGATTTAATTACAATCCATCTTTTTAGTCAGTTGCACCATGATGCACGTTGTTAAACCGGACCAGTTTCTATAAAACCAATTTGTATCAGTTTATTCTCGCAACTACAGATCATGAACTCATCCGTTACTTAATACTTGAGCCTGTTCCATGTATTGGCATCTATCCTGTCCATGAATTGCAGACGCTTCGGGGCACAATCAGTTGATATGGGCTGTAATAAATACCCTACCTGGCTTTATTTCATTCGGCCCGTTCCCAAGGCAAATGGAGATAAATCAATAGTGGTTGTCGTGCATTTGCGATACGAACCTTTGGATACAAACAAAACCTCTTTCCGGTTCTTGCTATCTGCCCTCCTCCGCCATTCCCGGACAACGTGCGGAATGTTTTGTAGGAAATTAATATACCTTCGCCTTTGAGCCAGTGATGCACATTGCAGGCGACGAATGCAATTAAAATAATGAAGGTGCTGTGTTGCCTGTGATGCCCTTGCGGCAAGAAGGCGATTTTTGGATAGGATCGATAAAACATCTCAAGCGCCCTGAAAGCCGAACGAAGCGCCAATCGACTCCAGGGCCAGCGGGGAATCAAAGGCGTAATTCTAATTCTTGGTGTTTACAGAGGAAGATCAAAGTTGCATTTAATTTCACTAATGGCTAGCAAAGTATTTTGGAGCTTAATTTATGCGCCCCACTGCGTCTGCTTTCTTCAGACGACGTCATACGCGGCTAACATTGTCGTAAGAATCATTATTTCTGATCTAATGTTCACTGTAGCTGCCAGGGTGCGGTTCTTATTTATCGTATCGGTTTGAATACATTGCCCTTCAACCAAATCATATCTACCGCGAGGTGTTGCTATTCCATGCTTCTTCCACAACAGTGGACAGGCGCGTTGCCTTTTAGCTTGACGACGGTAAAACAAGACACCAAGCGAAAGATGTAAAGGGAAGATTTACCCGCTACAGCCTCACCTACTCAGCTCAGCTTAAACCATTTTGCTGCTCGAATGCACATTTCGCTGCGATAAACACTTCGGTGACGGTACCATAAACATGTTGACACGTTTCATTTGAAATTTAATTAACATTCGCTCTCAGACGGCGGAACATCCGGCATCTGGAGGCACGGGCATTTCGAAGCGATGAGTCCACCAAGTCGTTCGCCATTCTCATCATCTCGATTTTTACTATATCCCACCATTACTGCCCTTTCCCCGGCTGGTGTGACTATCATTCATGTTGCATGGGAAATGTTCACCTACATTTTCTCGACTTTTGACACATTTCATCCTGTTTATGCATAATTCTAGCTCTTTTTTTTTCTCTCTCGCTCTTTCACTTTGGTTGCACAATTCCGGCTTCCTGTCGGACTTCTTTTCATCCTGCTGACAGACTGCAGCAGGCGTGGATCCGTACGGGTTGTGTTTATTTCTTTTCACCATGGAAATATGTGTTCATCCCATCCGGCGGTTTCCGGTGCAATCAAAGGGTGCTTTGATGGTAACGCTGCAGAACTGTACATACAGACCGGCAGAAGGTCGGCTTTGCAAGGTTAGATAAAATTGGATATAGTTTTGTGTATTTTTTGTTTGCTATAGCTTATCTCTGACGCTTTGGATTGGATACTTTGAACTGTCTGATTGTACTCACAAAGCAAACGAGCTGGGGCGATGATTTAGGACAAAACTTGAGGGCTATGAACCGTACTGTACAGTGCACGATGCGCTTTGGTATTCAATCTACGTGGCATAGTTTTTGGAAAGTTGTTCCTTGCTGTATGAAATTATTTTCACTTTGACCAACACTTGTTAAAACAATAGTTTAACCTGTCTACACAATCTTGACAAGTGTGTGGAGTAGCTTTAAACATTTACAACAATTAAATCCTTGACTCCTTGCTATTGATCGAAATTACGAACAGATGGCTACCAGCAACAAAAGGCCAGCAGTGGCTATCGATTTTGAAAACCGATGTACCATGGCGTACCACACACTCTCAACTACAAGAGGTCTCAAAATGCACAAGTGCCAGCCTTCTCTTCTTCGATCGATCGAACGAAGTGGACCAACTTTGCTCAAAACTCTGCACTACAATCTACCCCTGGCTGCCTTGTCGTCTATCTCATCCACTGGTGAAGAGAGAGAGAGAGAGAGAGTGTCTTCGAGAAAGTTTTGGGGCGGAAAGTTGAAAGCAAACTTAAAATTCAACAAAGCGGCTCTTGAGGAAGTTAAATTTAAAGTAAGTCGAATCTCATCTCTGTTCCTTCTTCCGAGCTGATGCTGCAGTGCCATACAGATCCATCATCGCAGAGGTTAGTAGGGTGTGGCTTTTCTGCTCATTTGGATTTATTATCTGTAATGATAATGTAATTAGCTAGCTAAGGAGAAGTGTAATCTAAGACATTTGGTGGCATTTAGGTAAATGTCATTCAGGTAAATGACATATTCAGGGTTTGATTTTTTAAATGTTTATTCGTTTTGAAAATTCTTGTTACTGTCGCTCAATAAATTGATGGTACAGATGCATAGAATTTTCATATTAAGATAAGTTTGAACAGCTTTGTCCTTTTTGAGACAGTAGTGTTGTCATTACCTTTGTTGATTGAATTTATTTTGTGATTTACTCAAATCAAAATAGGTTTTTAAGTGTGTATTTGGGCATATTTTATATGAAAACAAGATAATACAGCATGATATACCCAAATAGCTGAATTAAAGCAGAATTTTGTATGATTTTTTTCCACTGCACATATTGTCATTTTTTGCACATAAATCTACGACCTAGCGAGCTGCCTTTCGTCAATTATCTAGAGTTTTCGCCAGGGTGGGCGATGATATCCATATAGCCATGTTTTAAGATCTACCTTCGATTTTTATCAACTCCTCAGTTTTCGCGACAAAAGTGTTGGAGTAGAGCGTTTGGGATGTTGAACCAGTTCGGGGACTAGGGTGTCCATATCGAAATTACGCCGAAATACGCCTAAAATGGTGGCATCATGTTTTGGCGTCAATGCTTGCCACTGCAAAGCCAGCAGACGCGATTTCTGCTTCCTGATATGTTTTTTCATGTATCCTAGGTTACTATTTCACTGTTTGGCCGGTTGCATCGACCTCTCGGCCAAGCTATCGCAGCAATGTAGCAATGTTGTCCCTCGGTCTTCATGTTCTGCTTTCTTTGGAACCTCAAGTCGCTCAGGGTCGTCAGGGCGATCAGGGCTGTTGTCGAATATATCTTTATATGCCCAAGATGTTTTAGATGTCGGAAGTATATACGACGTCCACCATCTGCCGCACGGCGTCAAATTTTATCTTCTGACTCATGAGATACAACTAATGAAATGGGCAATTAACGTTTCGTTTCTGTCGGTTAAGATAAACCCATGAAAAACGGGGAAAATGTCTATATTTTATGGAAACGTTAGTTATTTTTGGTTTTTATGACCATTACAGAAGTGACCTACGTTGCTCAAACAATCTAAATTATGACCACAAATGTGGTAGTTTTGCCTATTTTATCATAGGTCGATTATTAGAATTCAAACTATGGTGTTGTTTAACATTTGATTGAAATGTGAATCGTTGATCGGGAAGATTATCTATCAAATCAGCCACGCAAACAAACAAACAAACAAAATTTTCAATGAGATTATTTCAACAGAGTTTTATATTTGAATGAATTTATCTACAATACAGAAACTTTCCTTTTCCTTATTTTTAATGTACATCATTCAATAAATCCTTGAACTGATATACTTTTGATTATGTAAATATACGTGCATAAGTTACATCGTTTAATGATTTCTTTAAACCAATGACTAAACTTAACTATTTGTCTGCAGTGAGTTACCCTTACACTGATTACCATTTCTAAAAACTTTTTTTCAGATCGAATTACTAATCAGCTTACTCCATGTGACAATCTCATGCATAATGAAATATCAAGATCATTTCAAATCTGCCCACGACTACCCTTCAAATGTAGGGGCAAATTAATTCAAGCTTAGAAGCCGCATACTGGCTACCAAAGCAAAACAACAGCAGTATGGGATGAATTATGAATATTGTCTGGAATTATATTTGAAACCTTTTTTCCTGATAATATGACACCTAAAGGTTTCTTCCACTTTGTGGAATTCATCTGCAATTCAATAATGTTTTCAACAGTATGTTAGTTGCAAGCTGTTAGTTGACCAAGCAACGTCAATACAGCTGCTATGTGCTCTGTTTTTTAATTTGTCATAAATTTTGTCTTTCTCGTTTTTGCTCCAAAAACTCTGTCCTATGTCCGTTCCGTAACTCTTAGATACGAGCCAAATAACCGTGTCCGTCCTGCTACTGTCCATCGTTCTATCGATCACTTTATCTATCCATCGTTGGTCGTGACAGAATTGGGTTTTTGGGTGATAGTCGTTTACATCCGTGCGCACAGAAGCTACTTGAAATTCTATGGAAACTTCATTTTTTGCTTTACTCTTCCTGCAGCACGCAGCAGTCAGTGCAGCCAGTTGTTGGCGTGTGCATGTATGGCTAGATTGTGGTGCAAAAGCACATCTTTCGCTCGTTCGTTCGTTCGTTCGTACGCTTTCCAGAAAAAAAATCTTAAAAACACGTCCATCGGCTTATCGTGTGGGTAGATTATGTCTACGCTTCTATCGCATCTGTATCGTCTTGCAAAAATAGTAAAAATGGCTTCTTGACAAATAAATCAATCATTTTTCGTCCCGTGACAAAGCTTATTTGGTAGAGTGTGATGGGCCACGGCGAACAAACCTGCCAAACCAAAACCCCAAACAGGGCATCTGACAGGTCGGTTAGCAAACGACTGTCGCAGCAGCAACACCAACACCGGGAAATGACGTACCCATGTTTGAGGATAATATTAAAATTGCATCAATAGCTGTGTCGGTTTAAGCTTCAGCCTTTTCCCCCGTTGTTTTTCCACTCCAACCTTCAATAACTTCTCTTGACAGCTGTTCCCACGAAATGGACTGTAATGTCATATGTTTCGACCCGTTTCCATGTAACAACTTTGCCGCTGGTAAGGATTATATGCATCGAGTTGCGTTTGCAAACCGTTGCAACAGCGGGACTTTTTCTCCTCAATCCGGATAAAAACAGCACAACGAAAAGCTGTGCCTACACACGAACACCCGTCGACAGCATGAGTGGGGAGGGGCCGGTGGCGTACTTTATACGCCCTTTGCAGCGTTTCAGCCAAATAACCATGAGCTTAAAGAGAAAAAAAAGTTAAAATGGCCGTGTGGAGCTAAATTTAAACATAGCCTTTCCATGATAATTGCATCCAATTGGTCTCATTATTTTGTATTTTAGTCTGCACTCGAGCATGAAGTACTGTGTGTGGAAGTGTTTTTGAAAATAGATTTTCGACCCATCATTTTCACTGGTGAGCCCATATGAATATAATTCAATGGAAAAAAAATCCCCAATCATAGCAACGCTAATTGAACTCAATAAGGGGATATTAAGGGAATTATGGTGCTTTTTGTGTGAACACTGTGCACCCGGACAAAGTTTCGTGTGAAGCTTTTCATAGATACGAAAGGGTTACAACATGAATCACAACATGAATACAACCAATTTTGTAGTACAATTTTCAATGGAAACTTACGTTTCTTCTGAATTGATCGCTGCAATTCAAATGGCGTTATTATTTATGACCCAAGGAGACCCCACTTTATCTGTTTGGTGCGCGTTAAACCTTCCTATGGGAAGTCTATTAAATGCATCCCAAGAATCAGCCATAATTAATTGCCATTTTGATGTGTTTCATTAATTTTTATCTTCACATATAAACTTACTTGAACCGTAAGACCTTTTGCTTCGTGTCTTAACGCCCATCGAACGGTAATCCAAAAACTTACAACCATCAATCTTAAACTGGTAGTAATCGTTTCCGTGTCGCCTGTTCGTCCCAACCCCGTACAATGATGGCTGCTTTCGGTTCCTTCCCGAATCGCTGCAGCTCGGTGTTTTGTTGCCTACATACACACGCTTGTTGTTATATCTCCGTCGTTCATCACACATTTTCGAGCAACAATGAAATCAAATTTATTGCCGCCCATCAAAAGCATTCGCACACACACAGACACTTCAGTGCTATTCGATCACAATGCAGGCGACTGCAACGTAGAACGCTAAAGTACGTGAACACATGAGCAAATAGTACACATTAGGGAGAGAAAATCATCACTTCTTACCCATTCCTCTTTTTTGTGGTGCAAAGGTTGGGAAAAACGTGAGTGCAAACACCCGGAATGATGATCATAATCTGAAATTGGAAAATGCATTAGCACGATTCCGCTCTGCTGGAATAATGGCAAAAATAAGACACAGAAAAAAAGGGAAGGGAGAAAATCCGAAATCCCACACCACTACCCATCATTGTCGTCACTGCCATTCGACCCATTGGCGTCTTTCGTTGGCCGTGTTCGTTCCATCACCATCCTTCATTTCACTGTTCGACATCTGCGGGCAGCCAAAAGATGCTTTTTCGAGTCGAGTTCGGGACCCATTCCCGCGAGTGGCTCGGACGGAGTCCCAAGTTAGCTCGCTCCAACATCTCCAGAGCTTTGTTGTTTCGTCCTGCTCCGTGCCGTTCGTCAGTGTTTTGCTTGTATAGTTTATTTCCGACAAGCTTACCGGAACTGTGATTCAATTCCGGCGGTAAAGTACCAACAACAAAACAAGCGCATGGGTGAGGAAAAAACAGAAAAAGAAGGAATAAACGTTTGAATGATATGTTCTCCCTACTTGCCCGTGTGAATCCTGGTGCATCCTTCTTCACATTGTTATCACGGTCGATTTTGATTCTCCGTTTTCGACTGACATTTTCTGCTCTTCCGTTCCCCTGTTAGGACTGTTTGCAAACGTATCAAGTGTTGTTCCTTTTTGTCGTTTGACGAAAAACATTCTCCTTTGTCACCTTGGAAAATGCATTTCGTCCTTGTTTGGTTGTGTGTCTTGTTAGCAGTTTCGCTACAGAGCTTATCCTCATCATTTGTTGTTTTTCGTTGTTTTTGCTGTTGCGACAAAGTATTTATTCCCCACTCAGCGAGCTCAAAGCGGAACCCGTTATCTATCCGTCGTTTTTTAACTTCCTTCCATTTCTTTTATCAAACCTATGCTATTCGTCGTATCGTGCTTGACAGCAAAGGCAAAGCATTGCATGATTAACGATAAGCGAATGTAGCAATATGTACGATCGGTGTGCTTTACATTGTACATTTGTAGCAGCGAACACAAAACTGGCCATTCTTGCTGCACATATGCAGCGGCAAACGCTACCCGACACAACATACCGCAGAGTATGGTGTGGTTTTTTCGTTGATTTCATTACTGGTAACTTTCGAAGCTCACATTGGTGGAGCAGGATGATTTTACAAAATTAATGACTTTTCAACCATTCGTTTCCACGTATTTACTTCAGCATGAAGCTGGTGTGTGAATGGTAACGAATAAACTTCGAATGTGGATTTCATTGTATGTTCTCTCTTCTTTGTTGCTTATGATGCATCGAGTTTGTGTGCTTGTGTGCTCATTATAAGTCACTTACGTGCGCGGAAAAGGGAAATTGCAATTAATTATAATAATTGACTCTGGTCGATACTTGCATTATTTGTGTTGGTTTACTGTTATTCGTCGTAATTTAAACTTTTATTTGAAAACTTCACCAGATGAGTTGGTTAAAGGAAACACGAACAAATTAATTTATTTGCTTGCAGATTTCGTAACAATTCCGTTTTGCAAAAAGTAAAGAGTGTATTATGAAATATTTGAAAGTGGAAGTTTATTAAAACAATATTTATATTTTCTATGTCTGTTTAATGATTTAGGTTAAGTTTAGTCTTATTAATTTCTTAAATATTTTAAAATGATTTTGTATGTTCTCAAATATATCTATCAAAATATATACGAATAGATTAAAACCCTATACTGACTGGCTCGATCCAAAATAAACCGAAATAAATCAGAATCTCAAATTCAAGAGCTGTTTCAAATGAAACTACCTTAAAAGAAACGACAAGATCACAACATTACATCATTTTTCTCCCTCCATACTGGTGACATGCTTTCGGTTACTGCATTTTTTCGGCTCCCTCTACAATACCACCACCCGTACTTGAGCTTTCCGTTGGGTTCCATCATCATCGTTAATAACATTTTACGCCAGCACTGGCAACGACATTTTGCTCGCATGCACCATCCATCTTAGGGCATCGTTTTGGCTGCATGACCTGCGAGGGGATCGGGAATGGCGTTAAGCTTGCGGAAGGTTACAAATTAGCATCGTGCACATTGTCACAAACCAGTGACAAATGATAATTTCGCTTGACGTACGAATTTTCACCAACCATCATTGTGCTGCATTCATTCATTCGTTCATTTTCGGTTTCCACCAAAGTGCCTTTTAACAAAATCAATCCACAATGTCTTCAGCACGGACCCGCTTGCGGCGGAACTAACGACACCTTCCTCCCTTCCTTGCATTCACCGGTGAGTGGAGATGCTGAATACTAAAAGATTGTGAGTTAAACTAATTTTCAACGGTGTGCAACGGTCCGTTAAAAAGTAGCAAAATTGAAA
Source organism: Anopheles merus (assembly GCF_017562075.2). NCBI lineage: Eukaryota > Metazoa > Arthropoda > Insecta > Diptera > Culicidae > Anopheles > Anopheles merus. The sequence goes on from NC_054083.1 coordinate 19,723,249, forward strand.
ATTGAGTTGAACGCTGTTACAAAAAGGTTGCATTGCGTCACCTTTGTGCAGCCAGCAGTTTGTCATCCGGCAACAGCAAATGTTTATGGAAATGCAAAGTTTGGGATCGTTTGTACGCGGAGCTGCAATTAAATGTGGAAGTATAATTGTGGAGTTCGCGTTGAATTTTTGTGCCTTTTTTCCACCATTCGTAGGTCGTGAAATAAAATAAAAATGGATGACAGACTTTTTTTTTAAACAGTAACAGTGTGCTGACGAATGTTTCTAAAGGAGAAGCGCAGTTTCGGGCGAGTTTAATGCTTGCAACCAGGATTGCCACTTCACTACCGATTGTTTGTGGTGCTGTGTAAGTGACAAAACTTTGCTCAATGGAACTGGCGGTGGTATTTCGTAATGAAGTTTGAATGTTGAGCCACCCGTAAGCGGAACGTTTTCACACTTTTCTTCTCATGCCGGACGCAATCATAATAATATGCTAATAATGTTGCTGGAGCTAGTAAAGCGTTTTTGCTAGAAGTGTTTGCTTGAGCATTACTTGAATCAGCATTTTTAACTTACTGTAGTTACGGTGAGGATTATTTTTCTTGAGAAAATATTTTTGTATTCATTACAGTTCCTTATAACGAGCCAAATTTACGGCTTTTAAAGTACACCTTTCATTGACAAGAACGTTTTATCTTCTTCAATTATGGAAACAATTCAAACATTTCACTTAAAATGAAATTCACTTCTACTCATTCGCAATTTAAAGTTTTCTTTTAAATCTGCGGAAAAACAAGCGTAGTTGGTCTATGATTGAAATAAATGACTTCTTCCTTTAATTTGCTTTAATGTTTGCATCAAAGCTTTAGTGAAATGTATGATTAAGGCGTTCGTTATTGACTAGAAAGATTATTTTAGAACAATGGTTATATTGAACAATTCACCTCAAAGAACCTGCCGCGACGGACGAAGCTGGGACTATATAGTACCTATATAGTTCCGGTACTCACATACGCCTCTGAGACAAGGACACTGTCCAAATCTGACGAAACTCTCTTAGCCGCGTCCGAGAGGAAAATGCTCAGAAGGATACTTGGCCCCGTATGTGTGGAAGGACAATGGAGGAGCCGCTATAATGACGAGCTATACGAGATGTACGGCGACCTCACTGTCGTACACCGTATAAAGCTCGCCAGGCTCCGGTGGGCTGGCCATGTTATACGCATGGAAACGGACGACCCAGCCCGTAAAGTCTTTTTAGGCATTCCATAATGACAGAGGAGGCGCGGTAGGCCCCAAATTGAGATGGCAAGATGGCGTGGAAGCGTCCGCCACTAAGGCCGGGATAACGGACTGGCAGATGAAGGCGCGAGACCGTGAGCGGTTTCGGACACTCCTGAGGCAGGCCAAGACCGCAAAGCGGTTGTAGCGGCGGATAAGTAAGTAAGTAAGGTTATATTGCTAATCACTATAATGATCATTTCATAATGAAACAATTATTTTTAGCGGAATCCTTTGCCTATTTTTAATAAACAGATGTTCTTTGCATATTTCAAGGGAATTAGACTTAGATTGGACTATTTAAACTTAATTTTTAATTTAATAAATTAAATTAAATTTATTTAATTTAAGTTTAATTTTTTACAGAAAAAAAGATGAAAAATGAAATACTACTTTTGTAATATTGACAGCTATGAAAAGGTTAATTTGTTTCAAAGCAGACTTTATATTCTTCTTCTTCTATTTGGCGTAAAGTCCTACGCGGATATGCCGGCCTATACAGGCTTTCGAGACTTAATTCATTACCACGCAGCCGGATAGTCAATCCTTGCTACGTGGGGACCGTCCTAGGCTCTAGGCCTAGGTTCTAGGTTTGAACCCATGACGGGCACCACGGGACTGCCCCAGACTTTATATTATATATATTTAAATATAGTCTTTCCCCGAGTTATGCAACAGTCGAGCGATTTTTTTTTATTTTGACAGTTCATGTGTTCAAATTTTCTCCAATAGTTGTCAAATGCAAAATAAATTACATTTTTGCTTAAAGTTTTAAATCGCTAAAAGGTCAGAATTATTCTATTTTTTAACACGAATTGTAACGAAACACGAATCATATATACAGTAAAGCGAATTTCGTAAAAAAAAAACAGTTTATTAACTAAACTTTGGCTGAAAATGTGAAAATGTCGATTTACGCGAAAATCCGAGTTACGCTGGAACGCATTCACCTCAATTCTCAAAAGAGAAAATACACTATGTTTCTGTTTAAAACGGCATCATTGACCCTTTTGTTGCAGAACTATAAACTCATGGTTATAATCAACCCTTCACTATCACGGTCGTTGAATGGCGGTACGTAAACAAGCAAAATATGAGTTCATTAATAAAGCACCCGTACGCGTACAATGCGCATACGACCATAATTCATGGTTGGAAACAATTCCTCCTGGGCTGTTAAATTCGATTTAGATCTTCGCAGCGCAAAAGCCCACTAGGGGGTCTCTTGTAATGTAACTTCAATTAATTTAATTAATGTGTAGCGCCTCCCAATTTAACAGGTAGGCGTATAGTGGATGCAGTTTATAGTATACCATTGTTCCATGATATATTAGCAAAGCGCTGCATTTAAATCAGGCATTGTATGCCATTATGTGCTTGTATGTGTGTGTGTGTGTTTGTGTGTTGATTTATAAAGCTTTTTCCAAAACATTGCACCCGTAGACCCGGTCCCACACAATAAGGGCACGATCGCACATGTCGACACACGTTGTAATAACATTCGATCGTAAAGTTGTAGGAAGAACGAAACAAAAATAATAAAAAATGGAGTCTATACTGACACGCAACATAACCAACGTACCCGATAATTATAACCAAACGGTGTGCAGGAAGATGCGAAACGCATGTTTCAAAAATGCTGCCGAGATGAGGTGATTGAAAATGGATCCCATACGTTCGCACTTTACCTCCCTGTTGTTGTTGACGTTGTTGAGCAGTATAAAATACGATCGATTTTAACGCAAGACATTGTGATGCATTCTATTAGCTATTGTTTCGCATCAGAAAAGGGTGATGTCGAGGAGCGAGAACATCGGAACGTAACGAATCTATCAACTGTATTTTACTATAACGAACCTTGCTTCGGGTACGAGCATCTCGACATACAAGCGCTCACCAACCACACATGCTTTTCAATATTGCTGCCATAGAAGCAAATTTATGGTAAACATATCTACCATCCCGCTTCCGTATAGATGTTTGCATGTACGGTTTGCAGGCAAAAAACAAAACCCTGTACGCAATGGTGTTTTTTGTTGTGTTTTACCAGTCGTTTGCTATACGATGGAACAACTATTCTCCTATCTGTACACCATGTGCGCATACGTTGGGTGAAAAGCTCGTTCTTGATGCGGTTCATTAATTTAAATATTTCTGCTACTGCTGCTCCCTCTCGGTAGGTCAGATGCACCATGGCAAAGCCACAGAAACAGCAATAATAATAGACGCACTGATTGTGGAGATTTGTGGAAGAAGGTAGATGATGTGTTCACATTAACCTAAAAAAATAAAACAGGGAGCTTTAAAGCTCATGAAAGAACGAATAGCTATTCAAGTGATTTATTACTTTAAATGTGATTAATTTAAACATCGAATAATCTATAATATAATAATATTCGTCGTTTGTGAAGTAACGAAAATACTCTGCACAACTTATGAATAGTTAGAACAGCACCATACGTAAAATTAAAGCAAATAATGTAGAAGAGACGCCATTAACATTATTCAGAAAATAAAAATAGTTCACATCTCGTTTAGTTATTTCTCAACCCTACCTAACACAGCAGAACACAAATGGGGTAAAAAGAACGAAAATACATAACAAATATCAATCGTAAATAAAATTGAAATTGGCTTGGGTAAAAATCCCCTTTTCCTCGCTACGCAGAAAGCTTGCTGCAATAATATTCAATATTTTTCCATCTCAGCTCCAATTCCCTGATGCATTCTTTTCACTCCCCTACGTACCCATTCTATTCTCTTCCCCCCCCCACCCCCAACACACACAAACACCATGCCAAACTGCACCGCAGTGCATCAAACTGCGGGATTATGTTAACTTTATTTTGAGATTTACGAATAAATGCTTTTTACCCGGAAGAAAGCAGAAAGTACGAGCCAAGATGTAAACGAACGAGGAGCATACTCTTGAGCCTGCTGAAAGCTGGGAAATATTCTTCGTACACCTCCAGCCAGTCCCTGGTCTGGCTTATCGTCTCGTACAACCAGTGCAACGAGTTGGCAAGCTGAGTTCGGACTGCACCGGTGCAACGAAACGCCTTCCCTTTCTCGGGGTGTGAAAATGGACAAAGTTTAAGACATGGGGTTATGTTTCTTCTTGCATGGTGGAGAGCATGAGCGTCTTTTGCTTCGGCAGGTGCTGCTAATTCGTACAGCAAACAATCCAACCGGGTAAGCTCACGTAGCTCAGCTTAGCTCTGTTACCACAACACATACATACACACTGCACATCATCATCATCATCATCATCTTACAACTACACGACCCAAACAAAAAAACCGAGTGGATAACCCGGCATGCTGTTGTCTTGTGAAGCGTCATGATTGGATGCAACGTGCCTTAAAATGAGCCAAGAACAAAACGGGGCCAAAATAGACGCTCATTGACAAAGGAGACTCGCCCTCGCCCTTGCGCTGGAGGTGCTGGAGTTACGCTGTCGAGATGCTGCGAAGCGATTGGATTAGATTTCCTACTTTGTGAGGTTTTAAATCAACCACACCAGCTCGGGATATAATTTATCCGTGAAGTATGGTCTCCCTGAAATAGTGATCACGCAGAGAGCAGGAGGGATAGAGTGTGTTAGGAATCAAAATTGAAAACAAACGGAGACTTTGGCTTACGTACACGAACGATTTTCGCTGAGTGTTGTTGGCAGACAGCTAGAAGGAAACAAAGGAAAGAGTTTAAGTGGCTTAGTATTTCAAACATATTTTCCATCGCGTTGGAGATAAGGAAAGTACGTTTACAAGTTTTTGGTGATTTTATTTCCCTTTACGTATGCTGTTCAAAGGTTTCGAACAGTCAGGGTCTCTTGAAATATGTGATAATATTTATTTGAGGCAAACATAGTAACGTTAACTTATGATAAGTAAAGCATGTTGAAAACAATGACGCTAAAAATATATGTGCTTTAATAAAATATAATAATGAAGATTATTTGAAGACATTTTAAAGACATTTTGACAAAGCAAGACATTTTAAATTTTGCTTTACATAAAGAGATTTTATGAAAGATATCAAAAATCAATTAGATAAAGAGCTAAATAAATAATATAATGTTACTATCTTTACACAAACCTAAATGAATGGAGTATAATTTAAGAATAATTGTAACGTTCTTCTTCTTCTTCTTTGGCACAACAACCGATGTCGGCCAAGGCCTGCCTGTACCCACTAGTGAAGTGAGCTTGTCTTTCAGTGACTTATTGTTACCATAGCAGGACAGTCAGTCGTACGTATGGGGGCACGGTCTATTCGGAACTTGAACCCATGACGGGCATGTTGTTAAGTCGTACGAGTTGACGACTGTACCACCAGACCGGCCCAATTGTAACGTTACCTTTAGCAAAACTCTAAAAATTAAAATAATACACAGTGCTAAAAAGACACTTTAAAGAATAATTCAATACCAGAGAGAAGGGATGCAATTACCATAAATTTTACACCTATTCCTTCATCGTTTCAAAATCGGGATGGTACGGGTTGTTACGAAACTTCAATCACCTCGAATACATATCAGCATGCCGTACCGTTTGATGCACTGTTGCATCAAAACCGTTCGTTTGGAAATTTAATACTTCTCACCAAGGTTCTAGGGCGCAAGTAAAACGCAAACAAACGAACGAAATCATTTACTTCTTTATGAAAAGCATTCAAACGTGTCTCAACCTGCTTTCCTGTTACCGTAGGGGAATCTTAGAGGAAATGGTTTTGTACGTTTGGCCACATCATGTCAGGAACGACATTTAAGTTAGAAATTGTTTGGTAAATGGATTTAATGTTAATAAAAATACTCACATTTACTCACACAGGTGCGAAGTGAAATAGTATATTTTTGCTTGCATAATTTCAAAAAGGGGGTTTGATAGCATCGTTGTGCGATGGTGAAGATTATTTCCATTTCCCTGCTCAAGGTGAATATTTGCTCGAGTTCATTATTGCATGGAATGAAATTGAAATCTCTGAACATACTACATGGTGTTGCTCAGCCGTAAACAAATCGTAATACTGAAACTGAGTATGCCTTCAAAGCAAACATTTGGCCGTGGGACTACATTCAGTGGTTTCAGTGATGCAGCAAACAAACACAAACCGAACGATACCCATAATGAACATAGTATAGTAATGATCTTCCAGCACAAAAGACTAGAGTAATGATGGGTCTAAGGAATTTTACACCCAAACGGTTCATTTGTAGCATATAGCATGGATACATTCATTTTGGTTATAATCCTATACTTGAATAGAAGACAACAGTGATTATGGAGAATGCAGAGCGGCTCGGTTGATCAAACATTAATTAACCGATTTGGATAGTATTCACCCGCCAGGTTGACATCTGGCAGGAATCTCACAACTCAATTTGCAACGATTTCATTAACGGCCTTACCCTTAACAAGCAAAATCTCCACCGCTGCTGTGTCACACAAGCGTTAATTCTTCGGCTTCATCGGTTTTTGGCAACGATCTAATGTCAAAAGTACAAACAGTACCAGCTGTAGGTAAGCTCATTAAAATCCACACCAGCAGCGATGGGCAAATCCCATGTAAAACGTACGGGCCCACAGCACTGGAGATAGTTCTCCTTAATGGTGGTGCCCTAGTAGTATTCATCAAATTGGATGCATCATAGCGATGATGCGTGAATGCATTATTTGTACCGCTAGGCAGTAGGGGTGCATTCGATACCGATCTCAAACCCCCTCGGGGAGTCCTCACTGTACTGTACGCTAATGTGTGTGTGTGGTTGAGTGAGTGTGTATCTAATGGCCACAACGCTCACCAGCAGAATCAGTGTACCGATGGGTTTTCTGCATGTAAACATCGGCCCGAGTCTGTGAAGCGGAAGGAGTCGGGTTTACGCATTGCTTGTTGCGGCATCGAAAGCTAGCTACGGTTGGTACTGCATTCCGTTGCACGCCTTGGGGGTGCGAACTGTCGGGGCCAGAGTTGACAGCTAGTTGGACGATTATGGCAGTACATGCCCACAGGGTGTCGTGTTTGGAAATATGTACTGCGTAACCCGCACGCCGCCTCTACCAACGACAACCGATGTCGATGTTTTGAATTCCGGCAGCGGCTGGCTGTTCGGAGTTCAGTGTAGTCAGTGCTCCAAGCCGTTGGAATATGGGGGCCTTCGGATATCTGCTGACGTTGCGTTTGTAGTTGTCACTTTGGCTTCTATGGCGGGTTCCCGGTTTCCCGTTTCCCTGTTGGTTGTGCGGTCAAAATTGCAATTCTTCCCCGGGAGAAAATAGTTCGTTTCATTATGAAAACCCTGCCAATATATCCGCTGGGTTGCGTCTTTGCTAGCTGTTCACTTTGAACTGACGCTAAGCGCCAGGTAACCTCGGCCAGGTCCGGGAAGTTTGATGCCAAGCAGTGCTAGCTGTGCTGGTAGAGCAAGATACCCAGTTACCTAATTAATTGAGATTTGCCTCTCATGTTTGATCTGTGCCAGCCGCTATCTGGTGGTTACATTTTTGCGTTAATGCAGCACTCCCAGAAAACAAGTGAAAGTTAGCACGAGTACGCATACATTCAGATAGATACAATGTGAAACAACTTCCCTATCATAGATGGACAACATCGTGAAGCATTAATGCAGGGCTACACATTTGAAGAGTTTTTTGTTTAGATTTTTTGTTTTTCAGGTATCAGCGAAAACTGTGAATAAAGGAGAAAATTTGATTCGATTTATTTTTAATATCATTATGTGTTATGTTCAATGTCAAACTCACATAAAGACCTGTTCAGATGGAATTCGTCCACTTACTTTTATTTACGTCGATGGTTCGTCGATTCTAAGCGCAAAACCTCCAGTTTTCTCAGCAACTATCCTATAATGGTCAAGAAGGAAGCTCACTGTCTGACATTTGTGGGATTTGAGCAATCTACAATACAATCTAGCAAAAGTTTTTACATGTATGTGGTTATGTTCAATTGTAATAGTTATTACAGAAAAAAAAACAGAATTAGTTTTAGAATTGGAATAGAATTAGAATTATAATGTTTAAAAAAAGTTGCACAATTACTAGGAAAGTCCAACATTGTCCGGGCACAGACTAATCATAACTTCTTTAAAGTTGAGGTTCTTGTTCAAAAATGTTATATTACCAAATCATGATTTAATCATGTCATGTTTTCAACAAATATAAATTCTATTTTTCTAAGAAATTTGCCAGCAAATTGAAGTAATGACAAATCATTGGTATGCAATGCCACAAAACACGTGATTACCAATGAAACAATAAACTAAATACAATAAACAAACTAAAAATTCTAAAGAATTCCTCTATGAACCGAAATACGGCTGGAACCCAAAGGCATGCCAAAGGTTTGTCAAAGTTCTCAGCCTCGTATCCAATAAAGGTCTGGGAGGAAACTCACTGTCCGACATTTGTGATATTTTTGCCATACGCTTTGCCGCCTCCGACCAAGGATCAGAGACAGATTTTGAAAGTGCTTGCGAGCGTACCAGCAGATGTTATGATCCTGAATCTTCCGTCTGTTGATGGCTTAAACCTTCGTTCGCTCCTGGGCCCGACGGGATCTCGCCATCTATTCTGAAGCGTTGCGCTGACTCTATGGCCCCCATTCTGGTCGCAATATTTCGCGAGTTCATAAGCCTGGGCGTCTATTCAACTTGCTAGAAAACTTCGTGGTTAGTTCTCATCCACAAAAAGGGCAACAAATCAAAATCAAATAACTATCGCGGTATTACATCGCTCTGCGTAAGCGCAATAGTATTTGAGTTATTGATATACGAGCCACTGCTTGCTGCAGGTACAAATTACCTCAGTTCATCACAACATGGGTTTGTGCAACCCAAGTGCTCGACTACCACGAACCTCGTCAAAATTGTTAGCCTCTGCCACAGAACCATCGATGCCGGCCTTCAGGTCGATGCCGTGTACACGGACATAAAGGCAGCCTTCGATAGTGTTCCACACTTGGCTTTGCTACTGACCAAGCTGCAGATTCTCGGAATACCGGAAAAGTTGTTGTCCTGAACGCGATCCTACCTCGCCGACCGATCTTACTTCGTGAAAATGGGACCACACACCTCGCGCCGTATCATCGTCTCCTCCGGGGTGCCGCAAGGAAGTAACCTTGGCCCGCTTCTCTTCGTGCTTTATCTGAACGACGCAACCCGGATGCTTCCTCCAGACAGCCACTTGATGTATGCGAATGATGCTAAAATATATCTACTGATTCGCATCAGATCAGATGCGTTTTCAGGCCATGTTGTGCACGTTCCAATCCTGGTGCTTCATAAATGGTTTGGAACTGTGTGTCGAGATTTGCGCGGTGATCACCTTCACGAAAGAGCGAGATCCCCTTCGATACGATTACGCACTAGCCAACTCCATACTTGAGCGTAAAAGCTGTGTCAGGGATATTTTAGTATTCTTTGATACAAAGTTGAGTTTCCATAGACCACTTCGTAACCAAGGGGATCCAGCTGTTAGGTCTGCTTAAGCAACTTACTTTATTTTACATAAACGATCCTATCTCTTGTCAGATGTTGTACTGTTCGTTGGTACGATCGGCAGTGAAGTACTCGTCTGTGGTATGGTGACCTTCGGCAGGACGTTCCCTACTACGATTGGAGTCTATTCAAAGCAAATTTACCCGCTTTGCCCTGCGGTCCTGGGGACTCCGAGGGGAAAACGACTGTCGCTGTACGTTACTAAGCTTATAGACGCTCAAACAACGCAACTGCAACCAGTGGCGGATTTAGGGTATCGGAGGCCCTAAGCGGTAAAAGAAGGTGAGGCCCCCTGTTGGTGACGAGCGAGGGGGTGGGGGGGGATATTGTATTTGGCTTTGTTTCAAACTCATCGTAATGGTTTGCTAGCGAGGGGGGGGGGGGGGTTATGATCCCTCGGCTACCCATAAAGTTAAATTATTTATTTATAAATTAATAATTTAATTCATTTATTTAGGTATTCAACACCTAATCCCTAACTTATTCCCCTAACATCTGTCTTAATTCAGTGCCGCCAAAATTGGAAATTAATAAAATATTCTATTTAAATGTGTTGGTCATAAAATTAAAATCAAAGTGATAAGACCATGTGTTGTAACCGTTGTAGGGTTCCGCCGAACTGTCAGCCAAGCGCATCGCGGATAGGACAAACATAGTTTAAATAGGGAACGAACTGCAGTCTCTGCCCCCTTTCTGTAAAACGAGTTCACCGGGAGAACAAGCCACATAACGCCTAAAATAAAAACTAATTTTTTGGCACCACGCCTAAGCCTAAAAAATTCGGTTATCTTTGTTAGTTTCTAACACCATGTATTTAATTGCCTTGTCATAGAGTAACGGCTCATTGTATCCATATAAGGTATGCCTGCTCTCACCAACAAGCAAGTTATGAGCGAAGAGGTCTCGAAGGCACGTAGATGTTGCTCTTCTCGAAGAAACAACGTCTAATTCGTTTTTTAGACGAATATTCTAGCAACAAATACACATTGATTTACCTTAAAACGGTGTTCGAGCGTCTATAGGCCAAGCAGAAGGCAACGCGAGCGATAACTTGACATGGCTGTAAGTCATCTGAATTGGTCGCATTATAAAGCAAGTCTTAAAAACTTTCGTTGTATTGCCTCTATAGTGTTGAGCATCGTAGTGCAATCCGGGAACCAAAGTACTGAGCAGTACATCACCCAGCACCACACAATACAAGTAAACAACGCAACAACAAGCAACGACATACTTAAGACTTAAGACATAACTACATCATCGGAATTGTCGAAAGATAATACCTAGCGGAGAGGAGATCAGGACCTGGGACGCGTGTGAACGTGGTACGGTTTGGAGTGTTTTGTATGTGTGCCCCATGGAGCAGTTTGCGAAGTGTGAAGTGCTTGGTGTATTGATTGTGAGCTCTACTGCTGTGTGATGTTTGATAGTACTTTTGCTTTTGCGAAAGCTGAACCCATGGGGAAGGGTATATGGCCCAAGGAGGGGGTTTACTGGGTAAGAATCCCATGTCAACACCCGTCCGACAACGGGAGTCTTTCGAAGATTTCCCCTCCTTGTAAAAAAAACACATACACACACGCACGCACACACACACACGCAAACACCCGCACACATGCACGCACACATGCAAATACGCGCGCACGCATCCACGAAAGCGTGCATGCGACCTCATTCAAAGCGCCGGGCGGGGTGGGGGATCGCGACATGATATAGCGCGTGGCCACGGAGGTGAAAAAATGTTGAAATTTTTTTCAACTTTGTCAAAATTGCTTGTCAACTGCAAAAAAGAGCTTTTCTCGTGGCCACACCAAAAACATACACAGGAATGACAAAAAGCTCCAACATCTGAATATCATCGAAAGTTTGTTGAAGAAGCACGAAATAGGTACATAAATCAATTAGAATCATGCATTGTAGCATTATTATCATAGCAATAGGTCACAACTGCGCAAAATAGCTGTTTGTTTACGCTTTTTCACGAACGTCAAATTTTGTCAACTTTTGTCAACTTTATTTCCTGGCTGCTATAGGTTGCAAAATTTTGACAAAAGCTCAAAAAAGTGACAAAAGCCCACGTTTTGAAAAATTTGTCAACATTTTGTCACTCTCATGGCCTTTCGCCTATAAAGTGAACAGTCACTTTCCCCGCGCTGTGTGTGTGCGTGTGTGTGTCGAGACCCGAAAACTCGAGACGGATTTCGGCACATTAAAAAAAAAAACATTTTATTGCCGCTATACACTGTGCTACATGATGCTTAGAAGGTCGTTGAAGCAACAAACAAGTTCAAATTAAAAATATTAGATTAGTGTTAGACGTTCTCCTTCGCTTGTTTGAAATAGGCTTCGTCACCCTCGATTGGCACGGGAATCGAATGGTCTCATCAGCAGCGGCACGAAATAAAATGAACTATCAATAGACCAATAACACTTTAAATCCCTAATCAGCTTCTCTCGCATCGTCTCAAGGTCACACACAAATTAATAAATGCTAACACCCATCAATAACAATGCATAACCGCAATGCACTTGTAAGAATCAACGCATACACCACACAGCTGGCAGCTGGCAGTGCAAGGCACGGCTGAAGCTCAAGTAAGGTAAGGCAGGGGGAAGGAAGAGGGAGAAGAAACGGACCATAAAATGGGCGCCAATATTTTTAAATTTTTCGACCGTTTTTGTTGCTCCGCCGGCTAAAATAGTACGTTCATTTCGCCAACAGAGCGCGCTAAACCTGCGCAGGCCTGCGCGGGAATCGCTGAAGTCCCTGAAGAAAATCTGCTACAAAACACCACACAATTAGCTTGATAGATAAAATCTGATGCTGCGTCCAATTTTTTTTTATTTCGTCGTACGACGAAATCATACGTCCGACGTTATCTATAAAATCCCATATAAAATTTTGACAGGCTTTCCGATAAAATCGCATCCGATGGAGCTCAGACACGGGCTTAAGCTTAGCTGCGCACTCTCAGTTCCGCTATCTGATATGAAATGTTACCTGGACGTAGATAGGACACGCCCACGACTTTTTTCGATGTTTGTTGACATCGTGAGTTTTTGACTGGCAGTGGGAGTTTTTAATGTGTACCTCCCTTACACCTTTCCTTCGCATTTATACACTGCCTCTTTTGGAAATAGCTTGATATTGAACTATGCTTAATGTTGATACACTCGAAATGATCACGATTTCTTATCAGGAACAAAAATTAAATTGATCGTTATGCGAGAATTTACTCGTTAAGAGGGTTATTGGTAGGGAATTTAGATTTGCACGTTACGCGAAAAACACACTATACGGGGTACTCGTTATGAAGGCTGTCACTGTATATACTAATTTGAATAATGCAACAAATGTAGCGATACTTACAAAGGCTTTTGACCCATTAAACGAAAGAATCCGTCAATCAAGATGGCAGGTAATATATGATACAACAGCACTCGTATCAAATTATGAATCCGAAGTTGTGTAATGCCACCACCAGGAGCCCAGATACATTTGTCCAGTGGAATCTCGTCCGATAAAGTTCGACCCATCTCTACGATCTGGGACATGGTTGAATTCCTCAGGTTTGAAATGCAGCAGTTGTAGATAGATAGTTGTCGATTTGGATCACTAGAAAACAAAATTGTTTTATAAATATAAAAGCTTTTACACATACACACACACACACCCACACACACACACACACACAAACATACAAACACACTTATATCTACATATATCTCATATATCATATATCTACATCTATATATATATATATATATATATATATATATATATATATATATATATATATATATATATATATAATATATATAAATATATATATATATATATATATATATATATATATATATATATATATATATATATATATATATATATATATATATACAGTGGCGGATTTAGGGTATCGGGGGCCCTAAGCGGTAAAAGAAGTTGAGGCCCCCTGTTGGTGTCGAGCGAGGGTGAGGGAGGGTATTACACTTGGCTTTGTTTTAAACTCAGCGTGACGGTTTGCTGCCGGGGGGGGGGGGGGGTGTTTGTTCCCTGAACTACTCGGATAGGTTATCAATTTATTTATTAATCAATAATTTAATTTATTAATTTATTATTATTAATTATTTAACACCTAATCCCTGACTTATTCCCCTAACATCTGCCTTAATCTGGTGTCGCCAAAATAGTAAATTAGTAAAATATTCTCTTTAAATGTTGGTCTTTGAATTAAATCAAAGTGATAGGACCGTGTATTGAATTGCCTTGACATAGCTAGTAACGGCTCATTGTATCCATATAAGGTATGTCTGCTCTCACCAACAAGCAAGTTATGAGAGCGAAGAGGTCTCGATGGCACGTAGATGTTGCTATTCTAGAATAAAAAAAGGTCTAATTCGTTTTTAGACGAATACTTTAGCAACAAATACACACTGTTTTACCTTAAAACGGTGTTTGAGCTTCTATAGGCCAAGCAGAAGGCAACGTGAGCGATAATTTGGTATGGTTCTAAGTCCTCCGAATTGGTCACCTTTTAAGGCAAGTCTTGTAAACTTCCGTTTTATTGCCTCTATTGTGTTAATCATCGTAGTAAAATTCGGAAACCAAAGAATTGAGCAATATTCCATGCACGAGCACACCAGTAAACAACGACTTAAGACATAAGACATCATTACATTCACGGAATTGTCTAGCATCTTGTATGCCTTGTTAACAGTGTTGTCAACGTGTAAATGGAAATTTAAACTAGAGTACAGTGTAAACTAGATCACAAACTTTTTGATGACGATCTAACACACTGCCTAACAACGAATAATTATACTTGATGTCTTTTTCAAGTCTAGGAAACGATATAATAAAAAAAATATCAAGCGATAGCTCTAGATCATTTTTAAACACCAAGTATGAGTCTCTTCGTCCATGAGGCCCCTATTGGGCACAGAAGTTTTCGATGAGGCTACTGTACACATTTTTGCATATGCTGGAATTACCATTCACGGGGCCCCTAAATTGACGGGGCCCCCCGCGGCCGCTCAGTCCGCGTACCGTTAAATCCGCCACTGACTGCAACGCACTCGACCACCGGGGCGACTCGCCGGCACTACTTTGTGGGCTTCTTGTTATGTGTCGTGAATTAAATGCTGTCTGTGATCATTACGAACCGCGTCCTCTATCGACTTGACATGACTGTATTAATTTAGGATATTAGAAATTAAGATTGCTTCAAAGGGGCCCCATGTGGTCTGTTGAGTTTTAGCAATAAATAACAAATCCGCACATCAATATTTTAGTTTTTTTTAAATATTTTTCCAATGAAATGTCAATAAAATCCCTTTCATTCTATGTCAAAATAATTTTTCTATGTTCTAGCTTCTGTACTAAGAGACCAGATTCTAAATGAAACGATCCGTAGTATAATTAAGCTGTAGAGATGAGGTGTCAAACCACATTTTAATTTTTTGTTTAATAAAGTTAGCGAATGTCAAGAAAGGTTATAAATACAGTTAAATTATTGCGTAAAATAAGGAATGAGCCCGAAATAATGGCCAACGATATGCTAATCTCAATGCAATAGTTTGCTTACTATTTAATTAGCTTGTTAACTGTTGTATAAAGATGAATTGTTTGACATATTAAATATAACGCACTGCGTTCAAGAAGAACATTAAATTATTACCAGTAGTTTCAGTGCATAACCATGAAATACTTTTCCCACCGTAATGAACATAAAAGCACTGCTAAATGCTTCACCTGCATGCATCTTTTCATGGAAAGCTTTCCACCATTTAACTCTCAGTCTTTATACCCACTAGAAAAACTGTTTGTTTGTTTGTTTGTTTAGCCACGAACTACTGGATAATTCACCGATCGTGCGATATAAGAACATTCCGTATAAACGAATCGAAAACGTCACGCACTCGCTTCCAATGCAAATGCAGTATGCTTGGGGAAACATTTTTCCGCTACTGCTAACCGGGGAACCATTTTGCATGAGCCATGAAGAAAAGCGAGAAGCCAAAAAAAACACTCACACTTTTTAAAGCACATCCGGTTCACGGCCACAAAACTACATTCACATTCAGCTCTTAACTTTATACTGCTAAAAAGTCCTTCATTTGGTTTCCGTCCATGAAGGTAAAATCCACAGTTTGTTCGTTACTTCCCGGAAGCATGCATGCATACATGCCTGCCTGCCTGCCTGCCTGCATGTCTGTTGGCATGCACGGGATTTCTCCTGCTTTTCGTACTCAATCGAAACGATTACGAAATCTAAAGCGATACACGCGACGGGTGTGTTTTAGCACGAGAGCAGTACTATCGCTGCTCGAGTGCACTGTGTGTGTGTATATTTTTTTTATCTTCTTTCTACAATGTTTAACATGCATTATTCTCCCATTTTCATGTATTCGCTGGCATGTTTCTCCGTTGCGGTACCCCGATATAGCGCAAAGAGGAAGAAAAAATGACTTCACTGCTTCGAGCACCAGCAACGGCAAAAACAGCAACGACACACCGCTGGGAAAGCTACTGTATGGACTGCGGTGGCTCAGCTCCGAGATGTACTTCGGTGAATGGGCGGGAAAATCGGGCCCAGATTTTCCCTTCCACGTGGTGGCGCAGCGCGTTCGATCACTCGTGGCAGAGTTTCAACGGTTCGCTGCCATGGGACTGCTTACGATGCCGGAACGCACCGAAGGATGGCGACAAGTGGTGAGATTTTTAGTGCTTCTTCGCACGGTGGGGCTCACCGAAGTGGCACCCAATGAGGATGTTGATCAAGGTTGCCACCATCGAGGGAACGATAATCAGCAGTCAATTGATGGTGTGGGTCGATCGCGAACCAACCACAAATCGAAGGTAAGTGCAAGCAAGAGCAAGGAAGTAACGATTGCTGGAGGGATTATAAGCAACTTGCTTGTGTGTCAAACCATGTTTTGCAACATATTGCGAAGTGTAGCGATGCGAAACGAACATTGATTTTAACAAACCTCAAAAGCTGCCGTTTGTTGCAGGTTATGTTTTATTTTGTCTTTTGCTCTCGGCGCTACAAAATTCAGGCAAAAGTTTTAATTAGTTGCCCCTGCATGTATACATGCTATCCGACTAACAGATCCGTAACAGTGTTCCGAGGAAAATGTGGAGTGAATGTGTGGCTTTTTTTGCGTGTGTATGTGTATGCTGGTTGACTTTCTCGTACAAGCTTATGTGCCTTTTAAACCGACACCACGTACGAGTGGAGTTCCATTAGGATAAATGAAATAGTTGTACATCGTTGGCGCGTAATCGTTTTAACATAGTACGATCAGTATGGGAGAGAATACTACTTACTGCTCGGTTCTGTTGTCGGCAGGAATGGATATTCACACTCGAAAGTGAGAAAACGAAGCACACACTGTGACTTTCTGGATAATCCTTGTACAAGGGATTGCTGTTTTTTTTTTTGTTGGGTTTCCGGTGCAGAGTACGGTGCACTTGAGGATAGTGCTGATGTATCATACATTTTCTATATTGTTAATTAAAATGAGAATGTGTGCTCAACTCTAATGCATTCAATACGTTCTGTGTGTAATGGAGAATTTTGCGGGGTGCCAGTAAAAGCTACATCTGCGTTGCTGGCACTCTTAGTGCTATGAGCTCATGAAGAATAGGGATTGTTCTGCTAAAAGTATTTTTATATCATTTTCATTTGAACAGGGTTATAATAATGCATTTCATTTTAATTGAGGACTTTGTTGTATTAGTTTCTACGCTTTTGAATAACACTCCGCTTATTACACTCCGGCTGTAATATTTTTCTTCTTTGGCACAACAACCGCTGTCGATCAAGACCTGCCAGTACAACTTGTGGTGTTAGGCTTTCAGTGACTTATTTATTACCATAGCAGGATAGACAGTCCTACGATTGGGGCATGGTCTATTCGAGGCTTGAGCCCATGACGGGTATATTGTTAAGTCGTACGAGTTGACGACTGTACCACCAGACCGGCCCAAATACTTCCGGCAGTAATACTAGCAATAATAAAAATCAACAAATTTATCAGTTTAAAATAGGGCTTCTTTCACCAAATTTTCAAATGTAAACGGGGTTTACTAATCATTCATATTTGTATGTAGAAACATACTTTTTGTGTATTTTCTTTGGGAAATATTTTCCCATTTTATTTTATTTTCCAATCCTTTCATTGCTAAAATTCAATTTAGCACAAAATATTCATTACAAGCCGCTATATACATATTTTTTATACTTATACTTCACTTATTTATTCCATTTCCGTTTAATTTAAGTTTTATTGGATGATATTCATATACTGTATAGCCCAACAATGAAATGTTTTCACCTTGGTTTAATACCTGTTCTTACGAAAAGTAACCCGGAAAGCATTCTTCAATTATGACGTTTCGCCGTTACCAACTTTAGGCAAAGGTCCTCTTTTTCATCAACTTGTTTAATCTCGTTCAATGGTCTGGACCAGCGGTCGGCAAAGTCCGGCCCGCGGGCCAAATGCGGCCCGCCGCAACATTCTATCCGGCCCACGAATGGTTTTGACTGATTTTGAAAGATGGGAAGAAACTATTCGTATACAACTTACTAAATATCTTTTGGAATAGCATTTTATTTATTTTATTTTGTTTTATTTTATTTTACATAACTGCTCAGACAGCATTGAATTCTTAACAGCATACCTATTAACTAGACTTATTAAATATTTGCTCGGAGGATGGATCGGAAGGATGGTAAGGAGAGGTGATGGTCAAACAGGTGTGCGCAGGAATTAAACAATCTCACAGCACGTAATAAAGGGTCATTTAAACCAACTGAAGTGCGTCGATTTGGAACAAATAAAGGAGCACGAGGGCGTAAGGAACGAATTGGAACATAGAAATGCAGGGATGAAAGAATGATATGTGAATCCACAGCATTAGATATGAGCGAGGCAACAAACATTATTTGGGAAATGTGACGGCGTTTCTCCAATGAGTCCAGACCCAACAGCTGGCATCTTTGCTCATAGTCCGGTAGGGTATTTGACGTGAAGCCGGGCATTTTGCTGACAATATACCGAGTAAATGATCTCTGCACTCTTTCTATGCGGTCAATCGATGTAAATGAGGTAGGACGCCAAACAACAACACAGTATTCCAAAATCGGTCTTACTAACGAACAATATAACGCTTTTAAACACAGAGGGTCGGTTATGCGGATTGAAAAACGTTTTATCATACCGATTGTTTTACGAGCCTTATTAACGGTAACGTCAATGTGATCGAGGAATGATAACCTGCTATCGAAAGTTACACCAAGATCTTTTACCGAGAGTACATGATTTATTGCTATACCCTCGAAGTTATAAGCAGTCGTAACGGGACAACGAACTCTTTCAACTTTCATTAAAGTACTATGGCATGGCAGGCCTTAACCGTCAACGGTTGTTGAGCCAAAAGAAGAAGAAGAAGACTATGGAATGACGGATCGTTCGGTATGTTTGAACTCATGATCAATATCCCCGTAACTTATACAAGAAAAAATACCTTTTTTCGGCTAGCTGTAGAAAAAAACTAGGAAAGACAATTTCTTTACATGTACATCAATTGGAAAGGTAATTATATAAGCTTATTTGCACAAATTTATCTCAGACTTTGCGAGTTGCCTTTCGTCAGTTATCCCGAATTTTCACCTTGATGGACGAAGGCATCCTAAGTTTTCTCGACAAAATTTTTAGAGAAAAGCTTTTCCATCATGTTGGTCCAGAAGAAATCGATGGAACACATGTGACGGATGTTGTACCAGTTTGCGGACTAAGGTGTCAATATCCAAATTCTGCTAAAATTAACCTAAAATAAAAGCAGTGAGTTTTGGCGTCATTGTTTGCCGCTGCGAAGCCAGAGGACCCGATTTTTGCTTCCTGATATATATGTTCATGTTTCTCAAGAACTATTTCACTGTTTAGCGGGTTGTATCGATCTCTCGGTCCAGATAACGCAGTAATGTAGACCCTTGTCCCTCTGTCTTCATTTTTTGCATCTTTTGGAACCTCAAAAATGAACCTGGGCTTTCTTTCGATGCTTTGATGGTTGCCTAATAGTGCCAAAATGTTGGCAACCAAAACGCCGTAACGTTCTTATGCGACGACAAACTGCTGTACTAAGTCAATTTAAGACGCTACGGGGTGTTATTTGTTGATCGCGCATGTTTCTAAGTTGGTTGGCTCCCTTTTTTGGCCATCATGGTTAGAGTTCGATTGATAGAGGTGTTAAGGTGAGGTGACTGATAGAGGTTTTCTATTGTCTCATGGGATACTACTATTCAAAGTGCAAATATCATGTTGTTAAAGCGGGTAAAGATAACCCTTTGATAAACCCATAAATTTGTCAATTTTCAACCGTCAACCGTTATGTAATTTTATCATTGTTTCAACACGTCAATAAGATTTTCGGAATGAAATAAATCGCATACGAAATTGTATATTCATGAGATACACTAAAGCCTGGTTACAATAATTTTATTTAAAGTTTTGCATGCGACTTTGCGATGGGGAGAGCATTTGACTTTCGCCAACGCAATACATGCAATACAATGTTTTAAATATAGTAAAATAGCTCCATACATTTTCACACGATATTTTTGTAATGTTGTTTTATTCGTTCTTCTTAATTTCACAAAAATCAATTGATTTCTCTTCAAACTATTTGAGCAATATTTTCGATCGTATTTGAAAGCAAAAGTGAACATTTAAAACCCCTGTTGATTTAACGAGAACGACGATCCACACTGTTGCTGTTTACGAGTTCAACAATTGTCAAAGTGCTTTATCATAAGGAATCAGTTATCAATCTATCTGACATGGCATGACTTGTCCATAAAGCCTTTTAATAATTACTGACTCTACGTTTGCTTCGATATTTTTTTTAGCCGTTACGACTTTTGTATCATCCCCGGAATATCTGCAATATTTTTTGCAGCGTGGAAGGATGGAGTCTTCAAGAAGCGATATTGATCCTTTTTTTTTTGTTATTTTTTGACTAATCACATTTTTGGCCATCTATTGCCGATTCTCAAATGATTAAAGATTACAATTAGCTTTTAAAGCAGGTATCATCAATTTTGAACCATGCTTAGATGATATAATTACAGAAAAACAACAATAATACCTAAGAGGTTTCTAAAAGTTTAAATTGTAATAATTTAAGCGCTGATAAAAAACCGCATTCTCCTGGCCCGCGGCACTTGATCATATACTTTATTTGGCCCTTTAACTCAAAAGTTTGCCGACCGCTGGTCTGGACGGTTCTGGGGTACAGTCCTCAGCTCAAATGACTTAACAACAGATCCGTCGTGAGTTTAGGCCTAGAATTGACCGTTACCCTGGAGTTTCTGTATAAGTCTCGAAAGCCCGTATAGGTCGACAAGAACAAGGTCGTAGGACGTTTGGTCAAGTAGAAAAAGCAGAAGAAGAAAAGAATCTTGTTGAATATCACGTCATTGAACTGCTTATTCAGTTATTATTTCATGGGATTGCATGAACTTTTATCGTGAGACTAATATTTCTCGAATTTCGAACATCATTAGACATATAAACAAGTCTGTATAACTATAGAAAGTATGATAATTACGGTAAATTGTGTTTACAAATTCAACTAGATTCAGTTTACAATTCATATCAACAAAGTATCCAATCGACGATTGTGTAACACATGTGAATAACTATTTATAAGAAGTAGAATTCTTCTTCTTCTATTTGGCCTAACGTCCTACGTGGACATGCCGGCCTATACAGGCTTTCGAGACTTAGTTCAATACCACGTAGCCAGATAGCCAGTCCTTACTACGGGAAAACAGTCTATTCCGGGCATGTTATTGAGTCGTTCAAGTTGACAACTGTAACACGGAACCACCCATAGTAGAATTCTATATAATGTAGATATAGCTTCAAAATTCAAACAGTGGGCCCTTTTCCCTTTTCAGATCGTTGGCTGAAATTTCAGATCATTAGATATTTGCATTGTATAGCACCTTTTGGACAGCTATCAAAATGTATATAAGATTTAGGTGGGATTATCTGAAGCTGAATATATTTAGAAGGTTGATTTTTATCGCTTCTGGTTCTGAATGAAGGTTTTAAGAGTGTTGTGTGTATTCGTCAAGCTACCAGAAAACCTGTTTAAGTTTTCACCCGTCTTGTCAAAAAGTGACTTTTATTATACATAACAGGCTATGAGGCCTGGTCTACCTGGTCTACATACAGTTTGATTCTAGATTCCACCACCTGATCTCTTTGATGCACTTTGAAATACATGAAAATACGCCCTTGTTTTGATTTTTTTTCGAGCAGGTACTCGAAGCTAATTCTAGCTTTGAGGGTGAAATAATCTAGGCTGAAAATCGCAAGCTATTTTCGTGTATGATTTTGTATGGAATTTTTACATGATTTGAGTCGCCAAAGGTCAAACTTCATGTAAAAAAGGCTGGCTAATATCGTGAAAGGTCCCAGTATTTTGAATTTCAGGTACTGCAAAATAGACCTTTTATAGAAATGTTGACTGTCTTCTCTCATTATTACTTCCTTCCACCTTCCAAAAACCATATAAAATTAGATGCCACACTTTTTTTGAGTGACTTGTTGTATAAACTTAATACTTAACTCATGAAAACCAGCTTTTTCACCCAGCAAATTCAGCCAAGCAATTACTGAAAACAAAAGTTCAACATGCCAAAACAAGTATAAAATGTCTGCAAATTCTGCAAAACTTTTGCACCCATACGGAATTCAATTATTTTCTTCAAAAACAAAGGACAATAAGACGACGAAAGCTCACCCTCTTTCGTACTACAAAGGAACGTGAGGATGCAATTTGTGAAATTTTCAACAGAAGATCAATAAGCACGGTATTGATACGGTAGCAGTTGCCGGCGGCAGACACTTGCCATTTGTTGAGCGAAATCCGGCGACGGTCTCAAACACGAATGCAACAAATGCTACCATTAGTTTGATTCGATGTGGGACCTCCCAGGCGCACACAGTGGACATCGTTTGGAAATCACACCGCCGTGAACAAATTGATTATATTTAATCCTCCCGCCCTGTTCCGTTTCAAGTTGGCAGCTTCAACAAAGCGACGGTGTGTCCCATCATACTGATGGTAGCACATTGAGCCAACTAAGCTTCGATGCACTTCCTACATTCGGTCGCTCGGTGTCTTGCGTTTCAGTAAACAGAGCAGCAAACTCCTTCGCAGCAAACGAGATCAATTACGCTTAATTGATTGTCATGAATTGGAGCTTAAAATTTTAATGATGCACAGGGAAGGAAGGTGAACCAGGGGGCAGGGCTGGGAGTTTGATGATGTGCTAGTTTGGGTAGCAAATTCCATTATCCTTCATCGGACAGCAAGGCACTGGTCAACACCTTTTCCATTAAGATGAGCAAGCAGGGAGGCGAGACTAAGGTGTGAATTTGGCATGCACAAAACTTGTCTATCATACGAAAACATAAGACAGAGCAGAGAGAGATAGAGGGCAGGATGTGATGCATCAAGAGAGTGGTGCATGGGGATAAGAAAACTATTTCTTTTTTCTACACATTTAATTTAAAAACATTGCAATCTCATCAATTGTTCGTCTTTTCCATCATCGCTTAATCTGGTTTGAGTGCTGTAGCGCAACAGCACAATAACATGCACTACCGAGAAGATGGAAAAGGTTTCCTTTGCCGGAAAAAGAAAATAAAAACAAACTCTTCATGCAACAATGGAGTCGAAGGAATGGAAATATTTCAATTAACCAGATTACGGGTACGGGTGAGCAGCTAGCAAAGGATTCGTGCACCGTAAACGCAAAAGCGAATTAAGCGCCAAAGCCTGAACACCGTGTGCGCGCTCCCTACACACTCCCGGGGCGGCGCTGGTGGTGTTAAGTAATAAACAAATTGCCTTCGTCCCGCATGCTCTTGCGTGCATGGACGCATGACAAACGGGAGCCAAACAGGTAGCACTTGGGAGGCAGAACTTGAAGAAATCCATTGTCCTGTGAATTGACAGCCGGCGTTGTTGAGACACTCAACCGTAGCCGGCAGCGCGTTGCCATCTTCCCCCGTTTTCATTTGCCAATGGAAAATGAATGCAAAACTTCTACCAACGAGGATGTGCTCGCTCGATGCTTCATAGCATTATCGTGTCTGTTTCCAATTATTTGTTCGTCTCAGTAGTTGCAACATTGCTATCGTCGTGCAGGCTCGATGTAGCTTGGATTGCCCGGGCGCAGCAGTTATAATTGATCTCTAAATCTTGTCGGGTTAAGGGAAAAACTGATCCCACCACAAGCATCTGAAACCGGAAAGTGGGTTGACAGTTTGGTAGAGTATCTGAGTATGAAAGGGTTTTAAGCTTATTTTTTTTTCTGGTCCCACCGTTACCGCCTCCCCGCTCCGAAAGGAGTCAAAAGTGTCCGTATGTTTGGTACGGACGGTTCCGGTAGTTTTCATTTACTTCTACAGCCCGGGCCGTCCCAGTCGACTGAGCTGGAAGGTAAAGTTTGTCGGTAACATGAGCCGAATGTGAAATGGAAGGAGATGGTGTCCCGCATCATAAGCTGCTTGCGAGCGCTAGTGTACGAGCGCACTCGATGCAAAGTGTACGCGGGGGGCTTTGTCGTACAAATGCTTCAATTCTGTTTGCAGTCTGCACTGATGCAAACGGAAACATATAGTCGCATACGATCTTACCCCGGTGCTTGGGTTTGTTCAGTTTTGAATGCAATGCATCTGCTACTGCACACTGTGCATCTGTAATGTTTTGCACCCGGGACGTACAGGAATCAAGCGCGATTTCTCGTTTTTTACGTCTCGCTTCGTTGAAACAAGTATGATTTATTCCTTTACGAACCGTTTTTTTTTGTATAGTGCTGAATACAACTATATTGCATTGATTACAAACAGACGAAACGAAAAAAAAATCCCGCGATCCAGAGACTGTTTTAACTGTGGCAAAATACATGCATTGTATTCATTTTCATTTCAATGGCATACATAATTTTTCATTTTAAATGAATGGTGTTAAAATTGGTATGAAATCATGTATCGAAATCGGATTGCCAGACACAACGGCCGCACAATGTTTGGTACTGTAATTAATAGTGGATGGATCTTTCCACTTGTACGCTTGTACTCCGTCGAAAAATGGGTGCTGAGGTAAATGGGTGTATAGGACGTATGCTACGAACTTGCTATTGCACATTGCAAACAATGTTTGCATGTATTTTGGATAAATTTCTAAACCCATCAGTATATTTACCGTAGAATTATCATAAAAATATCCTTTACAATAAATTGTTTTGCATTGTGTTTAACAATCCTAGAAATCGGTATGCGTTTGATAAATATTACAACATGTTACAGTATATCTGCAGGGATAGGTAGACAATGCGCGGGGTTCAGATCTGAATAGCGATTCACAGTGACTACATTTTATATGCATATTATTTACGACATGCAATTCCATGTACTCGGTTTTCAAAGTCGCTTTATAAATAAGTAAAAAAATATATCCAAAAATCTAACATTAAACGTTTCCTTTTTTGTTATTGAAATAAGACAACAACAAAAACTAAAAAATCATAATTTACGACGGAAATGATAAACACGGAAAAACGCATTTATAACTTAAAATATACACACTCCATTGGATACATTTCTTTCCCGTGATGTTGATGAAAGCCTATGATGACAGAAGGCAGTCGTGGGCCGACCAACCTTACTCAACCTCGTGCTCATATTTGTGTGACCAGCAAAATTTGTTGAATATTTGGCTTATAGAGCATCTTTGAGCATCTCGGCTTCATTCGTCTTTATAGATCAGCCAAAGAGAATGAAGAAAACTGTACATCTAACATCACGCTACTAGATGAAGAACACAGTAACTGTTGTATAATGTTAGCAAACCAGAACATATCTAAAAAACGATAATAATCATTTTAGAAGCAAAAAAAAAATCCCTGACATATATGGACAATGTAACTAAAAGTTCTCTGTATAATCCACACGTCTACACAATTATTTATGTCTGTTCGCGTAGTATTTTCAATTTAATCTAAAAGGATTAAGTATTTGATTCAATTTCGATTGACTCACTCACTATGGAATTTGTGTCGAGAAATTTTGTACGTACAGCATTTGTTAATCCTACAACATGCTACATTTCTTCCCAAACCGATAGAGAAAATATCCACCCAAGCGGTAAACATTCTGCACCCATTTTGCCGTCAAATAAATCCACTTCTTCGACAAACCGTCTCATGCTGAAGATGCAGGAACACAGATATACTCACTTAAGTGTGTAGTGCGCGTATAGCGTGTTCTAATTGCCATTTCCTCATCTAATTGCTTGGAGGGAACTGGCGGGCGCTTCGTACCACAGAAGCACCCCGATGCACCGATAGGCGTTCCTTCCCATAGCATGAATATATTACCCTCGACACACTCAGCAGCACACTTGAATTGTGAACCTGTGCCCTGACAACGACGCATCGTTGCATGAGTGCATGTGTTGCTCCTACTTGCACCTTGCATACCCTCGTTCTAGGACAAACGAAACTATTATGCTGCAATTAAATTGTTGATTTATCAACGCTGAGTATAATTTATTTCGTGCGCCACATTCTATATTTACTTCGAAAAACATGTGTACCTTGGCATAGATCAGCAAAGATAGAATTGCTGTTTGAATTTGCAAAATTACCCAACCACACCATGTGTGTCGTTCATTAGGTAAACAAATTACAACACACACTGCTTTCCTAACAATGTGTATTCGATAAATAATCGAAAGTGTTCAACAACACTTGCTAGCGGGCGAGTTAATTGGAAGAAAATGTGTTCATTCTTCATTTGTTGTGAAAACATCGGTACAGGGTACCGTGCGCACACGCGTAAACTTCCCTGATAGGCGGTTTGTTCCTAATGTAATCGATCGGAGAATGTCTACCCGTGGCCAAGTGTTCATAAGATTCAAACCAAACGACTGAGTCTGCTAATGAATTACAACCTTTTGCCATTTATCGAGCTTGTGAGAGGGGCTGTTACCTCCGAGGAAAACTCCTTATCACGATCCTAGGAGGCAGAGATAAAGGGATAGTGCCCTATAAGCGCCGTGACTGTAAAACTACCATCGCAATGAATCTCAAGTTGAAATGAAATTAAAAATTTATCGTCCATGTCGGCCATCTGAGCGAACGAAAGTGTGGAGTGCCTATATGTTTGGATACGATCCAAAAGGAGACGAAATAAAAAGAGACCGCCAAGCGACAAGTGTGTCCGCAAATGCTAGATTGGGCCGTTTGTGTGCATAAAATGTGGGTGAGTTTTCGCCCTCGAGCAATGCGGCGAAATCTTTCCAGCTATAGTCACGGATCTGGCCACTTTCAGGCGGGGTAGTAAGAGCATTGTGGACATTATTCCCGTAATTCAACATCCAATCTGACTACCGAGTCAAAGACCAAGACCGTCCGGCATGACCTAACCGAACCATATGTATAGGGTGGATGGAGCAGGGGGGTTTGGCTCAAAAATCGCAGCCTACGCGGAATGTACAGTTTGCCCCCTCCCCCAGCGGTACGTGTGGAACAGAATGTACGCAAATCCGGATTGTACGCGATGGTATGAAAATGAATAACTCAGACCGGTGGAATCATGACGCTGTGTGCGATCTATCTTCACACAAGGGCTTCTGTACGGCTTTGCTCACCGCTCACCGATGCGCCAGCACCCCCAAAGCTCAACCCCCGGCAATGGGAAAGCCCCCGTTCGTGGGGATAAAAGCGAATTAGAATATGCAAAATATGGACCCACCCAGGACCATACTAGCACGTATTCTATTCCACTTAGGCGAGCAGGCAGGCACCCGAGGCTGTTGCCGCGGTCGCGTTCTGTTCTGCTCTCTTCCGCGCGTAATTAGTGCTAGAACACAGACGACTTCTCGCTCTCGGCTCGGAACTTCCCAGAACCCGGAAGAGCGTAGAAATGTACAAAAAAAAAACGAACGAAGCAAAAACCATCACGTAAGAACTTCTACAACTTGCGGCTCTGCAGGGATAAATCATACCCCCGGTGGTACCGGGTGCATTCGGGCACCGGGTTGTACATTATTTCTTCCTCCTTGTTTTGCTGCAACCATGTCGCGCGGCAGGGCTGGTGGCTGCGTTAGGACTGGTGGTAGGCTTTTGTGGGTTTGCCGTTGGAAAAGTGGAAAAGCATTTTCGATGCACTGAACGTGTATCGGACCGCTGCTACACTGTTTGAGGATGGATGGGTGTGTATGTGTAAAAGGTGTAGTAGGTTATATCGATACGATACGATCGTATGCATGGGAACGGAGCGATGCATATATGCACTTACACGTTCGGTGGGCCGGGCAGGGCCGCCGTTTTGTGCCCGGTTCCACACACTCGTGTGAGTCTAAAATTAGTTTGACATACCATGAATCTTTGATCAGAAGTAGGCGGTGAATCAGAACCTTTGGTGAAGGTTGGTTGTGAATGTCACGAAATTTCTTCTGAACATTTTGTAATTTTAAAGCATACGCTATTTAATTTTCTGTAGACTTTTACACCGTTTTTGAGCCCAAGCAAACAATTTTAAGGTGCTTTTGAGCATTGTTCAACTGTAAGGAATCATTTGACGTCCAACCCATTGAAACCCCTTAGTAATAAATAGGACACTGAACTGAACGATGTGCGATCATTTTCCCTTCTACTTAATTATTGAGATAGAAACTACAAAGATATGTTTACAAAGATTACACTATCTGTGCCTTATTATGTCTAAAATTCTTTGCTGTCTTTATTGTTCTTACTCACAATGAACTTATGTAAGTAATGCATTCCTAGCTCATAACCATCCAATAAATAGGAGTACAAAAATATAGTTTATTAATAAAATAAACAGTCAACACCGATTGCATTACCGAGTGTGACAAATAAATCTAACATTCATTTATACAATAATATGTATCATGTACTGTATGCAGTGACGTATCCTTGGTTGAATACATTCAATCACTCGCTATTTATGGTTTGAGTTTGTACCAGATATTATGCCGATTACCCGTCAAAAAATGGGTATTTGCTAGTAATTAAAAGATCATTCAGAGCTAGTTTCCGTTCAGAGTTTCCGTTAAAACGTTCCTACGAAGGTTTAAATTAAATTATGAAGCAGTTCTTTCGCACCAAAATTCCATCAAACATACAAAGATGAACACATACTGTATCGTAACAACGGAAATCGAAAAGCGGGAAAAAGCATTGCTATATGTTACATAAAAGGAGTTTTCGTATGAGTTGATGCTTTCTTGGAAAATTGGCTCTACTTTTTGTAGCATGCACTCGTTTCTCGGTTGTACTTGGTGCAACGGTTACACGGTGGACCTCGATATTGTTGAAGTGTGAGATTTTGTACAATTATCGGAATCTCACCAATGCTTGCACGCTAGAAATATCTATCGTACAAAATACTTTTGTCACAAAAATATAAAGATACGTCCAATGGAAATAAACTGGTTACAATGTATAAGTGTGTAACATTATCGCAAGCGATTAAAATTTACTGTAATAGAATTTAGATTAAAATAATATAATACAAAGCATTAAAAAATGTTTACCTCAATGAAATTACTTCATTATGCTTTGAAAAATAAATTCAAATAACCAACATCTGGAATGTGAACGATTATATAGTAATTTATTATATGAATGATATAATAGGCATTTGGTGGCTGATATGCTGTATGGCTAAACAAAAATAAAAACCTATTTAAGAGTATTTGCATTGATTGAAATTATGTTCTTGTTTTTTTCTGTCTTATTTAAGCCAAAAGAATAGTACAAATAAACTAACATAAATATTTTTCACATTTCCGTATACAATCCAACGTTTTACGTGAGAAAAAAGGTGTACGATATAAAAAAAAGACTTACCATTCATTAAATCCTGTAAATACTTGAACTAAACTTGAAGGCGACCGCCCCTAGCGACCAGACTATCAATGTTCAATATTGTTTATGCAATCGTTTAAAAGTTTATCCCTCAATCGTTTTCAATATTGTGGAAAGGCATTATCTAAAGCACTTATTAAAATGACCCCCTATGTACACATCTAAATCCTCTTCATACTACTATCAGCTACCTAAATATTTTGTAGTTAGGCCAGCCATAGCAAAAAAATGTATAAATGTTGTGTCTGCAGACACAGAGACACATAAATATACAGTGTTGGACAGAATAAGTACAACTGGTTAAACGTTGCTGGGAAATATGGTGATATTAAGATTTGTTCTGTACCTTCAAACAGTATAAAAGAAGTTTAGTAGGTTATGTAGCCTTCAGAAATCAATATTTCCTATTTTTAATATAAAAAATCTTGCTTTCTTACATTTCATTTATTCGTCTAGCAACGGAATCGTACATCGCTTCATACTACTATCAGCTACCTAAATATTTTGTAGTTAGGCCAGCCATAGCAAAATATGTATAAATTATCTATGTGCAATGTTACAATACATTTTCAATCGAACTTTATTAGGCATGACAATAAATTAACCTTGTTTGATGACCTCAATTTCCAAACCACTCACCCCGTGTAACAGTTAGCTATCCTTAACAAATATTTATCTACATTGCGAAACGTTGCTAATTAACCTCTGGTATTTGATGCATGCAATCTTTCAGACAACCTTGACTCTGCATCTATCCAAAGCGTGCATTCATCTGAAAGCAGCATGCTATTTTCCTGGCGGCTGCCTAACGATGCAAGGATGCCACTTTTTTTCTGAGTGTTTACTGTTATGCACGCACATTAACATAATTATCATTTACACATTCTTCCGTCAAAGTTTACATTCACGGCACGAAATGCCAATTAAATTGGGCACCATCTCGCACGATTGTGTTTGCATGTGGTAATTAATGCTATGCTGTGATTACTTCATAAAGGGCATAAAGGCACGCGTGCCAATGAACGTATCGCGGTGACAATGGTAACGTTTTAATAGGGAATTGTATTATTTTTTAAAAGTAAAGCGTACATTCCTTAAAAATAGTATGTTTTAAGCGAAGCTGTCCAACCGCAACCTGCTTTGTTTGTTAGGTAGAGATGTACGAAACACATACAATACATGCTCTTTTTGTATGCAATATACCACTTATCTTCCCACTTATCCCGTCAACTTCACAACCTCACAAACTCGGTAATGCAATTAATAACCCCGTTCGCTAACGGAATGATAAATAATTTATAACAAAGGTTGCATACCCACGCCCCGATGCACTTCACTTGAGACGAGTGCAATAATAGCGACATATCAAGCTTGCATGAGAAATGGATACAAAATTATCCTGACAGGGAGATTGCTTAGCCTGCGGGCTTCCGGTAGCTCGGGATTTCCAGCTAGCAACTGTGAATGATACAGAAATCTCTGCCGTTAGTCGTTATCTATCATTTTACAAATTCTTGTCCCGACGCCTTCCGAGCTACCCTTTACCGGGGCTGAAAGTGGCGTTCCGAGCCTTGCGCAAGCAAGTGCACCATCATTAATCATAATTATTACATGCATTTACGGTTTTACTTATTTCCTTTCTGTTTCTTTGCACTCTTCTCCTTTTCTTTCCGGTTTTGCTTCGCGTGAAACGTTCGCTTCCAATTCGCCCCACCGCACCCGGTGTCGCCGTACGAATGCATCCGTGTGACGGATCTGCCCCGTACGCTTGGTATCGCGGAACGGGCTCACCACCACATCTTCCCTGTGTCATCTTCCCAGCCCGGCGTTCAGCAATCGGACCGCTTTGCTGCCTGTGATGGTGAAAAAGCGCGACAAACCCGTCGCTACCAGCTGACAGTGATCGATATACTGGCGGACTACATCCGGTTCCGGTGTGAATCGGTGACCGGCCTGCATCCGCCCGTCCAGCCGGCCACGCTGCTGCGGGAGTGTAACCGGATCGTGGGCAGCATGTTCGTAATCTTCGACGGTAGCATGGAGCTGATGGCGCTGACCCTACTGCGCCTGCCGCCGGACCGTCAGCACACACTGCTGCTCTATCCCGTGTTTGAGAACGTTCTTACTCAGGCCGGCACAGCCCCGGCCGACTACGACACCATACCTGGGTACGTCCGGATGCTGCTTTGCTACAAGCGCTGGAAGTCACTCGTGCACGGACGGGACGAAAAAGCTGCCATCGATGCACACGCCATCCGGCTGCTGCCCGGACGCTGTCCAACGGTTCGGCACACCTCCGACCTATGCTTCCTGCGCCTGCTGCCACCTGTACCGCCCGGTCAGCGGGGGGCCGAAACGCGGTAAGTTGTGCTCTCGCGTTGCGGTGCGGTGCGTTTGCGCTCCACCTGTCAGATCAATCAACTTCCAGACGGGAGTGGACACACCGGCTAACTGTTTCCTTCTCCCTCCGCAAAACGCTTCGTAGCTATCTGCTGGTCAACGATCTGTTCAATTTGGAGCACTGCATTGCACAGTTCCGACATCATCATCGTCGCACATCGGTGGGCGGACACACGGGCAGTCGGGACGAATCAACCGCAAAGCAGCAACGCGACAACGGCTCCAATCGTCAGCGGCATCTGGTAAGTGTGCTGGCCTGTGTCCGTTGATGATTGCGTTTGTGTGTGTGTGTCCATTTCAGCACGAGGGGTCCAAGCTGATGACATCATCAATCGATAAGTTAATCCTCTTCATCAAGGCTTTCA
This sequence comes from Anopheles merus, assembly GCF_017562075.2. NCBI lineage: Eukaryota > Metazoa > Arthropoda > Insecta > Diptera > Culicidae > Anopheles > Anopheles merus. Next base: position 19,755,768 of record NC_054083.1, read on the forward strand.
GTTCGCCGAGTGACATCTCGCCCGAGTGTGATGAGCGACTCGCACAACCTAAAAACGCGCCAATCGTAGCGTACCTGTCACTTTAGATTCTATCCGAGAGTTTCCGTTTTACTCCCGCGGGGAGAATGGATACAGACTGTTGATATGGGGAGTGTGTGTGTGTGTGTGTGTGAGAGAGAGAGAGAGAGAGGGAGAGAGAGAGAGAGAGAGAGAGAAAGGGATTTATAGTATGTGGATAAGCCGTAACCAAGCGCTCACGGCGTAATTCTTTCGAACGAGGGTGTTTATTTCCTACCCCATCGATTGCTTCAATCTTCTGCCGAGATACTATTGAAACGGTCTTTCTGGGACGGTCCATTCTGTCGCTGGTGCACATAAAACAAAGCAATTTCGAGGCTTGATGCGTTGACTATCAATCTACTTGATATGAGGTGCAACGTGGGAAGCTTTTAGTAAATACCCCCCCACCCGTTGGGATTGTACAGAGGCTCAGACACAGAGACACATAAATATACAGTGTTGGACAGAATAAGTACAACTGGTTAAATGTTGCTGGGAAATATGGTGATATTAATATTTGTTATTTACCTTCAAACAGTATAAAAGAAGTTAATTAGCTTGTCTAGCCTTCAAAAAACAATATTTATTATTTGTTCATAAAAAATCTTGCTTTCTTACATTTCATTTATTCGTCTAGCAACGGAATCGTACATCGTTCATCCGACATATCGTCCTTCTTTTTGACCAGACATGTTCAACTTAGAAATTTCATCCTTTTTAAATAAAAAGCAACATTCCTTAAATTCCATTAACTGTTATTTATTTTTAAATTATTTCACTTACCATTTATTGACTTTTGTTTTGATCAAACAATTCATTTCATTGAACTAATCCATTCATAGCCGTTCATCATCTATATCAAATATGTGAAGCAAACTTCAAATACAGAGATATTAACATAAACTTAATTAAATCTTACTTGTTTGTAAATCTAAACTTGAACTGTTTGTTAAAGTTCATTACCTATAAATTAATCTTATTGCCTATCAACATCATCACTAGTTTTTACGTGATAATTGTGATATTTACTTAGAGAAAATTTAAAATTTAGTTATTTGGGTAAGTAAAACAATAGAATAATATAAAAAGTAATTGAAAAAATAAAACTTTACCTATAAAGTTAAAGGCCCTCGGACCATTTGTTGCTAACATCACATTTCATAAAAGATCACAATGAAAGTACTATGTTCTTTTTTTTTCAAAAGAATAAAGGTCAGATCTACCACACGCAACTTAATTTGAAGAAATGTTTTCATTAATAATAAATAAGAATAATATTTAATCTTTCAAACGCAATTTTTTTTCCAAAAACCTTATTGGTTTTTAAATAAAATTATAGGATCAATTAATATATGCACCTGTTTTCCCAGCATTTACCCTTTGTACATTGATTTTGTCCAAAACTGTACAAGTACATCGTTATCAATGAACGAACTAACCTAGGTGTTGAGCTAGTTAGAACGATTGTTGCTTGTAATTTATGCGCACACAAACCGTGCTCCATATTGCTGTATATTTATTGCTTGGCGAATGTTTGGGCATAGTTCTAGCACAGATAGTTTATTTTTTAAAGCCTTTTTAAACATATCGCGATACATCTCTGTGCAGAGAAGAAAACTATCCCCGACTGCATCGAGCACAGTCGCTTGCGTAGGTGTCGGTGCATATACATACGCCACACGAACGGTGGCGAACAAATCGCGCAAACCATAAATAATGCACACACACGTCCGTACCCCGTTTGCTCCACATTTGCCAAACAAAAACAAAAAGTATATAATGCAGAGCAGCATAGAATGTTCATGTGAAACGATATTTCGTCCCAAAACAATGTGTTCAGCATACGGTTCCGAAACGGTGTACCAAATCGTATGATGCCGGGTACTTATGTCTCTATATTCTATCAACATTCGACTAGCTCTATCACTGCCGAACTAGCCATTAAAATAGCATGTAATGTCGAAACATTGAAGCCATGGAACATGAGTGTAAAATAGAATTCTATAGTCGGTGTTATGTAGAGAGGCGCACTGTTTTAATGACACCTTTATCCGAACGATTCAGTTTGCTCGTCTGGTTTGCGGGGCAAAAACTAATTATAGCAAACCTAAATGGAAATCATTAGAATCAATCACATAATTATTTTTTTAGTACATTTAACTAAACACCTATATTAACACAACCGATGTGTGTCCTTTGATCATATGGCGTCAATTAAAACTTATAACCTATTACCTATCAATTATAACATAAAAATCATATTTTGTCACACATTGTTCGGAAGATTGTGTTCGTTTTGCAACTAGCGTGACGCTCTGCGTGTAAACGGCTTTCCATTTTAATTAACTTCTGATTCAATTGTACTGCTGCAGGGCTTATGAGATTAATGCCATGCGTCAATTCGCTAATACCGCGCACCCACCCTTCATCTGGGAGTGAGGTGGTGCATTAAACGAGTTAAAAAAATCGCCGAAATTGATTTTACAAAGCCATTTGTTTCATTTTTCATCATTGTGTTTGGCCTTTGGCTTAGTGCTTCGGTTTCCTTCCGAACCGCATTGTCACAAACAATGTGCTGGTTGTGATTTTTCATTAAAATGGGAATTTACTTCCATCAGCCAGGCATGAAACTAGCTTCCAGCCAGATGTCCAAAATGGAATGGATGCTTATTTCTGAAATTAACTTTAAGCCTCAGCCACTGATGGAGAGACAAGTTTGCAAACAAATGAATATCTCTTCCAAATTGAGGGACATTATTTTAATTTTCAACGAAAAAAAAAACAACAAACACTCTTGACACAGAAACCATAAAATGGCGGTTTTTGTGTGCTAAATTGCCGTGAAAATAGCGTCCCATCCAAAGTAACGTCCATTAGCCGAAAGTTGTTCATTAAAAATTTAAACTCAAACCTGGTGGAACGTCATCATCATCGAACCTGGATGAGGGTCGATATGCTGCTGCTACTGCTGAATTTTCTGTGGTTTACTATTTCATTAAACAACGATTTCCAATTTGATAGCGCATCTCAACCCATTCGGCGGGCCAGTGATGGAAGAGGAAGCGACGTTGCAAATTAATTCAAATTCATGGGCTGCACGAATGGATGATGTTTGTAATATATTGCAATTAAATATTTTATCAATTATTGTAGTCCCCACCAACCCCAAACAGTATCCAGTATGGAGCCTAATATTGAGCTTCACTCCATGATGATGATGATACGCGAGTTTGTTTTTTTTTTTGTGTTGTTGCTTTATCGATCAAAATAGCTGAGGTTGATAATGTGCAGTGCTAATAGAGCGATTAGTTTAGCATCAAAAGTTGTTGTAGTTGCTGTTGCACTCGATAGCGTTCCTTTTGTGTCGGTATGCGAACAGCGGAACTGTTTCTCGCTTGATTGCTGATTGAATACCATTAGGCTAATCTTCCGCCCCAACTGATGGTACGACCGTTACCATCTACTATCGAACGAGTGCGTTATTTCCCGCAAACGCAACTAATTTCCGGACACTTGACATGTGGCGCAAAATTGAACGCTTGCAACACACAATGGCCTTTGATTGCAATGTAAGAGTGGAACGCAATCACAGCTTTGCCTTGCGGCATGAGCTAAACTCGTGCCAGTGCTTGTCATCGTGCCGCGCGTCCCGCGTGTGGTCATCAACTAATAATACAAACAAAATATGTAATGAAAGGTGTTTAAGCATGGTAAAGAACTACACTCCTGCGTTGCGATAGAAGGATTTGTATCGGCAAACATCCTTCAGCAGTACACGGAACGCAGTATTTGCCTTCGTGTGTTGCACGCCCATCGGTAGTATATCTTCTACTGCCCCTTGTTGTCCCCCCTCCTTACGTAAACCCGAAACATGCATATCCGCTTCAATCAACAGTTGCGTTGCAGCTGCACTTCATCAATCAAACCAGGTTTGGTGCGGTGTACTGTACGGTAGTGGTACGACACACCCAACACTTCTATCAACCAATCAACGCAATTGTGACACGAGTTGCGATTTGCGATACCAATGCGTAAGTAATTAGTTTGTTGAATAAGCGATGCAGCGTGTAGATTTGTACGATTTGAGTAGGGGATTGGTAGTTTGAAAATTAAAATGTTCTGAATGAGGTTTACTAGAAACGCTGGTTAATTTAGATAAGTTTAACGGGTTTTAGGAGAACAGCTTATTAATTATTAAAATTAGAATATGAGAATAGCTATGAACATGGATGTAAAAGTACGTTGCAATTTTAAAAGTTTTGTTTATTCCATACTGAAAAATTCCCGCAATTAGAAAATATGTCAACACCGTTACGTTTGTGTTCGCGTTAAATAATTACCGCTTCGCCGTTTCATAAGCCGTTCATAAGTTCGCGTTCGCGGGTTAAACTTGTAGGGCGCTGGACCGTGCGATGCTCTCGCCTGTCGGCGAAAAGCAATTAGCAAAGTTTACATTGACTCAAATCGACCCCAAAGCAAATCTATTAACAAACGAACGAACAAACTAGTCATACACACACATACACTATCATTAGACGACCCCTTCCAAAAGGACATTAAACACAACTTCAAAAAACCATTCGTACGGTCCAGTTATATGTCACGCAAATCGTTTTACACGGTAGAAGAAATGAAAGACGATAAAATATTTCAATTTTCCATACAACAGAACATTCAAACCAGTTGATAAAAAACGAAGCAAATTCATTATAAACCACAAAGTGATTATTGCCGGTCTTTGATTTGAAATTTTACCGTATTTTTTTTTAATTTACCGCTCAACGACGATTGGAACGGTTGTCAAAGTTTTTTTTTTCTCCTTTTTACGGTTTTCGTGCGTTTTTCATTAAACGATTGCATACCAAGCGGTGCAGTACAGACGCGGAAGAAAACAAACATCCGCAAAAGCAAAAGAAAAACAAACTGAAAGCAAATAAAAGAAATGCCAATAGCACAGCCATCTTCGTTTAACTCATGTTTTTGATGTTTCAATTAATTGCTTCGTTTGTTCCTTTCTCTTTCTCTCTCTGTCTTTAAATCCCTTTTCTCTTTCCCTCATTGTGTCCAATCATCAATTCGTACCTTTGCACATGGCTGAACGCTGTCCATCCGGTGTTCGGGGAAATGTTCCTGCTAACCTTGACGCCTGCCGGATGTGTAAAATCTGTGGATGGGCGTATGGGGGGAAATGCTGGCCCCTGTTTGCACTTCGGCTGTATATGCTTCTGCATCAACACACGCACCACCTCCCTAACCCGGTGGGGATGAAATTAATAAAAAGCAGCAATCGATGGAAATCAGAAGCAATTACATCAATGTGCCGCTGCTGGCCGAGCTGATCGAACGGAAGGGTCAGCTATGGGCTCGAGCCGACGCGGCATGGCTGCAGCAGGAAGCACACTCCATCATCGAGAGCTTGCGATTGATATTTCGCAACCGGGCAGAATTCATCCAACTGACGCTGCTTCGTGTGAAATGCAATCCGGCCGCCGGACCCTCCCTGCTTGGCCCCGTGTTCAAAGCATTTCTCGGCACAACAGCAGCAATGGCGACCGGCACATCAGCAACGACCTCCACCGGCCTGACCATTTATCGATCAAACGATGTGGAAACGTACGGTCGGCTGCTGCTTTGCTATGCCAAGTGGAAGTCACTGTACTGGCGGGAGGAGGGAGCGACCGTCGGCGAGCCCACCGAGTGGGCCGACATCGATGCAGTCGCCCTGACGCAACTGCCGTACGATTTTCCACGTGCCATTTGCCCGCGAGATGCACTGCTGCGACGCATCTTTCCCAGTGGGGCAAAGTGCAACAATGCCGCCAACAACGGTGCAGGTGTGGCGCCAGCCGATGCCAGCAAACGAAACAATGCTACGACCCGGTAAGTAAGCGCTGCCTCGCCCCTTTTTTCAGCCAGCAGGGCGATAGGAAGGAATCATTCCTATTGAATTCTGGGCTAGAAATTTTGTCCAAATCGAACGATAAGGAATCGAGAAGAGGAAGCAAGAGGAGGAAAGCTAATGAAGAAAGATTGTCATGTGTCGGTTTTCTCGTTCGACAGAACGTCGCATCGTTTGTTGGATAATCCAATGAGAACCGAGAAGCAGCAGAGACTTTTGGTCCTTTTTTCTTTCCTAGAATCGATAGCAAGTCCGGCAGCAAAAAAGCAGTTTCCTACCGCACACCGCAGCAGCAAGTAGCTCAGGGGAAGGCAGGGAAAGAAATTGAATTGAATCATGCCCCTTTTTTCTACTTTACTTCTTTTCCAAGCCATTTTCGCCTCGTTGCACCTTCCTTGGTGCATTTGTTACAGATTGATCATAAGACAGCAACTTTGAAACTAGCATAAAAAGGAAGCAATCGATAGGGCTCCCATTTCATGAGCGAATACCGTGGAATACTTTTTGTTTGATATGAGTCAATAAATTTAATCAACGAAGTACACAAAGTTAAATAATACTATTCGCAAAAGCAAATTTAATTCGTGCCACACGTTACCGAACAAGTAACAAAAAGGCCATCGAAGCACTTACCTAAAATAACACAGCAGAGCTTAATTTAAAATGCATTGTGTTAAAACACATTCACGATTAAAAGAGCATTAATTGAAAAAGGCAGCATATAGTGTGATAAAAGATACATAATCGGATCGTTATCGTTTCACGGGCAAACTTTCTCACTATTCTAACGTTAGGTCGGTGTAAATATTACCCCATTTTCTTTCTTCCCTTCCCTAATAGCACTCTCCTTCGAACACTTCCGAAGCGGTCTGATCTGCAGGAGCTATGCTTGAAATTCGCACAGGCGTACCGTTGCGACTCGGATGCATCGTTACCCGTGGAGGAAGCCTCTGTCCAAGAGCGGCAAGCAACGCACACACCAACAGTAAGTTTATCTCTTCTTGCACCCCACTCGGGATGGGTTAGGATTCCCGAAATGTTGCCAAATAGTTCCGCTGGGGTTTTAGGCGTTGGCGAAGTTTGCCAGCGCCACACCTCCTGCGCGCTGCCTGTGTTTTTGTGTATGGAAGAATGTAATTAGAAGCTAGATTTACCTCTTTGCTGAAGGACGACGGGCGTATGTTTCGGGAGCGGCATCAATGTTTTATACCACCCAACATTATCATCCATGTGTGGGGCACGTTGCAATACCCTGGTAATAGACTAGCAGCACACGCGGCAGAACACTCAACAGCTGGCATCGATTCTTTAGTGTGCGATCAAGTGACGTCGCCCGGGGACACGAGGCGAGCTTTGCACAACTATTCCGGTACACATTCTCTCCATAGGCTTTTCCCCAGGTGAAAGTGGATGGGCTTTGCTCGAACTTTTCCACTCAACCTGAGCTGATCTGAACGAGCGCACTGGAATGTTGATAGGCGCGTTGCAGTAGACCCGCATAGGTATTGATATCTGCCCACCTAAAACGAATAGAAGAGAGGAAAACCCATTTTACATGTACGTGAGCCACGTTTGGCAGTTTGTAGTTTTCCATTCTTTCGCAAGAAATGGTATTGCATGCCCCAAGGATATAAAAGTTGCAGATTTTGTTACTATTTTTAGCCGTACGTACAGTCGTTAAGCTTGCACATCGGTACAGTCACGTTCAGTTGTACAGTACGTCAGCTTGTAATTTGATTTGCTATCATTAATTAAGCAGTGTGTAGAATCGATATCGGGTTTTTGTAGAGAATCTTTAATTGAAGATTCGTTATTGATTTTTATAAGATCTCACTTTGGAACCGTTCAGAACAGCCAAAGGAATGTGAAGCATAAATCAGAAGGATTTTAGGATTTCTAAGCATTAGATATATGTTTTCAGCTAAAGTTAATACAGTTCTAGTTACAACTACTATTACAATGCATCATCACACGCCTAAGTAGCAATCGAACTCCTAAGTGGGTCAAATATAAAGGAGCCAGGTATTTGATAACCACATCAATTTTTTATTAAGAACATTCCATTCTTCTCAAAGTTTTAATAGAATTGAAAAAGTTCAAAAGAGATATTTTGGCACTATCTCACACGACTTTAAAACATTCCCCTCGTGGATTCAAGCATAGAATGGATCGTTTCTGGTAGTTCTGCGTGGTACTGGATAAGTTTCAAAAGCCTGTATGAGACGGCATTACCGCATAGGTCGTCACGCGAAATAGAAGAAGAAAAAGCAAACTTGTCTGTACATTTTTTATGTTTAAATATTTCAATATCTAAGTTAGGGCCTGGGCCGGTCTGGTGATACAGCCGGCCAACTTGTACGACTTAACAACATGCCCATCATGGGTTCATGCCCCGAATGGAACGTGCCCCCATACGTAGGACTGTCTATCCTCCTATCTGAGGACATACGTAGGACTGTCTATCCGAGCCCACTAGTGCTACAGGCAGGCCTCGATCGACAGCGGTTCTATGCCAAAGAATAAGAAGATGTTTGAGCCCAAAATGCATGTTTTGGGAAATTTTACAATTCGTTCAAGCGATATTATAGACAACTTCAAATTCTGCACATTATTTTTATCGTGTTCATATTGGTTAATTTGTTTCATATCCAGACTAGAACCTTACCTTTACTTATTTTTACATGATGACACGAACATCAATTTAATAAGTAACTGCCGGTAATAAATTTCGCCATGCATGTCACGACAAAAATATTTTCTCTCTTTCAGTGCACCATCGGTATTATTCCAAGCAATTTGCATCTCACTGTTAATTCCCAATGATCTGGATACTTGTCCTTTGTTCAAGAAGTTATTGACGTGAATCAGTTTTCACTTGGTTGTGAACTTGACAAACACTTCACAAAATTGGTCCGGAATTCGAAACATATTTTTTCATGTTTTAAAACACGTTCAGCCGAATAAAATTGCAATTGAATGCAATAAAAATAATATTTTACATAATGATGACTGGAAAACAACCATATTTGAATGTAACGAATGCCTTGATGGTCGTGCAGAAAAGGGGAGGGAGGGTCATTTAATAACGCAGAAGCAGATTGATTTAATGTAATTTAATTCGTAAGAGTACATTGAATGACAAGAGAATAAAAACCCCTCTGTCCGAATTTCCATCGTGCTGTCAATCTAGCGTCATTCTGCTTCGATGCTGTTCGCAATACCAGTCATAACGTCCGTTATAACGTAATTTGAATGAAAACAATCCAAGCTTTCGAGCAAACAAAGGAAATTTTCAACCATATCTCAAAGGAAAATGTTTCACTCAGTTGAAGCAGGTAATTTATTTACATTTTTATGGAGTTATAAGAGTGTTTTGTTTTGTTTTTTTTTATTCGGTAGGGACGGCTTTGCCGTATTGCTTAAAATTAGAGTACATATAAATTCAGTTTAATCTTTAATGCACGACTGTTGCGAGACATTTCCTTCTCGCAGCTTTAGGAGGGCACCATATCCCGGGTGTGCTCGGACGTTGCAGTCAAAATCCGATCCTTGTCCTTGTCGAGTGGTCCAATAAGAGGGGGCAGAGGTCGAGATCATATGCTTCGTCATTATCCTGTGGAAAAGAAATTTTCCAAGGCTTGCTCGAATTCTTCTGGTTCGTTCTTGTCCGTTGAAGTAGTCCGCTCTTGTCCGTGGGCATTGCAGGGGTCTTAATCCAATCCATATTCCAGGGCTCTTTGGGATGGTTAGTTTGCATCATTCTGCATTCTTGCCTCTGGTAGCAGAGTTGAGGTGCTTTGAGAACTCATGCGGAACTCTTTTTGAATAGTTTATCTTTACAAGGACTTCGTCCATGCAAAGACCTTCTGTCTCAAGCAGTAGCTGACTCAACATCCATACAAACCACGCTCATTCATTCATTCAGTCATACGTACAGTCATTCATCACAAGCAAACTAGCGATTTACAACATGTAGCACAAAGACAAACAGATGGAGTGGGAGTGGGATACATAACTCATTCAGCCAGCCATGCAAGAGCAAGCCGCACGACGATGATACATGACCGCACCCCGCTGCCAAAAACCGCGAAGATGCTACGAGGGAGCAAGTCCCTCCATAGCACCCCGCGATCCATGCCATCGGCGTGAGAGTGCATGACAACGACCAACGACCAACCAATACACAGCCAGCCACAATAGCTCTGTTATAGGAATATTACACAGTTAATCCGTTAGCCCTGCAGAACTCAAAGATGATCCTTAGAAGGCTCCAGTCTGACCCAGCTAGTATATCCCGGATGGGAACACCAGGAGATCTTCCCAGCTTTTCGACTGCATCCAACAAAGTGGGTCGTGCAGCCTCGTATTCCACGCAAGACCATAGAAGATGGTCTATGCCGTGAAATCCAAGGCCGCAGCCACATGCTTTTGTGTCGACCTGTCCTATACGCTGGAGATGTGCACCCAATGCGAAATGATTAGACCTAAGTCTAGACATCATTCGAATGAATGCACGCTCTCCAGAGATGTCGCGGAACCAAGGTTTCAAAGAAACTCTAGGAGAGATCGAGTACAGGAACCTCCCAAGTTCATCCGTGTCCCACAAGCCCTGCCAGCGTGCAATGCAGAAAGCTTGTGGGGCCCGTAAGAACTCGTGAGGGAGGATAGGTCTATCGTAAAAAGACCCTTCCGAAGCACCCTTCTTGGCCAAATGGTCTGCTTTCTCGTTTCCTAAGATGCCGCAATGAGCAGGCAACCATACCAGGGATATTCGAAACGATTTTTCAAACAGGGAGCTTAGGACTTTTAGAATTTCTTTTACAAAATAGTCTGGGCTCTTAATAGCCTTCACGGATTTTAATGCTTCAAGAGCACTTAGGCTGTCAGAAAAAATTACATACTGATCCGCAGGGTATGCACTTATCAACAGTAAGGCATAAAAGATTGCGGCGAGCTCCGCTACATAAACTGAGCATGGTTGGCGTAATTTAAAATATGCTTCGGTACACGTGTTATATACACCAAAACCAATGCCCTGCTCTGATGAGGATCCGTCAGTGTAAAAGTGGTTTACATTTGGTTGGCCATGTCTTTCCACAAAAATGTTGGGAATTGTCATCCAGCGAAGATTATCAGGGATAGTTTTAATTACCTCCCTCAACGAGGTATCTACACTTAAAATGGAACTGTAGGACTCTGGTAAGCTGGCACTACTAATGTTTTGAAAACTACTAGGGTGCACCTGTAGAGAAACAAAATCACGATCGACCTTCATGATTTTGCATTTAGAGCCTATCTCTTGCAGTGTTTTAAAGTTCTCGATTATCAAGGGATTTGATACTGTAGAGCGGACGAAAAGGCGAAGCGATAGTAGCTCAAAACGAAGCTTTAGCGGCATCACTCCGGACATCACTTCGAGTGACATGTTGTGAGTCGACTTAATGCTACCTAGTGCGATTCTAAGACAACGGTACTGAATCCTCTCAAGTCGGATTAGATGCGACTTGGCTGCCCAGTGGAAGCATATGCAACCATACTCCAAGACGGACAGTATCGTTGTCTTATATAGGTTAAGGACGTCTTTGGGATGTGCACCCCACCAGAGTCCGGTAATCGTTGTGAGAAAATTGATTCTTCTTGTACATTTCTGTACCAGATAGTCAATATGTGTCCTCCATACATTTTTGCTATCAAACCAAACCCCTAGGTATCGAAAAGATCTGGCAATGGATATCTTTTTACCATATAAAAAGATATCGACCTTTGGGTCGACCAAATTCAAGCGTCTATTACTCTCAGTGTTGTAAAAGAAAGAGAATATCAGCATTTCCGTTTTCTCTGGAAAACTCGATACCTAGGTTTGTGGCCCACACTTCTAAATTGTTAAGTGTGGTTTGCAAAGGACTTTGAAGGTCGGCGATGTTGTTGCTGGCGACTGATACAACACCGTCGTCCGCCAATTGCCTTAGGTTACAGCCAGGTGCAAGGCATGCATCAATATCGTTCACATAAAAATTATACAACAAGGGGCTCAAACAGGACCCTTGTGGTAGTCCATAGTAACTGACTCTCCGAATTTTCATGTGGCCATTGTCGAAATTCATTGCCTTTTCCGAAAGGAGGTTGAATAAGACGTTATTCAGTCTTGGGGTTAAGCCCGCAGATGATAACTTTTGACACAGAACATTGACTGATACTGAGTCAAAAGCCCCCTTGATGTCAAGAAATACAGATGCCATCATTTCTTTACGAGAATGAGCCATCTCGATTTCGGACACAAGCAGCGCCAAGCAATCGTTGGTACCCTTGCCTTTGCGAAAGCCAAATTGGGTACTTGACAAGAGGCCTTTGGATTCAAGCCAATTGTCCAGTCTAAAAAGAATCATTTTCTCAAATAGTTTTCGCAAGCAAGATAGCATTGCTATCGGTCGATATGAATTATAGTCTGATGCCGGTTTGCCAGGTTTCAACAAGGTGACTACTTTCACTTCTCTCCACTCCAACGGGACGGTGTTAAGCTCCAACATAATGTTGAAAAATCTCAACAGCCGTTTCCTCGCCAGATCTGGCAGATTATGGAGCAATTTGTTCCGAATCAGATCCAGTCCTGGAGACGAATTATTGCTGGAGTACAAAGCAAGCGATAGCTCAACCATTGTGAACGGTGAATCCATTTGCGGATCACTCCCATGAGCACTCTGTTGAAATGGAGGTGCTTGAGCGAAATCAGGGCAGACTTTTTGTGCAAATGGCTCTAGCCATGCCCCAGAAGCCCTTTCGCTCTCGTTTGTTGCTTTGCTGTTGCGCATCCTTTTCACCATGCTCTGAAGCTCCGTTAGCGAAGTGGAAGGCTTGAGGTTTTTGACATACCTCGGCCAGTATGACCTTTTTTTTGCTTTAAGCAAGTTTTTGCACCTACGCTCCAGGCCTCTATAATGGATGTATAGATCCATGGAACCGGTGTCTCTATACCTGGCAAAAGCCTTCCGCTTCGCTGAGAATGCCGCTTTACAATCCGCGTCCCACCAAGGAGTGGGTGGTCTTTTAAAAATCCTTGCCTGGGGGGGCGGCCTCGTTTGGGCACCGAGGGCGCACTCGTTTATCGCCATAACGAGATTTGTGTACTCCTCATTTACGGAGAAACTGGGTTCTACGCGGCTTAGCAAAGCGGTCATTTGGTCGCCGTATTTCGTCCAGTCGATGTTCCTCGTTAAGTCACAATTGACGGGGACTTGATCGACTGTGCGACTCCTCTTGATAATCGAGATCTTTATTGGCAGATGGTCGCTGCCAAGCGGGTCTTGGATTACCTTCCACATAGAATCCAGCCCTAAAGACGATGAACAAAGAGATGGGTCTATTGCGCTGGGTCGTGCCATAGGTGAGGGCACCCTAGTTGCTTCGCCAGAGTTTAAAATCGTCAAACTGTATGTGTCGCAGATATCCCTAATGATTGGTGCACGATTATCGTCATGCGTACAACCCCAATCTGATCCATGGGCGTTAAAGTCGCCCAGGATGAAAAACGGTTGTGGTAGTACCGTTACTGTTTCTGTTTCAAGTTACTGTTTCAAGATCCTTGTTGATCTTCTTTGGGTCCAGATTGGCTCCCGGTGGGATATAAATTGAAGCAATAGAAACGTCAAGATCCCCTAGTTTTGTCTGTATAGCGACGTATTCGATTCCCTCTGGTGTTGGGAGGGGTATTCTGTAGAAGCTGTGACTACTTCGAATACCAATTAACACTCCCCCACCACGCCTATCACTAGCTGGATCATGTCGATCTTGACGAATCATATTATATCCCGGGAAGGTAATATTTTTATCGGGTGAGAGCCAAGTTTCGCTTAGGGCAAATGCGTTACAATTGTGTTGCCCTATCAATACTTTAAAAGAGTCAATTTTTCCCAAAAAATACTTCTACAGTTCCATTGTAGTAAAGTGGTCATTGGAGGCATTAATCATCCAAGCGGACCATCATACTGAGACACGGCCATTTTGATAACCATTGCCTGACCATTCCTCTTAGGAAAGGAAATGCCAAAGGAATTAGCCCGGATAGGGATTCCGGGAGGGAAAGGGAGTATAGGAGGGATTGTAAGATTTCTGTCAGGCTTGGGAGGGATTGCCTGGAGAAGGATCTGGGTTCACTGGGGAAAGCCAGATTGATAGGATTGGGAGGGTTACGGGAAGGTGGACGAGTACGAACATCACGTGGGGGCATGGGACCCTGGGATTGGCGTTGGGTCGCATTAACGTGACGTCGAGGTGCCTTTTTAGGGGGAACAGTTTTGTTTTTCCGGATCCCTTTGATTGACACCCTCGGTGTAATCGATCTTTTCACTCCTGTTAGAGGGGCCAGATTGGGCAACGGTTCATTACCCTCAAGAAGTGAGAGTGTATCGAACGGATTCACTTCTGAGGTTTTCTTCAAAACATCGGCGAATGACCTCTTTGAATTATAAAGGACGGCTTTTTTATGCTCGGCCTGCGTTTTGCGGTACACTGAACAAGTAGACACTTCGTGCCATTCCTGTTTGCAATGAACGCACTTTTGGGTGTCAGCCTTGCATTCTGCCGTAGAATGCGGTCCTTTGCACTTACCGCACCTAACAGAGTTGGTACAGTAAGGCTCGGAATGTCCAATCTGGCTACATTTAGAACAGGTAGCCACCTTTGTAACAAAGGGTCGACGGATGGGTACCCGCAGACCCTCGAAGTACAGCGTGTTCGGCAGTACTGTACCCTCGAAAGTGATCCGGAGTGAGGAAGTCTCACGGAACACCTTCTTTCCGTCAACCATTTTCGAAGCGTACAGTTTTTTCACTTCGAGGACCTTGACACGAGGCGAGGATTGATAAAGGAATGCCCCTTGTCCGTATTGAAGGATATCCTCTAAGGGGTATTCAAAGTCATCTACCACACCGATGACTTCCACCAATCCACCGGGAATATAAACCCGGTAATCCTCCGTATAGTCCGGATCGGCCACAATTGCATTGGCCTGCACTCGGTCCTTTGCGGTACACGCAACTTCTTTGGATGCAGTCGGATGACGTCCAAAATACCCGGGTATTTTTTGTAGATCGATGCTGTGATCGATCTAACGTCAAGCGGCTTGGTACGAGGCATAAAAAAACATTATGTGCCCCGTTAAAAGAAGCATGATACGTTGTGGCCCTTGATTTTAAATTAGCTCTAGCAGAATCATCTCGCGATGTTGAAGCCAAAGGTTCATGTGAAACTTTTTTTTTGGCCATCTGCCCTGGGTCAGAACTTTTGCGCTTCACTGTAATGAAGCCTTCATCGGATTCATCCATGGGCTCCGCCTCCATGGGAGAGCCCTAGCCAACGAATTAACTGTATGGGGAACAAGGATAACAGGATAAGAGCGGAACACTTACCAAGCACGGGACAAATGAGAGGAGAGCCGTACGCACTTGTATCGTCGATGCGCTCAACTCTCTCTAACGGGTAACGCACAGACAATTAAACACACTACACACACTTAACACTGTACAACTTTTACGCACAGCAAGCACAGATCGCTTCACGTTCAACCCAGCGTACGCAAATCTTCGTGGTGTGTATGGTCGGGGTCAGTGGCTTGACTTTGGCCGTAATCATCCACCTGGAGCGCGTATCGATAACGTCCTATTCGCTTCGTGGTTGGCGACAGAATGATAAGAGTGTTTTGTATTTGGTTACAATAGTTGATTTCAATAACCAAGTCCCTATAATACGATGCCTGACACACGCCTCGCAAAAAAGATGTTTTACAGCGACCCTCCGTTGGGCATGAGGTGCAGGGGAGCACAGGAAGTACGTTGGCTAGATAGGTTGAAAAAAAGGATAGACTGCATTGATGAGAAGCTTCAGTCAGTGGTTCAGCATATTGGAATATTATTGTTGAACGATCCGCGGCACAACCACATGCCCTATTGCAAGCAGACCGACAAAATAGAGAAATAGAGCTCGAAAGAGAGAGAGAGAGAGAGAGAGAGAGAGATAGAGAGATAGAGAGAGAGAGAGAGATAGAGAGAGAGAGAGAGAGGGGGGGGGGGGGGAAAGCGAGACAGAGATAGAATGATAAAGATAGAGAGAGAGAGAGAGAGAGAGTGAGAGAGAGAAAGAGAGAGAGAGAATCAGATCAACTTATGTTGAATTGCAGATTTCGAATTCCTGTTAAGCAATCAACAAATTGTGTTACAAGTAACCGTGCCGACAAACCGCGTGCCCTTTATTATGGCATGCAGAATGTAAACAAACAAAAATGACAGGAGATAGTTTTAGACGTTTCGCGTGACAAGGTCGATCTTCGAATTTTCGAACATCTAAGAAAGGGCAACGTTCGCTGCCTAACGCGATGGCGCAACGGCCATCGCGGGTAAAAAAGGATAAATACACCGTGCGCAGGACATACGGTCTCTTCAAAAAGTTAGCGAACGATGGACCGCGTTTTTTAAAACTACTAAAATCTAAACTTGTCTTCTTATAATCGGTCGATCCGTTTTAAATAAAATAAAGATTTGTACGTTAGTGAAAACGGTCGTTAAATCTTGTTCGCCGCCGTCGAGGAGCCGACGGAGTTGCAGTTGTAACAAATTGGTTAAATGAATTGCAGTCACGTGTAAAGTGATTTTTCTATTTTACGTAACGACCTACGTGATCATGCCAGCTTATACAGGTTTTCGAGACTTATTTAGTAACACCCAGCTGAATGGTCAGTCGTTGTTACGGGGGGACGTTTCATAAGAGGTTTGAACCCATGACGGGCATGTTCTAAAGTCGTTTGAGTTGACGACTGTATCATGGGATGCGCCCCTGATTAAACATATTGATTAAAGTAATGGTAAAATAAAGTAATGTGTCTAAACATATTAATGTTAATGCCCGATTGCAACAGTATTCTATTGCGTTGTACGCTAATGTGAATGTTAACGCCATTTCTGCCCACAGAAAATTCAGTTATATCACATGGAACTGTATTATAAATATATAAAATCATTCGTATGATATTTGGAAAACGAGAACATAAATGTTAATAAGAGAAAACCATACAATGTGGTGTGGTGCAAAAATACACATCTACAGTTCGTCTTTAGGTGCATTTTACCGCAATCAATATTAATTTTACACTTTATTGCAACAGTACTTACGGTAAAATGTAGAAAATAAACATCGATAACTACTCTCATAACCAATCGAAAACTCTACACCGGCTAAGCATCCTTATATGTGCTGCGCAGTAAAAACACTAATTGCAAGTGCCTGGCATATAGCTGCTTACGTCCTAGTGCCAGTGATAATTAGAACAAGAGCATCGCATTGCACCAGCCGGCTGCACATGGCACCGCTCTGCGACAGCGGCCGTCACACTCGACCGTCATCGCCAGACACGAACCGTCAATAGCAAAACATTTACTGCACTCGATGCAGATCGACTGTTGACACGACACTTCACCTTCGTTCCGGTCGGCTGAGAATACTACGTGAGTCCCTAACATGCTACACCATCACTTAGAAAGCATAACCAATCCCCACAGCCCCTGCTTAGATAAGTGTCCTCATAGCGATTGTTAAAAACCAAGTACACTTATCGGTCGTCATGGCTACTATCCGGCAGTGAAGGGGTATGTTTTGGGAAGGGGTATGGAAGAGGGGGCCACCGAAACAATGAACGCTCTTTTCGCCTGCTTGATGTGGTCGCATCGACCATTCCGTTCCGGCTTCCGTGCGACCTTGCGCGTAATGTCGGTGTGTTGGACGGTTTTACGTGCACATCATTTGCTTCACTCTGTTTCCCTCCTCCTCTTGAACTGGGTGTTTTTATGGCACACTGCTGCGGCACACGTACGTACGGGTTGCGTCTTCTTCCGTCTCGCTACGCACATAAATATTCATGTGCCCATAAATGGTTCGCTGGGCCGCGACCGCGTCGCAAAACACACAAAAAAAAACCCGAGCAACTTTAAACTTTCCTGTCGCAGTTGCATTCCTTTTTAGTGTAATTCTAGTACTTTTTGTTTAATGGTGTTTTTTTACTCCTTCTTCACTCGCTACGACGCCGTTATGAGAGCAAAGAAGGTGAAAAGTGTCACTACAATTTGTTATGCATAGATGCGCGAGGTTGACCGTGGTTGCCACCCGCACGAGAGATGGAGAAGTTTATGCACGGGAAATTTATGACCAAACCCACCAACCGCACAGCCGACCACCGAATGTGAGCCAAGTGTTTTCCGCCGGTTTGGCATTAGTTTGAATGGTAAAGTTTAAAGTGAAATGAAAATAAAAACAAAACAAAATAAAACTACTTCAATCCAAAGAAACCGGAAAACCCCGAAAACGCCTACACTTGAAGTGAATTGGAAAGATTTTTCCTCTACCATTGGGCAAATAGTAAATTATGGCACAAATAAAGCAACCAAAAACATCACGTTTTTCACTTCAATGGCATTTTTTTGAATTGCTAGCCAGTAGTTGTGGTGGTAAGAACTTGTTTTGCCATAGTGGAAGCAAAGCTTCGTGACCAGATAAGCATAGCATAAGAAAGCGATAGCAATTTCAAGAAACACCAAAACTGAGGGAATACTTTTTCCGGGTTGAGAGATTTATCCTTTGCATAAAATCTGCAGCAGAAAGCATTATAATTGGGAAACTTTTTAAATAAGCCACCTGGGTTCGTGTGTCCTGCTAGGCTTTCTGTTTGATTTATGCGACCAAAAGAACAATTTATCAATAAATAAATTTAAACATTTTTAATTTCATTAATTTTAAATATTAAATTTAAGAATTTGAAGATTTTATATTACATTCAATCAGTTCTGTTCAGTTGCAAACTGATCAAAAATTATTTCAAGCAAACACATAAAATGCTCCTCACATTAGTCACCACTGGCCTGATTTTAGGGATTCTCGTGCCCGAATCGTGTTTTAACGACCATCCAATTCGTCGTGGAATATTTTTTGGAAAGTGTTCTGTACGTGTTTTCATTATATCCAAAATCGTAAAAAAAAACCCTGATACAAACAAGAAAGCAAACAATCTTCGTGCACTTTTCAGCCGTGATTTGAAACGAATTCCTTTACGCATGCACTTACTCGATATTTTCACGTTTTCATCTTTCTCTCGTTTTGTATCTTTTTTCTTCTTTTCCTCCCTGCCTTCCAGACAAGTTCAACCGCATACAAATCACCGTTCAGCAGCACGGAACGGTCACTTCGTCGGCACTTGAGTGCGGACGATATATCCGGTCAGCCTACCGGCCAAGCGGATCCGTGCCCGGCTGAATATCGATCGGAAATGAAACCGATTACTATTCCAGACAGCGACGATGCAGACGAAACGTCCACTGGCGGCAATACCAGCTCGCCGGTTAAAGAAATCGAGCACAATATAGCGGCACAAATTTTACTGCCTTCGCTACGGTCCGCCGCATGCACCGATACGTACACCGCAACTGGAATGGACCGACACTCGCCCAGCATAGCGCCGCCAGATCAGTTCGTTACGGATGCTGCAACACCCCCGCTGACAGTATGGCCAACGTTTGGGGAATGTTTCCTCAATACGCCTCCAGCGACACCACAACACGAACTGCCCCCGGAAGCGGGAGATGAGGAGCAGCAGCAGCAGCAACTCCACCATCATCGTCGAAGTGCGGCAGTCAAAAAGTCGTTTCCAAGTCCGAGCTGGACCCGACTAAAGGGAACAATCCGATCGGTAGGTCGCCGGAAGAAGCGTACAACTGTGACAGGCATCGTCAAACGTGCCCTGGTGAAGGTTTTCGCTCACGATGGATGGTGGAATTTTGCCGACATTCTAGCGGTAAAGATTCGCAGCCCAATCGGGATCATCCAACAGTGCTCATCAATAATGAACATCATTGGTACGGGGGAAGATGCTGTGAGAAACGTGGTCACAAATGACCGTGTGGAGGTTTTGTCGGCTGATGCTGCTGAGCCCTCGAGACTGGAGGTCGCGAGCCGACGATCGTCCAGCAAGGGGGACGATCGTTCGAAGGACGATGCCTTGCTATGCGAACTTATCGATTGTCTCGGTGCAGTTGATACAATGCCTTTCGAGTCAAAACAGGGTTACGTTGATTTTGCCATACTGCCCGACAATCTGGGACACGGTGCAGAACGCAGCCAGTGCGACGTGATGGACGACCAGGCGTCTCCATCGAGTTGCGGTTCGGGCTGCGGTGCCATGTCCCCGCTCTTCGCTGCTGATAGTGATAAATATGTATTGTTGTTCACAGAGCTAGGGCCCGTTTCCTGGCCAATTGTATAGCGTCCTATCCCCACAAACTAGGATAGGATAATAACGATTTGAATGCATCGTTGCGATACGCAGCCATTGTTATATTGTAAGCGGCTGGGCGTCTCCATCGCGGAGAGGTTCGCGCTCCTTGCCACCCTTCTCCACTACCCACGGATCGATAGGTGCTTCCCGGCCGTGACCTACAAACCCCAAGGCGGGCTGAACCTTCGATCCAATCAAAGCTCATCGACTTTCAAGGGCTGTTTGTGTCAATTTCGTCTTTTCAATGCCCACTGACCTCAACCGGTCGGTAATGTACAGATGCACGGAAAGCTGTGACACATCCGTCGAAGCAATTTAGATAAGAAAACGCGGTACGAACGATGGCCTGCCCAAGGTGCGTGTGTATGTGCCAGAGTGTACCAAGTTCGCCAGATTGTAGATGTTAAGAATGTTGCAAATGAAGAGCTAATACTCATGTTCAAATGTCCTTTCTTCACGCTTTTTTCAATTATCTTCAATGTTGTGTCCTGTATGTGTTTTTATGAGCGGCCTACTTACGATACGCCTCGATGTGTTTCAATGTTTGTGAACCAATTAACTCCTTTTCATGCCTTAGCTTAGTGTCACTTTACACTTTAAATATACAAATATAAATTCAATTGGAGAAGAGAAACATTTCACATAACTGAATATAATTAATCTTAGTGTATAACGTGTCTTACTTGAATTCAGTATACATTAAAAACTCATGCCTGTTGTGTTTATACTTAAGAACCAACCGAACACATTCATATGGTTTCGTATGTACTGTGTTTCAATGTGCTCTTAAGACAAGCTATGATCATTTTGTGTCGCATTAATGTTAATGGAAAATGGTTAGTTAAATGTTGAACATAGTTCCCGATAACCAGTTTTTATTCATTTTTGAGAAAATTCACATTTGCCTTCCGGTGCTATTTATTTTATTAAATATTGCATTACATTGCAATTGTCATTGCATGCACATAAAGAAGAATTGAATAATGATTATAGAACATTTTATTTATATTGTATTATCATTTCATTTTTTCCTCATAATTTTATTTTTAAGTTTAGACTTAGAGTAGGATAATCAAACATTAAATAGTATTTGGGACGATTCGAACGATTATGAGAAATATCTACAATGCATGCTGCCTAACAGGTTGGCTGATAAGTCCCCGGTCAAACAAAGAAAAATACATTTTTTTGTCAAAATTCGTTTTTATTATTCAACATAGTTCCCTTCAAGAGCGATACAACGATTATAACGACCTTCCAATTTGTTGATACCATTTTGGTAATACTCCTTCGATTTTGCCTCAAAATAGGCCTCAGTTTCGGCGACCACCTCTTCATTGCAGCCAATTTTTTTCCCTGCGAGCATCCTTTTGAGGTCTGAAAACCAACAAGAAAAAGTCGCTGGGGGCCAGATCTGGAGAAATCTGGTGGGTGGGGAAGCAATTCGAAGCCCAATTCATGAATTTTTGCCATCGTTCTCAATGACTTGTGGCACGGTGCGTTGTCTTGGTGGAACAACACTTTTTTCTTCTTCATATGGGGCCTTGACAAAAGTTGCTTGACAAAAGACGCTCTGTCTCACAAATTAATTGACATACAGACGTCAAATTTTGACACCAATCATTTGAAGGTTGGTACTATATAAAAATAATATGCATTTAATACTAGCGGCGCCATCTATGTGTCAGACCGGGGACTTATCAGCCAACCTGTTAGTAACAGGCAAATTCATTATCCTAGAACTGCTCATTAGAGTCACTTTTGTTTTATTCCCAATAATCAATTTCCTTTTTTGGTTATTATTTTTTTATTGATGATTCGTACGATGGAAAATTTAGTAGATTTTTATAATTGCAATGAAAAGATTTATCGTGAAAATTATGTACATATATCAGTAAGCAAGTATTGTTCTCGGGTCCAATATATTAATGCCTTTAAAAACGCATCAGTAGCTACGCGAATATAAACAAATTAAAAATTTTATTTATTTATTTATTTTTTCCTTTCTTATTTTTAGTAATTCATTCTGGATCTCACTACCTTTCAGAATGGCTAGTTTCATCCTAGTAATATGAAATATATTTCTAAACTTCTGGAGTCGCATTAATGCAACACGTTTGTTATCTTCTCACGTTATGTTCAAATTAGAAATAGTACATAGTTAGGACAGATCGTCATCAAATCTTTAGTCTTAAGATCTCAATCAACCACCATAAAAGAGCATATGTACTCTAGAAGACCACCATCATCACCAATCATGCCTTTGAGTCGTCACCTCCTAACTATCAGCATCATCATGACACCCGGTTGTTTCCTGTGTGCAATGGGCAGGAAGAAAGTTTGCGGTGTACTGGATGCACTACTTTTGCTGACTTTTCAACACATTCCTAACCTCAGGCACACAGGAGGAGCCCGTTGGTGGTTGCATAACGAATTTATCGGTTTCAGCGTGTTTTACGAGTTTCGGTTTCAATGGCCATTGTTGCCCACAGACAGCGAAACTGCTAGCTGGAAGCCAAAGCACTGTATCAGTACAATTGAGGGAAGAGAACCGAAGGCAAGAGAGGTTCAGCAGCAGGTCAGCGAGACGAGCGCTATCACTCTAGCCAACCGGACATCGCTGACCGGACGGCCGGTCTTTACTTACTTCGACTCAACCGCACTACAAATGAGAAAGAAAGAAAGAAAGAAAACACACTTTCACTCACACCCACAAAGTAAACAAGCAAACAAAAAGTGGCAAAGAAAACGATAAGAAATATTGAATGCAAAACGAGTGATTGGGGGTGATGGGAGAAGAGAACAGGAAGTACAGGTGAAATAATATCTAAGGCATACATTCTTAAACAAGGTGAAACCTACTAGGAGGGAGGTTATTGTAACAAGACTTGACAGTAGGCAATAGCAAAAACGATGAGAAACGAAAGCGCACAGCGCACACACTACCGTACCAAAGGTACACCCGGTGCATCGTTGTGCCCTCCCGGTATGATTTCATATAGCAATAGTAAATGACAGTTCCTGTGGCTAACAAACGTATGCCGATTAATGCAAACACACCCGACAGGCTTTGCTAGCAAACTATAGACAGTCCGTTCGTATAGCGCAAACCACAAACCATAGCACAAACACAGCAACCAACCTAACCCCTACAATCAACCAACCACTACTCTTCTACCAGCAATCAACACCGTGCATAACCACGAGCCAAAGTCGGAGCAGAAGCTAAGAAACGGCTAGCTAGTAGAATAAGAATTATTGTACATACTATGAAGTGAAGCACTCCTACGGTCCCTTCCCGTCTCCTTTTCGATGGTTTCACCACTATAGCTAACAGTGACACTGAGATTGTGCGTAGTGTAAGTATATTTGCCGACCCCCGCCCCTGGTACGTGGTATCACTGTTGTGGGGGCAAAAACAGAATTTCTGTACTTTTTTTCCTGCTATCAATCACTAACTGGTGCATAGTAATGCCATAATTCTAACGACCCGATAACCAAATAAAAGCGTATTTGCGTACATATTCATATTTGACGATTGATGTGAAAAACTGCTCGTTGTATGCGTTTTACTTTCGCTTTACACTGCTCAATGGATGAACATTTTTTCTTATATATCACATTGAAATTTGATTTTTTTTATGTAACTTTTGAATAAGAAAATGAATTGATTCCTTAAAACAACTAATGATTGTACATTTGGTATCTGTAATTAGCGGCTTTTATTTTCCCCTTTTGATTCAAAATTGAGTGTTCGTTTTTTGTAGAGAAACAGATATCACTTGCAGCTAATGAAGTATCTTGCTGGGAAACTATACTTCATACAAAAGGGCCTTCTAATTTAAAAGATTTCCTATTAGCTCTATTATCTAAACCAGGGGTCTCCAAAACATTTCAGTTTACGTTCCGGATTGCTTCGCAAATAACGTTGTTACTTGCAATTTTGACGTACCGTTAGCTTATGGAATAAACTTTTGATAAGAAAATATTAACTGAATCAAGTAAAGCTCTTCAGCTTAAACGAAGCTTAATTTCCATTTAAAAAAATACAACAATTAAAAAGGAAAGATTCTTGCGTTTTGTTTTCATCAATATTCAATAAGCCGTTATCTTTTAATTAATTTAAGAACAAATTAATAAAACAAATGAACATTTATTATGTTGTAGAAGTCTATAGTTATGGTTCAATTATGTTATTCATTAAAAGCCTTTCAATAACTTTGTTTTACAAAGCATAAATTGACTACTGTTATTTTAAATCCATTTCCTGGTACAAAGTGTGGTGGAAAACAAAAGGCTAATGCAATGGTCGCAATCTATATGTACATATACAAGTAAGTGTAATTTAACGAAACGAAACCGGAGACCAGCATTCATTCTTTTCGTCTTCTGCCAATGAATAGAAAATATCGTTCGTCTGTTCCATTTCACTACATCTGCTTATGCTTGTCGAGCTTCGACGACTCTTCAAAGCCATCGGATGGTTGAAGAACCCGACTATCCGGAAACACTTTACAGCATCTCCCGTTACATCCGAATCGCGGGAAGCTTGGGAGGAGTGAAAGAAGCTATGCGCACGCAAGGACGAAATTAATTTTCAGTTTGTTCATACCTTTTGTGCTTATACTCATAACATCAGGCGGGGCATGCACCATTCCATCATCCTTTCAGCGTTCAGCGCATCAGGCTTTGGACATTACTGGTGCTACGTGAACGGTGCAGCAAGAAGCCATCCAACGATATGCACGGAGTATAAAGTAAGGAAGGATGTAGAAACTATGATGTGAAGAGCAGATCAGCAATCAAATGGCCACTAACCTACTGCAAGAAGGATTCATTGGGGATGTAGGTAGCAATAAAGCTCAGTCTGCGTGAGTTTTCTTACAATAGATGGCGCTGGAAAGCTTTCCAACCTGGGAGCTTGGAATGTTTAATCACAAATTAAGTTACACTTTTCTTTGGCATTCTTGAAATTAATGAGATAAACGGGGCGGCAAGAAATGCGAGAGAAGGGAACTAGTCATAAAATGTTTGAATTCAATTTAATGAAATAATAACAGCTTTTATTATTTCCATTAACCAATAAAACAATATTCATGTCAATACGGCCTTTTTGGACCGTTCCTGCTGAATAAAAATAAAGCAATATCTATAAAAAATTCTAACATCTAATATTAAAAAAGTAACATAACATTGAAAGAATAAATAAAACAAAATTCAAACCCGTTAACAGCAATCAAATAAGAAAAGCTTCACATTCAACTAAAACGGTTAATGGATGAAACCTGTTGAAAGTCAATCGTAATGTAAACATTCGACTTTGCACTCTCTCCAAGGAGCTTTCTACTCTCAGCGATTACTTCATCTCTTGAAATGAAAATGGTGGCTAAGTAAAAGACAAAAAACATCCAAACGATGCTTACTATCACTGACACACTTACACATAACGCTCGATCCACAACTAAGTAATAAGTGCAACAATAAAACAGCTGTCAGCTTATCAAACACATACAAACACAGTCGGAAGCTTTCGGCCATATCTATCGCTTCGAACGCTCTCCCTCTAAAAGCACACGAAATTACACGCGCTCCCTCTCTACTTCTCTCTTTCTATCTCTGTTTCCGTTACAACACGAATACATTTGCAAGAGCGTGCAGTTTCGTCATTTTCTCCGCTTTGTGGTGTAGAAAGCTTCACACGAGCAGCGTTCGCAACCACACATCCTTCAGTCAGTCCTTAGCTTACGGCCGCTCGTGTCGGACGCGTACTCGTTAGCTTCTCGATATCCCAGTATCGTCTGCTCTCTTCACAGCTGTCAGCTTCCGGTGGGTCAATTAGCTGCGTTTGGGCTAGCAACGTTCCGCCACGTTCCCACCGCACGCGGAACGACCAATAAAGTTGTGTCAGTCGCCGTTTGCTGCCACCAGTGTTTTCAAGCCCACCAGCCTGCTTCGATTGGTTGAGTTGATTGATTGATGTGACGATTTAGTGAGTGAAGTGATTGCTGGTGCCTGTGATTTGTGTGCACTACGCACAAGCAATGGGTGCAATGTAAAACTGTAGTGCGTCATCGGGCGAGCTCCGTGCTTTTGCAGTGCTTTACAAAGTGTGTTTTGTAGCAGTTTAAACATGTGCTCGCAAAGTGTGGCAAACAGGAATGCAAACAATCAATGTGTGCAAACATAATGTGAGTTAATATTTCAACAAAATTATACATAAATTGAGTCTTTAGTGCAAAAAAACCGATTGCTATGGATGATTTTTAGCTCCATTTTTTGCGTCCTCACATTAAAGCTTCCGCACCACGAAGGAAACAGTCGCTACAGCAAGAATCCGGTGCGGTAAAGGTGGTTTCCTTTGTTATTGCCTAGCAAATAAATCAACGCCCTTTATTTAGCGGAGAAAGGTTGTAGCCCTGCTTGCGTCCACCAGCAATCTTGCCTACCCTGACACCGACGCAAACGATGCTCATCATTTGCATTTACAGCGTGTGCAGGAAACAACCGATTGCCGCCAGCCAGCCAAGCTTTGTAGGTCATTGAGCTTTAAGCTATTAATTTCCGCTTCGCCCACCCATCCACTGTCCACTTCGCATCCCTCCCCAGCTACAACGCAACGACGCAAATCACGCGCAACAGACTACTCCGCACGAGACTGACAGAGAAAGGAAGACAGCCGGACCTTTCCGGTTTGACCTTTACCTGCTCCCTGTAACGAGCTCACCCTTCTCCGTCCAAAAATCCTCGCCGACGAGGTTTTATTATGTGTTCCGTTTCGTATTTTCTCCGACCGGTTTGTGGTTTGTGGTGTGGTGTCGCGCCACGGTACAGCAAAGCACAAAGCGCTCGGCACGCGGCCAACAAGTGCTGGAGGCTTCGGTTCTACCGGTCCGGTTCGATTTCGCCGTGATGATAGTGCCGTGTTAACAAGTGCTCTCTGATCGATCTCTCGAACAAATTCAATTACGTGATGTGAAAATAATAAGCAACCGAGCCTTCGGTTATGAGATGAAGCACCGTGGACGCGTGATAGAAAGAGAGAGAGAGAGAGAGAGAGAGAGAGAGAGAGAGAGAGACGGATGTAGAGCGAGCGGGACAGAACAATTCATGCGTCTGGTTTGCGTTCTGTCGCAAGAAAAGTAGTTTTTGATGCGTGTGAGCTTAGAGTGCTCGGCGGGACATCACTAACACACACTAGCGGGGCTGACGGTACATCGTCTTGCAAAACACAGCTCCATCCGCTTGAAACCAAAGGATATTTAATAAAAAGAAAGAGAGAGAACGCGTGGGAGAAAGAGAGAGAGCGAAAGAGAGAGAAATAGAAATCGGCAGCAACAGGGCAGTGAGGATGCATTCGATACCATTACACCGACATTCGACCCCGTCTGGGGGGAAAAGGAAAAAAAAGGATAAACCACTCGATATTATTACTCCCCTTACCGCTCATCTTGTCCACCTCTTTTCACTTTCCCTTCGCCGCAGAACGTAGCAACAATAGCGCGGTCCGCGGTACGATGGTGTGCGTTTTCAATATTCTACACGCGTGTTGCTGTGTGAGTTGTCCGTGTTGCCCCACAGCAAGGAACGCAGGAACGCACGGTCGAAGGATTCTTTTCCGTCCCCAGGCACTAGCAAGGAAATGAAGATATTTGTCAGAAATGGAAATGAAAAAGAACGAAGAAGCAGAAGACCCACCAACAATAAATCGAATCGAATGACCAACGGATATGGATTGCATCGATTCCATGCATTCAGTTCAACCAGGAGGGTTCTGCACAATAAGTCGGTTTTAATACTGCCTTTAAATGAAAATACTGTTCCCGAGGAGCGGATACGTATTTTCATAGCAAATAAAACATAATTAAACCACACTCATTTCTGCATTATTGCTGCGTATCACGTCAACCAGCGAGTTCTTCGTGCAGGAAAAACCTCAAAAAGCTATCGTGTCAACGGAAACTGCACGTACCGCCAGCAGGCACGTGAGGGATGTTTATTTTTTTAGTCCTGGTTACCCTAACATACCAATTCGTGCTCAAATGCATATCACTTTTGCGTGACTGTTGAACGATTTGTTGAAAAGTAGCGAAACAAGGGAAATCATATGACACGTGACAACGTACGGCCGGGTACGATGCGGCAAGGAATGAAATTATTTATGATCGTTTAAGTTCGTCAAGCGTCGTTTATTGATGGGGAAGAATGACTTCGAGGATTGTGCACCACATGTTGTTCCGCGGGACTTTGATTGGTGCTTAGCTCATGAGTGTCCATAGAATTATAATGCGAATCTATATGGGATATATTTTGTATCATTTGACTAGATATGCAACATGACCCAATTTATGCATATTAAGCATCTTATAAAGCATTTCCATTATATCCATGTGAATCGTTGTTCATCCTTACAATTTAATGGATTATTTTAATTATAAAGATCCTTTGTACGCAAATTACTTCCATTTCAAGCGTTTAAAAGATTTTAAAATTCACAAAAATTATGATCCTTTGGTTTGAATTGTTATAACTACAATGCGTTTTTATTTGATATATAATTACGTATGCGTAACCCTGCATTCCGCGTAACCCTGTAACCGCATTCTACATCACCATCACCAACGACATCGGATTTGGGGATCGACATTCGGTTTTGATCGGTATAATAAAGAGGTTATCTCAAACTCACTCCGCTCGACTTGCAATTGGCGCAGCCGGTAGGATGAATTGTTAGAAAACAAACAGTGCTAGTAGGTGATTAATAAAGCTTACACAGTGTGTCCGGATTTGTGCCCCCTATTAGATAGAGGTACATTTTCATCTCCGTGTAACGTTTACAACACGGATGACTTGTGACAACGCCGTTTCCAACATTTCTACAAAATAGAACCAGCTTCTTTTCTCTATTAGAATAGCTGAGAATTGAGGTTAGGATTCAAGCGTGTCCGCACGCATCGCAGGTAAGCAAAATTTCGGTTTTAATCTCTTCGTGCTACGCACACATATGCGTGTATCGTAATAGAGAAAAAAAACTTTTGCTGCGTGCCTCGTGGTAGATACTATCAAATAGGTCTATCCGATTTCATAAACGAGTTGCTCTAGAGGCGCTTATTATTGAAAATAGAGACGCACTATTAAATAGACGTAGCTCTAATTAGTTTTATGTGGAGAAATCCGAATAATATCGCTTCCGATTCGGAACAAGAATCTGAATCCGTAGAATCTGGCGATCTCGCACACATTTCTATACCAATCGCGATCCCTTTAGAGAATTTGTGCATAAGTACAATGGAGCCTAGTGTTAGTGACCCGAATAACCCGCAGGGAAATAGTATGGGTGATACGGCTATAGAATCTTTGCAAAAGCAAATTTTGCAGCTGTCGACGGCACTAAATAATGTCGTTGCTTCACAGCAGCAAAGTGATGCAGCTAGAGTGATGCAAAACCGGTTAGAGCAAGCACAAACCCTTGAAGCGTTTTATCGCATACCGGATCCGATCAAAATTATTCCTAGTTTTGATGGAAATAAAAAACAATTGTTTTCTTGGATACAAACGGTTGAAAATGCACTGAATTTGTTTAAAGATCGTATTGATCCTCTTCTATACGAAGTTTATGTCGATGCAGTAAAAAATAAAATAATAGGAAAGGCAAGAGACATTATTAGCGCTGAGGGAAATCCACAAAACTTCGAAGAAGTAAAGAACATTCTGATAAAATCTCTAGGTGATCGGAAAGATTTGTCTTTCTATATGAGTAAACTATGGCTTAATAAAATGGGAAGTAGACGCATTTCGGAATACTACACCCATACTAAGGAACTTATACAAAAAGTCAAAGTTATTGCTAAACAAAATGAGAAGTACAAATACAGTTGGGACGCTATTAACGAATTTATCGACGAAACAAGCCTGGCTGCATTTGTCGCGGGACTAAACGATTCATTTTATGGTTATGTTCAAGCAGCTCAACTACTCGATCTGGAAAGCACGTATGCTTTTCTTTGCAAATTTGAATCTTTTCCCATGGAACATAAGCGCACTTATCGCCAACAGAGTTCAGGCAATAATGGGAATACAAACAGAGTGCAGGAAAGTTATAATAAAAATGGCACAAGATCATATGATTATAATAGCACCGACCCCTCACAACCTCAAACATCTAAATCATTTTTTCAAGTTCGTTCACCAAACGGCATGGATACATCGACTACTAAAACCAGGTTAACGATAAACAGAAATGAATTCAATAACAATGAAACATTTGACTGCAAACAAAACGACGAGGGCGAAAGCGATAAAATTTTGGTAAATTTTTGGGAGGCAAGTACAAAACATCCTCCAAAGTAGACTATCTTCCTTATATCCTGTGTGAGAATAGTGTTTCAAAAAAGGAAGTAAAATTGTTAATAGACTCAGGATCGAACAAAAATCTCATCAAGAAAGGAATCATCCCCTCCGTTGAATTTTGTGAAGAAACAATGATTAAAAATATAACGGGTGACTATTGTATCAAAACAAAAGGTACAATTAATCTACTTGGTCATCGATTACCTGATCAAACTTATTACGAAATGAACTTTCATAACTTTTTCGATGGTATTCTAGGGTCAGAATATTTAGCAATGACCGGTGGTGTTTTGAACTATAAAAACGAAACACTTACAATAGAAGAAACTTCCTTACCTTTTTTTAAATATATTCCCGCTCAAAAGCTATATAATCATATAGTAACAATAAACACGTTATCAGACGGTGATTGGTTTGTACCAAGCTACCAAGTCCTTTGCAAAAATGCTGTAATTCAACCCGGATTATACCACGCAAACAAGCAAAGAACTGTGTTTATCATTAGCCCATGCAGTTCATTGCCACTTAATGAAAAGGTATTTGGAATAAATGTTAACAATTTTGAAACGATTTCCCCCATACCGCTCCAAGATAACGAAAAACTAGACGAACTAGTAATTGAAAAACTTATTGCAACAGAACATCTTTCATTGCTAGAAAAAAAATATCTATTGAAAACAATTCTAGACAATCAACAAGTTCTGTTGAAAGAAAATGAAAGACTATCTTCAACCTCTATTATAAAGCATAAAATAATCACAAAAGATAATGAGCCTACATACACAAAATCATATAGGTTTCCAAACAGTTTCAAAACAGACGTTGAAAATCAAATTAAAGAAATGCTTGAAGATGGTATCATAACACATTCTAACAGTCCCTTTTCCTCACCAATCTGGGTTGTCCCCAAAAAAATAGATTCATCTGGAAAAAGAAGGGTTAGAGTAGTCATTGACTACCGCAAACTAAATGAGAAGACTATAAACGATAGATACCCTATCCCTCAAATAGAAGAGATCCTTGATAACTTAGGAAACTCAACGTATTTCTCAACTCTCGACCTTAAATCAGGATTCCACCAAATTCAGATGGATCCAGATTATCAGGAAAAAACTGCGTTTTCTACAAGTCAAGGGCATTTCGAGTTCACCAGAATGCCTTTTGGCCTGAAAAACGCTCCAGCAACATTTCAAAGGGCTATGAATCATATCTTGATCGGTTTAATTGGAACAATTTGCTTTGTATACATGGATGATATAATTGTTATTGGAAATAACTTAACATCTCATATTGATAACCTTAATACAGTGCTTAAACGTTTATCAGATTTCAATCTGAAAATCCAACTAAAAAAATGTAATTTTCTAAAGAGAGAAACTGAATTTTTGGGACATATAATTACCTCCGAAGGCGTTAAACCGAACCCAGATTTGATAAAGAAAATCGTTGATTGGAAAGTTCCGTCAACACAAAAAGAGTTGAAACAATTCCTTGGATTAACTGGGTATTACCGAAAGTTTATTCGAGACTACGCGGCAATATCCAAACCATTAACGAAATGTCTAAAGAAAGAAGCAATAGTCGATCATACAAATGATTCATACTTAAAATCATTCAATGATTTGAAAGCAATTATCTCATCAGATCAAGTTTTAGCTTATCCAAATTTTGAATTACCTTTTATTCTTACAACCGACGCAAGTAATCATGCGTTAGGTGCCGTTCTATCGCAAGTGCAAGAAAATCATGAAAGGCCAATCGCATTTGGAAGTAGAACACTGAACAAAACTGAAAGCAATTATTCAACCACCGAAAAAGAGGCTTTAGCGATAATTTGGGCGGTAAGAAAATACAAAGCATATTTGTATGGTAAAAAATTTACTCTCATTACCGATCACAAACCCTTAACGTTCATAAAGACCTCATTTAAAAATTCAAAAATATTAAACTGGAGACTCGAGCTAGAAGATTTCGATTATGACGTAAAATATAAGGAAGGCAAAGGAAACGTAGTAGCTGATGCTTTAAGCCGTTTTTCCGAAGTAAATATGAATGAAACAGATACTTCTTCAAACAACGAAAATAACATATCTAGAAATTTAATAGATAGCTGCTCTACTGTACACTCCGCTGATGATTCTGGCGATTACTTCGTTCATGTGACACATCGCCCAATAAACTATTACAAAAATCAAATCATATTCAAAATATCAGATAGGGAAGAAACCATAAATGAAATCCCTTTTCCGTATTTTCATAGAACAACAATAATAAAAAAAGAATTCAAATCTGATGATATTGTTAGCC
Organism: Anopheles merus; assembly: GCF_017562075.2. Lineage (NCBI taxonomy): Eukaryota > Metazoa > Arthropoda > Insecta > Diptera > Culicidae > Anopheles > Anopheles merus. Next base: position 19,788,689 of record NC_054083.1, read on the forward strand.
TTATCAACAAAATTCACAACGGAAAACAAACAGCAATATACGCACCAACCGAACTATTGCAACTGATCCAAAATACTGTAAAAGAAAAATTTTCGATTAAAGGACACTTCATAATTACAACAAAAACAGTAGAAGACGTTCCAGATACAGATAGGCAAAATTTTCTAATATCAACTGAACACAATAGAGCCCATCGAGGAATTGCAGAAGTAGAGAATAAGCTACGACGTAATTATTTTTTTCCGGGAATGCAGAAATTCATAAAAAAATTTGTAAACAGTTGTGAGATCTGTATGACAGAAAAATACGAACGAAAGCCTTACCATATACAAATATCACCACGGCCAGTCACATGCAAACCATTAGATCGAGTACATATGGACATCTATATAACTAATAATTGCAGTTTCTTGTCTATTGTAGATTCATTTTCAAAACACCTCCAGATGTTCTACTTAAGAAACAAAAATATGGCTCAAGTTCAACAAAAACTCACCAAGTATTTTGCGCTTTATGGAATTCCCAAAGAAATAATAACGGATCATGAAACTACTTTTAGATCTGTACAACTGAGAAATTATCTATCTTCCTTAGGCGTCGTACTGAATTATGCGTCGTGCTCTGAGTCAAACGGACAAGTAGAAAAAACTCACAGCACCATAACAGAAATTTACAATTCCAACAAACATAAATACACTGGATGTGATACAAAATCCATGGTCAGGATATCAGTAGCATTATACAATGACTCGATACACTCATCTACAAAATTCACTCCAAACGAGCTGACATTTAACCAATCTAATGAGCGAAGTGAAGTTCAAATACTAGAAAATGCAAAAAAATTGTTTAAAGAAGCAAAACATAATTTAGATAAAGCTACGAAAAGACAAACATCTAGAAACGAAACTAAGATAAACCCTCCAAATATCGTTGAAAATCAAGACGTTTTTGTAATACCCAACATACGAACAAAAACCCAGGCAAGAGCAATCAAAACAAAAGCATGTCAAATAAAAGAACGAACTTTTGAAAATGTAAGAGGCATCAAAAGACATAAGGGAAAAATTAAACGAATTAAAACAAACTACGAATGAAATAACGAATAGTATTAGGTGATCCTCTAATATTTTTGTCAACAAAAATTTATGAAAAAGATAAATCAGTAAAAATCTTTCATTACTAAGTAAAATTAGTACCAACTGTTAAGGTCTTTGCTAAGATAGGAAATAAGTAGAAATAAGATCGAACTATTATAACGTATTTGAAAAAAAAAGAGAAAGAGAAAAACTTCTAATTGTGAATGCATGCAACGAGCCGAGGACGTCTCTTCTCTACCCCCCAGAGTAATTACGTATGCGTAACCCTGCATTCCGCGTAACCCTGTAACCGCATTCTACATCACCATCACCAACGACATCGGATTTGGGGATCGACATTCGGTTTTGATCGGTATAATAAAGAGGTTATCTCAAACTCACTCCGCTCGACTTGCAATTATATGGAAAACTATTGTAAAATTAAAGCATCTTAAAAACCCTTTTTTCATATATGAGCACAATGCTAAATGCTAATTTATTGATTTTGTTATAGTATACAACAAAATTAACAATTTCACAATTGATACATTTTTATATAAGTTAAGGAGATCACAATTGAGAGGTGGTATATCCTCATTTGAAAGGTACCAACTAACTTCTTCTTCTTCTTTGGCACAACAACCGTTGTCGGTCAAGGCCTGCCTGAACCACTAATGGGCTTGAGTATTAGTGACTTATTGATTACCACATCAAGATAGCCAGTCTTACGTATGGGAGCATGGGCTATTCGAGGCTTAAACCCATGACGGGCATGTTTTTAAGTCGTACGAGTTGACGACAGTACCACGAAACCGGCCCTAGAGGAGACAAACTAACTAGGGTGTGCTAAATTTATGTAAAAATATAGTCGTGTTACTTGAAAGGTAGATCAGAAGGAGATCCTAATGAAATCGTAGCCGGTTGAGTACCATTCCAAGTACTACCAAATCCAACACGAATTGGCGTTTGTTTACATATTTTCTAGACTGAAAATCTGAGGCTAGTGTTACGTATGGATTTTCAGAATGGAACCATAATTTCAGCTTCCAACTGTCCAACTCCATATAAAATAGTTGACTAGTATCATAAAACGCCCCAATCATAGAAAGATGTTAAAAATCAAAACACATTAACACTTTGTCCACCAGCCTGACGTCACAGCTTTTCGAATGAGCACGCAGCGCATGGTAAGAGAGTGATGTTCTGATGAGATTGGTTTTAAATGTAGAAAATGGTTTAAAATATATCATTAAACTGGAATCATGTTTTATCCATTTTTGCAAAAAAAACACGATACTACCAAAAGAAGGAAAAACATACATATGTTTATTTCGCTATAAAACCAGAAACCGTTTCTATTACACTCCGGGAAACAATTCAAATGAAACATTGTCTGATGATAATGATCATGATGATGTGTTTCACCGTATACCCTCGTATACGTCATATATTTACAATGATGAACGTGTTTTCATATGTTTATGATGATGAAAAATATCTAATAACTGATATTGTAATAACGAAATCATAATACAAGTATTAAAACTTCTCACCTAAAGTGGTTGCAATTGCGAATGAATCCATAAATGGCGGACGAATTTCGTTTAGGCGGTTCATTCCAATACTAAGAACGATGACGATAGTTTATTTAATGACTATGTTGTTTTATGTATTTCATTATAATTGCTGAGACGTCAGGATTTCGTTTATTTTTTCATACAACATTACAAAGTTTCCTGTTGTTTCATTGTCAAGAATTAAAATATACAAATAATAAACAACAATTATTAATTCAGATGCAAAATGTCGTTGAAAGATATTTACTCTTCCCCAAAGATGAGGTCGAACGGTTAACCAAACGCTTGTTTGTTTTTCTATAACATCACAATCATTAGTTGATTGTTCAAAGAACCACACAAAAATTTCAGTAGTAAATCATCGAAGTGCTTCGTTCCTATTTTTTCCCAGCAAACCTCACTAGTGACGGCTCGTTCCAATGATCTCAAATGTCATTCCAATCACCTTCGCTGGAACGCAACTCTAGAAAAGCCCTTCCCTTCGTCGTTCGCTTGCAATGCATTGACTAATTTCGCAGAAAATAAGTGAAACGAACGCTCACCCGAAACGTCAACAAACGTGCAAAAGTCTTCCGCTCGCATCATCTCCGTCGGCACGAAGCAGTGTAACATTTTAGCCTCGTGACTTCTTAGCCTCGTGGTGGTAGTGTGGTGGCGATGTTGCAAAGAGGTGCAGCGCGAAGAACCACTCGGGCGGTATTTGCGAAAGAAACATTATTCCACGACCAGCCACACAAAACCCACCACACGCAATGGCCAATGGTGGGCGAAGAAAATGGTATCATGTTATGGTGTATTAATTTCTCCGAAGCACGCAAAACCCCTTTACCTTTACCGTGCACTGGTGTACGGCTCGTGTAATGGGGCGGCGCACACCACGGAAGGAGACGAGCCATCGGAGGATGAGGTTTTATCGATTATTGTGTATCGACGAACCTGATGTTGTGCTTTATGGTCGAGTCCTGTGGGTGGGCGGGGTGCTTGCGAAAGAAAATTGCTTGACTCCATCCAGGTTGGACTTCTTTTCCTTCCTTCTGCGCCCGCAACGGGTGTGTATTTATCGACACTAAAAATAAACTCCTCTTTGTTTTGTGCGCAATTAAACGAACTGTAACATGTGTTTCGGTTACACGATCCTGGCGACCTTTAAATGAGGCAAATGGTGGATGAAAGCGGTCGATTTGCTGTCTGAGCTTCATCATTAGCCTTGTTAATAGAATATATAATTCTTCGAAAGGTACACACAATCAACCGCAATCAGCGAGCGCTTGTGAAGAGTGTGCAATGTAATTATTGAATTCTTTTGCCACCAAATTTATATATAGAATACCATGAACAGTATTGTAATCGAAATATCACACAGCGATAATGTAAAGCATCAGTAATACCACAAACGAAGAGTTACAAGCCACAAACACAGGCACAGCCAGCGCTCTTTGACGGGATATGAAGCGCTAGCAAATATTTGACAAAATTAAGCCATCAACCGTAATAGCTTAGAGCGCCACGAATCGTGCCTATTATCACATCCTACGCCATACAAACACGGCGCTTCTAAAACACAACACCCACTGACACACACACACAAACACAGCTCATCCCTCCATACGGGTTCATACGGAGCGTGAACAAATAAATTACTTACTATTGGGCTGCTTCACTCGTGAAAGGAAGCGAAATAGAAGTGGAAGCAGTTCCCAGTTCCGCTCCCGACCGGAAGGAACCATTCCCATTTCTCCTTGTTGTGCTTGTTTGCCGGATTTGGATGCGCCCGGCACTAGAAAGCCAGAAGCCATTGTGGTAGCAATAGCGGCACGTGGGGGTGGTTGCGGCCACTGTTGAATGGTTGAATGGCGTGGCGACAGCGGGCGAGGGGGGGGGGGAGGTCCGGTGGAGAGGTCGCTCGACAAAACCGGAAGGATATCCTGCTGCTTATGCTCGAGGTCATATTTTACGATTATTATCCCTGGCGGATGCCGGTTTTCGGTGCTGGGGCGTCGTCCTTCAACAAAAAGCCCACGCGCTTCGCCGTTTCGCCTTTGCGATGCTTTCGGCAGATTACCAGCTAAAGACGAACGATCGACTGCGCTGGGACACGGGCGTTAGGGACAATGTACGGTTTTGAGTGGTTTTTGGCGGTGTTTGTTGCTAACCGGTTCCAACCAGCTGTTGCTGGGTGTGTGCGTTTTGGGCGCTTTAAATTGTTTTGATATTAGAGCTTTTTTGCAATACCATATTAAAACCTCCAAAAACATAAAAGTTATATGATAAAGAAAAGAGGGTTTTGCTCAATAAAAATGAATTCATTTAAATTTACAATAAAACGATTATTTTCCCTTAATGGGGGCCTTCACGATTCTAGTTAGTTTTTTGTATGGAGTTTGACAGAACAACATATAAACATATAGTCCAGTTGAATATATAAACATATAATAGTTGAACATATAAACATATAATAGTTGAACATATAAACATATAAAGTGTATATAGTCCAGGTGGTCTCATAGCATTTTTTTATAACCAATTTTGAACATCACTTTTTGACAGAACGAGTGAAAACTTTTGCTCCAAAGAGCTTTCTGGAGGCTTGACGAATACTCAAAACACTCTTAAAATCTTCATTCAGAAGCAGAAGCGATAAAACTCAGCCTTCTAAATTCATACACCTTGGGATAAGCCCACCTGTATATTATACTCACTTAGATAGCTGCTCGAAAACTGCTATACAATGCAAACAGTTGACAGGCTGAAATTTCAGCCTACGAACTTCAAACGGAAAGGGCCCCAATATTAGTTATCTTAAATGATACGAACAGCTACAATCAACTTGCCCGATAATAATCCTACCGTGTAATAATAATCATCCGATAATAATCATATATTGCAATAAGAAAAGCAACCACGAATGGGATCCTTTAAGATATCAGTTTTTAAGGAGTTCGGACGGCTAAAATTGTATGAATTTTGTGCAGTATGAAAATTTGCTTTGTTGTTAGTCGCGAAAGACGGCCAAATATGTTTGTTTACTATCTTCTTTTTATTTAAATTGATCCTTAAACTTGCCAAAAGTATTTTTTTATTATTCTGTAGTAAAAACCTTAATGTAGGTTTCTATTTCAAAGATGAAAGTCTCAATCAACTCAATAATAAAACTGCTAAGATTTTCTATAGAAAACTGAACACTCAAAAACACGGTCTTCGAACAAAGCCGACAGACACTTCACGACTGGATCGAGTTGATATTGCTGGAGAATCAACAGTTTCCGTGGCAACAAACAACGCTCGAAAACAGCCAGTAAAGGACAAAGACATGTAACTGCATTCCAGTCGAGAGCATTGTAATAAACTTGCTGCCACCGTTTCGCGCCCTACAAGTGTTTACACCTGGCAGCATCGCCTCAATAGGGTGAAAGACGCCCGCAGAAACCTATTTTGATTCAAAGTTCCCCTGCATTGAACGAACCTTTTGTTCGTATTAATGAATGGGAAAGAAACAACCCCTCGCTAGCAAATAACAATCGGCTTAGCTAATTGTTTTCCAGCCGACGCTTAAATGCAAAGGCAAATGTTTGCCGGACTTTGTGTTTTCCGAGCCATCCTGGCCACGGGCAAGAACATTAATTTCTCGACTAATTCTTTTGTTCCGCCACTGGTGCAGTGGTGCTCGAGATACATAAAAAAATGTTGTTGCTTTATGTTCCGGCACCAAGCAACGTGTAAAAGAAAAGTTGCATATAATCATTGGTAGTGGTGAATGATTGCCAGGCTCGTGCTACAAAGACACCAATGAATTATGGCATCAAAATGGCAAGCCAATGTGGCAGGGATATGGTAGATAATTGATGTTTTTTTTTTAGGAAAGTGGCCACTCGTTCAGCATGTCATATATAATTCATCAACGATAAGAAAAAGTGTAACGAGGTCACCGTGAGTTGCCGAAATCAATTCTTTCCTTTGTCACTTTAAATGATTGATTTATGAAAATAAGTAATGAATTTCGAATATTAAGCGTTGCTTGTACTATGTTTTATAATGAAAAGTGCTTAAATCATTTTTAATTTAACAAAATCAACTCGAAATATGTTAATTTTTTTCATTGTACAACTTATTGTCAACATTCTATAATAAAGGTTAAATCCATTAAAGCCTTAAACTCTCTGAGGGAACACTTAAACTTCAGACTTATTTTTTTAAGACCATTAAATAGTTCCATAACCAAATGAAGTATGTTTTTATTGGTGCCTTGTTCGCATATGAATGACACACTCCCACGATGCATTATTGAATAGGAATGCATAATTGAACTTAATTGAACAGCGAACGAAATTATCGCTACCAACCATGTGTGCCTCAAGTTTAAAATAAAAAGGGTCTCATGTCACGTACGCCAGAAAACTGTGACATTTGCTTCATTGTGAATTACCACGTAGATAAATAAAAATTTGCACTGATACGTGTGATTGTTACGTTCCACCATGTACGCACTCCAATCAGCCTCGATTTCACGCCATCGGCAAAAGCCCGATGATGCTTCGATGGTTCGACATTCGCCTGGGACATTCCAGGCGATCTCGTTTCTGTAACCTATCCGACCACATCCCTTCGCGGTTTCCGTCAGCATTTCGATGTGCAAAAACTGACCTTTTGAACGGGCAGTGCATACCGTTGGCGTTTGATATGATTTAGTTGACCACCGTGGCCAATCGTCACAAAAGGGCCCGTACACACTCACGCACATCACAAATTGGACGCCACATCACCACGCACACGACTGTGCACAACCGGAAGGGACCGTGAAATTGTATCCTCCACTACACCCCAGGGTAAGGTAAGCAGGATGGAAAGCAAGGACCATATTTTTCATGACATTCTCTCGTACTGCTACGCGCGACTGCCTCCGTTGTGGATGGGAAATATGGCGATCATATCGTGTTGTTTGCACGTTATCCCCGGTAGCGCCAGCATTGGTCGTGTGGATTGTGCAGACGCAGACGAGTGTGAACAATTTTCATGCATCGTTGCAACACAGTGGATGTCACCGTTCGGGATGGCATTTGGGTTGCGCGCGGAATGAGTGCCTCGATTTTCAAATGGATGCCAGTGCAAAAAGCTCCGGGATATGGGGTGATATTTGATTTTGTTTTGTTTGCGATTCCCAAAATAACTCTCCACTCAGCAGTTGTATGGTCGATAGCCGGCGCCGGGGGTTGGTTTGCAGAAAAGCGACGAATTTAAATTCCACGAAACTGTCGTGAAGCTCCACATGCGCTGGAATACCTCACTGAATAACTCTTTAACGGGAAATGTGTGTTTTATAATACGACGTATGCTAGACGGAAAACGTCTTTTCACTGAAATTAAGCACCATTCTAGAGGAATGCGAACTGTTCTACATTATGTCGTCTTTCGGTAATTGTAAGCGCTATCAGTTTATTTGGAAGTAAACTTATATGAAAAATATGCAGATTTTTGCAGCATATAGAACGTAACATAATTTAACATAATTGAACCCTCGAAAACCTCCTTATTATTATTACTATTATTATTATTATTATTATTATTATTATTATTATTATTATTATTTATATTAATATTAATATTAACATTAACATTAACATTAACATTAACATTAATATTAATATTAATATTAATATTGGTATTAATATTAATATTATTATTATTATTATTATTATTATTATTATTATAATATCATTATTATTATTATTATTATTATTATTATTATTATTATTATTATTATATTATTATTATTATATCATTATTATTATTGTTAAAATTAAAATTATAATATATATATATATATATATATATAATATAATATAAAATTATTATTATTATTATTGTTTAGTAAAATTAATAATTTAACAATAATAACAATATAAATCACAATTATAATAGTAATAATAGTAATCAAAATAATTTTTATAATAATAAAATAACAATTTTCATTCTTCTTCTTCTATTTGGCGTAACGTCCTACGCGGACATGCCGGCCTATACAGGCCTTCGAGAATTAATTCATTACCACGTAGCCGGATAGTCAATCCTTGCTACAGGGGGATGGTCCATTCTAGGCTTGAACCCGTGACGGGCATGTTATTGAATCGTTCGAGTTGACGACTGTACAACGGGACCGCCCCAATTTTCATTATTTCATGTAAATGTTTTTTTTTTGTATTTTAATAATTCATATAAAATTTCATTCAACTAACAATATTTCGTATGGTGCATACAAAGGCTTAGAGAAATGCAGAACGAAACGTATATTTCCACAAAAAAAACCTTTTAAAAAACTTGACGTCCTACACACGGTATGTTCTTTTATGTTGGCGCGTTTTATGTAATTTTACGAACGGGGTTTTCAGCGCATAACGTTACAAACTCCATTACGCTTGAATCCCTTCGCTTAGGCGATATGGCGAGGTTGTAAACCTCAGATCGGTGTTCCCACATTCTCGCTAATAATCTATCCTTAACTATGCACGCATCATTTACCCGCAAAATCAACCATAACCTTCCATAAAAGGGTTCGCATCGTAAATAGCATAGCTTAGCAAGCATAACTTCCAGCTAACTAACCACTCGAACGATTTGCCATCTACCTCTGGGGAGTTCGTCATCATCAGTTCTACACGCAATACGCGTTCAATTAATGCACACGGGAAACCAAACCTTTTAGGAATGTTACCGAACTAGTTCGAAAACGTCCCTTGCGACAGGTTGAAGTAAGTATTTCGAACTATTACTCATTTTTCTAATAATGATGTCAATATAGCTAAAAAAAAGTGCGCCGCATAGTTCAACGACAATTATAGGCCACGTGATTTCGACCACGTTTTACGATACAAAACCATCCCCGGCAGGCGTTGTTGCGGAAAACTTGATGGTGTTGTAGTTTTCGTGCAGGTTGTTTTATTCCCTTCCACAATATCTTCTTGCACATTTACCCCAGTCTGAGCTAATATTGCAATCCCTGCGCCCAGGCAGTGCTGCGTGCAAAATTGATCGTAAAAATGCGATATTCGAATACAGCAGTAAAATCGTCCCGCAGCCGTAAAAAAAATCTCTCTCTACGGTGTTGAAATGTTTATTTATATTTATGTTTTTTAATGTCCAACCCGACCAACCAACTTCATACCAATGTGTGTATCGGTTTTCGTACACTGAAGATGCATTACGCACATACACACACTGTACACAACTACATCCGCGTTGCTTTGTGGTTGAATATCACTATAGGTAGGTCATGAAATACGTGACATATCTGGGGTGCCAGTGAAATGGCTATGAAACCAATAACAATCACATGAAATATTTCCATCTTCGTATGTGAAACAACAGATAAAGAGTTTACTTTTCATGTTAAAATGTAAGTTATTCAAAAGCATCATTGTATTTATTATTATTATTGGGGCCCTTCACGATTCTAGTCAGTTTTTTGTATGGAGTTTGACAGTTGGAGGCTGAAATCATGTAAACACTCCATACAAAACCACACAAAAAACTAGCCTGCAATTTTCAGTCTAGATTATTCTAGCCTCAAAGCTAGAATTAGATTCGGGTACCTGCTCGAAAACACAGTGTTGTTTATATTTACTCCAAGGTCCATCAAAGAGATGACGTGGTGGAATCTGGAATCAAAGTGTATGTAGTTCAAGTGGTCTCATAATATGTTTTTTAAAACCAAATTTGAATATCACTTTTTAACAGAATGGGTGAAAACTTTTGTTCAAACAAGCTTTCTTGAGACTTGACGAATACTCAAAACACTCTAAAAATCTTTATTCATAAGCAGAAGCGATAAAAATCAGCCTTCTAAATTCATACACCTTGGGATAAGCCCACCTGTATATTATACACACTTATATAGCTGCCCGAAAACTGCTATACAATGCAAACAGCTGACAGGCTGAAATTTCAGCCTACGAACTTACAACGGAAAGGGCCCCATTAATAGACAATTTAAGATATGAAAGAACGTCATAGTAATTATTATCAACTATTTCCTCGATTTATTCTTGGTGCTATACAATTATATGTGAATGGAATGTAAAAACCTATAAATACCACCACTCAATTAAAACTTTCAAAACACAACACATTTTCGCCTTCTCAACAAACCACAACGCAAACGCAATGATAAACTATTCATCGTCCCAATGGTTATTAATCTTTCAAATGAAGTAAATACCCTCAAAACATCTTGGCAAAAGCTACAGAAAACATCGCAGCCATTTAGCTGCGCGGCCCGAAACTATACGAATGAACGGACGGCGATGAAAGATAATTAAAAAATTTATCACACATCCCCGGCTGCTCCGGGTCAATTTGCCATCGAACCGCCGATCCGTTAATCAAGTTTATAATGATTGATGCCAAACTGGGCGAAAGAATGAAAGCAAAGTGGTTGATGATGCATCAACTGATTTTAATTAATTATTGTTTTGCTTCCATAATAGTAATTACGTAAATTAGTTTTGCGGCTCAACTTTCGTAAGCTTCCCGGGAGCTGGAGCCTTGTTTGGTTATTTATGCATTTCCTGTATTTAAGAATCAATTGCTTATGAATTTGAAATGGTTTCAAGTGGGTTAACTGTTGATAGTAATTCATGTATGATTAATTTTTAGCTTATAAATAATAATCAGGTTGATACTGAGAAACACCAATGTGAAAAACTATGCTCTTACTTCTAAGAGATTTCTTGAAGAGTCTTCCTTTCCAAAAGATTTTAATTTTGATTTGATATTGAAAAAGTCAGAAGAAGCAAAAAAAGTCAAACTTTTGTTCTGTGCATCACTGTGTACGGTTAAAACATTACAGTAGACAAAGTAGAGAAAAATTGTTGAAATTTAATAAGCGTTTTACAGTACGCAGTAGAAATAGCAATCACATGAGCATTCCTCTGGAAAATTCTACGAAAAGTTCAAAGTGATTCCAGCTAGCCTGTAAAATGCAGAAGTTTTTTTTTGTGGAATGCAAATGCTCTTCAGTCCATGAACAGATGTAATCATGATCAAAAGATAAACATTCTACACCTATGTAAGAGTGCTTTAACTCCTAGGCAATTCGTCATAAAAAACAAAACCATGCACATAAAGTAGTTTTCATCTTCAAAATTGTGATGATATGTTCCAACTTTTTTTTACATAACCAGGTCAATGATGCAGCTCAAAACCATGTTACTACTCCTTTTCCTATTTTAAGCGCAATGTAGCACTTAACTTAATAAATTTAAGTATTATTTTTAACTGCTGTTGTTTAATTTAGTATATTTAAATTAACTTTGGTATAAACACTCTGTCATCTATGAGTAATATGTTTTGAATCACAGAACTGTTTACCTCATTTCAACGCCTGATATGTCAAACAAATAAACTAGTTTAAATCGCAAAGCATACCAGAAGAATGTATTTATGTTACTTTGAATCAAATTTGATTACACTCTCTTTACAATTCTATGAAAAATAAAAACACGAAGCAACTTTATTGCATTCAAAACCACAAAAAGCTTTCATTTCGGAATAATCCCCAACACACCAAACGCAGCAGAAGAAAAAGGCAACTTTTTCGCTCTACGCTAACACAGGCGCACTGTCGTGTGAAATTGGGTACACACGCTCCACCCCTAGCCAAGAATTATTCATATAGATAACAAACATGGCTCGTATCCGGCCTTACACGGACAGACAGCGCTATCCTTCACTTTCATCCTAGCTGCAACCCGGACCCGGATGGAAGTCTATTTTTAATACATGAACCGGGTCGAAACCGCCAGTACGATCGAGCTGGTACGTCGGACCGATGCAATAATAATTCATTACAACGCGTTTGCTATTATTACTCCCTCTTTGTGGCACGTTACCCTGCCAGGTGATCGGAGACGATCCGAGTTTAGCGTCTCTACCCGCAAGGCAATAACCGGGCAGCCTTGTTTCACCGCCTTTTCTTACGCTTTAACCTCCTCCCGGTCCAAAATGGTGATTTGATACAGTTTGCGTATCTTCATCCTCACCACCAAAAGAAACCCACGCCGAACTTCGGTTTTTCATCGGCAGTCGTGGTATGGAAAATTTATGCCCCAAGAAAAACGGCCCATCGACCTAGCAGACCGGCGGAAGTGCACAAGAAAAATGGACTAAAAGCTGTGGTGGGGAATAGCAATATCTCGTTCTTTATCATACCGGTCAGAGCAGTGGAGCTTGCCTAACACTCGATTGTGTTCCGGTGAAACACCGCCCTTGTTATTGACAGTCTCAGTCAACCATCGTCCTCGTGAGCTTTTGCGTTTGCGAATTTGCAAAGGCGGAAGGCCCACTGAAACAACTCTTCGTCCTGGGAATCCGGACGATCCTTGGACGATGCAACAAACGCAATTCTTCCTTCGCCCTCTCCCTCCATCTCCGTGATAATCGAAAGCACCGGGAAAGCTAACGATGGCAAACAAGAATAATGCATAAAATATGCAAATCAAAGCACACGAGTTCACTACCTTCGCATTCGATGAGATTTTACAAGCTTCTGTTCGACGCCACAACAGCAGCAACGTAACTCGATGTTCGATGCTGATGGCTTTGTTTGCTCGTGATGGTGCAAGACCGATTTCCTTTTTCGGCACCGATTCGTGCGATGAAGGTAATCATTTTATATTAAAAACGGTCAAATAAGGTAAGAGAGACGGTATGTGGGTCTGAAAGCTCGATAGCTGAGATTATGTTCAATTCAATTACTCACAGGAGAGGAAAGGTTTTATCCAACCAAATTTCGGCTAATTTTATCAAATACCGATTCGGAATCATCGATCATTTTGGATGAACCTTTCCTATTTGAATTATTTATTTTGATGGACGATGTCTTTTACGCTGAAAAATCTTTTAAAATTAAATTGCAATATCTAATATTTATAGTATTGCAGTACTTATTCTCATCTATTACTATTACCCTTAAATCTTCATATATTTACTTCTCTTATTTAATTTCGATTTCTTTAAACAGTCATTTTGTTACGTTCAATCCCGGTCGTGCAAAAAGAAAACTGATTCTTTATAGTCAGGTGATCAATCCTGACTATTCCAGTGGAATGACCAGGACAAAATTGAAATCAACGAAATGTAGGTGAATTCCGCGTTGGGACCGACTTTCGGTGCAATTTATTGCTGCGGAAAAGGTACGTGACATGTTTTCTCGACAATGAAAGCTTAAAGTGGAACAAAAGTAATTCCTTTCCAGCACGTACCACGGGCCTTTACATCGAGGTCACACGTAACAGACATCGTACCCATTTTTGGAAGCTACTTGCCATGTACTTTTCCTGCTCTATTGTTCCACACCATGACGCTGAAAGGATAAATAATGTATTTTTTTTTTTTTGGATGTGAAAGTTACAATAGAAAAACATGATGCATTGCAATTTATTCCGTTATACAATTACAGGTATGTAGGTGAAATACCATATGAATAAAACCTCGAATCAAATCATTATTTAAGTCTGATCTTCTCACATAGGGGTCTCACAAACCCGCACGGCCCTCGCGAGCTTATAATGCGGCTCACGATGACTTTGGAAAAGTTAAAATAAATACTGTATTATTTTGACTTTTTTAACAAAAATTGTATTTTCCTTAGACAAAAATCAAGCTGTAGTAATACGAAGCTGTACAAGTCTCGTTAGTATTTTGTTATGAAAACGAGACTCAAACGTTCACTCATCAGTTAAAGATAGCGTCAAATAGCCCTCAACATAGTTATTTTTTAAACAATTCAGTTTACTTTTGAAAATAGCAATCGATGCACGAGCTTGGTGATATTGCACATAACAATGGATATTACGCTTGGTGATCAACGTATCAACGTTCAACGCAAGTGATTCTAGTTTATTTATCTACCATTGTCTAGGTCACAAAGTTTGCCCTGGTGCACAACAATAACATACAATGCTATTGCATGATATTTGAAGTAAAAATCATTGAACCATAATTCTCGTATCAGAACGATATTTCCACTTCACCAAGCAATCAATAAATTTCGGAGTGAAGACACGACTTTCTCTATGGGTTTCCAGCTATTTCTTTTATAATCTGTTTATTATCAGCAATTGATATCATGAATGTTTGTTTACGACATGGGAGCTGGCCTAAATCGCCAAAGCATTACATAATAAAAATGACGAAATTAATGATAAAATAGTTTGACTTTACGTAAAATTCAATTCCAAAAAGCATCTACTCTATATATCCATAAGAAACTTTACTATAGAGTGTGGAACGAAATTTGAATTTATTTTCAGAGAGCTTAACACAAAAATTAAATGAACGTTAAATACATTTATCGCACTATGCAAGCTGTGCCAAATTTCAATGTTCTATGTGCAATTTATCTTCTGTAGGACAAATAAGTAATATTTTGAACAACTAAATCTAACAACTTTGTACATAGTCAAGCCTTACAATCCTATACACTTAAAATTTAATTGACCACCCTTTTTGTAATATTATTCCCGATTACATTTAAGTAGATTGATGAAAAACAAATGTACTAAACGCACTGTATTCATTAAAACCATGCCAACTATGGAACAAAAAGCAGCAAACAAAAGCCTCCCTATGGTAGAGGAAACTAAAGCTGTATTAATTTACACTTTCCACAATGTTTATTAAGTTTGATACATCCCCAATTTCTGAGCCTGCTTCAAACAACATAAACGTAAACTTCCCTATGATTCTTCATATTTTATTGCTCCCTGTCGACAAACCATTAGTCTAAGTGCTTTTGTAGACAAAAGAGCATACATTCAGTCTACCTAATCACCCGCATACTCCAGACTCAGAATTCCTTCCTGAAGCATTCTCCTCCAGCGGTGTGTAAAAGTGTATACTCACCTCAATAATATTTCTATTTCCAGGCTCCCGTTATGTTATAGAAATGAATGAGAACGATATTTCTTTTCTTCCGCGTACAAATCGCATCCTCTTCAGCCGTAGCAAAAATGAAGACGAACTAAACTTCACTTCACCTGCGAAGAAAAAAAAAGTGTACATCCAGTCAGGATGAAGCGCGATTTATTGCTTCCCGCAAACACAGACAAGACGAAAGTACAGCGAATGACCACCGTTATTAATCGTAGATTACCCCGCGCGACGCAATCGTCTGAGCTTGACCACCTTTGCACCTTTACAAAGCACCTTTGTGTGTGTGTGTGTGTGTGTGGCAAGCAAGCAGGGTGAATAATGATAAACGCAAAATCTTCGCTTCCTAAAAAACGGTTCTTTGATGGTCTTTCCAATTCGTCGGAAACGTTTTATCAAAAGTGAAACCGGAGCCTTCGCGGTGGTCGGAAATGGGCTAACCTATATTTTTCTCGCCCTCGTGGATTATCCCCGCATGGCAAGACAAAGAAAAAAGTTTCACCTTTCAATGTCCGCACACGGTGGCAATGTCCAACAAGAGTATCACATTGCGCGGCATTCGTTGTTCGCGCTTGTTGTTTATTTGGAATGAAACGCAATGAAACATCAAACCCTGCGCGCCGGCGTTCATAATTCTTTGAAGTTAAAAAATACACAATTTGCATATCGTGAGTTTGAGCCAGCGAAGGGAAGGAAATTTATGCCACGGGAACTGTGGGGTGCGTAATATTAGCCGTTGGTAGATGCTAAAATGGGCCCTACGCGGCGTAATTGTTGGACTAATTTTTATAGCTGCAGTTAAAATGGCGATAAAACATAATGAAGGTATTTCTCGGTGATCGTTGAGGCTGTTTTACTCTCTTTGCAGAAATGGAACGTTTTCGTACCGTTGTTGTTGATAACATGTTAACTCTCGGTAAAATAAACTAGAACTAACTCCATGAGTCATTGGAACGAAACTATCCTACAGGAGTGACCAAATGATGGAACAACTTTAGCATACTTTACTCATTTTCGACAACGAATAATCCCACAGTCGTAGTTTTCTGTCCTCAAGCCAAAAGGTATGCCAAAACAATTTCCCCTTTCCCGGAACGGTGAACTGATTCTGGGGGAGTAAAAAGAAAAAAAATACAATACCACGGGTTTATCGGAATGAAATTTATGGCCATCACTTGGGGTTGGTTAGGTTGGAAAATGTGTTGCGAAGATTTATTACGGTATTCTGGTACTGTGTAACCGATTCTTCGTAACGTTGCGATTGGCCGTGCTACCTTTTCGCTCCGGACACGCTCACCCAATTGCAGCCCGAAAATAGCCTACACCAAGATGAATATGTGAAAATTATACCATCAAAAAGCACCACCCTGGAGCAAAACTTTCCTACCACGAGCCACACTGTTCGACCATGCGACCATTTACGAGCAAATGGTTTTTAAAGTTTGATAAATTCTTGGTACGAGAGATGTTCTTGTTTTGGCTCGTTCCTGCAAAAAGGGGCAAAATACGTATACGAGTCCTTGTCAATGCGAGCCTGTCCACTTGCACGGATGTGACGGACGTTGGAAGGAAATGTTGGAATGAATGGTTGGTTGTGGGGCTTTTTTTCTCTCCAATTTTGTCAGCACAACTTTTACCATTTGAAGTTGTACCTAGGAGGAAAGGGATTCAGGAAGGGGAGTAGTCCGTGAAAGTATGCACACATGGTGCACCTAATTACGATACACAGTGTGCTTTTTTTTGCTGGTTCATTTTTTAGGTCAGTAGTCGTTCGGTATGTGTTACACTGTAAAGGAAATGTTGAAGGTGATTCCTTTTAATCAGAGTTTTTGTTGGCAGTTTTTCAAGTATTAAATGATTAAAACGACCATCATACATTTTTATTCCATTTTAGATTTCTATTCAATGAACCCAACTATTTTGTATTGGCATTTACTTGCTATAAGATTGGCATGGTGTGCCGAGCAGGACCATAATATCGTAACGAATTAGGGTGGTCCCGTAGTTCATCAACTCGCACGACTTAACAGCATGCCCGGCGTGGGGTGGTGTGGATTCAATACTAGAATTAACCGTGCCCCATAGCAAGGACTGACTGTCCTGCTGCGTGGTACTGAATAAGTCTCGAAAGCCTGTACATGCCGGCATGACCGCGTAGGGACGATACGCCAAATAGAAGAAGAAGAAGAAGTAGAAGAAGGAGACCATAACGTATTCATGCCAAATTTGAACATTTCCCTCAAGCAAAAATGATATTCATACAGAAATGCTACATATTTGCCAAATGTGATGGAAATTATAAAAAAAACGAATTCGTGTCTATAAAACACACTTGGGCCCATTTGAGTATCCGGGTGAGATCGAGTCCCTATAAACCGGATCAAACGGCGATCCACTATAAAAAGTAAAAATAGTTAGAAACACAGTATTTCGAACAACTTTTCATCAACTGCTTTCCGAAAAGATTCGATGGAGACTGTTGGAAAATGTTTACTTCCCGTAAAAAATGTAAAAACTAATAATATGCCAAAAATTATAGTGGATTATAGTGGAAAATTTCCAGCTTAAAAAGTAAAAAAAAAAATTATATATACGATTTATTGGTAAAACCATCTTATTTTAAAAAGCTATGTTGAATTGAAAATTGTACGTTTAATTTCGATGGTAATGAGCAGCATTATAGACTTTTGCAAATTGCATCGTATTCGTACACCATTTTCACGAATTCATTTCCTTGGTTTTAGTCAATAAGTAAAGTTATTGCGTGTCCAATATACAAAGAAATTTTTTGCATGTAGTCAAATAAAGTTATAGTAATTGATATAGGAATAAGTTGCTGTAAGAAAATAAAATATATTTAAGGAATTCCTGGCCTAATTTTGATGCATACCTGTGGTGTTTAGTTTTAGCTTTGTTGTACCATGTGTAGAGCAAAATTATTTAAGGAAATTACGAAAATAATAATATTTACTATTGACTGAGTATAGACTATAATTTGCAAATTAGTTCGTAGCTAACACCAGTTAGGTCAAAAGTTTCGTATTTTACAAAAAAAAAAACTTCTATATGAAACAAAATTTTAGGTTTTATGTCCGATATTCGACCCGCAGTGTTCATGAGCATCTTCTATCCGGCCTTAGTCCGGCAGCTTAAAAGTCTGCCGACCCCTGATCTAGTGCATTTGCTTGTTTATTGGTTTTATGCTTTCCGAAGTTACTTGTAGCAACTACAGCAAGATGATGGCAAATATTAAAAATCATGATCTACATATAAAACAAAGACAATAAGGAAATATACCATCAAAACACAGATAAACAAGCTGAATAAGCAAACAAAAATTAAACTTTAGTCTTGACCGACTCAACGCAAATCAACGCAGCTGACAAGTCCAGTAAAAAAAGTGTACAAACGGTGTGCAAGTGTGCAAACGACCCGGCTAAGATTCGCACCATCAAAAAGCCATCGACTTGTGGGGCGCAATCTTTTCGTGCGCAATCGACTGCATAATGTAAGAAGTGTAAAAACGTTTCAGCTCCATTATTGTGTTCCCCGGGAACGATGACGCTATCGAAAATCAAACAACAGGGCCATAAGGGACCACAGGGGAGAATGCGGGCGGTTGGTTCACCGGAGTGGTAAAGCTGCTTTCGATCTGTGCC
Source organism: Anopheles merus (assembly GCF_017562075.2). Lineage (NCBI taxonomy): Eukaryota > Metazoa > Arthropoda > Insecta > Diptera > Culicidae > Anopheles > Anopheles merus. The sequence continues at coordinate 19,807,925 of NC_054083.1, forward strand.
GCGGGGCGTAAAGATTGGGCCACAAAATTTCATAGCCAATCTATAGAAACCGAGCCATTGTGACTTTTGTCCAGCGCGTTACGTTTCGCTTCCCGGGGTTTGGACCGTCCCGGAATGTCGAAGTTGTCGTGCAAGTTGAACAAGGGGCCGAAGACCGCTAAAGCGCATAAAAGATTCAGATCGCTTCTGAAAATAGCAGGTCCAGGTCCAAGAGGATGGACGTCGTCGTGAGAAAGCAGTTAGAAATCACCAGTTGTACTCTGTTAGCAAGTCTCTGCTTGATTTGAAATGATTGCTTCGGAAAAGTGATTGTTTCGGAGAAAAGGTGCAAGATTTTCTCGATTAACAAAGTTTGTTAGTTTTTTTTTCGCGGAAAAACATTATCGGAAGCCTGTCCATCGTTCCGCGGCAGTCTGAAAATAGAAGACAGTACCATATAAAAATGAGTGTAAGCAACTATGGTACTTACAGTCCTTTCATTTAGAAGTTTCAGCAGTAGAATATGCCAAAGTAGCTTTCGTAAACGTCATAAATTTCAGCTTAAAAAGAGTGCATTAAACAATGCTTAATTAATTTCATCCGTTTTCTGTCTCTTTCATCTGGGCAAAGAAGTGCCGCTAGAAGTGCCGTTGATTATCGCTTCACGATCTTCCTGTCCGCTATTCCATTTCATGCAATAAATTCCAACACTTCCAAATGCTGGACGACGGCTGAAGTTCAAACGAGCCACCGAAACGGTTCACAACTCCTTCGCTGCGCTATCTTAATTGCTCTTGTTCCGCACCGACGGTCACCGAGACGCGCGGCTAAATTGTACTGTGTGCAACAACCAACAGAGAGAAAAAACGCCTTAAACCACGTGCTAAACAGCTCACCGACCGCAGCATACCACCCAAGTGTGCCGACAACGCGGACGGCAACAAATGAGGACATTTTGGTTGTGCTTTTCTCGCTTTTCGCGCATCACCGGTTTATGCTTACCGGGGTGCGATGTGCCGTTTCGTCTTACTGACTTTTCTTTGTTGGTTTTCGCAGTATTTGCCGCGGTGATACTGGCGGTGACCTCAATAAGGGTGATGTTCGCTTCGGTTGTAATGACCAAATTTAGATAACGGTTTGCTGTGCTTTTCGACTCGTCTGCACGCCCGGAAGGATCCATAACTTTAAAGCTTAAACGTGCAGATACTCCTGCGACGACAGGTTGCTTGTCCGCTCGGCACTTGCTATCAACAATTGTCGCTCTTGTCTTCCTGAACTTTGCCGTAGAAGGAGCGTTTTTAAGATGAGGGTTTATTGCATGTTGTATTATTTTACATTATGAAAATGTTGAATATGAATTAGAAATATACAAAACGAAAACAGAATTGAACTTGAGCAACAACTTGAATTTGGTCAAATGAATTTCGGTATAATAATGGTACAAAGCCTGTCTGGCTTATGGTAGACCACTCCATCTTAGATATCTTCGACATACTGGTTTACTGGTCAAAAATTGATTCACAAGGAGTTAAACATGATTTCATGATCTTCGCAACAATTATTTACAGTGTCGATTATTTACAATTATTTAGGGCCGGTCTGGTGGTACAGTCGTCAACTCGAACGACTTAACATCATGCCCGTCATGGGTTCAAGCCCCGAATAGACCGTGCTCCCATACGTAGGACTGACTATCCTGCTACGGCAACAAAAAGTCACTGAAAGCCAAGCCCACTTCACTAGTGGTTGACCGGCAGCGGTTGTTGTGCCACAAGAAAAAAAATAAGTGTAAGTTTTACACTGCTTAAGCAGTTTATAGTTCAAGATTTGGTACAGTTTCTTTTATGGAAAACACAAATTACAGGGTTTATAGGGGTATTTTGATTCTAGTGAGAACTGCAACTCATTTTGGATGCCTCGTCTATTGTCTTAAGTTGGTGATTAGTGGTGTTTAGTTGGTGACTTAAGTTGGCAAAGTCGTGTTCGCAACATTATACAACGAGTTGCTGATCAAAACCCACAACTCTAAGGATATTTTTTTAAAACGCTTCTTCATCATTTTGCAAAATCATTTTGCAGCTTTATCAGTTTATTCTGGATTTCATACACAGTTTTTGCACTGCCATTTTTTATTTCAACAACTGTGAAATATATTCACGAAAAGGGGCTGGCTGTGATATTTGGAGGAAATTTGAATAGGAAAATGTACACCTTTATCGCTGGTCGGTTTGCAACTGTATATTCGTTTGTCCTTTTTTTGTATATAATAATTCATGCAGTTCATGATTCATGCAGATCGAGCAGTTTCTAACGTCGAGTAGTTTATAACCTTATCTTAGTTTCCTAACGCTTTGTTTCATGTACAATTCAAATTAAAGTTCGAAAATAATTATTCAAATTCCAACAACAACCTTCTATAATATTCAGCTTCCGTAGATTATTGAATGAAATATATCTTTTCAATATTTTGTTTTAAAACACGAATAATCATGTTATGCCCATTGAACACAAACCCCCCCCCCCCCCCGGTTGAAAACCGCCGCTCTAGAGTCTAGACAATTCAAAAATATTAAATCCGTCATTTTAAATACGTAAAACCCAATTTCAACATTTCCAATTATGTATCAAATGTAGCTGCAAACAACCAATGGCCTTTTTGTTGATTAAAATAAGAAACATTTCAGTTTGTGTCAGTGGAAGTATTCATCAACCGAGATGCATTTTCCATACCTAATTGACAGTTGGTTGCCACTATGTTAGACCAATACGATTTTATAGAAACAATTTTGCGTTCCAAAATCGATTTTATTTTCGCGATCCGGAATAGAAAGAGTCACATAACATTAATTGTATTTAAAAAAAAACGTTTTACGCAGTTAAATACCAGCTAACCTGATCGAACCTACAACTAAGAGGCATTTTTTACAAATTTTAAGTTTCAAAAATAAATAGCATAGTTCGGTTATTTATAAATATATCTCCCAGAAGTAACCTCAGCCAACACACTCCTCTTCTGCTACGAACCCCCATTGCACACGCTAAACCCTGTTACGCAAAATTGAAGCGTTCCCCTCAACGCTATCATTAGTGCCGTTGTGAATTAATGATGTCAGGGAGTTCATTCGTCAACGTTCAAGCACACTGTTGCTTTGTACTCTTTGGAGAATAGTGATACAAAATTGGATGCCATTATCAAGCTGCTACCGTACTGCTGCACATCGTCGCAAATGATATGCATCGTCGTTTTTACTACCCGGTGTAGTACAAAGTTCTAGAGTGCAGAGAGCAAAACGCTTCATTAAAAGCAACCGCTCCCACCACTTCGATGGCGTTGGTCACACGCCTTTTCTAGTTGCTGCCTTGTTTTAAGGGGAGCAAAACAAAAATAGCAACAACGTAGATTGTAGGGCGTTGTCCCCGTTATCGGTGCGAGCGATATCATACTGTCGATTTTGTTACGCCCGATGGTGATGTCACTTGCACACACACTATTCATCAAACCCATGGACGCCTATAATGTTAGATAGCGAGGTGTGTAAACGATCCAACAACAACAACAACAACAACCAGCGCAACAAAAAACTAATAACAATCCCGTTAATAGCCTATCGTATGAATAAAACATTTCGTTTCGTTTCGAAGCGCCACACACCGTCCATCACTTCCGGAGGGCGTGTGATGGGAGAAATTGGGCACGGGACCGGATATCATCATCGAAATAAATTATGTTTTTACCTCACGCGTATGCAGTACCGTCGGGCGAGTGGCACTCCCTCCATCCTACGTTTCTTTCTAACAATAGCTAATCCGACATAAACATTCTAGTAACGTAAAACCATCATTGTTTCGATGGCAGCATCGGAAGTAAAATGCGCAACAGTGAAACAAGCGTTACAAAGGTGATTCGTTATTTCCTCGTTAGAAAACGTGTCCTTTTTCGCTGGACATGATGTTACAAAGATGAAAATAAGACATTTGTTCAATTATATTTTCTTTTTTAACAGCAGTTAAATATTTGAATATAAAATAAGATATGAAAAGGAACATTTTTCAAAAGTCAATTTTTGAAAGAAGAATAAAACATATTTTCGATTTAATATGTTGACGAGTGTCCGACAGGAGTTAGAGTCCTTCCAACTCCAATACGATATAATGTGGTATACTAGTTCTTTCAGTTTTTCAGCTCTGTTTTCTTTATGACATGTTTAATGTTTAAAAAAAATCGTTTCTTTTAAACATTCAGTCTCAATTGTTCGATTAACGGAGTGTGAAGTAAGTTATTCATAGTGGGTGTTTTTGGGAAGGTATCCGCGAAGTTGGCATGTAGCATGTGTATTAGTTTATTTTTGCTGGCGGCTCCCAAAGGTCGGAATCATATTTTTCCCTATTTTCACTCATTTTCTTATTTAAGACTTTCTGGAAATATCGGAAGCTATATATCGGAATACAACTTTCTTCACTTCATTGATGAGGGTACTCTTTAGTTAGGCTTCTGCAAAAATCTGCCCGATATCTTTAAAAATCACGAAAAGCCAAGCACCACAAAAAGGCGTGAATTGTATGATGTACCGATTGGAACTTGGACATCTCTTTTCCTTTAAACCCGCTGTCTTTATTTTAATTGTATTTCCATATATCTTACTTACTTACTTACTTATCCGGCGCTACAACCGCTTTGCGGACGCCTCCACGCCATCTTGCCACCTCAATTTGGGCCTAACACGCCTCCTCTGTCCTTGTGGACGGCATAAAAAGACTTTACGGGCTGGGTCGTCCGTTTCCATGCGTATAACATGGCCAGCCCACCGGAGCCTGGCGAGCTTTATACGCTGTACGACAGTGAGGTCGCCGTACATCTCGTATAGCTCGTCATTATAGCGGCTCCTCCATTGTCCTTCCACACATACGGGGCCAAGTATCCTTCTGAGCACCTTCCATGTCCATGTCTCAGAGGCGTATGTGAGTACTGGTACTATATAGGTACTATATAGTCCCAGCTTCGTCCGTCGCGACAGGTTCTTTGAGGTGAACTGCTTTTTCAGGCTGTAGAATGACCGGTTGGCAGCCAGCATCCTTGCGCGCAACTCAGTTTCCATGCTATTGTCGTTGCTGACCTTTGATCCCAGATAGGTGAATTGTGGCACGACTTCAAAAGTGCGTTCACCTATCTGCACGTCACGCCTACGTAGATTCTGATTATTTGTTGGCGGGCCCGCTGATGTTGCCACCATCAGTTTGGTCTTTGCCTCGTTTATCTGCAATCCGAGGTTCTCTGCCGCCTGCTCGATCCCTTGGTAGGCTTCTGCTACATAGGAGAGCCGCAGACCAATGATGTCTATATCATCAGCGTATGCCAGGATCTGGGTTGACTTATAGAAGATGGTTGCCGTAGTCTCCACCCTCGAGTCACGGATGGCTCTCTCTAGCGCCAGGTTGAATAAGAGACAAGCAAGCCCGTCCCCCTGGCGCAGACCTTTGGTGGTAGCAAAAGGTCCTGAGAGTTTTCCATCCACCCTCACCTGGCATGTGACGTTGGTCATAGTCATTCTAACTAGCCTTATCAGTTTGGCCGGGATTCCAAAAGAGCTCATAGCGTCATACAGTTTTACCCTGGCTATGCTATCGTGCTATGCGGCTGTGAAGTCAATGAAGAGATGGTATGTGTCGTGTCTGTATTCAGCCATCTTCTCCAAGATCTGCCGCATGGTGAAGATCTGATCAGTGGTAGATTTTCCGTTTCGGAATCCTCTTTGATAGTTTCCGACTATCTCTTCGACGTGCGGGGCAAGGCGATCCTGAAGGATCAGGGAGAATATTTTATAGGCGTTATTCAACACCGTAATACCCCTGTAGTTGTTGCAGTCCAACCTATCTCCCTTCTTGTATATGGGGTAGATGATGCCGAGATTCCAATCACAAGGCATCGATTCGCTATCCCACACCTCAGTAACAATTTGATGAATCTCGTTTTCTAGTCGTGCACCTCCATTCTTGACCAGTTCGGCTGCAATTCCGTCGGTTCCGGGTGCCTTGTTATTTTTCAGCCGACGGATAGCCTTTCGTGTTTCTTCTATGCTAGGTGGCAGTAGCATGACACTATCTGCTAGTGGCGCTTCTAGCTGTTCGCTAAACTGGTCATTGAGTAATTCATCAAAGTACTGAGCCCACCGCGAGAGGACCTCTGGCTGGTTACTGACCAGATCTCCATCCTTGTTGCGACAGCAGGTTACCTTAGGTACAACGTTGTTTCGGTGACCTGCTATCGCTTGGTAAAACTTTCGTGTCGGTCCGTACGCCTCTCTGGTTTGCTCGAGTTCCCGCATGTTTTGCTCTTCCAAAGCATGCTTCTTGGAGCGGTGAACTCGTTTCTCTTCGCGTCTGAGCCGTGGATATTCCTCTGCGCATGCCCGCGTTCTATGCCGTTGCTGCATTGCTCGGTATGGAGCATTCTTACGTTCGGTCACTTGTCTGCATTCATCGTCGAACCAGCCAGATTTGGTGTTGCCACGACGTGGTGGGAGTATATTTCTTGCACAGTTTATTATTTTTGTTTTTAGAGCGTTCCACCTCTCGCTCGTAGTTTCGTATCTGTCTTCTGGTAGTAGAGACTCTTCTAAAGCGGTTTTGAATTCCTGTTGGACAGTAATGTCCCTTAGAGAGTCCGTGTTGAGCCGAGGCTGCGTGTTTTCTCCGCCCCCATTGGCGCGGGGGCGGGCGATTCTACAACGTATCACTAAGCCAACCAAGTAGTGATCGGAATCGATATTGGCTCCTCGATATGTTCTGACATTTAACAGACTCGACTGTCGTCGGCGGCTTATTAACACGTGGTCGATCTGGTTGAAGGATTCTCCACCCGGGTGCGCCCATGTAATCTTGTGGATTTTTTTGCGCGCAAATTTGGTACTTCCTACAACCAGATTGTTCGCTGCGGCGAACTGGACCAATCTACTACCATTATCATTACTGTGCTCATGCAGAATGTGATAGCCAGTGTATTGGCGGTACATTGGCTCCCTACCGACTTTTGCGTTGAAGTCCCCCAGGATGATTATGAGGTCACGCCTGGGGCACGCATCTACGATTCTAGCGAGGCGGCCGTAAAAAAGGTCCTTCTCCTCTTCCTCTTTATCTTCGGTAGGGGCGTGAACGTTTATGATGCTTATATTAAAGAATTTGCCTCGCATGCGCAGGGTGCATAGCCTATCGTTTATAGCCTTGAAATCCATGATTGCGGGTTTCAACCGGGGACCTACGGCGAAACCCGTTCTGAGCACGCGGTGGCGGTCGTGGCAGCTGTAGTATATGTCGTAGCAATGCTTACCACGCCTGTTGTGCACACCGTTCCCTAGCCACCGAATCTCTTGTAAAGCTACGAGGTCCATGCTCAGTGTGGCTAGGGCATCATCAAGTTTTTTCAAGGCTCCGGCTTCGTTTAGAGTGCGTACGTTCCATGAGCCCATTTTCAGAGTAGTCCGGGGGCATTGCGTATGGTCGGTATCGGGATGTCCGTTTCGAAAACTTCTGTGGCTTTCCGTAGTCGTTGATTCATGGGACTGGGTGACTGGCCCCGCGCCCACGTGACCGTTTTTTTTAGCGTCGGGTTGCCCCCCCGACGTTCAGGCACCCAGTTTCCCGGGATACCCACCCCCCTCCTGGTTCGCCATGTGCCACCATCCGCCCGAGGGGTTGGGTCAAGCCCGTGTACCCAAGCTTGGATATGTGGTGACACATGTTACCACTCTGCACGACGAGCCTGTATTATCCCTCAATGGGGCTTCGGATCCCATCCCATTACAGAGCATATATGCAGAGCATTCCATATATCTTATTTATACTCAATTAAAGATGGTGGAGTATTTGTGATGAAAAGTTGTAAAAAAGGCTAGGAAAAAATGTAGATACGATTCTAGGTCAAAGAATAAGTCCTTAATTATTTTCGCTGAAAGCAATGCGGTGTAGTGATGGGTGATGGAAAAAAAAAACAAAAAAACAAAAACACAAAATATCTTAATGATATATTTTAGTATAAAAAGGTAGAATTTTATTCACCGCCTAACCCAGCCACCTACCCAGTCAACACCGCTCAACTGCGGCCCGAATATTTTCAAATCTAATCCGGCCCGCGACCCAAAACGGGTTTGACATCACTGGTTTAGATCATATTTAGTTATTGAAAACTCCATAAATTCATAAATTACGTAACACAAAAATGTCCCAAACTCACATCTTACCCCGGAAGGATGCAACGTAAATAACATTTATTTGCAAAATGTTCCTCTTCCTACATTTTTTAAAACTATACAATTTATCCTTCTAAAAAGTTCATCGCTCACTAAAAATGATAAAATTAATTTACTCATGCCTATGCCTAATGGATTGTATTTTTCCTACGAACTGGATTGTAAAATCTCGAACACTTTCTTACCCTTGCGCTGGTTAAAAGAGGATAGGTCCTTGACCGTCATCACACCAAATTTAACTCTCGCCTTTCGTGAAAAAAGGTTTCACTGCTTTCAGCACCTTCGAACCCGCCAACATTAAACAAATAGCTCCACCGTTACCACCGCATGTGTGAGGCTCTCTCTATATTTTTTTGCACAGTTTCGTTTTTCTAAACGAAGGCCAAGAATTATCCAAACGGCAAACGATTTTGTACCGTTTTTTTTCCATCCTCAACAAAATGGATACCAATGTGGTAGGATTACAGGTTGTGGCTATTTGGATTGGGATAGCAAAACTTAACCCCGACGCCTCAGCCCACCCATCCCATCCATCTATTTCGCCATCGATTCCTGACCCACTAAGTTGTACAGCGTCAAAAGAAACCCGTTGACGGCAAGTGCTCAATCATATCCCCCCCCCCCCGTCTTTGTCGTCAGTGGTGCCATCTTCTGGCAAGTCCCACCAAACGAGCGGACCCGAGATGCGTCCGTAAATGGGGTCGCTTATTACGATTACGCTTTGCGCTCACGATCCTCGTGCTGCGTCCGGTCTCGCACCGCTTAGCAGCAAAGCTCTTCCCAAACTCTGCTTTGCAACGATGTCTGTTTGTGTCGTTTTGACCGGGCGAGGGGATGATGTGGAGTGCGAGCGAGAAAATAATTAAATTCGCTCAACGATAAAGCACTCGATGCGTCTTATCGAGATGATGAGGGCCGGATGTCTGATCGGGAAATAAACCACCCCACCCGGAAGGCTTCCATGGATGAGCAGAACGAGGTTTGGCTCAATTTAGAATCGCCCGCTTCGATGGTGGTGCGAAAAAGAGGGGGAAAGATAGAGAGAGATCGAATTGAAACGGGCACGATAATGCATCAGCTCCATGGGAACTGCACCGGTTCGGCTGTGTTTGTTTGCCAATCCTTTAGGGAGCGTGGTTTAATCACACCCACCTGGAGTGGAGTGCCTACCACCCCACAAACAAGCCTGGGTATGCAAATTTAATGAAAAAACTTTTACTTACCAAGCCCATTCAACAGACCACCCATTAATGGAAACGAACAGACGAAAGAAATCAACGGAAAGCGCTTGAGTGCCACTCACCATGGAGACGCCTGGTGGTTTGTACTTCTTAGTGCAACGAAACACTCGCCCAGCCGCGCTCTGGGGCGTTAAAAACAAATAGAAATAGAATAGACGAGGAAAATACACACACACAGCCATAGAGAGCCTGATTCTTTCCAAACCAAATCTTCCCCCTCTCGCATACTTCAGTTCCGGTTGGATTAGAGGAAAACTTTTCCTATTTGCCCTTATCGCAAGCGCATGTTCTCGAGTGTCGATCAACCCACTTTTATCCGTACACTAATTGCACTCTAAAACCTTGGAAGCGCGACGAACGAAACAAACAAAAAACGCCACCTTCAGCCCGCAAAGTGCACACAAATGGAGAAAAATAATCACTCTAATTACCTTTCGAATGAGGTCATTTAGTGCCGGAAAAGGTTTTGCGGTAAATACGTTTTCCACACCAACAACGCAATCCCTATTCAAGGGTGTGTGTGCGTCCGTTTGCGTTTACTGCACATTTCGGTGCACTTCCGGTATTTTTATTAGTTATTTGAACGCGTTTCTGAGCTGAAATTAAAAGTTATCACCCATTCGCTATACCAACACAAAGCGTCTGATTTACGACGATACATCAACAACGCAATATTATTATCAAATACTGTTGAGCGTACCAAGCTTTGTATGAGAGAAGTAAACAGTCCACCACGTACGTACCAACTGCGCGCTCCACTTTTCGTAATACACATTTCCTGTTCGAAGTGTGTCGTCATGGGAGTTTCAGGAAGTTCGTAGAACAGCCCCCAAACTAAACGGGCGCACTCGCCTCGGGGCGTGCAAAACGTGATAAGATAAGAATTGAGGAATGATACACGCGAGAGCACTTACTTGCGTATGCCCAGCACGTCTAGCGGCTGCTGCTTGGAGCGCAACAAAAGAACAAACACACACCCAGCTATACACGTACATCGTTGGGGCAAAGTGTCGTGAAAATCAAACGCACAGTAGTTGGCACAGTGCAGTGCAGACAGACGGACACCATTAGCTGAAGAGCTGGTCGCAAACCACTCAGAACACGAAAGCCCGGGGCCCTCTGCTTCAAAACCAGATACTAAAAGTAATGGAAATGGTCAGTGTTAAAGCCAGCAGGAACGACCACCAGGGGAGAGGGGTACCACCGGATCAAATCGATACCCACGGCTTGAAAACTTATTAATTCATGTGTGTTTTGGAAGGATGGGCGAAAGGTCGGCGACGCGGATGGAATGCTGATGTTGTTTTAGTTTATTGTTTACTGCTTTCTTTACGTTTACCGATTTGTTCGTTGTTGTTAAACGCCATTTCTTGTTGCAAGATACGGGTTTGCATTACATTTTGTTTCCAATCACCACCATTAAGGAAAAAATCCACAAGACTTTGTTTGAACTAGCTTTTTTGGATTTTTTTGGATTTGACAGAATATTACATCTTTTGACAGTTTTAGCAATAGTAACTGCAAAAAGGTTGGTTGTTTTCTTGTAAAAAGGGCGTTTTTAATTCCACAACATCAATAGAAAAACTTAGTAAAAATAAAAACGTAATTTAAACGTTATAATTAAAAATGAGAAAATAATTTTGAATGTTCAATAGCAATATTTTAAACATCAATAATTCATTTTATTCTACAATTGGGTTAATAATACCAACTAATTAAATTCTTTTCTGATATTGTAATGAACTTTACCAGTTTAATTTTAATAATAAGTCAAGCAAGAAAACCATAATTTGTCTTTAGTTTTCCATCCAAGAAATGTGATTTGTTGCGTCCCTTTTTCAATACGCCATCTACGGCCGCGGGGCCATGTAGTTTCTGAACGCTCATTTTCTCAAGCACTCATGAGATCTTTTGAGAAACGTACGTTCTCAAAGTGTGTTAAATCGGCACAAGATCAGTTTAAGAATTTTTGAGAATCTTTGATAATATTGACGATGCATCGATTGGTTATCTGAAATATGAGCAATTGTGCTGTTCGCTTTTCGGAAATTACGTTGGAAATTGTTTTCAATGTTTATAATTGAAAAAGGTTTATAACACTTGCGATCAAAAACTCTAGAGATTCTATTTAAAGATCCAAATAAAGCTTGAGTGGCTTTATCTGTTTCTCAAAATGAGAAAAATTAACGACAACCGCGGGTTAGCGTCTGAGAACAAATTTGGAGTGATTGAGAGACTTAAATGAGTGCTTGAAATTTGTTTCTAGTATGATAAGGAAGTGATATAAGACAAATTAACTTGTACCTCATACATAAGAAATTTGTGTACAGTCTGAACTCATTGGTTGAACGTCGATTCCCTGCCAACTAATGAATATGTACTTTTTAGTGATTTTTGAGATTTTTTTTCAGATGCCGGGGTTTCCATACAAATGCATGATTTTTTATTGAATTGCCAGCCAACTATCGAGCGTTCTACAATTGAATTTTGACTGTTTTCACATTATTTTTAGCATTCAATGTGGTTCCTGAAAATAAATAGTTTATTATGATTAAAGGTACTATGTATCCATTGCATTTTTAATGTTTCATTCAGTTAAACATCAATATGGATGCTTATATGTGCAGCCAAACTAAACTATATGTCAAACTTTAACATTTTCCTACTACATAATAAACTTTCCACCAAAACAAAATGGCATAAAAATATAGAGAAAAAAACAATATTCCCGAGAGATCTTTGGTTGAACGGTTTCTAGACACAGGCATCACTTCCAAGCGATCCGAAGTAATTTCGTTCCTTCGGGGCAAAAATTCAATTGACACCTCACAAACAGACCCCGCCAACATATCCTGCCGCCAGTCCGGCCAGTCAACACACAGCACAAGCAATCATCTGCTGGTTCGGGCCAGAAATTCTTCTATCATCGTTGGAAGCAATCATCTCCCTCCTCAATGCCCACCCAACTTTCGCTCCTTAGTGATTTCCGTTTACACACACCCATCTTCCCATCGAGTATTCCATCCTGCCAAGCGTTATCATTCCTACACGGCTCAAAAGTATCGTAAGAATAAAATTAACTTACCATCAACTACTTCCGATGACGGCTAGTCATCATGTTTCCAAACACTCGCTCACACACACACAGCTTCACGGTGGCCTAATCGATCTAATAAGGTTTAAAATTATTCCCTCTTCCTCTACAGGACCTCCGTTGTGTTGGCCGTGGACAAGGCTGTCGATGTGAAATGCGGGAAAGCAGCAACACACTAACACGGTTAGTGTGACCCACACCCAGCACGAACAACAGAGCCCAGCGTGCTAGACAGGCGAAAGTGCTCAAGTAGAGCGTTTGAGCTTGAACCCAAACCCTCACATCGATAACAAGCGGTCAACGCGGTACGGAAAGCAAACAAAACAAGCAAAAGAAAAACAGGGGAAAAACAATCAAAAGATAAAGAAGAAAACACGTTCGCGCCGGACAAAAAAAACCACGATACCCACTCTTACCACCATGGACAACCTTACGGCCGAGCTGTCAAACTTTACCGCCGCCCCCACGGCGGACGGGTTCGTGGGGCCAGTGACAGCCGGGCAGCTGGCTGGCGCCGTCATGTCAACGCTGCTGGTGCAGCTCGTAACGGCAGCAACAAGTAGTTCCCGGACACCGACAACCTCCTTACCGCCACCCCTGCCCACTGCCGAGCAAGAGCGCGACCATTACTACGACCCAAAGCACACGACCGGACCCACGCCACCGCCGGCAGTGGGACTGAACGAGACCGAGCCTAATTTATGGTTCGTAACCTCGTTAGCTCTCTCTTCCCGATCTCAGCAGCAACAACAGCAGCAGCAACAGCAGCAGCAACAACAGCAGCAACAACATCATCAACAGCATCTGCACCACACGACGACGGGAAGTGGCAGCGGAAGCGACAGCAGCACCGGGCTGGGAGAGGTTTCCCCCGTCACACTTTCCACCGAATGGCCGCGTCTCGCTCGATTACTGCTGCTAGCCTGCCTATCCGTCGTCGGCAGTATCGGCAACGTTTTCATGATATCGTCCGTTATGATAGAAGACCATCTGAAGAAAGCAGGTGGGTATTTATGTGTGTGCGCGCGTGTTTGTTTGATTTCGCAAGGAGCGGATGGGGTTTGCGTTGCTCCTTGCCGCACCACCCACTCTCTAGCGCCCATTCACTAGTTGATCCCAGTCGGCCATGATTTTCAATTAGGTTATTACTTTTACTCCGATTACTTTGGCAAAATACGAAACGAGGAGGAGGTAAGCAACGAAACAGGAGCGAGAGCGTTTCGGATGTCATTTCGGATGAAACTGTCAGGGGCAACATGTCTTAGACTGGGCGGAAACCCGGGGACAACTTGTCTTTAGTGTGACAGTTTGGGAAAGTTAATTTTAGTGCTGCGAAGCACACGATCGAAGTTAAATCGTGCTTTACGCAGATGCTTTTACATTTGCCGGTGGTTTTCAGCAAAAGAAAGGGGACAGCCCGTGGATGTTGAGTGAGATTTTGTGAAATTCCACACCGAGGTCGTGCTATACAGACATAAGTAAATCATCAATATCAAATCATTTGAATAACGATTCCATTTTTCTGATTGATTCATGACATTCGTTTTAGTTCTGCTATGGGTACTACTACCAATCAATCACAGATAGTAGAGCCGCTTCTAGTGGCTACTAAAGTCCTACATTATGAAGATTTTATCTTCGTACAATACAGATTTCTAAGTCACCAGAACATGGTTGTAAAATCACGAATGGATTGAATAACATCATTGATTCAAAACCTTAAGCTTTAACAACATGGTACAACAACATGACTTTTTTGTAACATTGTGTATACTTTATAAGCAGATTTTAAAAAAATGTGTATACAGTGAACCCTCTCTTATTTGACACCTCTCCAATTTGAAAAACCTCTCTTATTTGAACATTTTGCACAGTACCTTGATTTCCAGTACATTTTTGTTTCTCTAACTTGGAAAACCTCTGAAATCTGTGTCACTCTTATTTGAGTATGGTGTTGCCATGGTTATTGAAAGATATATGCTCAAATTAGCGATTCTGTTCGCAGTTTCCTATAGCAACAGTTAAGGCTGCATACTAAATGCTCTGTCTCTTTCTTGTTTGTATGGACCTTTCATTCACTTTAAACCTCTGTAATTTGAAAATCCCTCTTATTAGACAGTCCCATCGCCTCTCAAATAAGAGAGGGTTCACTGTATTTGTAATCAATTTACAACACAAAATAGCTATTACGGATGGCTAACAGAACATTCAAGCTTCTTACCAGTCATTGTCAACAAAATATGGACCTCAATAACATATTTCTGGTACTAAATCTTCCCTTTTTGACTAACAGGCAATAATATTGTGTGCCATGTTTTCTTAGTTTCCGTAACTATGTGTCCCAAACATGATTAATCCATGTTGCAAAACAAGTAAGCAATGGAAAATTTGTTAAAATACTATGATTTTTATTCCGATTTTAAAAGCTTCGAAAGGACTAACGTGCGTCACTACATTAATACCTGTTTTTTCAGTTATTGCCTCCAATTTTCGCTTCAAAATCATCTATATTTAGCTGCAAGCCAATCGTTTTGTTTACACATTTTATAACTGTTTGCAAATAACTGAATTTATGTCATTTTTTTAGACTTTGAAATTCACTCAACGAATAAATTGAATAAACGAATGGAATTTGATATATTATCATTGTCGTGCAAATTTAGAAAATATCAGTAGAATTATTTAAATCACACCATGTGGGTTTGAGAAGACGGGGTTTATATTTATTACCAGAAGGATTACACATACTTACGAAACAAAATCATGTAATCCCTTTTATTAATTCATTAAAACTGCGTTGAGAACTAACGTACCAAAGGTGATTGAGTTGTACAAAATGAGCTCAAAACAACACTTGAAACCTTCTTGCTGCCAACCATTATTTGAGCAAAGGTAGAACCAAAAACTCGATCACGATTCTCAGAAAACACCACCCGCTAACCCAAATCCGAAGGCTTGCGTTTCAGTTTTTCTTCTGTAAAATGGCTCACATTACAAGAACCCGAACCCTTCCCCACCCAAACCACCTACAATCTTCTGCTGAACCCCACAGCTAAATGAAAAACATACACGGAAAGGACGTGATTTCTCTTCAAAGTTAAACTTGTTCCTAGTTCCCATAAGAAATAGTCTATTTGCTTGCCGTTTTTCCCCTTTCTTCTTTCACTATCTCTCTCGCTCTCTCTATTTATTTTTTTAACTACTAGCTCAGATGTCTTGTTCAACGCTTCTACCTTTTAGCAGTGTTTTTGCGCGATTTTCTTCTATTAAAAACTAGTTCTCTTTCCTGACCATTTCAGTATCTGTAGAGAGAGGCTCTAGAGCCTTCACTGCTTCACTGCTAGCAAACATTGTAGCCAAAGATTTGCCACCTCATGGGAAGCAGCAAAATTCTGTTGGGTCTGTTTGATTTTTCTTCGCTCTACCGAGTTCTAGCACCGATAGAAACCGTCAATTCACGTCCAGGGGACTAGGATTGACGTGTGTAGTAGAGAAAAAAAAACTGCTAAAAGTAGAGCAAACATAGTTCAAACAGTTGCTACTTTCTTTTTCCACTTTTTCTCTGTCACTTTTACAAAACATATCGATAAAAACATATTTTTTGCAGCATTTGTCAGTTTTATTTCTTTAGGAACAAATTGGTGATCTTCTAGAGCTCATTCAATATTGATTTTTAAATGAGAAAAGGTATTTTTTACCTCTTTCTTGCAAAGCTCCTTTGTAGGTATTTTTCATAGTCTGTCTTGTATTTTGACGCTTCTGCAATGCGATGCCATTTTCGTTTTCAGTTTAGCGTTTGATCGAATTGTAATGACACTTTAACGATGTCAAATAGTAGCAAATTAGAGTTAGACAAATTATATAAACTGTAGGCTTTTAGTATCCCATTTTTTTTACTAATTAACCTATTCAAATGTGATATACGGTTTTTACCTTTTAAATACTCAGCATTAAACAACAAGCCTCTTCTACTCAGTTTTACTAGTCACTACACTTTCTTCGGGCCTTTTTCATCCACTATCTTCCCCATCCCTTTGCGCGTTTTAGTTCTCTCTCTCTCTCTCTCTCTCTCTCTCTCTCTCTCTCTCTCTCTCTCTCTCTCTAGCTTTATAATCGCCCTTATCGATCCCACCCCAGTCGTAGCATACTTCTTACATATAGTTTGTGCCGTTGTTGGAGTGTTACTGTTTTTGCAACCGAATTACCAATACCTATTTTTGCAGGCAATGCATTCATAGTGAACATAGCGCTCGCAGATTTACTTATCACTAGTGTAGTGATGCCAGCGTCCACCATCGTCCTGCTGGCTGGCATCGACAATTCCGACACGGAAGTATGCAAATTTCACTGGTTCTTAGCTGCTTGCTCGTTTTTGGTTAGCATTTTGACCTTAGCCGTAAGTATTCATTGCATCTTGTATTACGATTTCAATCAAACCCTTCCGCTTTGCCGTGTGTCTGTGTGCTTTTGCTGTGCATTGCTGTACTTTACTATGTTTGCATGTTGTGTGCTATGCTTATTTGTGTCGTGGAGGCGATACAAGGCGGTGTTACAATTAATCCCCAGGTTTGTAGTTAGTAGTATGGCTTTTATGTGCGTTTATTTTTCCTATCGATTTTAAAGCTTTAAGATAGGTCATGAATTGCATAGAAAATCGTTGCGTGTGATAATCTTTTAAGTGCCAAAGCTCAATATTGAATGGTTTAATTGTCTTTCAATCGCTACACCGATACTATGAAGTGATAAACAAAAAGTAGGTTTAAAAGTAGGTTAAATAAGTAGAATCTTTTACTAATTAAAGAGTAGATAATCTTGTATCATTTAGTTAGTTAATTAGTTAGGAACCATTTCCTTCAATACTAGTAGCTGTATTTTGCAAGTGTTGTATCGAACCAAGTCAATATAATTAAAGAACAGACTGATATTTAATTTAAATCACATTAAAAAGTCTTTCTCGGTGAGGGTTCGATAAAAACTCATCTCAAAATTCACTCACAACCATGAATAGGCACTGTCCATAAATTATGTGATGCAAAAAATGATAGTTTAGCCACTTATCCCACTACTCCTCTATTAATTACGTTACAGTTCGCTTTTTCTGTCCTTCCACTGATTTTAAATTAATTTTTGATAAATAAAAAATCAAATATTTTAAAATTTGGAACGTTACAAATCTATAAATTAAATAATTAAATAAAATAAAAAGGACTAATTCTTCTTCTTCTTCTTTTGGCTCAACAACCGTTGCCGGTCAAGGCCTGCCTGTACCACACTACTTGTGGGTTTGGCTTTCAGTGACTAATTGATTTCCCCCCATAGCAGGATAGTCAGTCCTACGTATGGCGGCACGGTCCATTTGGGGCTTGAACCCATGACGGGCATGTTGTTAAGTCGTACGAGTTGACGACTGTACTACGAGACCGGCTTAAAAAGGACTAATTAATGTTTTCAAATCAACTTTCATCATCGCAACAATTGTAAAGGCCGGGGGACACTGTCCGTAAAAAATCAAATAAAATATTTAAATCTAAAAATAATATTTAATTAATAAATATTTAAATATTAAATATAAATTAAAATATTAATAAATATTCAAATAAAAGAAATCAAATATTTAAAAAATTGGACAACTTGAATAAATGTTATAAATCTGTAATATAAATACAGTGGACTATTTATTGTTTTCAAATTTCAAACAATTGTAAAGGCCGGGGGACTCTGTCCGTACTAGTGAAGGGAAAAAATAATCTCCGGAGGGATTCGAATCTTTGAATCCCAATCCTGGATAGGACTCGAATCTTTGAAGCCCAGTCCCAATGTCGTATAGCGTTTTATTCTAGTTTTTCCATCGTTTTTATCATGAAAATGGGTGCAATGCGTGAAGGACATCTACCTTTTACAAAACTTTTCTCGTGCGGATTATGTACAAAACATGGAAAATAACATATTTTCTGAAGCGGCTCCAAATTGTTTAGCAAAATGCTTCAATCAGCCGCCACCAGATGCGCTAGTGGAAATCGAAATTACACTGGCGAGTACTGACAGTGTCCCCCGGGCTTAATAATAAGAATATTTGGGTTGTGAGGAATATTTTAATGTCGTAACGTTACTTCATACTGTTTGGAAACCCATTCCATCCCGTATGTAACAAATCATAAAGTTTGAAGGTATTCCCCGTGTACTCCAACAAGTGTTACGTAAGATATGTATGGCCCCTTATAAAAAATTTAGCATTTAGTAGACTATTCAAGCATTAAAATAAAGCGTCATGCAATATACAGTAGTTAAATATTACATACACTCAATTGATGTTATAATTGATCTTTCGTTGGACCTGTAATAAAGCTTCCTGTTCTTGAATCATATTTTGTACAAACTTTTTTAGCGTGAGTTTAATCAACTATACAATCAAGAAGCAGTAGACCCTCCGTCACACACACAGCACGTAATTAGGCTAAATGTTGTAGCATATTGCATTCCCCGTGCGAACGCATACGTGCTTACTTTCGTCCGCCGGTCCCACACAATCCATTCTTCCAATGCAGTAGCGAAACTTTCCCTCTCAAGGTAACCGCCCGCTCCGAAAAGTAGGTTAGTAGCTCACAGTCAACGGGACAACCGGACCCCATAGCACAGCAGTAATAGTATTAGTAGTAATAGTAGTAGTTGTTGTAGTAGCTAACTATTAGATGGATCCATCAGCGCTCTAACGCGAGGGCGATGAAATCTACCATCCAGAAACGCCAAAGGCCAATGTGCTGCCAAAAAGCGGTGGCTCAAACAGGTAAGGGATAATTCATCAGCGTACCACCATAACCCACCCACCCGGTTCCGGTGAGCGAACAAACATGGGAAGCTCCGGAAGCGGAAGAAATGGCCGGAAGTGGCCGGCACAAAACCATGATTTGCTCTATATTTTCTTGTCTGTGTGTGCGTTTGTGTGTGCGTGTGTGTGTGCCTATCGATGTACGTTTTGCTTCCGTGTCCTTGAAACGGTACACCAACCACTGCCACCATCACCACCAACGGCCACTTCTTTGCCTGGCAATCAGGCAATAGCGCAATAAACTGAAGAAAATGCCAAAACTGATGTGTACATCTCACCCACTCTCTCTCTCTCATTCTCTCCCGATCTACTTGTGCACTGCACATTGTACGTGCCCTGCATTACCAATCACACACACACGAAACTAATGACTTCATTTTCCTCCATTCCGACCCCCTCCTACTTACCCACCATCCCAAAACTCCACAGATGATGGCGGTTGAGAACTATCTGCGCCTTTGCACGTTCCAGAACGAGCGCGGCTGGTTCAACAAAACCAACACGACGGCGATCCTGCTGCTGATCTGGGCGGTGGCCTGCATCGCGTCCGGCATGCAATTCGTGTACGACATCCGGTTCGACTACTGCAACTGGCGCGCCCGGCAGGCCAGCATCCCGCATGAGGCGGGCGTGGTCGGGCTGATCGTGCTGCTGCCGCTGCTGCTAACCTTCATCACGCACATCCGCATCATCGTGGACGTGAAGCGCACGATGGCGCTGCCCAACTTTAAGCCGAGCCTCGCCTACACCTGGGACCTGTCGCTGGCCCGCACCAACTTCTACAGCTTCCTCATCTTCGTCGTCTTTTGGCTGCCGTTCTGCGTCATCTTCGCGTACGGCACGGCCCGCCTCGTCTCGAACCGCGTCTTCTACACGACCGTCTGGATCGGGCTGTCCAAGTCCTGCTTTCACAACGTCATCTACTGTCTCACCAATCGGCACTTCCGCAGCGCCTACATCAGCCTGTTCAACTACTGCTGCTGCAAGACGACGGTGGCCGTCTCGCGGCGCCAGCGGGCGGACGGTGGCAACCGGCCGACGGCGGACGTGCGCGTCCACATCATACCCGGCTACAACATGTACTCGTACACCAGCCCGCAGCGCTCCGGCAACTGCCACGGCCACTGGGGCAAGAGGGACTGTCACGAGTTATGATCGGAAACGTAGCTAAATTAATCGAACCGTACCGCTGCTTCGGTCGGGGGCTGTGCGAGTTGCGCGGGTCGATTAATTTAAATGCAAGAGTGCGTGGAGGGGGGGAGACAGTCAGGTCAACGGCCCGGTTGTGGGTGGTTCGGGGGATTCCGATCGATTTGTTTCGACCGGTTCCAAGGCGAGAGAAGGAACGGCTCTTATCGGTCTTCAGTTTTAAGGGATTACAGTCGTGGCGGTTGCCTCGGAGGGCGTGCGAATGGCGTCAGCTGTTTGTATGGACATTGGCTGCGGTTGGTTTCTCAAAGAGCCCTCTCGAATGGAGAAATGGAGAACTAAAAACAGATCAGTAATTTGTGCTGGGTGGAGCTTTTAGTAAGGCGGTCCGGATTTTCCACACACACACACACACACCCTCTGCACCAGCAGCTGGTAGGTTCTCACGTGCTTTCTCACGTATGAAGCTATTATTATCCTTACTCTAGAGCGTGTTACGCCAACCGTGTCCCTTCATTAAGAGATTACACACCCCTTCTTTAGTTTTGTTCGGGCAGCCTGAGACGGTCGTGATGGTTCATTACATTTTAAAACGAAATTGATTTTGGTGTCGTTTTAGGCGATAATTATTTAAGTCCGGAGCGATTGGTTTGGGGCGAACAGCCACAAAAGAGATCGACGTGGATAACTCATCACGAAGACAGCAGGAGCCTAATAACTATTTCCCAATGCGTTTCTACTTTCATTCTTATCCTACAACACGCTTCGCTAAAGCACACCTTACTCTAACCGCGTACTAACACGGTTCACTTGTTCCTCTCTACCGTAATGTCCACGTAAAAACGCTTGCCAACAACACATAAATGGGGCTAACAAATCGATGTTTTTTTGTGTTACACTACCTGTCCGCATTGTGCTGTGTGTGGGGACGAATATGTACTCATTAAAAAATGAAACGACAAGCGCAATGAATGCTTATGCTAACAAACCAGAGGGGTTGAATTGTGTTGAAAAGAGGGACTCTGAAACAGTCGTACGATACGAGGGCACAATAAAGGAATGCAAATAGAAGCCAAATAGACACACTTATCATAATGCAAACTTGATTGTTCATGTCGTCGCCGCACGTATGCAGCAGAGGGATCGGCGATAAATGTTTCCCGACACTACCACTACCTACACTGCGTCCCCCGAAATTTCTTTGATTGGTCACCTTACTCATGAGAGTCTTACACTGTTTTCCGGCTCAGGTTTTCAATGTGAACAGCATTATTCAAAATTTGCAAGATGTTTTTGCAACAGCTGTCATTCTTTGTGACAGCTGGGCTTTTAAAAAAGGGTTTTGCGATTGTTGTGTACTGCCGTTCACATTAGAAACTGGAACCCGGCAAACAATGTATGGTATAAAATAAATAATTTCATTACCATCATAACATTTACCATAACATAACATACATAAATCATATTTTATTTTGCCATTCTCCGCTGACACCACACATTTCACGCGTGTACACATTTGAAATTTGTTGTGAAGAAATATAAGATAGATTAAATAAGAGTTAAACGCTTTTTTTGGGTAAATATAAAACTAAAATAACTTAAAAACTTAAAATGAATGATTACTTTCACTCGATCGCTAAACGATCATTTACGTGTATGATCTTATTTTAACTTACAGAGTGTCTGAATTAGTTGGAAATATTAGTCACTCATTTTTAAATACTTCCTAGGTATTAGTGGCTTTCTTTAATGGAAAAAAATGTTACATTTGATCCTAACATATTGCGAAAGCATAACATGCAGAATAAATTACCTGTGTGCTTTTTTGCATAAAGTATGCTCTCATTCTTTAATATGTTTTATATTAGAGTTGTATGACCATCGGTAGAGCTGTTGAGCTGTCTGAGGTCGGCAAAGAATCGTGGAATTGCTAATATTGAAATTGTTTCAAATTTATTACCTTCCAAGGGTATTCATAGTTTCAGATCTCTCTTCAGAGCTTCATGGAAATACGTTGCAGAAGTTTGTTTTACAAACACAAGAGGTTAAAAAAACAATGTCTAGTTTCAGTACTGTTTCATCATTCAGTAAATTTTACGGTCCGTAAGTTCTTCTTTAGGTTTCATCCTTTTTCTTGGAAAAGTTTGCCACCCCTGCGAGTTTCTAAGTATCAAATTGCTGGTTCATCAGAAATGTATGAAGTACCTATGCAATTCCGTGCGTAAATTACTTTTCTCATTTTTCTGCTCACTTATAAAAGACAGGATACATAATTTGCCACAAAAAAAAACAACTTGCTCGGTAATTATTATTTTTTATTCATTAAGTTCATAGCGCCAACGTTGACTTCAAAATGTTACAATATTTATTCGTTATGACATACTTCAAATAATACTTGTGGTAAACATTTTTAAAACACTACAACGAAACAGGACATGGAAAACTATTAATAGCACAGCCATCGCCATTCTGCTTTTTGTTGCATTAAGCGGCCACAAAGAAACTGGACGCAGTGTATCAATACAGCTACTACTCATACTACTACTACTACTGTTACTTCTACTATTACTACTGCTACTACTACTACTACTACTAATAAATGCCCGCCACCGTAGATTTGATGTTTAAATGTGACTGGACGTAACCAATTGAAGTGTATAGGGCGGTGTGAAGTGTGTAACTCACCCCCTACTAACTGTGAGCAAATCGCTTAAAACATGCCCTAACAATTTGATGTAATTCTAATTGAAACGTTTAAAGGCGTACAGGTTGAACTATATGCTCCGTGCGAATAAGTGAGTTAAACATATGGAAAGACCCATGTATACAATAAATTCTACCCCTTCTAATATCAACGCTGAGGTGTTCGTGTGGTACTGCATACCGGGGTGAAACTAGAAAGAGTAAAACAGATAACAATAATTTCTGGAAAAGTAAATGTACACGATAAACCCAAGAAAAACCAAAGACTTGCACGCACTGAAAAGCTGGAACATAGCAATCGACTAGTAGACCAACTAAACCGCAAAATATACTTAGGAGCACGTGAGTAGCTAGACGTGACAATGATAGGCACAATGATCGCGAAATAATTAAAAAGGCCAGCTGAGCATAGCTAACTATTTTAAAGGGTATATATACACACAGCCACACAGAACTGTTGCAATATAAAGCCGTTGGTTTTTTGTACATATACATACTATATACACTATACAACCATATAATGTATACACCCATATAAATTATACAGATATAGATGGAAGTATATAGAGCGCGGCCGAGTCCGATGTATCCTTGTTTGTAGAGCTAAAGCTAATACATAACCGATGTGATTGTTCAAATGAAAACCTAACAGATATTGACGTATTGACGTAAATTGATTGTGATGCAGGGCAAACCCCACCACAACTGAAACTTAAATATCAAACACTATCGGAACGGAGCGAAGAAACAGAGCACAAGAATAACACAAAAGCACGACTGATCCTCTTCTACTAGACATGCCCATGGGAGGAGGGGAAGCAAACGATTCTAATACAATATAGTGGCCCTGCAAAGAGAGTGAAAACTGGACAAATAGAACCAGTACGCCGTACGGCAGAATGGAAAACCAATACGACTCCAAGGGAACAATAGAAATGAACTTATGTTGAGACGACGTAGCGTACTGCGTAGATGGGAAACTGCAACTGTGCAGTTCAATAATGCAAGGCGTGCGCGCACACCCACTCACACGCGTATACACACGGTCTAAAGCGGCACGATGGTGGACAAACATTACTGCCTCCCTTTGGTTGCCCTTAAACCGTTCCTTCGTAGCCGTTCCGTTCCGCCGATGACTAACATGTATGCAAACAGTCAAAGTCATACGTTGTGAACCGCGGATTCGAACAGACACCCTTTTAATAATTTTATTTTTCCAACAGCCCTTCGTTTCCTTGCTCTCTTTTCGAAGACAATATTTCTTGTCTGTGTCCTTATCGATGTTCCAGAAATGAAAAATGCAACTTGCTCCTTGAACGATGGTGTCCCTCTGCGAAGTTTCTTCTGTTTTCCAACAATTAAAAAAATCGTCCACCATCGATTGCCGCCGGTCGGTTAGGTCGGAGGGAGTTAACGATACGGTGGGTGTTTTGTAACTGTGGTGTTCGGTGTACCGTGTCCGTGTCCGTGTTTTCTGCAGTTTTAAATTGCCTTTCTCGAATACACATGAATAGCTGTGATGATGATGATTATAACACGTTTACCTATAAATAACCGAAAGCTACTAGAGCGGGAACCGTATAATACAGAGGTGAAGGAAAACCGGCCAATATGTGGTTTATGTTAACCGTTAACGTCGCAAGTAGCTCGACGCACTCCAAAAATGGCTGCCAAGCCGCCAAAAACATGGCATGCACGTCCGACAGGAAAATGTTTCCTTCCCGGCCAAGGATTGAGGTAGTTAAAGGTAGGCTCTAAGTCTGTGAATGGAACAAATTTTAATTGGCTTGTTGATGGTAGGAACGGTTCCCGAAACTGGCCCCACAAATATACCGAAAGAGTGTGTGTTTGCGTGTCCGTGTGTATGTATGTTGGGGAAGTATGTGTGTAAAATGTATTTTAAATAGATTCACACTTCACAGCGGGAAAGAACATTAGAGAGAGAGCAGTGTGAATCAGCGCTGGGCTCGAGTGCCCGAACGAATAAAACTATCATCAATACAATACCTAGCTGTACGGAGCCTGCCATGTGCCACCGTCTCGTATCTTGTTAATCAAAAACAGAACAGAAAAAAACGATGTAATAAAAACCCGTTCCAAGCCGGACGATTACTGATGTATAAGGGAATGGTTTGCAGCAAAGCAAAGGCAGTGTTTCATTCATCCGAACTCTTTTCCGAATGGTTCGTTTCGAAAGCAGCACAGGTAAGTAATGGAACAGACGGATACGCTTCACGACATCCTTAGTTCCAAACTCCAGCATTCGTGGGAAAATCTATTTCCCTAACCAGGCGACGCATTAACATTAGGAAGTTCCAAACGCATCTGCAATGAAAGAGAAAATCAAATTGTATTCAATCAATTCGAAACCTTTTTTTATAATTCCAATCTAGTCGAGCATCCTCCTCTTTCGTTCAGTGCAAACTTTTCGTCATTCGTCCAAGGAGCAACCAACGCATCGTAATGCACGGGCTCAACTTTGAATCAAACCTTTTACTAAACGTCATCATTTTAAAAGGAGGGATGTTGGCGGCAATGCGGTAAAATACACCAATAATTACGAAATAATAGATGCTTACCTGTTCGTGTTTGCCGAAATGCAGGACGAAGCGACACAGCACCAAACGGGCGGGTAGACAATTTAAGCGTCAGGGCTGGTTTGAATGTGTCAGTGACACATGTGACAGCCACACAGTGGGTGCTGCTCTGGTTTTCGTATTTTATGTTTTCTTTTTCCCCATTTGTGCCCCTGTTCCACTTCTCAGCTCATTTTTTTCACATATGAATCCATTGGAAGCGTATATTAAGAAATACTCCTATTTCAAATGAATGATTGCCTCAAATTATTCCGATATTTTACGTAAATATTAATCTTGGTCGGAGCGGATTCCACGTTCCGAAACGTATTCCATCAGTTTGACACATCACTGAGTCGAGAATGTCTCCTTTGACAAGGTGAGGGCGTCGAAAACGCATGCTTGTTTGAAAAATTCATAATAAATTGATTGTTTTGCGGAATGCATCATAGTATTGGCTGAATTTCATCAGCCGAAAAGAAACCTTTTCAATTCGTCAAAAAATGTTCATGAAATTATAGCTCCGCAACGTCACACCGTCGCGTGCTGTCAAACCGCATCGCACCAACATGGCAGACGACGCAACGTCATGAATGGACCTCGCGCGCTTCACTCGGCTCTCGGCTGCGGGAGAAGAAGGTGCGCCCATCACTACCAAACAACACTCCGAAACGCAAGTGCTCTGATGCTGTCGAATCGCGCTCGTAGCTAAATTCATCGATTCCACAGGAAAAGGTAAAGGCAAGACTCCCGTTCTGTGGCGTTTGCCACCGCTTTTCCAAACAGTTCGTGTGCTCCGAAAAGTGTGCGCAACGTTTTTTCACAATCAGTGAAGCAAGAAAATCCCCCGGGCACGGTGTGTGTGTGTGTTTGGTTGGTGTTGACGACGCAATCGGGCATACGTGAACGCCATCGCGCCGCCATCAACACTCCCGAAGCAAAGCACATTTTTCCAGTCCCTCCCGTGTGTATGTGTGTTACGAAAGGGACGGTTTTCGTGGCCTGCCTTGCGAAATTGTGCCACCGGAAGGACGTCGCTGGAAAATTGTGCATTGTGGCAAGCAAGTTTTTTTTCTGTGTAGTGTCTTACTAAAGGATTGAAGAAAAGAATAGAATCTGCCTTTCTCCCCCCCGTTTGTGTGTGTGTGTGCTGCATCGTGATAGCTGTGTTCTCGTTTTTTCTTCGCCTCACGCCACACAGTGGATCACAGTGGGCAATGTTGTGCGAGTGTCTATGTGTGTGTGTAGAAGAAGTATTGTGTCATAGCGTATCGCGCCGTGTCTTGCATTCATTCTTCAAATTCCTTACTTTCCATTCCACACACCTACATGAACGTGTGAAGGCTTGCGCGAGAAGGATTTTTTTGTTCCGTGCGCCTGGGAGACAGAACGGTGCATTTTTCCACACCTCAAAAAAGCATACCCCCTTCAAACGTCACCACGGAGAGTAGGACAACGAAAGACAGGCGCGGCAAGACGTTGGACGGGCCAAGCGCACTGCCCTGTGGTGTGCTGTGGTGCGTGTGTTTGTGAGAGAAGATGCGTTGCGCTATTACAGACAGTTGGGTTGGTTTTGGTGGGTGAGAGGGTGTGGGCTCACACAGTAGCCAGCATGATAAGATGAGGTCGTCTTCCGTCTTGCATCTAGGTTGCCATGCCGTGGCTAGGAAAAGCGTAGGGGAGAAAACCCCTCAAACACACCCCGCGCGTTTTGGCGTACGCTGCGAGCTGCTGGCTGGCGTACGCAAACACCACAGCAGCTTGCGCATCTGGCGTTATGCAGCAGGCTCCCGTTTTTTCCCATGCTTCTTTTGTTTTTTCCCCTCAATGAGGTGGTGGTGTGTTGTGTTTTCGATGCAGCGCCGCCTCGAGAGACCAAAAAGAAAAGGAAGAAGACGGGAGGCGTGCTACTTATGTGTGGTTGTGTGCAGCTCGCAGTATACTTGCGCACTCTCTGTCTCTTTCCCACTCTTTGGCTCACCCTTTTTTATGGTGGCCGTTCACTACGCTCCCCTTGCCTTTGCTCGCAACAGCCAGCAGTTTTCCGTGGAAAGTTATGCAGAGTTGTAGTAGGTGGCCATGAAGCGGAGACCTCGCAACCTCGTGCTTCGAGTGTGGTTGTGTGTACGGGCGAATGGGTGCAACTCGCCACCACATGCTGCCCATCCGCTCTCGAACGACCATAAGATAAAGCGTGGTCAACACTTAACTCCCTCCTTCCCTTGTGTTCCATTGTGTGTGTGTGTGTGTGTTGGTGCGCTGGAATGTTCGCCTTTTTTTTAAGGCACTGGCCGTGCCACACTTTTGCAAACTTTATCAATTTATTTTGTTTCATACAATTGTACATTTTTAACCTTGTTTCCCTTTCTTTCCACCAATCCTTCATTCAGCAGTGTGCGTTTTTTTGTTTAGTGTCATATGTTATTTTCACCTCGTGTTGTAAGTGTGTGTGTAATTTATAAATCGTATCTGTTGTGTGTTAGTGTGTGTATCCGGCGTGGTGTGTAGCGCACAGTGTGGTCAGTATTTCTTTTTTGTTTTGTTACTTGTGGATTAAGGTGTGTTGTGGCGTGTCTGTCGGTCCCCTGTGTCCTGTGTGCCCCTGTGTGTGTGTCTGTGTTTGTGTTTGTGTGGAAAAAGAAGTGCTCGATACGCGCACGTACAAGCGAAATACTAAATGCACAATACAGATAATAGTGCACCTTGAATTTGCGTGAAAATCGTGCAAGATTCGTATGCTGCAAAAGTGCCTGCGTGTGTGAGAACGCCTACGGGAGGAAAGTGACCAAATCAGGAACGGACCACCGCTGCAGGATGGCTAGATCATAGGCGCGCAGAGGCAGCTGTTGCAACGCGGGGCTGCTGCGGCACAACGCAACGCGCATAGCGACACTACCAACGGAACTGTTCCAGGTGGAAAAGTATAATCCAACGGTATCGGTCCGCCGTTCGTTGGCTTCTGCCATCTCATCTGGGAACCCCCACCCAGCTGCCTCTTGCCTCATCCTCACTACGTCCCAGGAACGCGGGAAACAAGGAAGGCTGCGCGTCGCACCTAGAGTTTGTCCCCCAAGGTCGAGCGTGCTCGTGCGCGGGAAAGAGAGATAAAGAGTGAGAGAACGAGAGAAAGGAAGTGTCTGAATTCAGCTGTACGCCGCCGAGTGAACGGGTAAGGAATTGAGTTTTCTTTCAATCTGATTGTAACAGAGATGTTCAAATTGTAGCTTTTCTCTTACATTTTAGCCATTATTACGGTTGGGAATTTTCACACAAGGATTTGAAAGAATATACCTGCAGAACACAAAACTGTGAAGAACTCTTTGTTTCTGGGTTGTAAGGCACCCGTAAGTGGTCGTGCCCCCTGATACTGCTGGACTTATGTACCACGTATCATAGTTATGCTTTATCACCACATGTTTTAAGGTAATAATTGGATTTGATGGCAAAATATTGTGGAGTAGAGTTCCGTCGTGTGGGTTCAAATCTCATTTAGACCGCTGCCAATCGTGTAAACCGCACAGTCATCGGCTGCTAAGTGGCTAAAGTGGCACAAACAAGAGGGAAAAGACTTATCGCTGGTCAGAGAAGGTCACATGGAATACAGCGGTTGAAGATAATTTTTTTCCTTTAGGAGGGTTTGATGTAAATTGCATTTTTTACTGCAATTGGTGATCATGAGGGGGGAAACTGTAGACTGTGTTTCCACAAAAATGCCACATCAATGAAACCTAAAGCCCTTATTTCAATATTCAATTGATATTTGAAGCTTAATTGTGTGGAATATGGCAGCATTGATGAACAAAAAAGCAGCATGTAACCTTTTTTTTGGCAGCTAGTCACTCAAGCATTACATTACGAACAAAAAGCAAGCTAGATTTTTGACGATCTTATGGTAATATTTTCTCAAACAATTGATTCTAGTCCCTATTGAGAGCCTTTTTATCGATAAATAATCAATTAGATACAATTGCATGTGTAATGTATTTCATACGTAACATTTATCGTCATAGGTAGTTTGATTGATAAATATTTTGAATTAAATCGTCTGATAGTGAACGGATTCTCTTCATTTGCTAAAAACGACACAATGTTTTATGAATATACCATTATAACAATACCACAGTAACAGTATAAACAGCTGTTTGCTTCCCAAATGTTCAATCCTTTCGTATTCGGTTAAAGGTCATTACATGCCCCCGGTTGCCGTCACCAAACCGGAAAGGCAAACCGGAAATGCAAAGTAGCTCCCATGCATTTACGTACTTCAACGGGAAAGAAGAATTAACATGGCCGTGTGTGTGTGTGTTTCCTGGGCTGTCTATTTGTCTATGCATAGGCGGTTCGGCTGTGAGAAAGTCGTCCCGTCTTCGGCAACGTGTGACGTTATTCTTTGCCTCATTCTACCCACCTCCAGGAGACAGTAGCAACAGCTCCAGACCCATACCAATAGGAAAAAGAAAAAGAAAACAAACTTGTTTATTGAATGTGTTTTTATTCCCCCTTTCCACAGAAGGTCCTACCGCGACGTGTGCGCATCCGTTACTACTAGCTATCGGTCTGTCCCAGGAAAGGGAATCTCTCCTTCTTATTCTTAAATGGGAAAGTTGTAGTGTTCTTGTTGAGGTGTCTGTTTGTTGTTTTACGCTGTTCCCCTGCTCCTTCGAGTCGCTGTTTTTTTAAACGTCGGTTTTTATCCTCTCACGACTCGATTGGTTTTGTTGGTTCGACCGACACGATCAACCATCGACATCCTGTCCTGTTCGATTGAGGCTCTCTGCCTGTAAAATGCCACATACATCGTATACGTTCAACATTTACCGTGACATCCCATAAGGAGGATCAAAAAGGATCGTATAGGGAAAAGAAAAACGTACAAGCAAGCAGCCAGCTATATGAGTTGTCTCTTTGTGTTGTGTCGTTTGGGTATTTTGTGTTTTTTTTTCCTTTTTTTTGTGGGCAGTGGGACGTAAAACGTGTTTGGTGAGAGCGGGAAGAAGCTGATGGCGCACAGCACGGTGTTGGAGCTGCTTCCAGTCCACGGGAATATCCTACAGACCAATGAATGCGGATAGTTTTCTCGACAAATAGTAAAAAGAAACGACGAAGGAGCAGCATCAAAATTACATTTATTTTTCTTCATGTTTTTAGCAAACTCGATGGGAAGATGAAAAGAATTGATGGATGAAACGAGTCCGGAAAAAAAAGAAGGACGACAAACCGAGCACACACACTCACAATGACGAGATATCCTCATCCGTCTGAAGTCTATCTGTGATCTTCCTTCGGGGCATTGCGCCCTTACCTCCCGCAGATAACTGGATTTTGTGGGAGCGGATTTGGATATTTTGAATTACAAATCGATTGCTGATCGATTGTGTATTGTTTGTGGTGCGAAAATGCACTTCAAGGCAGTGGTTTTGTTTTTCGAATCTGGATAAAAGTCTGGGAATGACGTTTATAAAACAGTGAACAAAAGCAATATTGAGGATATTGTTATTATAAAAAAGAGATTAATTCCTTCATAAAGCTAATTTAGCATACAACATTTATTTGGAGCAATGAAGCACTTTGATGCAATTATTTGATGGAATTTACAACGCGTGTTTTTCTGCTGCGTATGTGTGCCGGGTTATTTGCACGGCTCAAATTTGCAATTGCACTTGCACGATCCACAGCACCTTCTCTTCCTCCTTCTGTATACCCACCAACCACCATCACCATGCGCTGCTGCTCTCGTCATTGTTTTCACTTATTTTATGACCCATCACGACGCGACGACTACGACGTGTACACATTATACGGGCAATTTCTTTTCCACGCATTATATGCGCCTTTATTTTGCAATTTATGTGCAATTTTTTATGCGCCTTTTTTTCCCTTTTTGCGTGTGCGTGTATATATCGATGTGTGTGTGGTGGTTGAAGGTGAAATGCACTTCTTGCGTGTTGTGTGCTTTTGTTCTTCTTTTTGAGTTTTTTCTTTAAACTCGGTGGCAATGTTTTCGTTTTGTTTTATTTTTTCGTAACTTGAACAGATAAACAGATTTGGTATCAAGCCTCCCTTTTCCTGCTCTCTTCTATCTTCTACTCTTTACTTTTTGTTTCGTTTGCGCAATACAATCAATAAACATTTTGGTCGTTTTTTTTTTTCTTCTTTTTTTCGGGGTTTTTTTTATAAGAATACATCAACCGCCAACTCGCACTGGATTTACGTGCATGTGCCCTGTCTGTGTGTGCCGCATTTTGAGCTTCAAGGGCTGATAGTGAAAACGTTTGCAATTGTGTATATATGTGTGTGTGTGTGTGTCTGCCCTTTTTCGTGTCAGCTTGAAGCATTAAACTGATGGGAAAATGATCAGAAATGAGGTTACATTCTACCTTCTTCTTTTTTTTTTTTACAAAAACGTACATCGGGGAAAGTATTTTGTCTGTGTTTATTTTTACGCTCCAACGAAACGTTCATTTTTTCTCTCGATAAATTGGACTCCTTCTTGCTACCGCATCCTTCATCATTGTGGAATCCTGGCGGGAAGCAAAAAAACAACCGGTGAAAGTTGTATATGTGTCTGTGTGTACGTAATTTGCCTTTAATTGTACGTGAGCAATAATTATCGGATAAAGTAAGCAAGCATTCACCAGCAAAAAAAAACGGAGATAGTTATTCTCATCAACAAGCTATTCGGTTTTCTTAAATACCTGTGTGGAATGTATTCAACACTTTTTTGTTTAATTTTTTTCCACGTTGGAAAAAACGGGAATATACACCTCAAGGTACCAGGGCTCTCTCCTGCTGATATCCGGATTCTCTATTTTGTGCTTCAAGCGTAGTGCTCCCGGGGATGTTGGTGTACATGGCGAACACACGAAGGTGGAGGTTTCCTGCCTTCATGTGTGTTAGTGTGCATAAAAACCGATCCGATCGACCCGATCTCTCCTCATCTGTACCTTTAGGCAACGCGCAAGATGCAGTTCTCGTTCGATGCTGATGAAACCTTCGTGGCCCCGCTGTGCTCAGCATCCTTTATTCTTTTTCCTTGGTCGTCTTTCATCAAGAAATCTCTACAGGCCATTTATTTTTGTCCCTTTTATCGCAAAAAATAGCGCCTGCCTGGTTGCATGGTAGTGTAGGGACTGCATAGGAATCCTTGACGCATCAATTGTAGTCCAACGGTACGTGTTTTGTTGAGAGCTGATTTCTTCTTCGAATTGGAAAGGAATCAATTGTGTTGTGAACAAGAAATGGCTGTAGGATTTTTAGAAAAAATGGAGTTGGTTAAAGTTTATTGAAATTATTCGCTATTTTGAAGAAGTAAACCCCTAGAACATAACGCGTTAGGAACATAGGAACATAGGACATAGGAACATTGTTCCTATGTTTTATATTTCTTAATATTTTTATGATTATGATTTATAAACATATAAGAAGGAAGTCATCAAACTTCGTAAAAGTGCAACGTTTTTTTTTTTCAAAAATCTTGATATCAGAAGGAATCTTTGACAATTTTAAGGACGAAGTGTGAGTTTATTCCTTTCCCGATAGTGGACAGCACTTCCTTTTTCAAAACGGCAATATTTTATTGTGTATCTTGATATGTTGCTCGGACTCGCGGTCTTTTCAACACATTACAGTTTCCTTCCCACTGCCATTAACAATTCCACTTTCGTTCTACGCCGCCGACCAGAGCCGTGATCTTCTTTACCCATTGCACAACACAACAAAATGCTTTCATCCTTACCGATTCCGACAAGGAAAAAGCTCAAAGACACACACCCGCACACAAGCACGCCTCCTGCCGGCAAGTGCTGTACAAATGCCTTTCAGCAGCAAACTGTTTCAATCCTCCGAATGGCTTCGGGTTTGCTGATTTAGTACGTTGCTGCTTCGGTCCCGTCCCTTGCACCTCGCCCGATCAATTGTAAGAAAAACGAGTGAGAAAAAGATATGGAGGATAGATTTTCATTTCCATTGGCCAGCTCTTTTACAACACATCCTGCTGAGTTTGTGTCTTTTCGGTGCGTTTTTGGAAGTTGGATGATGGCCTGAGTGGAGCAGTGGGAGACAGCACCTCCGCTTTGGCCGGTTTCAAGGCACTTCTGGGTTTCTTTTTCTTGTACGCTTCTTGCTGAGCTTTGCCATTTTCTTTCTCCCCGTTCGAGCGGTTTGCGCTCTAGCCGTCATCATGATGTAAAATTTTTGCTGCGCTTCACCAACTTTCATTCTTTCTCTAGGTTGGTGAAGAAGGAACGGGTGTGGCTGGTTTCGTCGTTCCTGTGCCGGCCTTCGCTGTACAGCGCTTTATAAATTGTCCAGATGTGTGCCAAGTAAATGCGTCCTTGTGTGTGTCATGTGTCTTTGACGACCGCCAGTGGCTAGAAAATGGATGGTAAAAAAAAATGGCCTCCCAGCATTCCAGAACTCTTTCTTGGACAATCAGATAGCTCTACTACAACGCTGTGGTATGGTCCTTGGCAACGGAGGGCCGTTTTGCCTTGTTTTTCTCACTCCCCAACCCGCATAAAGCTGTGAACGAACGATTTTCCACTTCGGCCTTTTCTTATTGCTATTTCCCGTTTTCTTTCTTTCGTAGACAAGCATTTCTCTTCTTGGCTGCGCTGCAGTAGTTGCATTGCTTTCAATGTTTCTATTTTATCTGAAAATGAAAACTTTGTCAATAGCCGGCACACAAACACACACACACAGACGATGGGCTGTTTTGATTCCTTTCATTATGTGGTGGGCTGGCTTCGTGTGCTCCCATAACTGGGCCATGTGGCCCATTCATGTTGTTGCAGCCCGCTGAAATAACTGTACCATTTATGCTTGTTTTTTTTCTTCTTTGTTTTTCATCCATTTCCAGATTGATGGTGTCCCGCAGTGTAACATCAAGTAGGTATATTTGTTTTAAAAGTAGTACATTTTACATTCAATAGTAGTGAGTGTTTAAAATAGTTGTAATTTATATATTTATTTTCATCAAACATTGTGAGTTTTGTTTTTGACCCTTTACATTTCCATGGTTTGAAATTATTGTCATTAACTCTTAAGCCGTAAGATACATAAAACCACAATAGAAAATGTTAGATAGCATTGGCCTACAGCAATAATAATTTCGTAATGGCGAAATGTAATTTGTGTAACAAATTAGTGCAATTTGTTTTGCAAAAACGCTACGCTTAGGCAAACGTTTGCAGGTCTAGAGTTATTATACCCCGACCTAAACAAACAAACCGGTAATGAAGATTCGCATCAACCGCAGGGTCTATTAATTTCTCAAATATGTTGTAAAACGATGATACTACTAGAGGGTTTTTGCTTCCTTCCTTTCAATGATTGTTTTGTTTGCTATGCAATGCAAGAAAATGTGACAGAATCAACGCAAAACAAAAACGGTCACCACCGTCACCGTGGGCGAACGAACAACATGTGCAACATGTGACACGCCACGTCGAGTCGAGAGAACGCCGCGATACATGTGGTGGGCCCCAAGGAGGCACCCTTTTTCTTTCTGTGTGCACCAATTAGTGGCTTACAATGCTGGCTAGTTAGTTTTATTGTGTGTGTTTGGGTGGGAAGCAGGGTGAGTGTTTGGGGTGGCCAAGTGGAGCACGGCCGGGGGGAGTTATGTTTGCCCTTTAGGCGTTGCCCGTCTTTCTCCTGCTGCTGTGCTTTGCATCCTCACCAGAAGCTGTTGTGGCGATTTGTTTTTATCGGTAGCGAGCGAATGCATTAGTGTGTCCTGCCCTTGTGGGTTTGGTATTTAATGTGATACCCGAGCGAGTGGTGTGTGGGTAACTGAGGAGAGAACGATGGTAAAAGGGGTTGGTGTGCGTTGTGGTTGCTGATGAGTATGTTTTGCCACAACGTTACTAGCAACTATCACACAGACACACCGCTCCGCATTGTGACGTTATCATAATCGATCTATCGATCAGCGCGCTCGCTGGTATCATTTGCAAAAACGAACGGAACAGTTTTTATGGTATAGTTTGCGCAACAAATAACTAGAATTTATTATACAACAATTGACACAATAATTGTTTCAAATTTAAAAACATACACAAACACTTTGTCATTATTTACAATAAGAAACATAAAGTCAATTCTTATACTTGGAATGGAGTCAAAGTTAAACTTTGTTCTACTTGAAAATGAAACTATTATTGCTAACGATAACGTTCTAAATTCTAAATTATCATGCAATTGTAACCAAATCGTTTAACAATCTCCTAATATTCGCCCGGTTCCATGGTGTCATGGTAAAGCTCTTGCTGTTGTATGTCAATGGTTGTAAGTTCAGATCTCAGCTGAACCCTGCAACAATGGCGCTCACTTACATTTATTTTCCTTATACAGCAACACCGCTATTTGTTTATATTTAAGTGTCCAAATATATTCCAACTCCCAAGACTCCCTAATTCCTAATGAGAAAAAATATTTTCGAGGATATTTTGAGTTGTTACTCAGAAAATTTGTCTTATGCATGTCGATGAATTATTATGAACATAATTATTAATGTCACACCCACTCATTAGTTTTGTTTTGGTTTGGTTTCATATTCATAAAAAATATATTAAATTGTGGGTTAAATGTTTCATTCCATATTGTTCGACGAAACATTTGAAACTTGGAAAAATAAATGCAGCTAACTCTCAAAGCTCCACACCGAGTCTCTTCCATCCAAAATCGCTCTCCACCGGCATAATCAACGTTGTTCGGGGTGTGCAATTATCCGTTCCTTACCCATCATCGTGCTCTGATCGTTTGGCAGCAATCGAAAGCTTTCAAAACTAAACTGAGAAAAGCTGCACCGAAAATTCGCAAATAAGAGCTTGGTCGTGATGTGGCGCGCGATATCCGAGGAATTTAGGCAAATCGGCGTTCTTTTTCGGTGGTGTATCCTTTTTTTTCTCGAGTGGCTGGTAAAATATTCTTCTGCATGTGGGAAGGCGTCTTGATGCTGTTGGTTGTCCCCCCGGATAGTGTACCATCTTCAGCGTTGTTGGAGGTGCGTGGGAAGATATTCTTAAGCCCTTTCGTCGAAATGATCGGATTCTCACCCTGGCTCGCTGTTTTATTGTGTTGTATGCCCTTGCACCTCGTTCTCTATTTCTCTCTTAATCCTACTGCCCAGTCCGTTGAAGTGTGAGGCCCGCCGATCCATCGCTGAACGAAGATCAATCTGCTATAACTTAAAAACTCCCACGACCTGTGTGACTTGGCGGGGACTTCCACCGATGGTACGGTGTGGAAGATTTCAAAGTTTTCTTCCTTTGGCTTTGCTTCACTCTTTGCGCCTGCAGAAAGATTCCGTCTTTGGTGAAGGTCTTGGTCGTCATATGGCTATGGTTGTGCACACCGGGACCCGTTCGTTAAAGCAACGAATTTCGTACCGATGCTCTTGATCTCGAGGCTGGACCGCGTGGGATCTTCGTGGAGACGCCAAATCATGTATCTCTCTACGGGTATGTGTGTGTGTCTGTATGGTGAAGAGCTCATTAAGAACACGTTATTTTGCAACGAGAGGGAAAAAATCTCCCACCATAAAATCACGTCGGCGGCGGGTACTGCCACGAGGTTCTTGCCACGCCGCGTCGACGCGTTTCCCTTTTGGGACGTTTGATTTTCGACTTCGTGACTTTCGGTTTCATAAAAGAAGGAAGTACCACACGGTGTCGCGTTTTTTTTCTTTTTTTGCTTCCTAACCCCACTCTTCTGCACTACACATTCATCTTGTTGCACATTTTGTAGCTCGTGTGTTTGTTCGCGCGCGCGCGCAGCCCCAGTAGCGAACAGCATCAAATTCCCAAGGGCAATCAATCGCGGAACGAAGGCGCTCTATGCTTCTTCATCCAAATGTTGCAGTGTGTGTGTGGTTGGCTAATCTATATGTGTTCGAGCAGTGGCGTGTGAATCGTTTGAAACTTTGTTCTTTTCGGAAAGGATTTGAAACATTCAAAAAACGGTGTCTGTCGGATTCTTAGATGTGAAGAACAGCAGCAGCAGCAACAGTAGGAAGAGAATAAGAGCTCGATCGGGACAGATCGCATTTCCCACGCCGTTCCCAAACAATCCCACGCCTCCAGGGGCACTCCCAAACGGCGGGTAGAGGAGATATGGTGAGAGGGCGAATTTTGGTGGATTTTGTTTTTGTTTTTGTTTTTTTTTTTTAGAAAGCTTTCGTTATGTGTGACCCTTTCAGTCGTACCCCCGTCAACAAGCTTCTGTTCGTTCGCCAGGGATGTAAGGCGATTAGTTTTCGGCCTACCGGGTGAAGAAGAATTTCGACAGAAACTAATCTCTTCGATCGGTAACTGAACAGGCGGAGATTAGCTTATACCGAGACTCCCTAAGTTGGTGGCGATGAGCTAGCCATTCGAAGATGAAAGCCGAAACTCTCGGCACCAATGATTGCTACCTATGTGTATGGGAAAGATGTCATCACATAAAGCAAACGGGTTTAGTGTTATTTATTTTAATTAAAAATTCAAACATTTCAAATATGTCGCCTCGAGCGCGAGATCGTAATCGGAGGGGGCGCGTTTTCCCACAGCACATTATCGCCTATCGTGGGCACGCAACACGCAAGATAAACGACACACGCCTCGCGACAAGTATGGGCTATCTTGCCTAGCTTTCATCGGCTCCTTCATAATAGTGCACCACCGTGTAAACACTTCGGGATGCGTATTAGAAACCCGATGGCCGACGAGCCTGTCCTTCTTCTCCCGCCTTTTATTGCATTCTTCTGCGGTATGCTGCAAGAGGATGAGGATGGTCATAGCCCGGGATGTGAAGAAAACGAGGAATTGAAACCTATCGATCGTGGAGGCTCATCGCTAGCTGTTACTTTTTTCCTGTTGTTGTATCCTCTATTTTCCCATCGGAATCATCTTCCTGCTGATCCCGTAAGGCGTTGAAAGGTTTCTTTCGGCTTTGCTCTGACCTCTAACTCCCATTAATGGAGCAGGTAAAGCCGAAGAAGATCAAAAACAGCGCGCGCAATCCGTCGTTCCCAGTCCCGCTTGGTGGCACGATATATTCACAGTTGTATCCTTTTTTCCACTCTGCTTTTCCCTATTCGCCCTGCGGAGAACAAAGGACTGAATATTTCACACGCACAGACACACATACCCACACACACACACACGGACACAGAGAGCATTGTGTGTAGTAATAGTAACGAAATTCCACATCAACCTGTCTTATGGCATCGTTTAAGTCCGCGGATGCATCTTCTTCTTCCGTGCCCTTCCTAGATCCAGACAATCGTCGACAGGAACGACGACCTTCTCAAGATCAGACGAAACCACCACTTCCCAGCAGCTTCTTATCGTCCCCTTCTCCTTTCGTTGTTGACCTTTCCCCGGGGGAGCGGGGGTTTTCCTTGAATGCGCGAAGCCTGTGGGAGATTCCGACTGTTTTCTATTGAATAACGCTCCCTCGTTCAGTTTAATAGCGTACAGAGCGCTATCGCGTTCTTCGTTCATTCTTGGTTTGGGATTCTTTTTAAAGCCACCTATACCACGCGCATCCAGACGTGGATCTTTGTGGCCACGTTTCTTACATCGCTTTGGTGTGGTGGACATGGTGGAGGTTATATTCTTGCTTCCCAACTCCAAATCCACAGCACTTCAAAGACACACCTCCAGGGCCTGAAGATCTAACCATTACATCTCTCTGTATGTCTCTGTGTGTGTTGTAAGAGTGTGTTTGTAGGATACACGCACCGAAGGGAGACGTACGTACCGAAAAGAAACCCGGAGAGTTCCCAGACGCAAACTTCCTCTACAACAGTCGTCGTCATCGTTGTCGGGTTGGCTTCCCGCAGTTTTTGATCGTTTCCTTCATTTCTGCTTCTCCTCTGTAAAGCTCTTCACAAGTTCACCGGTTTGCGCGGGTTTTGCCCTTCTTGCCTCTATGTTCACCCATTTCACACACCGCGTTTCGTGATCCCGTGATTCGTTTACGCTTGGTTTCTCTTGGGATTCATGCGTGTTACGGGTACGATCGTTAAAGATGGAATCCAGATCCAGCCAACCAGCCGGAGTAGAATATCAGGAGCAGGCACCGGGCAATGGCAAATGGAAGAAAACGTGAAAGAAATTCCACAACAGAACAAGCCTTGCTGTAAGTCGATCAACTCCCGGAGACAGAAGTGCGGGTGCGCGCTGACTTGCCGGACTTATATGGGTGAAGTTAGACGTCAGATTTTGTCTGTTTTTTATACCAATTGAAGTATGTAGAGGGAAAAAATGCTTTCAGCGGACGACGGCCATGCAGTTCACTGTCAACTCGCATACCACCGACGGAACCTGCCGAAACCATTTTCTCACAAGCATTCACAACCGCCTCTCGAAGCTGTGTGAAGTGATTGATGATCCTCTATCCAATAGAAAATGTCTGCAATGCGTTTGAGAGACCAAGAGTCGGAGAGATAGTGGTACAGAGACGTAAAGCAACTATAACCACTTCAACATAATTGTACCATTTGCGATCGACGTGTACCAAAAAGCATGCGAGATTCGTAGAGCCGTTGCCCAAACTTGGCAGCGAAAGAAAGCCATGGACGTTCCGGTGGGCGAACAGCGAACAATTGCGCTACAGTTTTACCATCACTCAGCTAAGGTCGCGTGATTTTATCACATATGTGTCCTTCGATGGGCAACCAGTTGTTTTGAAGCTAAAAGGGCTGTTGTTTTCTTCGAATGCATTCCCCTCCGAAGCTTATCGGATCCGCGAAGTCAACAAAAACACATTAAGGGGGTTACAAGCGTCATGAACCTGGGACACCTTAAAATCGTGATGAACATTCTGGAATATGGTCGTGGAATTCTGCTACGAACGCTATGGTGTGTCCAGGATGACTTCAATGCCATCACATGGCCAAAGGGTCTAAGGCCTGACGCTAGAACATCTTCCCTCCTAACTTGACCTACGGCAGCTCCTCCCCACTCCTTGCATTCTCCCCTTGCTTGCCAAAGTATGTACGAGGTAGAAGCGAGCGTGGGAATTCAACGATTATATATGCCCGTCGCGCGCCGTACGAATCATCAAGGAAGGTCAAACAATCGACTACTCATTAACCAACAAATGGCTATTTAAGTGTGCGTACATACATACCAGTGAGCAAGGGTAGGGAGTGCATAAAGGGATTCGATAAGGATTCAAAAGCAAGCAGGAATGTTTGTGTTAAGACTGTTTTCTTTATTTTTAAACTATGCATCTTGCAAATACTCTGTATGCTCTTCTTGTCAAACTTAAAATGTCATTTCATCGAGCGCAACGAATCGATCATACCTCTGCGATACGCGATCACAGTGCTTCGATTCGATTCGTCGATAACCATCAGCGCAAGATTTTTCAATGTTCCCAGACGCAAGGACACATTGCAAGCTTGGAAAAAGAACAGAAAAAAAACTCTACTCCATAACCTCTGTCATTACATCGTCGTCACCGTATCCGTCGGGCGGTTATAAATTAAGTTAATGATGCTCAAAAGGCAGCCAAAAGGGTATACCCAAAAAAACCCCGCCGAAGGTATATAATCATAAGTCGTCGCCCATCAGGGTTCGATCGAAAATATCAGATGAACGAGAAAACAGAGGGATGCGAACGCCACAGATAAGACACACAACGACCAGCTCCCGAGCGCAATCCTTCCTTTGCAGCCGACTGCTGCACAACTGTTGATGAGGGCCTTAAACGAAGGGTGTTTCTGTATTTTGTTTTACTGCTGGAGAATTTCTCACATGAATTATAGAGACACGTCCTCCGGAGACATGGGAGCGAAAACAGCAACAGTGTGTGGTGACATTGGATGGCGAAGAGAAATGGATCACAAGGCAAGAGGAAAGGGAGACATTTTTAGGGATTCGTAACGTAAATTCCTGTCCAGATTCCAGTTCCTTTTTTTCGTTTGCTTTTGGTTTGAAATGGTGGAGAATTAAATTGCTACCACAACATATGCTCCTCTATTATTACAGAAATCACAGTGATCATCGCACGATCATAATCGTTTCAGTGTGGCCAAAAACGAAACAGATATGATACGGGTTAGGCCTTGGGTTTATCGGGGTCTGATCATCGAACTCAGGCGGCCGAGACTAGAGTATATGATTTTGCTCCTCGCCAGCCTGTCTTCTGATCATATGGAGTTGGCTGAACTTCCGGTGCAACAAAACGCAAAGAAAATTACTGCCACGATGATGTTGCAGACAACAGAAAAGTGGTCCCTACAGCAAACAGGAAGCGGCGCCATATTGTGGTAGTGTGCGAGCTCGCGAGGACTGATTTAATTTGGTCTCGAATTTCTGAATGAGGCTACAACGATCTGTCTTTAATTTTTTTTTTTTAGGAAAAGAATTCTTCCGTTTTCTGGACACATCAGACACAGTGACACAGGATAATGAATGCTTTCTGGCAATAGTAATTATGTCTCATGCATATCGCGCAGATGATGCAGGTTGCTTTTGGGAACTCTTCGTTTTTTTTTTTAACTCCACCACAATCATCACTCAGGATGTGCATCAATTGATATTCTGGGAAAAGAAACTAAACTAAATTGATCATTAATTAAATACAATGGCCATAAATCGATCGATCAAATGAGGACGATTAAGTGCGCTAATGGGTGGTTTGTATTGGCAATCGGATTGTGTGTGTGTCTGTCGTTTTCTCATGCGGAATATGATTGATCGTTAGCTTTTATTAATTGAGGGAAAAATGGCTCTTTTCTCTCTGCTTCTGCTGCTTGCGAATGGATGGATAGCTCATCAACCGGCCCCGTTTCTCACGGTATTTTAAGCAACAAAAGCAACGTGGCTGTTGTGTAGAATGCGGCGCGAGAAGGAATGCTGATGCCTACAGAGACTAAACTCTCCGTGATCTTTGGACTGTGGACGATTACAGACAGTTTAACATCTTCCACCAAACAGATTATGACCATAGGTGCGTGCGTGTGTGTTTCTGTTTACGGGTCGACAAGGGTGTTTTCTATTGGCATCAATTTTTAAAGAGACGTTAAAACGGAA
Source organism: Anopheles merus (assembly GCF_017562075.2). Classification (NCBI taxonomy): domain Eukaryota; kingdom Metazoa; phylum Arthropoda; class Insecta; order Diptera; family Culicidae; genus Anopheles; species Anopheles merus. The sequence goes on from NC_054083.1 coordinate 19,850,766, forward strand.
AATGCCAGTGTTGTAGAGTAGTGATGGGGCAAAGTGAAGAAAGAGAAGAGAGAAGAAAAAAAAACACTCAACAATAATAGCCATAAAATACGGGGCGAATGTAAGCATCGCTACGTTTGTGTGTAAGAATAATTTATTATTTTATAAGGTTCTTCTTTCACCCCTCCGCTCCACGTTGGCACGTATCTCCGCGTGTCTTCGCATCGTCTTATTATGGGTAGTTTCTTCTCCGCTTCCGTTCTGCTGCGCCCCGTGAGAAGGCGACGACTTCTCCGCGTTTGTGACCAGCCTTCATCCCCTATAAAGCTTTGGTTCTTCGGTCGGTTGGTTGGTCGGCTGTTGTTCACCCGGTTATCTCACGGTTCAATTCTGCGGCCAATCTCTCTGTGAGTGTGTGTATTTAAAAGAGAGAGAGAGAGAGTATGGGTAAATCACAGCAGACACACACACACGCACAACAAGCGCTCGATGGTGTTACTCTGTCTGGATGTTCTGCCCACGGGGTGTGTACCTTCTTCGCGATCTTGCGCGTCACTTCCCTCCGCACTATCTCGTCGATATATCGTCGATCGTTACATCTGTTACTTCTGGCTCTGCTCCCTTCTCCCGTGTGTCGCCTTTCGTTGGTCTGACATTCTGGACTCCCTCCTAACCTTCTTCCCCCAAAACCCTCCCCGCAGCAAGAATGTTTCTTTTTCTTCGTGTCTTTTTGTGTTCCTTTTCCTTCATCTCTCTCTCTGTGGCCGTCTGTTTTTGATTTTGATCGTGAGAAAAATATGGGTAACGTGAGATTTTTCCTCCAGCCCATCCAACCATACGCGCAAACCTTCTTCCGCAACAAACCCTGTTGCGCGTTGGTGGTGTGTTGCGATGTTTTCTTTGCTGCTCCTGCTGTTGCCTGACATTCTTTGGCCTTTTTTTTCCTGTTGCTGCAGCTTCTCCGCTTGCCAGCTCCTTCAAAATCCTGTTGAACGTTGAACTGTGTACGTGCGGGTAAGGGTATGCTATCGGTTCATTAGCAATGTGGTGGCGGTGGTGTGTATCGTTTGGTGAAAGAAAGGCACAAATAAAAGGCAAGATATTGCGACGCTTTGTTTGAAGATTTAAAATGTCCAGCAATCGTTTTGATTGCTCGGGGAAGGGTTTTTCTTGCCTTTCGTGTTCTAGTCGTCGAGCTTTTGTCGGTGGTGAAACGTAGAGGACGTGATCTGTTAACATGAAACCCGAAAAGGGCAATTCTTTACCTTGCTAAATGTTATTGCGGCGTGTTGGTGAGCCGATTGCATCGTTATATGTTGTGAAACGATTTGTTTTTATTGTATTATTCCTCTAACGTTTTATAAAAAAAACATCATCGGAACCACTTTAGGAGCCAATTTTCAAGATTTCTAGGGTTGAAAGCAAATTTTTCACAAACATTTTAGTAAAATTTGCTTTATTGTGCAGTTCAGTTTAGTCTGAAACATAATAACGAGCAATTTCTCCCAATGCTTGACAATGCTTCAAAATTACTCAAATTAAATTTTAAACTCAATCTCCAATTTGCACAACTTCATCAAACTTTCAATGGATTAAAGTCGATAAACTCATCGCGCCTTCAACACAGCGTGTCCTGAAGAGAGCATATCAATCCAGTATGCGAAAGTGTGAAAGGTTAGCGGCCTTAGCGTAAGGTCCAGCTGGTAGGGAAATTGAAGCCACGAAACCACCATATGCGTCACTTGAGCCACTGATTTGGCTTTACAGCAGTTTGCAGCTGATTCCATAAGCAAAATTGCCCCTGAGGGAGTAACGCTAATCCACCGCATACCCTAGATACTCCATTCAATCGCCAAAAATATGCACCTCTTGGTGCGGTTTACGCGTTGATGCCATTATCGGACCTTATTTCTTTAGAAACGAGCGCAGAGCTCACGTTACGGTAAACAATTTGATCGTCAAATTAATTGTGAGTCCATTGGGAGCTCCAAATTCATGGGATTTACAGGGTTTCTCAAGCCAGCTCAACATCGTAACACTCTTTTTCGAACACGTTAAACGATTGTCAACATCGTACATACAAATCGAATACGTAAACTCTTTTCGATTTGGTAACACTAGGTGGTTTTGAATGCGTAAAATCCCAACTCGAATCTGGAAAATTTATGTTGGCTGTCTTGTCACCCATTATACATTTTCCAGATTCGAGTTGGGATGTTATGCGTTCAAAACCTAGTGTTACCAAATCGAAAAGAGTTTACGGATTCGAATTGTATGTACGATGTTGACAATCGTTTAACGTGTTCGAAAAATAGTGTTTCGATGTTGAGCTGGCTTGAGAAACCCTGTAATATCGTTTGATTTCATTCCTGTGGGTCAACATGAATCCATTGGCTTATGCTGATTAACTGCTGCAGCAATTGACGCCATGAAGGTTACTTTTGGCCAGCCATACGACCAGGGCTACCTATTTCCACGCAAATATGTTTGAATTTAATACTGAATTCTTAACGCTGTAATGATGAATTGAGCTGAGCGTTGTAGGCCTTCTTCTCAAACCCGTAAAGTGCATTTCATCTACTTCAATGGCTATCCAGATGATCTGTGACACGTGAAGCTTGGATCAACTACGTGATTGTGAGTTCACAACTTTCAAAGATGAAATTGGATTGAAGATGAGCCGATGTGAAGTGTTGAGCCGATTGAAGAAACCTCTAAAAAATTGGATATGAATGTAATGTTTGTAAATAATATAACAAAATATTCTGTAACATTTTTCTTAATATTTTCTGTAGGCTTCTCACTATATTGATCCTTTTTCTTTAATGGTATGTTAACGAAAGTAATGAAAAAGCATTACTTATTCATATATTCCGCACTCCACATCTTAAAGTAGAATTTATTACCGCGCCTTATTGTCATACTTCAATACTACAAGATTTAGTGATATCTTTCAACGCCGTTATAATCGCGTAGTTCTTGTGGATTCTCTGCCAACCGCCAAAGAGAGAGAAGAAAAAGAAAGGGCAAGACTATACAATTTCTATTTCAATCCTACGAAGAAAAAAGTGGGTCTATAAGACGGTTAAAGCGCACGACGCCGCCCAATACATGCGTATTACCATTACCCACGTCCTAAGCCGATTATCCGCATTTGCATGATAAGCGCGGTAAAAAGGAAGCCGCTTTTCCTTCTGTATATGTGTTCATGCAGTTTTCCTACACCTGTGTGTGATTTCGAGCTTCTTTTTTGTTTCGTTCCCACCATTGTGTGTGTGCCGTTGTCGTTGTTGTTGTTGCCACTGAAATAGCGCCTGAGCTCTCCTGCTCGGGGGGAATGGAAATTCTAAAAAGGCATACCGCGCCTAACAGCTTTTTAATACACTCCTCACACAGGCGCGCAGCAACATTCACACACTGAAAGGCGAACAAAAATTAAACCGATGATGATGATGATCCACTTTGGCCGGGGTGCTAGTCCCTCGTGTCTTATCCCACCCACTCCTGTCTCTCTTTCTGTGCCGTCTTCATCCGCTGGATCTTACAGTTTCTCCATACCACGACAGACGGTTGTGTGTATGTTTGTGTTTGTTACACTCTTCTGCAGCACTTAAATCGACTGACCGGCAGATAAAAAAAACAACATTCATTGGCTTCGATTATGTTTCGTGCTGCGGTAAAAAAAGAAAAACAGGTGCCAATGTTGCCTGCCTGCCTGGTGGCGGCACCGCGGTCGAGAAGAGGATTCTGTGTGTGTGTGTGTGGTGTGGTGTGTGTGTGTGTGTGTGTGTGTGTGTGTGTGTGTGTGTGTGTGTGTGTGTGTGTGTGTGTGTGTGTGTGTGTGTGTGTGTGTGTGTGTGTGTGTGTGTGTGTGTGGTGTGTGTGTGTGTGTGTGTGTGTGTGTGTGTGTGTGTGTGTGTGTGTGTGTGTGTGTGGTGTGTGTGTGTGTGTGTGTGTGTGTGTGTGTGTGTGTGTGTGTGTGTGTGTGTGTGTGTGTGTGTGTGTGGTGTGTGTGTGGTGTGTGTGTGTGTGTGTGTGTGTGTGTGTGTGTGTGTGTGTGTGTGTGTGGTGTGTGTGTGTGTGTGTGTGTGTGTGTGTGTGTGTGTGTGTGTGTGTGTGTGTGTGTGTGTGTGTGTGTGTATTTACACAAGCCAATGACCCTTGTTCCGACATATTCGGTGCAATCTAGAATCGCGTTCATGGTGGCAGTTGCAATCCCGAACGGCGATTATGGAGGAAAAATCCATGCGCCAACCACGCCGAGTCCATGGCAAAAATAAAGAGAGAAAAAAACAAACGACTAGTACAATTCCCCTATTCTCTTCGTCGTAAATCATGTGCAAACCAAATGATGCCGTCGTACGCTTTTTTTGTTTGGTTTGTTTGTGTATTCTGGCCTATATGTGCACCTGGCCACACGAACGAGAACACTCTGATGCGCTCGCTAGCTAACCTGCCTGCTGGTCAATACCAAAAAAAAGAAGCTTTTTAAAACAAAAGCACACGGAAACATAAGGGACAAAATCCTGCAAGGAGCCCCGTGTGTTTTCCATGCACTACAGAGCAGTTCCTGTTCGAATCAGAGGACGAGAAGAAAAGGTTTGCTCTTCATGGCCATGGGATGTGCTCTACACCTATTATCCTCGGCTCAGACGTAGCCGCGGGAGACGTGGTTGCAAATTTTCCAAATTTTTTTTCTCCTTTCTTCACCAAGAGGAAGTCGCTCATTTGCAATGGAATAGTGTGTGGATATGGTAGGAACGAAAAAAAAAAAGATACCTGTGCAAAAGAAATTCCTTTACACATGTTGAACCCGAGCTCCGGCTTTCATTGGTCATCTCCGGGGGATTTTTTTGTTGTTTTGTCCTCCCGAAACCCCGTTGCACGCAGGGGTGGTGTAGGTAGGTGTATGCATGTGTGTAAAGCTTCGCAAATTTAAGGAATAAAGAAATTTCGAACAGGTGAAGGAAGGGGATGAAAGGAAGGGCATGTGCGTGGTTGGTTGGCGATGATGGTCCGGCCTCTTCACATCCGGTGCAATGTGGTGAACGATTCGTTCGCCTTTTCCGTTCTTCTCCCTCTTCCCTTTTTCCATCTCTTGCGGCGGGAATAAAGACAGCATCCACACACACACACACACACACACACACACACACACACACACACACCACACACACACACCACACACACACACACACACACACACACACACACACACACACACACACACACACACACACACACACACACACACACACACACACACACATTTCATCAGCTGTGCGTGCCGGGATGTTTCTGCAGCTGTCGGTCGGGTTGCTGCTGCTGTTGTTTGCCATCCGGTTTCGTTGGTTTTTAGCGAAAACCAGTGCCGTATGTATGTTCTATCCCTTTTATTCCTATATCCCCTCGCTGCACTACAATCAGCTGCGACATTTCACCAGACCAACAAACAAAAAAGAAAACTTTCCGCATACTGTTTTTTTTTTCTTTTGCATCGCCACCTTGCTTGCATGTCCTTTTTGCGCGAACCGAAGATAACCTCAAGCGCGCGCACCCTGTAAAACGTGCCGTTGCTGTTGCGCATTATTTTGATCGACTGGACCGGCGGGTGGATGCGGAATGGTGAAACCGCACGTTGTTACACCTTAACTTTACGAGCGATTCCTCCCCAATTGCTTGTATGGTGGAACATCAATGCACACGCATCGCTATCATTACCCCTTGACCGGTGTGGTGTGCGTTGCTGATACGCATTTGCCAGGATAATTACAGCTTTTACCTTTTACCTGCTGTTGCTGCCCGCTGGGGCTCTGAGACAAGTCGCGTTTTTGCATTTTGGCTTATTTTCCGGTTTGCCATGCAAATTTTGATACGCCGCCCGTATGATGAAGCACACACATGCAAAGCACCACCAAGTCTTCTGTATGGCCTGGAGGTTAAAATTAACTACCTCAGTTTATCTTCCAATAACTTTTCTGCGGTAATTTAATACAAAAATATAAATCAAAAGCTAAATTCAACGTTATCAGTCGGAATGCTGTCGGTGCAGTGTGTAGAAGAGACATTGCTTTTCCACACAAAATATTACACGATTTTTTGTTGTATTGCTATTAACAATTAAATTTGAAAGCGAACTTGATATACACGTACAATCTCTCTTACACAGATTCTCGTTCGTCTTTTCAACAGCCTTTAAAAAAATTAACAATTAATGACAAAATATAGTCGTAAGAAAACAACCAATGTTTGAAGCCAAACTTGATACAAAAAAATGACACAAACCCGAGGGATGTGAGGTTGCTTGGCAGGGCCTTTATCGCTCATAACTCATCAACCTTTGATTCGGTGTTTGATCATCGTGTGTATTAGTTTACGCTGTCTAGACAGATCGGCCATCGATATATTGCCCCCCCCCCCTTTCCCCCCCTTCCCCATTCGTTTGACATTAGAAACGAATTGGATCCGATCGGTTGTTCTTCATCCCGTTCGTTTTTTTTATTGCTTATAAGCGACATACGAGACTTGTTTGCGGTTGTTGTGGTTGCATTTTTGGGCTTCCCTTGAGAGATGATGTGTAAAAAAACTGTTAGTGTTGTTGTGCTGAATCAATAGTGTTGTGCTGCTTTGACTTGAAAGAAAGAAAAAACAAGAAAAACATCACCCAGCAGCACCAAACGGCAGCGATTGTGGTTTTATTTCGAACAAAAAAACAGGCCACCGCATGTCTCACAAGAATTTAAAACTCGTTTTTCTTGCTGATAATCAGCAGCGCACGCAGTACTGCAAACATAAAAAGTCCTTTTCATCGTTGCTCTCCTTGAGAGATGATTATGAACGGCATTAAAGAAAGAAATCGCTAGTTATTTCATTTGTATTTTTTTATTGTATTTTGCTTGTACTGCTTAAAGCTCTCGAATGCAAAATAAAAAAAATGGACTGAGGCGGTATTTACTGTGCACAATCACCATTCACTTGTCCTGCAAGATCATAAAATATGATCATTTTGATTGATACTTTGGTAAATGGCGAAGCGAACGCTTCTCATATGGCGCGGGCCGTTTGCGCATTTTATTGTGCTAACCAACGAGCAGCTAAACCAGTAACACTAAACCATCGGCCACAACAACACACATGCTGTGGCTAAATTGTGGATGAAGCGATTATGAAAAAAAAAATCCGTCTTAATAAACCGCGACACCGAAGGCTCACCATATTCGTCACAAGATCATAACGACCTTTGGCGCACTGCTTTTATGATTTGCGTTTGCAAACTACGCATTTAGCCCCGCCGCATTATTGGCTAGGGCAAAAGATGCGTGTGTGCGATATACGGCACGTCGCCACCAAAAACAACGTGGTCGTGTCGGGTCTTGCAACCGCGCCGCCGTTGCTGATGACGTCGTCGCCCATCGCTGCCGCCATGTATGCGACGCAGACACTAGCGGACCGCCGCGCATGAGTCAGTGCTTGTGTTTGTGCGATAGTGTGTTGCCCTTTTGGTTTTTTTGGTGTGTGCATATTGTTTTTTGTTTTTTCGTTAGTTTGAACATGTTTTTCCCTTCCACATGTGCGTATGTGCCACCCGTCTCGGCGGCCACTGCAGAGCAACCTGTTTGCTTACACTTATGATACTGGGCAGCCTTTTTCCGCCTTTCTTTTGACCTCCACGCGATCGGGCAGGTCGGGCGGGCAGGCGGGCGGGCAGGCAGGTAGGCGGGCAGGCGGGTAGGCGGGCAGGCAGCAAAAAAAAAACGAACCGAATCAGCCGTTTGCCATCCGCCGTGTGTGTTTGTGTGTGTGTATGTGTTCTGCGACGTTTGAGTTTAATTTTAGCAACTGTCTTTGCAACTGCTGCATCATCATCATCATCATCATCAAACTAACTCAGGGCGGTCCACCTCTTGCCGTGTGAATCCTGCTGCACACCCGGGTTTGATAGGCGCTGATGATGATGACGCGGCTGATGATGTTGCACATACTAGTCTAGTGCTGGTGGACAAATGCGCTGATGCTACCAAAAATTTTGTACTCAGAAGCCTCTAACAATTTCTAGCCCCAGCGAACACCATTTGAAGGGTACCTTTAGACACGTTCATGCATTTTAACCTCCTGATGAGGACCTGATGTTAGTTTGGGAATGGAAATGGGGCATAGGAATGGACTAAGCCATCCTTTATTATCAACATGCAATTGTACAGCTTCTGGCTATGCTCTTCTACTAGTGCATTATTACTGGTATACGTGTAGCATTCTGCCTGGAGTTGTGGCACAGCTAACACATTGGTTGGCCTCCATTTGCAACATGACACGTTTCTCGCCTTGTTATAATGGTAGTTGTCGTCATAAATTATGATTTATTTTAAATGTTTGCAAAAACAAGGACGAACTTCCTATGTCGAACCATCTCTACACTTATCGAACCCAGCGTTGTTTTACACAACGCGTACATAGTTTCAATAAAATGAATTAATGAAATACTGACTGCAAATTCCAACCCGCATTTTGTGTTGTTTCTTTCCGCAACTAGCCCTCTAATGAACCTTCTTTTTTGCTTGTTCCCTTTGTTCTTTCAGCTCATAGTACGCCAACCACCACACAGTGCATGCAAACGCGATACGTCGTCTTTGTCGCCGTGTCGAAGAATGGCAGAACAATGTACCGTCAGCATTGAAGCCAGCAAGCAGCAACAAGAGCAACCCGTTACAACTACCCTTGCCGCAGCCGCAGCCGCCGCCGCTAGCCATCCAGCCAGCCCGCAAAGTTGTATCAAATCGCCCACGTGCGCTGCTACAACCGGTGCGACAACGCATCACCACGAGGACGAGGATCGGGGTAGCGCACTACTCCACACGGTGGAGGAAGACGGCGGCGATAGCAACGATGGAAGCAGCACACCAAGGACAACGTGTGATCATCGTTCCACCAGTGGTGTGACACCACTGTCGCTGGCTGGAGATGCCGGTGGCAAAGATGGTGGCGCGAAGAAACCGTACTGGCTGTTCGCCTCCGCCGGCTGTGAGGAAGATCGAGCGGTGGAGCGCAGGCAACAGCATCATCACCAATTGCTGCGCATGGATAGCAATGGGAGCGACGATATCGATGGCAGCTTGCGACATGAACCCGAGCGGCAGCCGCTGGAGTGTCCCATCCTGCTCGAAACGCCCGCACTAGAGCGCGCGGAACTGAACGGCGATGAGGATGATGATGTTGGCGGGGGCGACGCGATGAGGCGGCAGGGCACTATCGACGGTATGATGAGCGAAAGTGGTAGGATCAGTGTCGTCGGTAAGCTGGCGATCATCAGCGACAAGCTGGCGGCGGTGAAACCAAAGCGCCTCAGCGATGAGTTCTTCTCCGCGGACGACGACAACGACGACGAGGAGGAGGACGACGTCGACGACGAGGAGACGAAATCGAACGGCGACCGGTTCGGGACCGATCGGCCGAACGCGATGGTGGATAGCGAGGCGCAGGCAAGCCTGAGCGAAATAAAAAATCTCAGCATCACCTGCTGCGGCAAGCGCAAGGAAGAGGGGCCGAAGGAGGAGGAGGGAGTGGTGTGCGAGCAGAATCGTCGATCCAGTTTGCATGCGTCCGGATCGAAGGTGGATTCCGCCGACCCGCTGTTGCCGGCGTGCCGTGACGCGCTGCTGCAGCAACCAAAGGCATCCGTTTTGCGTGCGGCTGAAAATACGATCGAAGACGACGACCCACTGGAGCAGGAAGGGCAGCAGCAGCAGCAGCAGCACGATGCGGCCGCCGCTGCCGTCGATGAAGACGAGGAGCTTCTACTGGACGATGTGCAATCGATGGACGCGATCGAACGACGCGATTTCGAGCAGGAGGGCGGCTTTTTGATAAGAAACAGATCACTGATATCTGGCGATAGACTGAATTTAGAATTTTTAAATAATACAAACGCCCGTCCCCCGTCGAACGAGCGTCGGCCCGCGGAGCAGCAACCCTCGTCGGCTGAGGGGTCGGGCGCGGGACTCACCGCAACCAGCGCGATCTGCACCAACGAACTCCTCCCCGCTGTCGAAGCGGCTGCTGCCCCCACGTCCGCGCAGCATACGACTACGCCGACGAGCAGCCGATATCAGCACAAGCATGATCCTCACCATCACCATCATAATCATCCGCAACATCATCACCATCATCACCACCACCAGGCTGGCAAAGCGCTCAACAGCAGCAACAGCAGCAGCAGTAGCAGCACCGGTAGCGATAGCTTTAGTAGTAGTTATAATAGTAGGGAAACCGAGAACAATAGTACAACCAAGTTCGCAGTTAATAAGCTTACGAGGAACCTCTCCGCTAGTCTAGCTAATTGCAACGATAAAAAGAGTGGCCAGCACCAGCAGCAGCTGGATGCCGTTGCCACCAGCACCGGATCCAGCTCCACGTCACCCATCGCGTCCTCATTTGCCACCTCCTCCGCTTCCTCCTCGTGCTCCTCGTCGAGCTACTCGCTGTACTCAGCGGCATCGGCGGCTGGTGTCGGAAACGGCACTGGCGACGACGATGAAACCGCTCCGGCAATGGTCACCGATGCAGCAGCTGCAACACCAGCCCTGTCGGAGGAATGCAAACCGGCCGCCGAGCTTGCCGAAGCCTTCCTGAACGCCAACTCCAACGACAGTGTATCGTCTGGCCGGTCACTGTTCGGTGTGCACGGTACGGAAGTGGAGGAAACCGCAATCACGGCGGTGGACGTGCACACGAAAGAGGAAGAGGAGGAGCACACCCATACGCATCACGACGATCCTTGTTGCTCCTCCACCTCCTCGACGGCGTCGTATTCGTCCTCCTCCTCACCGCTACCTTCGCAGACGGCGACGGCCCAGCACGCCGAGGACGTGTCGATGAGCATTTGCTCCTCCGCGGCACTGCCACCGACCGCTTCCCATTCGGCCAGCTCGTCCGTTTCATCCGCACACGACGAGTCCACCCTCGCTGCCGCTGCGCACAATGACGGTAAACCGCTGTGTGACGGGGAGGCAAATCAGGAGGACGAGCACGAGGCGGAAAGCACTCGCGCAATGCGTTCGTCATCGTCGCAACCTTCCAGCTGCTCGGGACGGAAACAGGACGAGGGTGGCAAACTTTCCTTCAGCTGTGCTTTCCCGAAGGACGACGCGCGAATGTCTCTGCCAGACGGCACCAAACAGCTCTCGTTGCTTCCGTCCACCTCCAGCAATGGCAGGGCGGACAGTGGTCAGCCGGACGAGCACGACGGTGCGTCGAAGAGTGGTCGGGCCAGCGGCACGGGACATCAATCTCAGCACTCGCAACATCACCATCGCCGACAGTTGCATCACCACCACCAGCATCAGCGGGCCAGTGGAGCCGGCGGCGACGGAACGGTCGACGTGTCCACCGGCTCCTCTTCCTCCTCTACGTCCCGCGCGGTTCAAGCGAACAGCGGTAGCGGCGGAACTGCGCCGGCCGGATCGGCAGTGGTCGCTAGTGCCGGGCCGGAAGTGGTGGTTGCTTCGTATCATCAGCAGCGCGACGCCAGCACCAACACGTCCAACTCGCCCGAACCGAGCGAGCCCGAGATCGACGAGGAGGACTGGGCCGACTGTGAGGAGGGCACGGACGAAGAGGTGTGCACCTGTCGGGATTACACCGACGAGGATGGTTTCGCGAGCAGCGAGGACGAGCTGCCGTCCCGCGATGTGGACCTTTCGAGCTACACGCACCTCGACACGATATCGGACGATCTGCTGCACGATGCGCAGACGCCACGGCTCCATCGGAAGCGCAAGCTGACGGAGAACCGGACGATACTGTACGGGGAGGCGGGCAGTCCGTCGGCGGAATCGCTAAACTACAGCAGCCGCAAACGGCTCGCGCTCGATGGGTCGAGCGCCTCCGCAACCGCTTCCTCTACTGCTGCGGGTAGTGCATCGCCGGGAGCGGCCGTAGCAGCTGGAACATCAGCTACGACGACATCGACGACGACGACGTCAGCTTCTGCTGTTACTACCACACCGTTGTCCAGTGGCGTTGTGGCCACAACGCCCCGATCTTCCCTGCGAAGTCCAATGAATGTAAGTAGAAATACATATTCAACCATGCTTGGTGCGTAAATTTCATATGCGGTTTGCTGTCATCTCCACAGATTGCAACAACGCCAACGTCATCCACACTGGGAGAGCGCAAGACACCAAGAACCATTATACCGACCAAAGATAATCCTCCTCCTGAGCTCTGTGAATGGTTGATGCAGTTCCAGGTAAGTGTTTCCGCTGCTCCGTCTTAGCGCACCCCTTGCATGGTGCTTAATTCGCGCCCATCTTTTCTACTCTTCCTGTTTAGCGATGGACGCACGTGGAGCGACTGCTAGCCGTCGACCGTTTGATCGAACACTGCGAACCGACGCAGGTACGGCACATGATGAAGGTGATCGAGCCCCAGTTCCAGCGCGACTTCATCTCGTTGCTGCCGAAGGAGCTGGCCCTGCAGGTGCTGTCGTACCTGGAGCCGAAGGATCTACTGAGGGCCGCCCAAACCTGCCGCAGCTGGCGCTTCCTGGCTGACGACAATCTGCTGTGGAAGGAAAAGTGCAAAGAGAGCGGCATCGGCATCGAACCGTCGACCGATCGGCCGAAGCGGGGCCGCACCGGCAACATGCCGCCGATATCGTCGCCTTGGAAGGCGGCCTACATGCGCCAGCACATCATCGAGATGAACTGGCGCTCGCGCCCCATCCGGACGGCGAAGGTGCTGAAGGGTCACGACGATCACGTCATCACATGCCTTCAATTCTGCGGCAACCGCATCGTGTCCGGGTCCGACGACAACACGCTCAAAGTTTGGTCCGCCATCACGGGGAAGGTAAGAGGGCAGTCGGGGGGAAAGCACTAGTGGATGCAGTGTTTGGGCGCATATTGATTCTTTTTTTTCCATTTTTCCACCATCACAGTGCCTTCGAACGCTCACTGGCCATACAGGAGGTGTTTGGTCATCGCAAATGTCGGGAAATATCATCATCTCCGGCAGTACCGATCGTACGCTGCGCGTGTGGAAGGCTGACACGGGACAATGCATGCACATACTCCACGGACACACGTCGACTGTGCGCTGTATGCATTTGCACGGCAACAAGTGAGTGTGGCAGCAGTGTTGGGCGAAACTAGAGGAACGTAGAGTAATCTAATAAATGTTTCTTTATTTATTATTGCAAACAGAGTCGTCAGCGGGTCGCGAGATGCCACGCTGCGCGTGTGGGATGTCAATTTGGGCACCTGTTTGCACATGCTGGTGGGCCATCTGGCCGCTGTACGGTGCGTGCAGTACGACGGCAAGCTGATCGTGTCCGGTGCGTACGACTACATGGTGAAGGTGTGGAACCCCGAGCGCCAGGAATGTCTGCACACGCTGCAGGGACACACCAACCGTGTCTACTCGCTGCAGGTAAGCACCAGCTATCGGTTGTGATTGTGCTTTTCCGATACTAATGCTTTTCTCTCGCTATCGTTCACAGTTTGACGGCATCCACGTCGTTTCCGGCTCGCTGGATACTTCGATACGCGTGTGGGACGCCGAGACTGGCTCGTGCAAGCATGCGCTGATGGGACACCAGAGCCTCACGTCGGGCATGGAGCTGCGGCAAAACATTCTCGTGTCGGGTAATGCTGACTCGACCGTGAAGGTTTGGGACATCATTACCGGCCAGTGTCTGCAGACTTTGTCAGGTAAAATGGTGCACTGCGTCGTCTCTGTCGAAATGAAAATGCTAATTTTGTTCTGTTAATTACCAGGACCCAACAAGCATCAATCTGCTGTCACCTGCCTGCAGTTTAACTCTCGCTTCGTCATTACCAGCTCCGACGATGGTACGGTGAAGCTGTGGGATGTAAAGACTGGTGAATTTATCCGCAATCTAGTGCTACTAGAATCGGGTGGTTCCGGTGGAGTCGTTTGGCGTATTCGGTAAGCATTAGAAACTTTCTAAAAACAGGAGAATTATTTCTCGGACTGGTTGAATTATTATTAAAACGATTGATTTTTTTCTTTCTTTTCCTTTTTTAGCGCAAATGATACGAAGCTGATCTGTGCCGTTGGCTCACGCAATGGCACGGAGGAAACCAAACTGATGGTACTCGATTTCGATGTAGAAGGTGCCTGCTTAAAATGCTCATAATTTTTAAGATGACTCCTACACTCTACACCGCCCCCGCCACCACCACCACCACACCACGGAGCTGCCGTGTCTGTCGCTGCTACCCCCCTCCCCGCTGATTAGCTTAGGCTCTTTTTACTCAGTTTCACACCGTTCCCTTCACTCGCAAAATGTACTCAGTCTTAGCCCCATTAGACACCCTCTCTCCCGTCTACATAACAACCCTCCTTCACGCGTGGCGAAGTAGTAGTATAACGTATTTAAGAGAAAAAAAAACCGAATTCACTGACCCGCCCAGCCCCTCCGGGTGGGTGGTTCCGACACAGTGAATTGTCGAAGGATAGGCTAGTAGGCATTCGATCTCTCTCTCTCTCTTCTGCGTGAGATTAATCGATAAGTGGATCAAAAACCGACCCTTTGGTAGTGGCTGAGCGGAGAGAGGAAGGATGGTGGTGTAGGATTCTGAAGAGACCGCTCTTTGCGGGTATGGTTTAACAATTGTATATTGTAGCGTATTGATTACAACCGTGGCCGCTGTTTAGAAGTGCAATTTGTTTTATCACATGTAAAGTGTTGACAACGGGGCACGACCAATTGAAATGAGCACAAAAAGTGGAACTTTTCGTTGATGAAAACATCCACACGCCAAGCGCACGCTTGTGCGGTGGGTCAGTGCAATTTGGAAAGGGTGAGATAACCGTTTTACCACGTGTTCGCTTCTCAAAGCAATGCGTTTATCCACCAATTCGTACTATTATCCTCCTTGGAGACAATTAGCTTTTATAAACGATTTTTAGTGTGTGCATACTTAAATCTCCTCGATGTTTTTATTTTCACTCTTTGTCGTGTGTTTTAGGTGGGTACACCCGCTGTGCCCGCTCTTTAAAGACTGCTGTTTTGTTTCGTTTGTTTTCTGGGGAGTTCCGTAGCAACTCAACAGATCATGATTGTTACTGTTTGTTAAACGCTTTTTTTTTGTATATTATCTGTTTGTTTTTGCATTTCTGTTTCTGTGTATGTTTCATCACAAAGTAACGGTGCGCTTGTTTGTTACCCGGGAAGGTACCGCCTCCCCCGGTGTTAATGTTTTTTTTCCAATTTAGGAAGAAAAAATTCTCTCGTTATTATTGTGTCTTCCTTTTGCTTACAGTTGTTTCCTTTACGATGAACGCAGATTGCTTTAAACCGTGGTAGAATTTCTCACAAAACCCCCCCAATATGCACTGGTGCTCTTGCGCACAACCCAACCGTACGACGACGAGCCCCGGGGCTGTTGCTGCGCTACGTTTCACGGTTTTTTTTAACTATAGGCTCGTCACGAGCATCCTTTCTCCATCCTCCTCCCAATGCGGCGCCTATCGTGGCTGGTTAGTTGATCCACCGTAAGGGACTGCTAGTAGGGAGAATTTACACACCAAACACAACACAAAGTACCCCCGAGCGGGATGAAGAAATTAACGAAGAAAAAAAAAACGGGAATTACACAACACTCATGATAGCAAAAACAACAACAACAACAACAACAATTCGTGGATAATGCTTTATTTTTACGTAACGTTAGTTTGTAGTGTAGTCAACAACAAAAACAAACAAAAAACAGGTTTAAAGAAGGCCCGCCTCTTACCCCCCCATTTGTGAGCGTGTTTGTTGAAGGCAATATGATAATATTAATAATAATAATAATAATAATAATAATAATAATAATAATAGCGAAAGGATTCGGGGTCGGGTTGAAAAAATGGCAAGGAGGAGGAGGAGGAGGAAGGTATTAAGGGAGAAGAAGTGCAAAAAGCACTCCAAACTGCACTGTCGCTACACACACACACACACACACACACACACACACACACACACACACACACACACACACACACACACACACACACACACACACACACGAATATATACCACACTCCCGGGCGCAGTCGGGAAACACGTGGAATTTGCGGGGACGTAATGGAAGAACGAAGGGAACGGAAACATTAATTCTAGTGCATAAGGACACGTGGTCAGATAGAGCGATATATTATAACCGAAACAAAAAAGATAGGAGTCCCCCGCCGCGCCCTCCCGACACCCTTTCCCGCCGACGGATTGGGTGGGTGGAAATGCAACAAAGAGAAGTAGAGAGAGGGAGAGAGGGAGATAAATTTAGAAAGTAATCTAATGTGAGCACGGAAACACACACGCAGATGGACACATGATACTAGTTATGTTTTCATTCTCTCTCCCTCTCTCGCTCTCGTTCTCGTCCCCTCTCTCTCTCTCTTTCTCTGTTTCCAACCAACAGGACTGCCAGGGCGCTATAGAACGATTGTTCTCCTAAGTGTTATTCCACTGTTTGTTCTATTGTCTATTATTTTTGGTTATCAGATTTGAATGTTTTTTCTGTGTATCTTTTATTTTCCTGTGTGTTTCTATTTAATGAAACGTGTTTTAAATGTAAAATTTTAGTTCAATTGTGAGAAACCTCGGAAAGAAAGAAAAAAATAGAAAAAGAGGAGGGATATACCTTTCTTTCAACCAACAACTGGTTTCTGTAGTGCGTTATTAGTGTCAAAGGGTATTTTTTCTGGTCTTTATGTGTTTTGTTTTACTTTTTTTATTCTGTTCTTATCCAATAAAAGAAGAGAGAGAGTAAGAAGGCGAGAGGGCTCGGATTTTAGGAAAGATTAGGGCGAGAATGTGCTTTAGTTTGCGTAGCCTAAAACCGAAACACGTATTCCAAGCCGCGCAACAACATCAACAACAAACAAACAAACAAAAAACTCAGAGCAAAACGGCAAAGAAGAAATTCAATAACACGCAACACAACAAAACCCATTAGCTAAAAATGTAATCGAAATGTGTGATTTGTTTTTTTGTTATTAAATGATTAGCTTCATGATGACTGATGTGTGATCCTCGTTGTATGCGAAATGCACCGGGAGCATTATTTCCCCCTTTAGAACAGTGCATTGCGCTACCGTTTTGTTATGCCGTGCTCGTTCGGCTGCATTTCGTTCTAATGCTTGCGCATGCTTGCATGCGTGCTCACACGCACACCAACAGCTGTCGAATAGCTGTCAAAAGAATAGCTGCAGCGTTTGTATGTAAACAAATGCGTTGCTCGTATTTGCGGCAGCACAAGTATTGGTGAGCAGCAGCGTGCTCTGCACCAAACCCAACACGCCCGACCCCGAGAACAGCTGTCTATGATGGGTTCTTCCTCCCTGTTATGAGGTTGTTTTTTTCTTCTTCTCTCAGTTAGCGTCGTCACTCGCTTGGCTTATCGCTAAAAATGTCGACCAGTCAATAATTACGCGTGTCAACCCGCGAACGCGTCGTGCGTATACGTATACGCCCGAACGGTGGCGCAAAGCAGCAGTTGTGTTGCGGCGGTGTTCCGGTGCGCTTTCCGCGTCCGACCGGGAAATTTAAAATCATCTCCCCGGACAAAATTTGTACCAATCATCAAGGTGTGTATGCGATCTAAAGGGTAAAGGGGACACAGCAAATGCATCGGGCCAATTTTTACCTCTGATTATTACGGTCCTCTGTGTGCCACAGCTTCCTTTTTTGTGTACGCCCGGCGTGTTCTATCGCCGCCCCAGCACAACAATCAGTACTGAAATTTTCCCCTCTATTTTTAGGTGTGCTACACCCCATAATAATAGCTGAATTTTCGAACCTCCTCGCTCGGTAGCGCAAACGATGGCATCGGTGTGAGGTAAAGGAAGGTGTGCAAACAGCCAGTTACGCGACGATACTTCATCGGTGCAAATCATCAAAAATCATCATCATCTGCAGGCGCATTAGCAGCGTGTCTCCTATTGCTTTCTCGTGTACCTTACTGAGCGTGTTTGAACACAATTGACGACCAAAATGGGCCTGCTGGACGAGAGTGGCATCCTGTACGTGATAGCGGACGTGCTGTCGATCGTCACCATCGCGTCCTGCCTGGTGTCGAAGGTGCCGCAGATACAAACTGTCCGCCAGCTGCAATCCGCCAAGGGGCTGAGCGTTAATGGGCTGCTAATGGAGCTGTGCAGCTACACCGTCACGATGCTGTACAACTACACGAACGGGTACGCCTTCCTTTCCTACCTGGAGTACCCGATACTGCTGGTGCAGGAGTACGTGCTCATCTACTACGTGCTGCAGTATGAGTCGCTGCTCGGCAAGCGCGCCTACCAGTGGGCTGCAGTCTATGTGGCGGTGTTTGTTGGCTTCGCTACCGCAATCATACCTTCCTCGCTGCTCATGATGCTAGTGGTAAGCAAGTGGATACAACTTGCTTCTGTCTCTAAAACCGGCTAATTGCGCTTTCCTCCTTTTCCGTTTGCAGCCATTTACCACACCGGTCGGGGCGACGAGTAAGGTAATGCAGCTGATCGCCATCCTCCGCTCGAAGGACTCCCAGTCGGTCAGCTTGATCACGTGGGGCATATCGGCGTTCACGAACTCAAGTAGGATGTCACGCCCTAGGCGTTTGATTCCCTCCGCAGCTAACATTGAAATGTTTAATTCTTCCTTTTCTCATTTCTGCAGCTCGCATCTACACGATCATGCTGGATTCGGGCGATAAAATGCTTCTCGCCAACTTTGGCATCTCGACCGTGCTCAGCAGCTCGGTGCTGCTGGCCGCGTGGTACTACAAAAAACCAAAGAAGGACTAACGCTCCTACCATCGGCGCACGACTACGCATCCCAATACTCTCTTCGCGCCGCGTGCATTGCCTTGAGAGCGCTTGTTCGCTTTCTTTTACTCAATTAACAACACCAACCAACCACCATCGCCACCCATTACGCTTAAACTTTAATGCACTTTTAAGTAGAAGTAGCACAAAACAGCCTGCTAGAAAATCGAGTTGTGCATTCTCTTTGCACATATGACCGATGTGGGACGTCGAACCTTTTGTTAATTAATTTTAATTAAAAAAACAGCTTACCGAACAAATCTTTTACCAATCGGACCGGAACCTACGTGTAGCAATTTACGAACAATTAAAAAAAACGAACAAAGAAACTAATAAAACATTATTTAAATCGCATTACTTTATGTTTTTTTTTAATTTTGAATCATTTTTCCCTCCTGCCGTGTGCCCTTCAAAAAAGGCTATCGGAAAGATTACATGGTACGGGTACGTGTGTGTGCGTGTGCTCAGTCCAAATTTCTTCAAAAGATAATCCAATTTCGGAGTCGCTCCCCTGCCTGCTGCCTCACCATGAGCGATAAATGAACGAGCCGTGCGCGAACGTTGTCAGCGGTCTGTTAATCTTTAAACGCCGACCGCGAATGACGGACACAAAAAGACAGTATGGATGCCCTTTCGACTGTACGTACGTACGAGCAGTTCCGGCAGGTAATTTCGTAGTTTAAAAGCATAATAAATAAACTACAATTAATAGTAACACGCCTATCTTGCTTTAGGATTTCCCACACTGGCTGCTGAATGTGCGCAATCCGGCGGAACTGTTCAACGCGCAACCGAGCTACGTCGTTAGTCAAGCTTTCTGCATCGTTGGTGGATTGCTGAGCCTAGCACACGCCTTACACCGGGGCGGCAGATGGCCCTTCCTGTGGATGGCCAGTGCGCTGACCGGGGTGCTGGTCGAAGGTTCCATGTACTTTTCGCCGTACGGTGAAACGATCTGGTTCAGCCCGACCGTGATTGATCTGTTTCATCAGCGAATACCGTTGTTCATTTTTTTCGTCTGTAAGTAATGGCCGGATCGGAAGTCCATAGTCCATGAAGTACATAGTTTAACTGTATTTCACTTCTTCTACCAGATCCCTTCTTCTACTATCAAGCGTTTTGGGCTGCTTCGAAGCTGCAGCTCAAGTGTCGCTGGTCGGAACATATCGCCGTCGGTCTGTTGGTAGTGCTGGCCGATTTGCCCTTCGACATGGTTAGCATCAAATTTCTCCACTGGACACTGCACGACACAGAGCAGCTGCTGAGCGAGCGCGTCTACTCCGCCCCGTGGACGCTGTTGCTGTTCTTTGCCGTGGCCAGCTTCGTCTTTTCCTATCTGTTTCACAACTTGCGCAGCTGGATGGATCGGTCAGTGGAGGCCCATCCGACGGATCGTCGTTGGGCTGTGGGGACAATCGGAGCGGAGCTAGTGGCAATGGTCGGGGCTGCCAGTGTTTCCCTTTCCGTTGGAACGGGTCTGTTCCTTGCGTTCAGCTATCCCCTGCACACCGTGCTTGGCATTCCCCATCGGATCATCGTGATCGGTGTGTTCTTGTGTGTGGCGACCGTTCTCTGGAAGTTTGATCGTAAAAGCAATCGCCGGATGCCAATGACGTAAGTGCGACAAGGAACTTGTCCTTGCGTTCGACCTATTTAAAGTTGAAGTTACTTGCTTTTCGGGTGGGTTTTTAGTCAATCTCTGCTGGATCACTCATTGAATGTCATCACAGTGGGACACTTTGTGCTATACTTTGTGCTAGCATTCGTCCTCAACCCAGAAGACACTGTTTCAAGCGGTAGACATCAACCGATTGGCGATTGTCGCCATACGACTGGTACCAACGCTCCTCCACTCTGTCTCGATACGTTCAGCAGGGCCTATTATGATTTCCACTGCATTTCGAAGCCACCGAACGTTGGCGCTTATTGGTACACGGTCTGTGGCACGCCGTACGAGTAAGTGGACAACACAAGCCGTCCTTTACAGCACCTTTCTATTTAAGTTGTCTTTTATTCCAGGAATCGAGCTGAATTTTTGTTCGCAATGGCAGTTATAACATTTATCGCCGCGCTCGTACATTGGACAATTCACTATGACTTTGATGTGCGGTTTAAAATCTACGACTTTGTCAAGCGAACTTCATCGGCCAAGAGTGGAAACAATAAAAAGGTTTTGTAACTTTCTTAACTGATGTAATAATACCAAAAAACATGTTTAAAATATTTGGTGCATTTTCGCTACAAACACACACGTGGGCTTTGCTTATTTTATATTTGCTTTATCCGTATCAGCTGACTGGATTTGGGCGACAAAAAGAGGGGGGGGGGGGAACACAAAATAAAACTTATAATTTATTGCACAAATAGAAAGTACAATGCTACAGCTATCAACACAGCCACTACTGGCGCTACGTAAACCGCCCATTGCGTTCCCTTTTCCTCCTGCTGCACCTGGTGTCGCTTCCGTTCGCGGTGCTTCCGCTTCCCAAACTTGCGCTCGTACTCCTCCAGCTCGCGCTGATTCTGCAACTCTTCCTGGGCCCGTGCTTCCTGCTCCTTGCGCTCCTGCTCTTCCTGCTTCTGGGCCCGGACGGCTTCACACTGCTGGTCGCAGTCGAGCGACGGTGTGGCGCGCGCCACCTTGCAGCTTACCTCCACCTTTCGCTGGCCACATTTGCACGCCACCTTTACCTTCTTTGAGCACTGCTCCGGATTCGGACAGCGCCCGGGATGGCAGATGGAGGTGCAGCGATGCCCACAAGGGAACTGTGGAGCGGAATGAAAGGAATTAGATTCTTGCCACCAGGCACCTGCATCGGGGTTGCTTACGTTTTTAATACACTTTTGACCACAGCTAAGAAACGACTCGCGCCGCCGTGCCAGCTCGGCCAACTCTTCCGGTTCCTTCCCCTCCATGCCGGTAGGGTAAAACTCGTGGCATTTGTAAAACACCTGCGTCAGGCCGCAGTAGCACTGTGACTTGATCGACACCAGGCACGGATCGCACGGCGGCTTGTGGCAGCGCAGCGCGCACGAGTGAACGCAACCCTCCGGCCGGGGCAACGTGCAGCCGGCCGAGCACGGCTCACAGCGCGAATCCTGCGTCGTGCTGGCCCGGTGCGTCACCTTGTGGCAAGCGAGCGGGCAGCGATGTACACCGCACTTCAGCAAACGGCCGCACTGCCGCCCGCAGGACGATGGTTTCGAGTTGGAGCAGGGCCAGTCGGCCGTTTCGTGACCGCCGAGACACATGACCGGCACCTTCACGGTGCATGCCGGATGGGGCAGCGTTTTCACCTCGACCGTCTCCTTCGGCACGTCCCACGGGCCGACGGGTTTGAAGTTTTTCTCCCGCGTCACCACCTGCACCGCATCGTGACACTTGGCCCGGCACGGATGCTCGCAGTTGGTCGTATCGTTCGGCTGGCCGCAGGGCAGCACACACACCGGACAGTCCCCGGGGTGGCAGGTGTGCGTGTTCGGATGGTGACACTTGGAGGCAGCCCGGCACGGTAGCTTGCACTTCGGTGCGTTTGCTTTCCTTTCCCGACCGCATGCCACCTCGGCCACGGTACCGCCACAGCTTCAGGAGGACGGGAGAATTAAAAGTGAATCGTTAATCTGTGGTAACGACACAATAACGGGATCACACTAACACTTACCGACACTTGATCGTGGATTTCTGATTGCAAGGATAGCACGGTCCCTGGTGGCAGAGCGAGCTGCACTTGTGCTTCCCGCACGGTAGCGTCTTCCCGCACACCCTATCACAGGGCGGACATTGGCCATCGCAACACTTCCGATTGCACTGGTGCTTGCCGCAGGTGCGCATCCGCTTGCAGCGACCCTCGCAGATCGCTTCCCGGTGACACACGATCGGTTTCTTGGTCGAGCCGCACCGACACACCTTCGGCACGAGCTCCAAACAGTTGCCGCACGCGCCCTGATGGCACCGTTCCGGGCAGAGATGCTGTCCGCAGGCAAGCACCTTCTCGCACGTATCACCGCACGTGCCGATGCGCTCCGAGCAGGAGGCTGCGCGAGTTTCCGTTTTGCCGCACGGACACGAGCGTGGCAGCCCTAGGGGACAGGGACCGCACGGTCCAGCATGACACACGCCCTCACAGTGATGTAACCCGCAGGGGAACGGTTTGTTGCACACGCTGTCACACTGCCAGCGCGATTCGTAACAGTTGACTTCTTTGGTTTGTGCGCCACATAGGCACGGCTGCTTGCTGCGGTTCTGGCACGGTGGACACTGGCCAGCGTCGTGACACTGGGCACCGCACTCGTGTATCCCACAGGCTAGTTTTCTTTTACACTGCAAAATAAGAACAATCGTTATAAAAACAGATTGTAAATGCGAATGATAACGCCACCACTTACCTTCCTTGCGCAAGTCCACGATTTCTGCGCACAGCGGATCGTTTTCACGGGCGAATTTCCGCAACGGCACGACACATTCACCGTCTGTGGACACGGCGGACACGGCCCCGGATGGCACAGGAGCCGGCAGGTGTGGCCGCAGGCCGGATTCAGCTGCTTCTCGCACGGCTCACCGCACGAGTGCGGAATCAGCCAGGGATGGGCGTTTGGTTCCCGCTCCTTGCCGCAGAAGCACTCGTAATGGCGCGGTATCGCCTCCGGCTCGTACTCCCGGCGACACTTCGGGCAGTCCCAGTGCACGTCGAGCGCCGGCTTCGGTATGTACTCCCCCCTGTTGTTGTAGTAACCCTCCTGCTGCTCGTGATTGATGCGCTTCATCGACATGCTATCATTAGCCCATCGCTGGATGCACATGAGGTGAAAGAACGTGTAGCACGCGGCGCAGGACCAGATCTGTAAAAATAGAAACGGAGCGACACAAATCAGTCGCAGCGTGCTGGAGAATGCACATTATACAATCACACCACCGTCTTGGCACCCCGGGGCGCGCATACCTACCCTGTCCGCACGTTTCACCGTCTCGATGCAGATCAGGCAGACGGCATTGCGCGATTCGAGCAGATGCTGCAAATACTCCTGCGTTTTGCCCACGTCCGCCTCGGCGCCGTGGTAGTTCTTCAGCACGTCTCCGAGAATGTTTCGCGTGGCCGCATCGTTTGAGGCTGCTGCACCCGCTTCTTGTCCGCTTGCGTTCTCGCCCTCCTCCTCCTCCTCACTCGACACGTACTCGGCCGCATACTTCCTGGCCGTTTCGGCGTGCTGCCGCTGTACCTGGATGAACTTTTCCTGTGACTTTTTCAACATGCTGGAGGGTAGCGGAATCTTGGAGCTGCTCATACCGGCCGGTTCCGATGTGGCCGCCGCCGCCGCCGCTGCACCGCCCTTGGAACCGTTTGCAGTGGATGGTTTTCGCGCCGGCTGTCGGTCGGATTCGGATTTCGTTTGCACCGGAATGTTCCACGCGTTTTGCTCTTTCGGAGCGACCCGGTTACGGTTGCGACTGGCCATTGTTGAACGGAAAGGTTACCGTATGTATATTTCTACCTGCAACGAGAGCGATGTGTGTGCGCGAGCGAGCAATGTTGGCTGTTTTTGTTGCCGGCGCCTACTGTAATGTTTTTACGTGGAGCAGGCAGGACGACTGGTTGTACTGACGTCTCGGGCGCTCCCGGTGAAAAAAGTATGCGAATCGCACGGCTATCGCAAATTGTGTCCATTTTTATTTCATTCGTTAATTCATTTATTTAACCTAATTATCAATCCGGTACAAACACACGAAAAAAAAAAATCCTTATATAAAATAAAATAGTAAAGAAAATGCGAGTCAGAAATTTTACGACATTCGAAGCTTGGGAATACGCGAACGGTTGGTTTGTTTGGCCGACGTGCTCAACTCCGCACTGCCCGTGTTTCCACCGCGCGCAATAAGCTTCTGTTCGTCGGCCACCATCACCATGCTCTGCTTGATCTGGCCAATCAGTGCCATCTTGCGGATGTTGTTCGGTACGGCTCCAATGTTGGTCACGCAGCCGAGCGGCGTACGATTGCCCGACTTAATACTGCCGCCGCTCGGCGTAAGCTTGCCCTTCTTCGGCGTTTGCTCGCCCCGATTCTCACTGTCCTGTATTTCCTGCTTTGGGGTGCGTTCCTGCCTTTCGACCGCCGCTTTCAGGTCGGTTGGAAGCGCTGCCAGATTTGCTACCTGCTGCTGATTGTTCGGCTCCTGCACAGCTTCCTCCTCTTCCTCTTCCTTCACCAGCACCATGGGTGTGCGGGCAACGGCAATACACGGCGAGCGGGGATCGCTACCTGCGAAGGGTGCAACCTCGGCGTCCTCGAATATCGTCACTTCTTTTTCGTCGACCGCAACTTCCACGAACGGTACCGACTCGTCGTATTCGATCTGAAGATTGCACATCTCCGGCAGTGGTGGGTCACAATCTTTGAACGACGCATCCTGCATGTCCTCCTCCGGGCCGCTGTGTAGCTCCTCGTACTCGAGCGACGACACGACGTTGGTCAAGCTGCAGTCTGCGCCCGTTTCCGGGTCCAGCACGATCGGCGTTCGGTTAAATGTGCTAGGCGAGCGGGGATCTATGATGGACTGGAAGCGCTTCGGCAGCAGATGACTGTACGGGGTGCGGAGGGTATGATCGGACGGTTCCGTAAGCGCTGGCGTTAGATCCTTTACTTTGGTAATCGAGCTCCGCGAAACTCCAGCTTGCTGAAAGGATAAATTGATATCGTTAGCCATTGTTGAAGGAAAATAAAATGAATGAAACTGCAATACAAACCTCCTGACTGATGGGGCTTCTGTTGATGTGCAGTGTAGGCGAGCGAGGATCCTGCTGGGTACCATTTTCCTGTTGCCTGATGCTTTCCACCGATGGGGAAACTTTGCTGTTTAACGCACCCATCCTGTTTTGATGGTAAAATACAATCTCAAACGTTGTAATCGGCAGCGAACGTATTGTTTTGTGGGACGACGGAATTGGTACGCTGCTGCGTTGTTTCGTTCGTTTGGATGTTTTGGCGGTTGCGTCGTTTGAAAATGTGACAATTGAAACATCGAAATGAACAGGTTGGGTCAACGCCATGTTTCGTTCAGTTTATGTTCGTTAAAATAATTTAAAAACACGTAATATTATGGCAAAATATGTATTTATACGTTTTGAAACTGTTAAATTATTTAATATGGATCTTATTGAGATTGAAACAGTTTTCCATGGCGAAAAAAGAAGAGCAAATATTCAACACCATCTCGTTTGGTATCTGCATGTCTGTGAACACCTTGGCAATTTGACACACGTCACCTTGACTTGCAAAAGAAAAACAACAACAAAAAGGCTACCAAAAAAACTAATTACATAAAAAAAACTACCAATACATGCTGTAGATTTTGCATTTCACGTTTCCTGTCCGCTCGACTCCGCTTCCACGACGGGGCTATGCTGTGTGATGCTGTGTTAGATAAGTGCTGGCCCCTCACGTTGGATATGTATAGATTGGTGATTAGACAACGATTTCGCGCAGTCTATCACCGAAGAAAGCTCGAATAGCTCTCCAAACACGCACTCGCGGGCCAGGAAGCGAATCCTTCGGCGACAAGGTAAACCAGCAGCAGTGTGGCGTAGTGGCGAATCATTGTCGCCTGCCGAACAAAACCCACCACACTATTACCGTGAGCATCCTGTCGCGCTGAGCGTGGAGCGAGAAAGTTGTTGTGCGCATACGTCCCCCTCCCCACGAACGGGTGGCAACTTGTTTTTTTTTTTTAATTTTGTCGCGGCTTCAGTGACGAAGCAACCAACAACATTCACTATCGCTAAACAGAGCATACGCGTGTGGACAACATGCCATTCCATAAGTACATTTTTACCCCGAGACTGCTGAAGGAGTACGATGGATCGCGGGTAAGTGCGCCCTCTGGGGGGACGAGCATTTTGTTGTCGTTGCACTTTCGTTTTCAACAATTTTCTGTTAAACTTTCTCTTCCATCTGATTGGTTTTGCGCACCAGGACAACTACGAGCCGGGAACGTTGGAGAAATATGGAGACCAGCTCCTGACAGCTGTTAGTTTGTTCGCCACCAAGCCTCGCTAAGTCGCAGCACGAACAGCACAAATTGGATAATGTTCCCTTTTTGATTCTTTCCTCTACCTCCCCCCCGCGCAAACAGTTAAATCTGATGTGGAGCTTCAGCTACTACACCTCCCCCATCCTGGTGTCGATCCTGTATCGGCGCGGTTACTTTGTCGCCGAATCGGTCGGCCCTTTTGCCAAGGTAACGACCGGCCTGGGACTGCTGGTGGCCATGTCGCTCTGTATGCGCGGTCTCGGCCGTTCGATGAACACGGTATACGTGCGGTTTGCGGAAACACTCGAGAATGCACGACGCAGTAGCGACCGGTGCGGGGCTCCGAAGGCGGCCCTCCGCCGCTACGACTTTGATTTCGAGCAGTGGCCCGTCGACTACACCGTAAAGGGTGGAAGGTACGTTTCCGGGGGTGGCGAGGTGCATTCTGAAGCCTACTTTGGATGGTAAACTCGTATGTTTGTTCGCTTTTCAGTCGCAAAACGGTTGCCCAGCGGAACAAGAACTTCTGGATCTCGTCGCTGCCGTGCCAGATTGCGGCGTACGTTGCCATTCATACGTTTGGCATTCGGATGATTTATCCCGGCTCGGTACGGCTGCTGCAAAGTTACGTCGGTATGTGCATTCGTTGCGTTTCAAGCAGTGCTGCTAAATGTCATGAGCATCACGAGATGTTCACCAACGAAAACAATGAAGAAATCCGTGGGAGCTTGATGGTCATTGGTGGTACTTAATCATAGCGGCCAACTCTCATAACTGAAACGAAGCTCAAATCACCCCTCGCAAACAACTGAGATGATCAGAGGTGAGACAGTTAGAACAGTTAGTGGTCCAATCACATGCTTGACATGACATTTTGTTTAGCACCCCACCCGGTGATAGTCACGACATTCTTGGAATATCAAACAGAGCGAGAAACCATGCTCATTCTGTTTCTTAGAACCACTCGAAGCACCGCATATCTCTCATGACTATCGTGATGATCATCGACTGAAAATGTCGCAACCAACTGACTGATCAAGAGTTGGTTTCTTAAAATGCCACCAAGTATGTGATGGTCGCAACAGCTGTTTGAGTCTCACCTCCGATCATCACAGTAGAGCTCGTGACTCTGACATTATTTTGTTTCTGCCGGAATAGGTCATGATTATGTCAGTTGACATTTAGCAGAACTGATAAAACAAAAGTCATGACATAGTGACTGACCAAACGTTGGTCGCAATAATGGTCACACCATTCGTTTTGAGTATCACCCCTGATTATCACAATTGAGTACGTAACACTGACATGGATTTGGTTTCAGTCAGATTTTTTTATAACATTGACTGTGACATTTTGCAGTACTGGTTTCAAGCACCAAACGGAATGTGCTTACATTGCTAGTTCTCTATTTCCCCCCTCCCCCATATAGAGCCCATGCTGATCGAAGGCCGCACGAAGCTGGTGACACAATGCAATGGGCAGCGGAACAAGGTAAAAACGGCGGACGGAAACGAAATCGACACGATCGTGGTGGACAACCGGAACAAGAGCGCAAATGGTAAAACGCTCGTCATCTGCTCGGAAGGCAATGCGAGCTTCTACGAGATTGGCATCATGTCGACGCCGCTAGATTTGAAGTATTCCGTGCTCGGCTGGAACCATCCCGGATTCGCCGGCAGTAGTGTAAGTTAGAGCGCAATGACCTTCCCGTGATGTTTACGAGAGATGCGGTAATTTCCGATTGCGTTTTTCAATTCCGTTACAGGGACGCCCGTACCCAGACCAGGATCAGAACGCGATCGACGCTGTGCTGCAGTTTGCTATCCGCGAGCTTGGCTTCAAGCCGGAAAACATCATCCTGTACGGTTGGAGCATCGGGGGCTACTCGACGCTGTATGCCGCCAGCCAGTACCCGGAGGTGAAGGGCGTCGTTCTGGATGCGACGTTCGACGATGTGCTGCAGCTAGCGTTGCCCCGCATGCCGGAACAGATCTCCAACATTGTCAAGATCGCCGTGCGGGATTATGTGAATCTGAACAACACAGAGCTGATCGTCCGCTACAATGGGCCGGTGTTGCTGATCAGACGCACGGAGGATGAAATTATTTGCTCAGAGTAAGTGGACGGAACGATCGAGCAAGCAAGGTTAGTATTGTATTAACAACAATGAATCTTGTTCTTCCTTTTTTGCCCACAGAGATGCCAACCTTGGTACAAATAGGGGAAATTTCCTGCTCATTAGTATGCTTAAGTATCGATTCCCAAACATTCTCAAGCCGGAACAGGAAACCTATGCGAAGGAACTGCTATCGAAACCGGTCGATTTCATCAAGGATGGTTCGTAGAATGGGATTTTCATCCAAATTTCACATTTTTAATAACAATTTTCCGTTTCTTCCTTTCCAGTACCGGAACAGTATTGCATGTCACTGCTCATGTCCTACCTTAACGACAACGGTAACAATGGAACGAGCCGGAGCTATCCGATCGAAATCGGTGCCGAATATACGACGGAGCAGCGCAACTCTATGGTCAAATTCTTGGTATGCCAAACCCACTTTTTCGTGCACGGAAAGAGCCGGTTATTGATTTTGGTTCCTATCTTCGTTCCACAGATTAAAAAGTACTTGGCAGACTTTAAATCGACCCACTGCACACCGCTGCCGGAAGAATTCTTCCAAACGCCGTGGGAAATTCCAACCGAAACAGACTACGTTTTTACATAAGGTGCGGAACACTTTCTGCTATTATTGTGGTTTTGGTCGGTTGAGGTAAGATGTGGCTGTTTTATTTCGTTTCGTGGGTGTGTGTGTTTGTTTCCTCTTCGTTTTCAGACAAAAGCAGTACAGTTTTCTGTATTTGGTGGGTTTTCTAGATATTACAATTGGTCAGCTTATCTATGCGCACCTTCACACCTCCCGTTTGTGGATGGCTTTCTTCTCTCGTGTTAAGAGTCTTTTTTGCCAAAATGACTTTAAACACTTTCTTAAAATGCGTGTAATGCTCTGTAACTGAATCAAACGTTCTCGATTCTGTCCCTGATTAGGGTAAAACTTTCCAGCACAGTTAGGTGAAAGTTGTCCAATATTTATAAACACAAATAAATAATATTTGCCGCAGAGAGATCGAACGGTGTGCAATCAGAGAAAGGCCGACATAACTCCCAATTTGTGGATTATTTTGCATTGCGCTTGCGAAGGGAGCTAGAAAGCCAAATATCTAAATGGCTACCACAAATGTACTAAAACAATTCCAGATATTTACCCCCGAGAAACTGAAAGGGAACTGATAAAAAGCGAGAGATTAGGCGGATGTAAAGGATGGGTTGAAAAGAAAGCTGCAACATTCTTATATGATATGATCTTCTCACTTACTGTTTGATGCATGGGAGTTTGGGACAGGTAGGAAGGCAAAACGAGGCAAGCATGACCTTTGCGCGTGTGTACCACCATCGCCCTTTAAAGGTAGATGGCAGTTTTCAACGACAAAACAAACAAAAAACCAAATAACCAGGATACTATTTTCCTGCGCCCAAACTAAGCAGTGAACAGATCTTAACTATATTTTACCCGGAGGGTATATAATTCTGGCTAAAATCGAAATACGGCTGGGGCTGGTGGATACAAAATAAAACCTCACATTGTAACGTATTTATATTGTAATCGGTATGAAAATGGTTTGTTGATTTGTTCCTCGTTTCTCGCTGCCAAAAACAGTGACTTTCAGCGTCCATCTTTACTGTTTTGTACATTAACACTATATGTACGGCGCTTTATTTAACTCCTTTATAGTAATATTTACGCACGAAATGTATAATCATTTACCGTTGGCCATCTTTTTGTCCTTCGCTCCCTTGGCGCCCTTTTTCACGCCTTTGAACGTTTTTTTCGCACCACGATCGTCACCCTCCCGCTTCCTAGCAAGTTCCTTCCTCGTCGGAAGCTTCTTGCTGCTAGCGCTTTTCTTTGCCGTCGCCAGCTTAAGCTTGCGCATCGCATCCCGCTCGGCCATAATTTTCTGCCGTTTTTCGATCTTCTCACGCTCCTGCTGCAGCTTCTCCTGTTTCTGTTCCTGCTTCAGCAACACCTTCGCCCGCTTGTCCACGTCGTCGCGGAAGATGTCGCCGTGCGGTATCAGCTTGTGCGTGTTCTTCGGCGTGTTCACCTGCTGGTCGACCTTCTTCTTCGTTCGCTGCAAATACTTCTCGCTGGCGGCCTTGCGCAGCATCTGCCTATGCTTGGCCGGGCTCTGGTAGTCCGCATTCTCCCAGATCGGATCGCCCCCGAACGAGCCGCTGAAGATTTTGATCGGATTCATCACGAACCGCGGTCCGATCTCGGTAAGGCCTCCGTCCTCCGACAGGATCTGGAAGTGCCGGTACCAGATCCGGTTGTCCAGGTAGGTGAAGGTGATCACACGATCGATGAACGGTTGGCTCTTGGGGTGGTGGTTCGGCACGCCGAAGATCTGCACCAGCAGCTCCTTGATCAGCACCAGGTGCGGCTGCTTGGTGAAGTCTTCGCTGAACGAGAGCAGCGGCCGCGAGCCGCGCAGACAGTTGCCGGTCAGCTTCATCTCGCCCATGGTGTGAATATTCTCGACGAGAAACTTCACCGACGGTCCGACACCCGCATTGGCCAGCCACATGTACAAGTCGCGCTTGCGGCGCCCCTCGAACAGCACCACCTTGTTACAGTGCTTCATCTCGCTCATCTCGTTCACCACCGACAGCGTCTTCCATCGTTCCATCTTCGGTTCGGCCCGGTGGTGCGGCATCAGCGTTCGCAGGTCACGCATCAGGTGCCGGTCGCGATGGTTGATACCGCGGGCACACAGCACCAGCACGCGCTGTTTGTTGGTCCATTTGCTCTGGAAATTGTCACACAATAATTCTACTGCTTCCACAAATCCTTCACAACGGTCACTTACCTTCTTCGGAATCGGTTCGTCGGAGATGCGCGTTTCCTTCAGCGGCACGGTACCTCTTTCATCCTCCGACTCGTCCGAATCCTTGTCCGACTTGGACTTCTGTTTGCCCTTCTGTTTCTTGCCCGGTTTGAACTTCTTTTTCAGATTTACCTTCTGCTTACCCTTGGCATCGTTTTTATCCGTTTGTAGTTGCTTCATTGTGTTTTATTGTACAGAAAACAAAAAAAATCGTGTGAACCGTTCGCGGTGGAATAGCACGCGGTTTTGTATGCCCACACGGTTCCCAGCCAGCACGGTTCGTGTTTTGACAGTTCTCCTACAAATGACAGCTCAAAACACACAGCACAGTGAACTGACAGCATGGAACAGTGCCTGACAAAACCAGTTTGAAGTGGCTTTTTAAATTAATGTTTTGTATTTTATTTCCACATTTACTTAAGTTGTATATGATAAATAAAGTGGAAAAGCACTCAAATAATATTAGTAAGCTTCTCAATGCTTCCCACCTTCGAAACAATATTATATTGAATGGCTTTTTTACAGGCATGATTCAATCATTGACCATCAATTTTATGTGGAATATTGCGTCGTATTTTTAAAAATACTTTTCCAGTGCTGCAAAACCTCATAAAATTGTACAGCCTCAAATTATTTACACAAATTGTCTTTTTGAAAACCACGACCGCATCCCGCCGTGCGAACAAATTGCTTCGATCCATCTGACAGTCCGGTCCGCTTTTGACGTCCGCTGTCTCTGTTCAATTTTTTTTGCCGTATTTTTTCTCTCTTCTGCTGCTTGCCCGAGAACGCCATTTTGCAAAGGCCGCGCGTACACTTTATGTTTGCGGGCGGAAATCTTGCTGGCAAAGTGTGAATCTAGCAAGCGACACAATCCGGAACCGCATTGGCCAAGGATGTGTTCACCTTAAGCGAAAGCAAGTGGGTGCCTCCAGTGCTCGGGTAAAGTTGGACCGCGTTCCTTCTCTCCCCCCCCCCATATATCCAACTACCAGCCGGGGTGGGTGGCAGTGCGTGGTGAGGAGAGGTGGTCGGCCCGGACGAGTACTGCCGCAGCCGCCGTTGCCGCCGCCGTCGCGAACGTTTTGCCGGGATCGGTCGAGTGAAAAAAGTGGAAAAAGGGTAACAAAGTGCTGAAAATCCGACCGGATTGCGTGTGTGACCGTGTGTGGGTTTAGGGTTGGTGAAAAGAGGGAAGGATTGTCCGGCTTCGGTCAGCGGAGGTTCTAACAGAGGCAGGGTAGACGTTTTCATCTTTGACGCAACTCAACAAACAGCCTCAGAATGATGTTCACTGTAAGTGTCCTTGTTTTTCCTTCTCGCACATCAACGCAGGAGCAGAACCCCAGCGCACGGGAAGGACGTGTACAGGCATTGTGCAATGTGTGTGCTCTAGTATGGCGCCTTCCTGTTTGTTGTCCCCTTTTAAAAACACGCACCTGTTTTGAAGGGAGGGGAGAGGGGGGGGGGGAGTGTTCTGTTACGAAACTTGTACAAGCATATTCTGTAGCGCGTTGGTCATTCTCCTTTTATTGCACCCTGTGTGGTGGCCTTTCCTTCTCTCCCCTCTCAAACTCTCTCTCTCTCTCTACATCTCTCTCTCACTCTCTCGTCTAGGGTACGAACCAGCAGCAGGATTCGCGGTTCTCGGACAAGGAGAAGAAGCTGCTGAAGCAGATGAAGTTCAGCGATAATCTCAACAAGCGGGTCGACATGTCCAAGGTGAAGCTGGACGTGCTGCGCCCCTGGATTAGCCAGAAAATCACCGACATGCTCAACATCGAGGACGACGTCATCGTGGAGTTTGTGTACAACCAGCTCGAGGAGGAGAAGTTCCCCTGCCCGAAGAAGATGCAGATCAATCTGACCGGGTTTCTGAACGGGAAAAATGCGCGCCTCTTCATGGAGGACCTGTGGTCGCTGCTGCTCTCCGCGCAGGACTCCGACACGGGCATTCCGGAGGAGTTCATACAGGCGAAAAAGGAGGAAATCTTGAAGCGCGAGGAAGAGGCCCGACTGCAGGAGGACGGTGGCCGGGGCCACCGCTCGAGAAGCCGTACCCGTGACAAGGACGACGGTGGTGGTGCGGGCAAAACAAAATCACTCAAAACTGCACCACGGCCCATGTACAAACCGGAACCGGAGGACTACATCGACGAGGAGGAAAAGATGATCGAGGAGTTCATCGAGGCGGACGTGCCGAAGGAGTCGAAGAAGGTGCTGCCGGCGGCTGTAGCACCGGCAGCGGCCGCCGCTGCTGCTGCCGTTGCCGCCGCCGCTGCCTCTGCCGGGGCGCTCGAGGACGCGGTGAAAAGTGAAAGCGCCACCAAGCCGGCGGCGGATGGGCTGGAGAGAAGTGCAAAGGACCATTCGGCTTCGCGACGCAAATCGACGGAACGTGGCAAATCCGGTGAGCGTAACAATGATTCGCGGGCGCGTAGAAAATCGCGCGATCGTTCGCGCTCACGCACGGACCGGCGGGCGTCGTCACGTGACCGCCGGGGATCGTCGCGCGAGCGCCGATCTTCTCGGGATCGACGGCGGTCACGATCGCCCCGTCGTTCGGTGGACCGTTCGCGTAAACGTTCGAGCCGATCGCCACGGGACAAGCGCGGTAATGACCGTGACCGGCGGCGTTCGCGAAGTGGCTCTGCTGCGCGGAAGGAAAACAAAAACGGTAAGCGTGCGTGTGTAAATCGGTTCTAAAATTTTGTTGATATGCTCCTAAAGCTCTATTGCAAGTGAATTGATTCGATCATAAATGCGTACAAAAAAAGGTTTATTTCGGCTAATTACGATCCTTCAATACTCTGAATATTTCAATAGGTAATGGCAATTCAGCCGCCCTGTCGAAGCTCCAATCCAAGCTGATGAACATGGCCGAGGGAAAGAAGTCCGAAGGTTCAAACAAGAAAAGTCCTAGTCGCTCGTCTGCCGAGTCGCGTTCGCGCAGCAGGTCCGGATCGGCAACGAAGGACGACAACCGCAAGAAGAGTGCTAGTCGTTCTCGATCCCCATCAAAGTCAAGGTACCGCTTGATGAAGCACACATGCACGATTCTTGGGTATTTTTTTCTTCTTAACCCCACCAAATCATCTTCATTCGCAGATCGAGAAAAGCGAAAAAGGGCCAGCAGGAGGGTGGTGGTGGCTCCCGATCTCACAGCTCGAACTCCAACTCGTCCGGTTCGTCGTCGTCGAGCGACAGCGGGGACGAGAAGAAATCGAAGAATGCAAAGGGCGGCGGCGGTACGGCCAGCGCAGCAGCTAAAAAGCGCAACGGACGCAACAGTCGCAGCCGCAGCCGAAGCCACAGCCGCAATCGGCGGGATACGTCGCGGAGCCGTTCGGGCAGCAGCCGGTCTTCGTCGTCTCGCGGCCGCAAGCCAGATGATTTCGAAATACAGAAGAAGGAAAACAGTATCCAAAAGAAGCGTCACTATCGCTCGAACAAAGATTCGTCCGACTCAGATGCGGATGGTAGCCGGAATGCGGCAGCGGCGTCCCGTCGCCGGCCGGGCGATGGCAACGGCGGAGGCGGTGGCGGCGGCCGATATGGTGGTCGTGGGGATAATCGAGATCGCGAGCGGAGATCGATTTCGCGCGGTCGTGGTCGCGATATGGGACCGGGCCGTGGCCGAGGTGGTGGTGGTCGGTCGAGATCACGGTCGAGAAATCGATCCCGGTCGCGGTCGCGCAACCGATCGCGCTCGCCCGGCAGACGACGGTCCCGATCGCCCGGTCGACCAGGTGGACGGGGCAATGGGCGGTAAGTTTTGGTTTATGGTTCGTTGGCTGCGCTAATTGGGCACTTTTATCATGGGAATCATTTTACAGGATTTTCCAGGAGTTCTCATAGCTGTGGGACACTTTATTGCCTTTTCTTATTGGAAGTGAACTTATGATGGAAATTGGACTCTATAGCACCCTGGTTGGACAAATCAAACAAATCAATTTCCAAGGAGCCTATTCGAAAAGGATGCCATAGCGTCCAATTTCCAACATATGAAGTTCACTTACTAAGAAAGAGTCAGGGAAGTGTCCCAGTAGACTATGAGAACCACTGAAAAATACTGTAATGCGTCATTATGTTAATTGTGGCTTAACAGCAATAGTTGTGAAGATTCTAATACAAGCGTTCATTGCATTCTACAGTGATGGTAATTACGGCCGTCGTCGCTCGCCACCATCAATGCGCCCGGGAGGCCCAGGCAGAGGCTCCGATCGGGATATTCGCGATCGTGACCGTGACCAGCGCGATCGTCCAAACTATCATCAGCAGCAACAGCAGCAGCAGCGATACTCCGGCGGGGCTGGACCTGGTCGCCGTGGTTCGTCCCGTGACCGGGACGGTGGTGGCAGAGGTCGCGATTCGTTCGGTTACTCCGGTCCCAACAACCCTAATAAGTGGCGCCGCTCCGATGAACCACAGCAACGGCAGCAGCGACAGCAGATGGGCCCGCCCGCATCGAACCGGTACGATGATCGTGAACGCAACCATCGAGAGGCTGGTGGCAACCGTTCGGCAGCAGGGCGGCGTAGCAACAGCATCGAGCCACCGCAGCAGGATCGGTTCCGAGGCAATCAAGGAGCGCGTGGCGGAGCTAGGAAAGCTTCCCAAAGCCCCGCTGAGTCGACTGGCAGTCGTCGTTCCGTGACGCGCATGTCTAATGCGCGAGATTCCACCGAAATGCTAGACGAGGGTGGAGCGCAATCAGAACGGCTACGCAATTCGTCCGATCGAGCTCGAGCGGATAAGCCACCGCCGGCTAGAGGCGAGAGCACCGAAAGAGAAGAGAAATCACGTGCACCGGCTGCTGCTGGTTCGGGTGGTTCCGGCGGTGCTCGTAAGCAGCCGGAAGCTATCGTGGTGATTTCCGATGATCGTCAATCGTCGGCGGCGACTCGTGAAGCTAACAAAGCGCAGGACGAGAGCCGCAAGCCGGCAAAATCAGCAACGAGCAATAACGTACGCACGGAACGGTCGGAGCGCGGCTACAGCAGCAGCCTTTCGCGAACTCCATCTCCCTTCCTGAAGCCACACGAGCGTGAAGCGGCCGCTGCCGCCGCAAACTCCGCCAGCACGGCCAGCTCGGCCGACCAGCGAAAGCAACAACAGCAACTACAGCAGCAACTCCAACAGCTGCAGCAGCAGCAGCAGAAGCTACAGCAGAAAGCAGCGAAGCCCACCAGCAGACACAAGAAGCGTGCCAGCTCGGACAGCGACGACGATGACGACAGTTCCGGTAGCGAAAGCGATGACTCACGCGACGACTCAAAGCAGCAGAAAAAGCTGCCAGCCCCATCAACCGGTCGGCGGGGCGCCGAAGACGACGACGAAGAAGCCAACAAGCAGGAAGGCGACAAGAAGGCTAAAAAGCGCAAGCAGAAGAGCAAGCAGGAGGCTAAAAAGCGCAGCAAGCGTCGCTCGTCTTCGTCCTCATCGTCGAGCAGTGAGGAGGAGGACGACGACGACGACGACGACGACGAAGACGACCGGGGCAAAGATAGCCGATCGTCCGGCGATGAAAGCACGGGAAAGCAACGAAAATCTCGCACGAAAGACCGGCGGGAACCAAAGAAAGTGGCCGGCAAGGGAGCGGCGGAAGCGGCGGATCATGATCGCCGTAGAAAGGAGGGCGGCGAACGTAAGACGAACCGCGACAGTACATCCTCTGTCGAGCAGCACGGCGGTAAAAGGCGGAAACACTCCACCTCGGAGAGTGGCCCGGCGGCAAGGGCAGCGACGACACACCCGGAAGACACAAAATCCGGCACAAAAGCGCTCCCTCAGCCGAGCGCAAACAGCAACAGTGTGTCCTCATCGTCCAAGGGCAAGGCGGTGAGTGGTAAGGTGGTGGCCCCGGGTGCGGCAGCGGACCAGCAGCAGCACCACAGTCGGGCCTCCTCCTCCTCGAGCGACGATTCGGACGACCGGGTCTCGGAGCGGCAGCGGAAGAAGGCGCGGCGCAAGGAAAAGAAACGCCAGCGCAACGCTTCGCCCGACGATGCGAGCGTTTCGTCCGGCAGCAAGCGGGACAAGAAACACAAGAAGAAGAAAAAGCACTCGAAGAAGAGTAAAAAGCATAAAAAAAGCAAGAAGAGCAGCAAGTCGAGCAGCAAGTATCAGCGCGACAGCTCGTCCTCCTCGTCGGACGAGGACGAGGCCAAATCGGTGGTGCGTACGAAGAAGAGCCTGCTCGCGATCGGTGCGAGCGGCGCAGGCGGCACGGTGATCAACGACGATCTGGAGAAGCAGCTGCGCGAGCGGGCCCTAAAGTCGATGAAAAAGCAGCAAAGCATCTCGGACTGAGCGCTGAGGGCAGGATCGTGAACGTTTAATTCATTGTATAGATAGGCTATAGGAGCGAGCTGTAGGGAGGGACAGATTTCATGCATCCGCCACGAAAAACATACCGTGATCTCTCCCGGAAGCGTTTTTCCTTTCTTTCTCCACAACCCCTTGTTTCGCCGGTGGATACAGTGGCGACGACGACGACAACATCGATTATCGCGCGTAAAGCGCGGCATTACGTAGTGGTGTGATCCTGACCGGAAATGGTGTGGAGGTACGATTTCGGCAATCGTATCGATTCTCTCTGCTACAGTGTACTACTTAGATCCTATACATATAGAGCGTAGGGGGGATGGGCAGCGACACTTTTCGCGTTGGGGTGGAATGTGTTTGTATGTGTGTGTTTTGTGTGTGGAATAGCACGTTTCACGAATGGTGCGCACCGTACTACGCCTACTAGAAGGTTCTACTTTACGTCAAGGAAACGATACAAAAAAATTATAAAAAGAAGAGCGATAAAAGGAGGGAGAGAGAGAGAGAGAGGGAGATCAGATGAATTGAAGTACCGTGATTGTGCAGTAGTGTGCTTGAAGGGTTTTAAAACAGCAAATTCTGGACAAACATTTGCTATTTAGTAGTATTGAAGCGCAGGACAGGGAGGGAGTGGAGTATTTTTTTATTAGTACAGT
The DNA here is from genome assembly GCF_017562075.2 of Anopheles merus. Taxonomy (NCBI): domain Eukaryota; kingdom Metazoa; phylum Arthropoda; class Insecta; order Diptera; family Culicidae; genus Anopheles; species Anopheles merus. The sequence goes on from NC_054083.1 coordinate 19,889,511, forward strand.
TTTAGAAACCCACGACGTGTAGGCTAGTCCTTAATTAACGTCAGTTAAATTTCCACGCCGATGGCGGGGGAGGGCCAACCTTTTCCAAACATGATGGTTGCCATGGCGACGGTGTTGTGCAGTGTATAGCAAAGTGTGTTTTCTCTTCGCGTTGTCGTCACTGCACATCCATTTCTTCTCTATAGCGCTCTCTCCCTTTCTATCTCCTTCCCACTCTACTTCTTCTTTATCTTTCGCTCGCTCCCTCTCGTCTGCGATCATTCTGTTTTCTTGCAATTTTAAACAACAAAATTCCAATACCCGAAAACGGAATTGCTTGGTGGTCTCTAGTGTGAGAATGTGTGCTAGTGTGTATGTGTGTGTGTGTGTGTGTGAGTGTGTTCATGTGTGTGTAATGATGAAAGGCAAAACAAGCAGTTTAAGATTTAAGTAACCAAATTAGAGTAAAAATTGCATAAGAAAAAGGGTTAATAAAAAAAACAAACAAATGATGAAAAACTTCAGCTCCCTTCACGTTTCTCCTTATCGTCGCTTGCGGTGAAATAATAAAAGCAAGGGTACAACAATAGCAATAGTTAGCACGCAACAACACCAGCCGTTCCGTAGGTCGACGAGAAGCGTACCTATCTATTACTCTTTCTACTTTCGAAGGAAATGTAATTGAATGCACCTTCAAAAACAATTATTTAATCTCTGTGGGGAATGAAAGGAAAAAAAGCGCACTCGAATGTGCTATTTAATAACAACAACTACACAAAACAGTATAAATTTGTTGATACTGAACCTACACATGTCGCAAAAAGTACCACGGAAAAAAAAACTCTTGTTCGTGCTAAGAAAAGGGAGCACGTAGCAAAAAGAGAGAAAGAGAGTGGCTGTTCGAAAGCGGGGGGAACAACATTAATATTGCAGACGTTGTAGAAACGCAATTCAACCAACCAAGCGAAACACAAATAAAGAATAATCATAGAAAATATTTCTATATCTGTAATCCTTTCAACGGAAAACTGTACCGTTCTGAAGTATTGTAAAATGGAAGTAATCGAAAGAAATGAATTGTCAAGATTACTAAGTTCAAAATCTAGTGGCCGGTTTGGAATTAGACGGTGGGACTTCAACCGAGCATCGGTGGTTCAGTGGTAGAATGCTCGCCTGCCACGCGGGCGGCCCGGGTTCGATTCCCGGCCGATGCATTGTGGAGTGCTTTTTTGTACTTTTACTTCCAAACCATGTTTTTTACATCGTTCTTTTTCATCCAAAGGCATGGTATCGCCCTCGAGAACACTACCATCGGCCGCCGTTAGCCAGGCACTGCAACAGCAGCAGCAGTGGGCCTGATCAATTCTAAATATGGCCAGCCGCTCGAAACGAGCTACATCGGCACGGGAATGGGTGGTGATGGTGGTGGCATTGCCGGGAGGACGATATCGGATACATTCAGCCGCCGAAAAACTGCCAGCCCCGGAGCAGCCCAGCGACGTGTCCGTGTTCTGCCCAAGTCCGTTCTTATCGCCGGCAGTTTCTGCCACCGCACCCGGGCGGCGATGACGATCTCTATTTGTACGGCGGGCTGCACGACAATCTGGTGCTGACCGACGATTACCGTGCCATGAGTCCACCGGCTGAGTACGCCGAACAGCAACAGCAGCAGCAGCAACATTCACATCAACACCAATCAAGCCATCACCAGCTGTCCCATCTTCCACACTCCCAAATGATGATGCAGCAGCAGCATCATTCACAACAGCCGGCAAAAATAATTAAACCCAAATACTGTCATCACATTCAACGCTTACATCCGCCAGCGCGCTTTAGTTAAATCGAGAAGAAATATTTATTTGTATTTACAAAAAATATACCTAATTCATCCTCGCACACGCACGCGAGAGTACTACACTCACCTATCGTCATACTCGCCGTGTCTTGCCCCTATCTCTAATAGTTGATGATAGTCGTCGTAAACACAATTAAACCCCACCAGTCGCTGCTGCTTGAAGATGATTTCCGGGACTAATAGCTCAACATAGAACCGTACTAGTTTTCCCATCCCTCACATTCCCTTTCACGCTATGCTTCCCGCGTTAGTGTCATTAATTAATTGCGAAAGTAATCGTGGAGAGCCTGCTGGACGGGGATAGTTCCTCATACAAAAAAGAGAGGTAGAAAAGCAATGTGTCAAATAATTTAAATCAGAAAAAATGCCTATTTTACGTTCATCCACCGTTCGCGGATGTGTCGAGTCGACAACAGCCAGTTCGCACGAGCAAACCTAATCTCTCACTCTCGATCTCAATCACATTGTTCATCATTCCAATCCCTAATGTGTTGTTGTGGTTGTTGTTGCTGTTGATTTCTGGTTCGTGGTCCAGCTCCATCGTATGCATTTCCATGCGTTGTGTCGTCATGAGGATGAACATCGTCGGCCTAAGGGATGAAGTTACCGCCCGCCTCCCTCGGTTTGTCGGTGGCGTACTTCGGTTTGCATACGCAGCCACTCTCCACCAGCACGTAGTCCTGGCCGGTGAGCGTTACCGGACCGAGGGGGATCACCAGGAACAGGTACGGTACGTACGTTTGTGTGCATTCACCGCGCACAACGTCACACTCGGAAGATCTGCAATGAAGAGATAGGCAAATTGGCAGCATTAATTTACATACTTTAAAAAGTCCTTTGGTGTGTAGACATTAATAAACCCAGACCGCCCCGAAGATGGCAAGTGAAATGACACACACACACAGGGGGACGACGCGTTAGCTACATACTAGGCCTAACTTTCTCCGTTCTCGTTCGCGCAGAAAGAGAAATGTCGGTCAAGTTTAAAGGCTAATGGTCGAACAAGACCGACCGAGCCGGATTAAATTCCATCGGAAGCGATATGTTAATAGGTATCGCACACAACCCAGACGTCTCTACAAACATAAAACAGTAACGACTGGAGAGAGATAGAGACAGAGAGAAGAGAAAAAAATCGCATACGCAAGTGAAAGAAAATGCGGGGCGAGTAAAAGTTTTAAACTTTCGCACTGGCGCGTCTCCTTTAGGGACACATTTCGTTCACCACTCAGGATCGAAAGCGGGAGAAAAATAAAATACCATTTGTGGAGTCCAATAACAGAGAAAACAGGAAAAACAAAGATTTTTAACGCCCGTTGTTGGTAGCAACCCGATAAGAAACGGAGCAGAAACCTAACGAAAAATAAGTCGAGAAAACCGCACCGCACAGGAGGAGAAGCGAGGAGCGCATTACTTTTAAATTCGTTTGTGCGCTCAAACAGGCGGAAAATGGCTCACGTCGCTGTTTGCATAAGTAATGGTCGCGCGCGCGCAAAAAAGGGGAAGTCACCGCGCGTGTATCATCAAAATCGTGCGCAATCGAGCGCTTTCGATCGATCACGTGGCACTCCAGCGGACAACGATGGTCGCATAGCAACGCTTTTGGCAGTGGTGTGTTGTTGGGAGAGCTTTTATTTATTGTTATGTTTATTGCAATGGTTAAAAAAATGAGCCCGATTTATGGTCGATCAGTTGAAAGAAAAAGGAGAAATTGTAATGTAGCGCACATGAAGTTGTGTTTGCTCGGATGTGATACGGGGAGTCCGTGATACTTACTCGCACACCTCGAAGACGACCTGCTGGAGCAGATCGGGGAACTTCTGCACGATCGTGACCGGCTGGCCGGAAGTTAAGCTAACGCCGTACATCGGTGCCGTGGTGTTGTAGCGGGTCTTGCAAAGGCGCGACGGCGTATCCCGGCACTGGCTGCTATCGAGCGAGCGACCTGGGGAGAAACATTAAACAAATTTATATTAGATTTTGAACGGCATTTTCGAGAGTAATGTAATTGCTAGTGGAAGGGTTGGATTTAGTGGTGGGAGCTCGGAATCGGACCTACTCGATTCCGATTCCGTGTTCGGAGTCAATTCCGGAGCCAATTCCAATGCTGGTATCGATTCCGGAATCAGAATCAGCTACGCAATCCGAATCGGCTCCAGAATCGTAATTGGCCTGGGAATAGCAATTGGCTCTGGTAATGGAATCAGAATTGGAATTAGCTCCAGAATGGCAAATAGTTCTTGAATTGAAATCAGAAGCTTCAGAAGCTAAATCATTCCCGGAATCTCCATGAGAATTGATCGTTTATAAGTAAATTTGGATTTTTCGTTGCTATTAATACGTAGCATCATTGAACCCAAACGCCTGTTCTCATGGAGATGATGAAACCGACTCCGATTTCGGATTCTGATTCCTGGGCCTATTCCGATTCCGGAGCCGAATCTGATACGAGAACCTGATTCCTAAACCAATTTCAGAGCCGATTCCGGAATCGATACCGGGAACAGATTCCGGACCTGCTATCCAGAATCGATTCCACAAGACATCGGAGCTAGCCATAATCGATTTTGACGAAAACATCATTTTTCCAATCACTAGTTGGAATGTTTCCTGGCACAAACGTTCTAGAAACACTGGACTGGTGGAGCCACTCTATTAAGTTTTATTTTCGGGTGCTTATAATGAGTTGATGAAAGAGGATACGGAAAGGGAGTGAGAAATCGTTGCGATCGGAATGCTAACGAGCATGGATGACATTGAAATTGGTACCCATAAACGGTTGGAGCTTGAAACGTTCCCGTTTTAGGACAGAGTTGAACGAATAGAACGAAACTGAAATGTGTTTTGTTTATATTATGTCTTATCTGAAATAGTTAAAAATGATATGTCATTATATAAAGCTGTTTGGAATGATTTTTGCCAATGCTTGAATACGGTTAAAAATAAGAGAATAACATCATACAAGAGAAGTTTAAGTAAGAAACTATGAAAATATTTTCAGTCAAAACTTGTAACAAAAGAATCCACATCACTCTTACAAGATTTTTACCCTTTAATGGTATTTGTTTTAACTCAATAATACTCCTACGCTGTGAAAAATGCACTATCCACACCAGTCAATACTTGCTCGAGACGGAACCGACAAACCTCTTTAAGCATTAGCATATTGTCGCATTAGCATCCTAACACGTTCGAGAGTGCGCTTTCCATCGTTGCATTAAACGCGCCCCATTCTAAGCGTCCGGCAAGTCCGCCCGCAATCACCCCTTCATCCCAAACATTGGCATCTGTGGCCGAGGGCCCAACCGAACGGGAGGAAGGCTTCAGTTACTGTTACTTCGGGGCAATGCTCGGATATCGTGGTGTAACGGTTTTCGGCCCGGCGTAAAGTGGCCCCGGACGCGACACCTGACAACTCTTGCGAACGTACGAATGATGATGATGGTGATTGGAAAAGATGCTGAAGCTGATGGCGATGGTGGTCTTGGACAGGACTGATGCATTCCAAATTTCCAGCCATGTCATCGAGCAAAACAAGTGGTACAAAAATACAACGACACACTCGTACTAAAAGCAAGCTCAGTGTGCTCAGTGTATTGCAACTTTGGCAGGAAGCGCAATTCTTTAGCAAACTGGGGAATCGTAAGGGGGAAAGCTTCTTCGCGTGATGCTTTGCCTGATGAAGCGTGAAATGAGCTGACACTTTCTTTCGCTAAGAACAGGTTGCTTTGGCAACGCAAAAAAAATGATGGCCAGGTTTACTACCGTGCTCGGAAGCAGTTATTGAATGTTCACGCTGTCCATTTTGTGAAGGCTTTGGCAAAAGTGTTGGAAGGTACATAGACATTTAATTTACACCACGAGTTCGTAAGTACGAATATAATGTAATGTGCAAATTTATGTTTTGCGACCGATGATCATGATTGCTTACGCTCATGTGTAATTCAAGTGGATCCAAATTACACACCACATCGCACAAAAATTGTACTGGGATAGAATAACCACACAACTAAACGTCTTGAACATTTTGCATTTTCTGACATATAGACATACAAGCTAATTTTTTATTGAGAATTAAAACAAAATTCATAAAGTACGTAAGGCCACCAGATGAAAATTAAATAAATTTATTCAATTCCTTTTTTTTATTTTATATTTTGGCTTTTAATTTTTTTGCCTTCGATTCATAATTGTAACTCTTTGATGTATTCATACCTTTACTTTACTAAGAACGTGTATGTTAGAAATTGCAGATCTAACATGAATGATTAGCAAGTTGTTCGTTTTCTAATTTACCGATTTGTCGCTCTACGTTATCTTATCCTACTCTTACTGTGCACATTAAATCAAAGACGCGTTTCTTTTAGAAAATATTGCACATACATCAATTACACAGAGCGTGCTTCACTTCATTGCAAAAATATTTCATCAGATGAGTGGGTTAATGATGAATGACTCGACAAAAAGCGTCCTTAAGGCATGACCGTACGACTGATGATTATGAATATCGAAAGCGGGTCACTCTTTAGCTTTACCGGTCAGATATTTCACCGGTCAAATAGTCCATTTTGTTGTATATTTCACTTCGTCTGGCCTTCCGGTGATGCTGCTTTAAATTTACGGATGGACTAGCAATTATTTTAAAGCAGTTGAACATTTCATATCAACACGTCCCCGCATATCCAAATTGCCAATACGATCATTATCCAACACCTTTCAAATGATCGCCTGAAGGAACTAACAAAAGCATATACATAAAAGCAAAAAAAAGCTACTTCTTGCTATGTATATGTATCAAACACTCTCAAAATTAACAAAGTCCAAAGATGGAATAAGTGGGACTTATGATGATAACACATCTAAAAAATATTATTTAAAAATGAGAATGTAATAAATAATATTCCATAACATTCCGACGCGATTTTATCTGAACTAATTGCCGATCTTTAGGATCGCCCAGATGGTCCAATATAAACCTGGTTAGATGGTCCTGGCCCTTTTAGCGCCATGCGTTGTTTGCTTCCCATCAAAATCCATCCATGCTTCTCATGCAATCCCACAATGGGTAAAAATAAGCCGACCATAACCTTTCCCACATGCTCCCATGCGCCAATGTCATTGCCAGGTGGCTGAGAAAATCAAAACCATATCTCTGCTGCGTACGAAAGCGTCGTATCTCGTGACTTGGTCCATTTTTGCAACAACCCACGACCGGTCACGACCGGGTCAGCGTCTTCCCAGGAAGCACGCGAGAGAAACAAAAAGCTCATTTTCACGACGGCCCGTTTGTGGAGTAGACGAAAACAAAAAAAGCGAAAATCGTAGCAGCACTGCAGTGTCACATCGCAGCGGAACCATTTCCATTTCCGACCGGCCCTGAACCTGAAACTTGTTGACACTTTCGACGCTCTCTCCGCACTCGCGCACTGTTGTTGGCCGTTTCTACGCAAAAGGGTAGCGTGCGCGCCAGTGCGCACGAAGACGCGAAAGGGATGGTTGTAAAACAACGGGAGGGAAACACATCGATTAGGGGCAAGAACTGTGAAAACGATTGTCCGTTAGTTTCGCTTTTTCCCAGACCCCCTCCCGTGGACCGCGTCGGCGGCGGTGGGAAGAAAGTGAAGTGTTTTCGCCATTTGCGCGGCCCAGTTCTCGCCTCGCGTTTGTGTTTGAAGTACGCGGGCGTGTGAGTTACGGATTTGTGCGCTTCCGGCTGTTAGCGATACCTTTCCTTTCTCTGCCTCATTTCCCCAAATTCATTTCGCTGTCCCTCCCTGTTTGGAGTGTTGTGGCGGCGCGATTTACTGATATGGCACCGGTTGGTGGTAGTCGCTTGGGAATCGGTCGGAAAAGTGGAACCGATCGTTCCTTCTTCGGCACCGTTTTTGCTTCATGTGTTTTGCTTTCAATTTTATTGGCCCGGTGGACAGCAGACGGCTTGCGAGCGTGAAATGCGTACAACTTCCAGCGCTCCGCGCCATGTGGTTTATGAGTGTGTTAGCCGCCGTGCGTAGTTAAGAAGCACTCGCGTCAATGATACACGGTACCTTTCGAAAATTGAATTGTTTTTTTTTGGCAAATGATTACATTTCCACGTGTGGCGCAAGTGGACGTGGAAAAAGAGCTCTCCCCCGAGCGAAACGAACTACTTTAATCGAAACCAGCGAAAATATAGTTTCACTACTTAGGCAGTCGTTTCGAGACTGGACGGAAAATGGATTGTTTACGTTTGTACGAGTTTTTGGCGAAACAGCAGCACTTCACTTAAAATCTTTTATCGAGAAGGTGAAGCTTCAGAAAGTTGTTAATATCATGTAAAGCGTGTTAATTATTTTTATTTTATCGAAATCTAAATTTAGTGTGATGTATAAAAACCAATATAAACCAGTATATATGGCCATAATTAAGTATGGCTTAAAAAAACTATTAGATGGATTCAACTAGGACTTCTATAACACGTACTACGCTTATCCTAATCTTGACTTTCTAAATAACGAAAAGTTCCTCGCTGTCTAGATTCAGTGTCAAGCATTTCTTCAAGCTAGCACACAAAAGTTGTAAATAGATACATGAACTGGAACTTCTTGATGATTAAGATAATGAAGATATTTTATACTTCAAAGAATAAAATCAACATCTTAAAATATTCGGTGTGTTATTCTACGGCAAATATCACAGAATTATATGACAACTACAATTCATGCCCAGGTCCAATAGTTCTTTAATAAAACTATCTTAAAGTTAGTGCATCAAATAACAAAGAATAATTAATTATTCAATTAATTATAAATTAAAAATTTACTCGTAATTAAACGGTTCTACATATTAAACGGTTATCCATTGCCGATGTCAAGATACAGGCGGTCCCCGAGGTACACGGCTAATCTCGTAACTCGAATTTCACGAAGTCGAATCTGTGATTTTCAGCCTAAATATCACTAATTTTCGTGTAATTTTGCAAGTTGGGGATGGTTTTAGACACTTAATCAATTATTTCATATGATTATGACTGAATTTAACAGTTTTAAGCCTTTGGAAATGGTTTTAAATATTCGATCTAAAGGTACATTATTTTGGCATTTGACAATCGATGTATTAAATCAGTACAATTTGCTCAAATAACTGTCAAATTAGGAAAACCGCGTATCTTCGTATCAGCGTATAACAGGTACCGTGTATCTCTGGGACTACCAGTATTTTTAAAAACAAGAGATCTTTTCTAAATTTATTCTATTACTATTTTTATACAGATTTTTGCTGTAAAATATCTTGATTTATTTTTCTTAATTAATTAAAAGTTTCGTTTTTGTTCACACTGGACGCCAGTTTTCGACAGAGTAGTTTAATAAATAGCTCCTAGTGACAGGGTTTAGCGAATCACCTTGCAGTATGTTGTGCACAATACCTTCCATTAGTATCAGATATCGATATTCAAAATCGGAGCGGAATCCTGGTACAGTCGCCAACTCAAACGACTAAACGTGCCCGTCGTGGGTTCAAGCCTCGAATAAACCTTCCTCCGGTAGCAAGGAATTGACTGTACGGCAGTGTGGTACTGACTAAGTCTCGAAAGCCTGTATAGGCCAGCATCATGTCCGCCAAGTATAAGAAGAACAAAATCCTATTCCTTCAGTATTATACACGATGCATTACAAAAATATTCGAATACAAGATTTTTGAGCATAGATAGAAGATGTTTTGAAATATTTATTGACTAGATATAGAATAAACAATAATGAGTGAGATTTATGGGGCATTTTTATTTCAAAAATGATAGATAAATAGTGTTGGAAAATATTTACATTCGCATTCGTCGATTACTACTCGCACACATTTATTCCGTTTGAGACAAGTGACAACCGATCCAAATTATCCGTATAATCGAAAAAAATGATTTCATATGGAAATACGTGTGCACTTAAGCAATACGGCCTTTTTCGACCATTCTGAATTCTAAATAAAAAAAGGATACCTGTACGACATTGTAGGACGTTTTTATTTCATTGACTGTTAGGGAGGTCCAAAACCATTTTTTTATTACCTTGCAATGACAATAGATGAATTTAAAATAGATTTATTTGAAAAAAAAACTGTTGTTCAGACTAGTGAAATTTCATTATATTTCCATAATTTAATTATTTTTATTCGTTCATTAAATAAGAAAACATATATACACATTCAAAATGCTCTGAAAGTTTTAAATGATATGACATTATATGAGAATGAACGAAGTAACAAAATTTGTGTCTTTCAATCTTTTTTTCAAATTCCATGGAATGGTGCTTTGACATTTATCATACTCAGAACAAGCATCACGACCATTACCATTAAAATTATTATCATTAAAATTACCATTAAAATTACTTTTTGATTCAGCTACTATCACATGAATTCTCATAATTTTACCGAATGTCTCAAATATTACAAAATCCAAGAAATAGCAAAAATAAAATTCCCTTTCGAATGCACCCAAAGATGTTTTACAGAGATATCTAATCTGAATAAAATCATACATTTTAACTAATACTTTAACTAATTAAAACAACCTTTCCTACAATGTTAAAATCAAAATCCATAATAGAATGAAATTGATTGTGAAAAGTCGATTACTCACTGTATCTCGTTCGGGCACTCTCGAGCGTGGCCGCCTCGTTCGCATCGCCGTACGCCTGCAGCAGGGCGCGCTGCGTCAGCTTCGGGTCCAGCGTCGGCAGCTGGCTCATGCGGCCGCGACGCGACGAACCGCCCGGCGTCCAGTTGGAAAACGTCCGCGCCACCAAACTGGCCGGGTACGGTGCATTGTTCGGCCCGAGACAGTTCGGGCTGTCGGTAAGCGCGTCGCCGGACAGATACTTCAGGCTGCCACTTGGAGAGCATTTCTCCACGCTCGATCCGGCGGCGGCCGGTCCGTCCGACCAGAGCGTGTGTGCCCGGGCGGAGGTGGAGCTGTAGGCAAACTGGGGTCCGTACGCGGGTAGCAACAAGAGGGTAATCAACTGTAAACGAGGGAAAAAGAAGCAAAAGCAATAGGGTTGGTTAATAACAACAAATGTCTGAACAGCCCTTATACATGCACACAGTGAAGAAAGATGTTCCCGTTTTACAAAAAAAAAGGTTACAGACCCTCGGAAAAGGTTCCCTCATTAATCCTTCAGGTGCACTCACGCAAATTACGCTAACAAATTGGGGGAGCCTCACCCTCACAGTAACATGCGCTAATTCACACGTGGTTAATTAAGCTCCATATTAGATGCCCCCTTCCCTTAAACAAATCCACCCCCGGGCGGAGAAGTGCATTCATCCCGAAACATAAAAATACTTCCCCAGTCCTCTAAACGAAACCGAACCGGAACTGCGTGCCAGACAGCCGTTTCGCTGGCGCGTTTTGCTGAGAGTCGGTGGCTCAGACGCGCCTAATATGTGGCCTAATATTTCGCCCAGCTGCACGCCAGTTACTCACTCTCAATGAAGTGGCGATGATGCTTGGGAAATTGGACCATGGGGCTTCAACAACAACCCTGCAAAAATGTTTCCCCCAATGTTTCCACCGGGCTTGGCTGCGGCTGTGGGGCCACTTCCGGCGCCCCGTTGTGTATGAAGGGCGCAAGCACCACGCATCGCAGCCTTTACGCACAACAGCCCCAACCCATTCCATTCGCTGCACGGCTGCGAAGATGAATCATTTGGGTCAGTATGGGAGTCCCGGCCGGTGGTAATCAACCATGAAAAGCCCTTACTCAATAGCGTCAACAGTGTGCTACACCATCACGGCACATAATGATGATGCCGCACACGGCTGATGCTGTGTGTGTGAGGAACGTGACCGATTCTCCTGTTTTCGAAGCGGCCACGCCGAAAGAGGGCACCATTTTGCTCAATTACCGAAACAATGCGGCAGAAATCCCCCCCCCCCTCTTTGGCTGGGCGTGGAATTGGGCAGAGAAAAACGATGGAAATTAGTAACCAATTCAACACCTTTTCCGCCCTGTTGATGGAACATGACGATGAGAGTATCTTATCCACTTTATTTCATCTATCATCATCGCTTTTGACAAAGCTGGTACAAAACACTTCTTCAAGCTGAAGCTTCCCTGGAATGTTCCCTCCCCACGGGTTGTGGTTGCCGGAGAACCCGTTTGATTTCGGGGAAGCAGAAATTAGGTTAAGAATCATCATCGTTGCGCTGCGTCCCACTAATTTGCCTCCCCTATTGTTCTGTTTGATAATGTGTTGCTTTATCTTTTCCATCAGTACGGGATTGGAGCAGTTCCATTTCCCTTCTTTACTCGCACCCGAGAATGCCGTAATAATTTGCACAACTGGTCTTCTTGCAGGAAATTTTGCGCAATTTTGGTAGCAGGCTTCCGCACATTAAATGTAGCGAGCATGGTATGGAGGGGTAGTGGGATGGATGCAAAATGCAAAACTCTTCACACCTGCCCCGAGGATCGCGTATCATTACAACTACTTAGGTGGAGTTTGGATAATGAAGCAGCTATCATTAATCAGTTCATTATTTGAGATAACAGTACATCCCACCTTTTGTTGGTCCATTTCAGTGCGGTACAGTTGTGGCGGGAGCGGATAATGAACGGAACTGCCAGCTTTTTGTGTGTGTGAGTTTTATTACGGGAAAGGCGTGAAATAATGGAACGATTGGAATATTTTACGAAAACAGCAAAATATAATGTTCAAATTCAAATTATGTTGTTTAATATCTCACACATATTTTAGAGCAAAACATTTACAGTCTGTTCCCGAGTTACGCAGATCTTGACTTACGCGGATTCGGAGGTACGCGGGTTTTCAAATTTGTCAAATGCAAAATGATTTGCTTTATTGGTAAAATTTTAAAGTCTCTTTAAAATAAGGAATATCAAAATGTTCTGCACGTATCGTATTAAGTAAATTATAAAGTGTATATAAATAATATATTTATTGCAAAATACCCATTAGGCACTTATGTTTTGGCTGAAAAATGTAAAACTCGACAATTCGGGATATTCGAGTTGCGCAGATGCCTCGGGAACTGCTGCTTTATTTTAGGGAAAATTTGAATTTGGTTTGCCGAACAAATTGGCTAGCTTTCTGATAACTGTGCTAAGTGGTGGATTGCCAAGCCAAAAATACAATAAAAAGGGTTTTGATTTTTCAAACTAAATTGACTTTAAAGATCCTAAATAAATAGTAGGTTGTCGGAATTTAAAAATGGGTTTAAAGAAAACTCGGGATGCCGTTTCTACTGTTGACTAATTATGCTACGATTTTTTTGTCATTTTGACATTGTTTCCCTCTGCTTACACTTTTTTCTGGCCATTTTTATTCTTCTTAGTGATTTAGAAGTGATTTTCTAAATGGTTTTGTTGTGCATTTTAAATATCTTTTTTTATTAACAAAAGAAAATATTCCTATCCTAATGTTTGGTGTTTAATTTAAAGATTTGTAATGTCTCTTTACATCATACCACTATACTATTTATAAATAATGTAATAATATTATTATAAAAGCGTTGTTTTCTGTAGCATTAGAAAAATAATCTAAAGAAAAATGAACAAAATATTTCAAAAAGTAAATAAAAAATTTGAATAATTGCTACAAAGAATAATCGTACAGGCCTACCTCACCCCAATGCAGTAAGCATCATATGTTTTACTTCGATCGTTACCCGTTTTCCACGACGCATTCGTTAGACTAATTTCTCCATTACGGCACATAATAGTTATATTTAGTCGTGTGTGTTCCCATACGAGTACATGGGCTTTACTAACTGCTTTATCCACAACAGCGGCTCAAGCGCAGGCAACAAACGATCATTATGCTGCCCTAACATATTGCCCTTAATTAGGCGATAAAACTGTCTCGGTCAAAACTAACGATCGAGAGTGCATTTTGTTTTGAGGGCAATGGAACTACTACGTTTGCCTTCCGTAGTCACAGCGAGCAAGTGTTGAGTGAGATTTTTCCGCTATAAATTCGAGCGCACACGTGCACGCAATACGATCATTTAAATTGCTTTTGCTTCGAGATCGTTGCCGCATGATCATGGGCTCTTGAATGCTGTATTCGTCACGTGTATGCTTTTTTTTCTCTTTTACTTTCTGGTATGATACTGCATGCGATAATAAACGTTTTTGATTGTGAAAATTTTAAATATCTTTTCTATCATTCATTATTTATGCTGTGAATTAATGCTTTAAAATTACACATGGGGCTCATATGTTTGATTTTGCGAGGGGTTTGCCAACGTTATTTGCAAATTATTTAGTGTTTTCATCAGCAGTGTTATCGTTTGATCTGTATAATGCTGTAGGAGATCAGATAGCATCTGCGGTAAGTGTCACATATACTGAATAATGGCCTCTTTTTATGAACATTTATCTATGTTTCTTCCCTATTCGTTTTCAACAACAGTACAATATCCATGCTATTTATAAGATCTTTACATTATGCATATTATGTTATGCAAGCGACATGTCGTAATGTTCCTTGTTATAAATAAAAGAGTTGTTGTGAATGTGGTAGGCAATGTTTTTTTTTACATCTTTATTGCTTTCAATTAATCTAACCACCATCATCGAACGGATGCTGTACGCTACAAACACCATTTTGAGTAGTGTTTTGTGGTATTCATATGTATACAATACACACTCAATAATTCCTGATTTAGCATTCCAACGAAGCTTGTTAAATTAGTAAAATAAGCTTAAAAGTCTGGTCTGATTTCAGATTCCGTTGTATGATTGCAAATATCTACAGAATACTTGCAAAATTTCACTATAGATATTTGAAACATTGTAACACGTGATTGAACTGTTCCATTACACGATTTGACGCCATATATTTAGATACTAAAAAGACTAACAGACGGATTCTATTTTTATAATCGAGTCCTCTCGACGTCGAGTTGATGAATCTTGTGTGTTCATTTGTATGGAAAAGTTCACGTTGGAGTTCATTTTCTCGACTCAAATGGAATCGAGTTCAGAATAGAATACGCCTGTAAGAATGTAATTTCCGATAACCCGAACTAACCAATGTGAACTGCACATGCAACCCCAGCTTTATAGTTTATGTCAAATCCAATGATAGAAACACGCAGTATAATTAATCATGTGTAAACTATGTTAGCAGCAGTGACTTGATTTTTACAGGTGAATGAGCTAATTTGCGAATATGTCTTGCCACTAAGTTTATTTTAACAAATCCACTGCAACTGTAACATCATTCCTTAATATTATAAGTAATTCTACCCCGATACTGCCCAAGACAAAAAAAAACTAAATTTATTCTGGTAGGCGCTTTATATTAAATCCACTTTGAGTGGGTAATAATGTTTTTTTATTGCTTAAAATTATTTAAAAGCCTGTTGAATCATCCTGTGTAGAAATTTTCATCGACATTCAACTCCTGGATCTTCTTTTCAGACAACGGTTAAGTTTAATTCTAATAATAAGGACTTTAACATAACTTTTTGATGGCTTATAAACTACGTGAGAATTTAGGTAATATTGCTTTTTCGGGACAACACTATCATATCTTTTAAAAATCAATATAACTTTAAGATAAGCCATTTGGTAGGCGATTGAGCTTCGAAAGATTCAACAACTCCTTCGCTAGCCATCTTTTTTTGTCATTTCTTTAGCACCCCTCCCCCTTTAGCAGCTTTGCCTTCTAGCAACATAATCTGACAGGGAGAAAACGTTTCCCCACAATCACCTATCGGTAATGGTTTCGGTATTTTGCCCTAGCACCTTTCGCTCCTGTATCCCTCCCTCTCCCATCAGCATATGGCGTGGCGTGTGGTGTGTGCCGGGCTAAACATCGTGTTCCAATTCCCAGCACGACTCGACGCCAGTGCCCCACACTTGCCATATGGCATCGGGCTCCGGTATGTCACCAATCCGCGTGCATCCTCTGCTCGCGTTCCCAAACAGCACAATAGGAATTGTACTGGCAAGTGCTTGCTGTCCCAGGGATAAGATGGATGGTGGGCCGGAAGGCAAGCAAAACTCTCCCGGGGGCAGCAAAACTGGTAGCATCGAAACACCAGCTTGCATCTCGTACTCGATCGATTTTCTCTTCCCAACCGTGTTTCACCGAGCAACGGGGCGATCGGGAAGTGTACGAGGATCGTCTTTCGGAAGGTAAGGAGGAGAGAAGAGTGTACAAACTGAGTGTCTACAACACGTTCATCTGTTGATTCCTTTATCCAAGCGATGATGGTTTTCAATTTCAATGGAAATTCTCCAACCCATACACACCGTCGGAAGACACAAAAACACACACACATACACCGTTTTCTCGCACCCCGCATGTGATTGGGTGGAAAATTTTGCCGCAGCCTCTTGGCACGATCGAGCATGACCTCGATTTCCCCACCCTCGTTCGCTCCCCGTGATTGCCTGCGGCAGCTGAGGGTGGCTATTAAGCTGTTTGCTGGCGAGTACAACAAAATCATAAGAAACAATCACAAGATTAACCTCGCGGCTGATTGTTCGGGCAAGTGTGTGTATTGCTGCGGCAGTGCCGATCGGGAAAACGTGTGCACCGTATGGCGAGAATCCTCCCGCGGTTGCACACCGTTGCATTCCGATTGTTTGTGGTAGGGGAGAGGTGTATGCAAATGTGCGCACGGGAGGATCTCGGTGTGACGCGCACGGTTGATTCTACAGCCGCCGGCTTCCGCAAACAAAAGGAACGGTTTGCAACTACCATTTTCCCTTCCCCCTTGCTCTCCTTCAACAACTTTCGACATCGACACGGCATCCCTTTGCGCCCGGTAATGATAGGAAAGAAAGTTGACACCGATCGATGGGAAATTGGGAAAGGCCCAAGCGAGTAGGCAAAAGATCGAGTGTAGCCGCCGCGGGTGGAATCTGCCGATCGAAAGAGAAAACAAGGGTTTGTAGCTTTTTTTTAAGTTTCTTTTCCACACGTCTCCCCGCACACAGAGTCCCTATTACGTTTCACCACATGCAATTTGCACGGCCGGCAGCGCCATATGCAGCTGAAAGGGAAATTAATATCCGCCGAACAACGTTTGGCCCTTTTGCTTTCCTTCGGGTTGATTGCTTCATTTGATAAGCACTAACGGGTTGATTGGTTTTGGGGAGCTTTCGCGCGAGGGAGGTTATTGCATGAACATTGTTTAGGTTTTTGGTTGCTTTTGTTTTCAATTAAATATTAGAAATTGAACGGTTATGGAACTCAACAAGCGTATAATGAGCAATTAGGGGTAATTTAAATAGTAAATCGTTATCGGTTATTGTGAGAGTAAGATTATTGTTTACTAAACACATTTCACTGCATTTTTAGGTCTAATAGAAACCTATATTTGTGAAATCACCAGTGGCTTGTGTAGTAAAATGTAATGAAGATTAATAGTGGTGATATCGCATCAAATACAAATATTGGAACTGATTGTAAAATACATTTGATGGGAAGAATTTAATATTATCTATATTTAAGAATCAAAAAAATGGAAAAAATCAAATCAAGTTAGCAAATGAAAACATATTTACATTGATTTTAACAAAAAGTCAGACCGTGTTGCTTTAGTTTTGAAATTGGAAAAGGAAATACGCCGTAGATATTAATTGATGGAACAAGATTCAGTTAAACTTCATATTAGTAACAAAAGAAAAAAGTTTGAAAATTAATTTAATATTTATGTTGATTTGTTTCAACAATCAGATCTAAATTTCGATGTAGCCTTCAAATGTCAGTATAAAAGTTAAAAAAATCAATATTTTCACTCAAATGTGCATCAATGCTTAAAAATTCAATACATGTACACATAACATTATAAATTAATTTCATATGCAGTTGAAAACACTTGTAGCCTAATACGGGTCAGTAATGTAATATTAATATGGTTCGTTAATGTACTGCAACGAGTTAACTAAACGTATTGTTGGAATTAAAAATTACCCAGAAAATATATTTAACACCGGCCAAAAATATTGCCTCTAGAATTATTTTTTTTTATATTAATGGTTCCAGCTACTCGGTTACGTCATTAAGTGGATTCTTTAAAAAACTCTTCATAAAGCATTTTTTTAACAACACGTTTCCGGAAGATGTTTGGAGATAATAACTGTGTTAAATGGTTGACGACTACACACCACATAAACAAAACGCATTAACAGATAGAAAGAGAGATAGAAAGATAGAGGCAGCAAATTTAAATCCATCCTCCTCAAACCTAAGCGACAAATAATAACCTAACGTGATTTAATACTAATGGCAACTAACAACTCATAAAGAATGGTTAGATTCCAGCACTACACGGCCATATTAAAAAAAAAACATATTTAAAGAAAAAGTCTATACACACCAAAGCCATTCTGCAAAATTCAAAAATGCTAACCAGTTTGCGAAATTCATCTTTTTGTCTCATAATGCATATGCATAGATTAACACGTCTGTCATTTACAATCCCCTGTTTTCAAGAAATTCCTGAACCTATATTAGGTTTTATTTGATTCCTGTTAAAAAAAATGCAGCTCCATTGGTAACTTCAAACCAATAGCAAATAGTAAAACTCATTTCAATTGCATCCATTGGTTTCACCATACACATAAGCTTAAAAACTCCGCAACAGATAAGTTCAAAGATATTTCATAATCCCCATTCATCCCTTTTCAAATCAATTACTCGAATCGAAGCGCCACGCCAGAACCGTGATCTAATTATTGCTCACGCCTACCAGAATTGGGTCAGCACTGCTGGGATGCTGGTTTATGATGGACGCACCTGTAAAACGATCCTTTCCACGATCCCCATCACTATAGGCTATGCTAATGAAGATGAACCGTTCTTTTGTTCCACTTCCTCTAAGCCGGGTAAATGATCTTAGCCAACCATCTGGATCTCGCCGTCCACTCACGCCTTTTCTAACACAATCGTAACACCACGGGGGGATCCATGTGGAGCTTATCTCACTCTAGAAGTCTCCGGCCGGCCTGCATATAGCCGCGTCAGCACAGCGGTAGCTTTCATTTCGACGTCCATATGTTTCATTCTTCGGGGGGAGGCTGTGCACAGGCGAGGAAAACGCACACACACAGACGGGCTCATGTCATGGCTTGACCCATTTTCTTACGGTTCCTCCTTCCCATCTTTGGAAGCTTTAGATTTTTTTTGTGTATGTTTCAACTCCGTCTCCGTCTCCGTTCCTGTGGTTCACATCTTACTGTCTCGCTCTCCAAAAAGGGTTAAACCGCGTGGATGTCGTAAAACTTTCCAAACCCACACGTCCTCCCCTGGAGGGTTGCGAACGGTGGTGGAAGGTGGGAGTAGCGAGAAAAGCAACAACAGCAACGCGAGCAAGAATGAATGGTGCGGGCGCGCGCGCGGGATGAAAATATCTCGGCTCCGATATTTGGGTCAGTGACAAAATCACCACTCTATCACTCCGGAGCATATTAAATCCGGATCTGTTGTGCAGGCTGCTGGCCGGTTGCTTTCACGCGCTAGAATGGATGCTGCTGGTGCGCATCCAGGGCATTCACAAATCGAGAGTCACACAATTTGGCCAACAAATGCGCGAAGCACGCCGTTTGTTTTGACGCACTGCCGTTGACATCTTCGAGCAGCGAGCAACACAGTTCGGAATCAAAAGACTGCTTTGTTCTAGTGCGAGGTGAAACTAAGCTGCTGAGATAAAGGAGGTCATTCTTGGGACCCGGTTGTACGAAATTTGTCCACATTTATGGGGTGGAGGGATAGTAGGAAAAGGAAAATACACCGGCGTACTGCAAAGCGTGTAAATTGCGCTTGCAAATGAACACATTTATTTTGCCACTGTTAAGTGTTTTGCTTCGCGCTTCACCAGCAACAGCAACCGGACGCAAAGAAAAACCAGTATCGTTCGCGTTCTCCCAGTTCTGCCGGTCGGTGCCAGCCGGACACTGTACGGCCCATTGCGCGCTGCAAAAGAGGAGATAAGTTTAACGGTACCGTCCCGAGGGTGCCGTGTTGGCTGTTTTCTACGGTAAATCCACTGGGAGGCTTCGGTTTCAGAGTCCTAAGAGGGCAATGCGTGTTTCCTTCTTTCTAGCCACCTCAACAACAAATTGTATAATTAAAATTAAATTACAGTAAGGAATATAACTAACTTAGCTAATTAACATTTAAACTGAATTAAAGGCACCAAAGTGTGTAGGAAGATTCAGATCGTGCTTTCCTTGTTCCTTCTCACGAAGTACTTATGCATTCTTGTCACAAATTTAAGACATGATAAACTGCCAAAGAAACAAGGGTCGCCATTAATCAATTTATGTATCGTAAAGCAAATGTTCCATCTCGAATCTGTTTTCTTACAAAACGAGACTGCCACTCCTTAACGGTAAGTTAAAAATCAATGTGCCACTGTGAAATGAAATAAATGGCAACGAGAAAGTCTAATCTGAAGATCGGCTTCAAATTCGTTAGAAGAAAGAAAAAACATCACAAAACACGCCACATTAAATTAAAATCACTTCAAAACTGGAACTCCTCCCAAAAAAAAGACCAAATCAAATTCTACAGAAACGTGACAAAATACGACGGTAAAGCAATTTAGATAACGGTATACTAAGACCTGCGCGCTACTATCTCGCGAACCAGCCGATCATGCGGCACAATAGATTATTTGGTGTCCAAACAGGTGATTCGCTAGTGTGTGTGGCTAAGATGGAAGCATAGACGTAAAGATAAAAAAAAACACACACACACACTAATTCTGCCACCCAATCCCAGTGTGACCCAAATTCCACCAGCTCCCGGTGCTAATTATTTACTTTACTTCACTCATTTTCGCCAGCTCGTCGTCAGCGATACAACACAAAAAAAAGAACAGTTGACGAACCGAACCGACAGAAACTCCCTCAGCACATCACTGGTTTTATGCAATTACATGCGTGCCTGTGTTGCGCGTTCGTTCCGAAAAGCAGCATATTAAGCGGCCCCAAACAGGCGAAACGCTGGCAAGCGCTGGTTAGATGAATTCCGACACGCGCACGGTACACGAAAGACTCGCGCGACGGTGGCAGCGACGAACCCAGTGTGCCGAAAAATAAATCAATCTTTTCGTAAAGCAAGGTGAATACATATAGGCTGCCCGAACTGATACTTCTCATCCATATCAATCTGTCGGCGAGCGTGTTCGCTCTTATCGTTTTGTCAATCTTTTTATTTTGTTTTTGCAGGTGGCATGATTTCTCATCATGTTGTGTTTTCAACTCACCGCGCTGGCTTCTTTTTTTTTTGGTTCCGTTTCGATTCGCAACCTTGAAACTTGCGATGGCACATGATGGTTGGTGATCGAGCACGCTCTCTCGCTTCAACGCGCCGGCCTCAGTTCCCACCCCGAGTAGAGCTGCCTGAACTTGACCGTGGCCAATCTTCAGCCTTGGTGGCTTGTGTCGAAGCCTTCCCATCTCCTTCCTCACTGTGTGTCGCTGTGTCGAAGTTCGCCCGTCCGAGGTGAGAGTTGATGCATCAACTGGGAGTGGAATTGTTTTATGTCTTTATGGACTGGTGCTACCTTTCCACGATTCCTCCTGCTTCCCCGTTTGCAGCATTTCACCTAGCAGCAAACGATCGAAATGAACGAGCCGGACGGTCGAGTCGATGGTAGTAGCATTTTGCGCAGATTAAGCGCGCGCGCATAGCAGCCAAAGCCGGACGATTGAAGCATTGAGAAAATAAAGTGATCTTTTAGGGTTAAATGCGCGCCACTGACTTGACTGGATCATGTGGCCATTGATTGTGGGGCTGTGCTACAAAACGCGGGGAACCATTTCATACAGAGGCGCGTCTTGTGTGTGTAGAAAGTTGGCCCGTCCAAACCGTGTGGTAAATGACCGTATAATGAAGGCAATAGCAAAACAGTATCACTTCATTTCGGGCGATCACCATTGTGAATGGGTTTGGCAGTTGCAAAACGGGTTCAACCTGAAGCCCATCACTATGTTAAGCCACAAATAAGGGTCATTTAATGTTAATTCATTTGTTTCATTCATTATCAATGTGGTAAGGTTCAAAGGGCGGTTTCATTTTTAGTTTCATTTTCAAAATTGCATTATTTATTTTGAATGACGATGATGGAGTAATAACTTCATTAAATATCTAACAAATAAACCACAGTCCACCCGTGAAAGCCACAATTGGACGAGCATAGCGAATACAGTACAAAAAGAGCTTCAGTTTTCTTGATCATGCAAATTACTAATTAATTTAAACTAATTAATTTATGCTACAGTTTTCACAACCTGCCACACACCTCGACGATGCGTCATAATTCTTCGCATGCCGAAGGTGTCGATTTGTGTGAAGTGTGGCTAATAAAGTTTTACTTTCGTTCCCTCACCACCTCCCACCGGTCCTTCCTTTTTCACATTCTGTTTGCCCTTGTCCCAATTCAATTTAGCACGGGAACACAAGAACCCAACCAAGAAAGCTTTCCCCATTCCTGCGCAGCTCGGGTCAATCGAAAGCAAAATGGCATTGCCTCATTGGGTATCTCATCGCTCGCCCAGGGCCCACCCTGGCTGCCTTAGCCAATCGATTATAAATGTTTAAAGCGTGCCAATTCCACCGATCGTACGGGAGGCGCCCGCGTCACATCCGTTCGCCTGGCCGTGCATATTTTGGCTTTCTTTTGTTGGCCATGCCAGGGTGAAATGGTAAACCGATACCACGTATCCATATCGGGAAGGAGTGGAACACCACCACCACCCGTTTGGCCGTTGTTTTGCGAAAGTGAACGCCCCGTCCAAAACAGGGTTTCGGCGCTGGCAACGCTGGATGGCCTACTTGCTAACCGGGTGTCATGTGCTTCGGAGTCGGTCGTGCTGCTGCTGCTGCAGTGGTGAAGTGAATTGTGTGAAGCTCCGACCCGGATCGTTCCTGCTGCAGTATATCACATACACACAGATACACACAAGGTCCGGGTACATTGCAATGCGAATGAAAGTGTTTGAGGATGACAAATGTGTCCCATATAAGGTTTAAAAGCTGGAAAACGACAATGCTTATGTTGCATTTGTTTATAAATCATATTATTATAAAAATAAAAGGTTGTGTTGGGGAGATTATAAAACGTAAAGAAAGACTATCCTTTAAGAAGAAATAAAGCAGCACAAAGAACACCTTAACTAACGCTAGGGACAGTGATTCAATAAAACATAAAACGGAAACGTAAAATCATCCTCAAGAAGGAACCGGCTAAACCGCAAAACCACAACCCGCACACCGAGCGACCGAGGGTGGGGTGCCAAGTGAACAAACCGTGTGCTGTGGGTTCTTTTTCTTGCCTTTCCTGGTTGCGTATCGTTTCGCTTTCCGCCACATTAACCTTTTAATGCCGGTTTCTTGCGCCTCCCGGGACCATTCTTTATTTTTTCACTTACAACTCGTAGCGAATCGTCAAGAACGCCGAACTCTGACGGCGGATATGCTTGAGAAGCAAGTGGAGAAAATACACCGACAAAAAAAGGATCGAAAATGAAATAGCTAACCATCGTTGCTGTTGTTTTTTTACACAACGAAATGGGGACGAAACCACTGACTGCTCCTGGCAATTGTAGCTTTGGGCCGGACTGTGGATTTGGTACCATCCACACACACACACACACACACACACACACACACACTTACAAAAGCCCCAGTAGAATCTGCAGAGCGTCGTTGGCTGTCAACGTCGTCGTCGCTATGTTCCGGGCTCGGCAATGATGGGATTTTATGTGAATTTTCTCATTATTACCCGCTATTATCCCTTTCCCCTTACTTTTTTAAACAGTCCAGAGCATGCAACTTAAGTGGTCGTCGGTATGATTTGGATTTGCGTGAAGGAATGGTAAGCATACGCGGCTGCAACAAGAATCGTACCGTTCTGTGCAAATCTAGTGCATTTTTCGAAGGTTGTCAGTGTACTTAAAAGCAATGCAAAAGTTTCTCAACAGCACAACTTACAGTTTACATCACAGCTTTTAACAGAAGGTCATTTATTTTTGACAAATGTTAAAACAAAGTCTATTTTAATGCTACATTAAAACGAATCAATATTTAAAGTTATCTGTACGTACATAGAAAAGTCCTGGAAATCATTACAACATGTATTCGAGCCAAAGCTAGCGCGATTTCTACGGCATCGATCATACTGGAATCGATGGAATGATTCTGTTCCAAGCTACAAACAAACTTGCGCGGACCAGTTGGCAATGTCTCGCGCGGAACGCGATCTTGAACTTGAACGGCGTCACAGCGCGCACAGACACCTCACCGAGATACCAGTTTGTCAACGAACCGCAGATACTGACGAAAACTACTTCACCATTCGTTTCCAGCAGCTTGCTGCGTTTCAGATATGAACGGACGCACAAGACGCAATGGTTTGGAGCGCATCCGCGATTGCAGCAAACCCTTTCCCGAAGAACAATTGCCGTTCTGTTGTTTGCCCTGCTCCGTGGTACAACAATTCACCATAAAGTTGGTGCTGCGGTGTTGATCCACGCCAAAACAGAAGAATGTAACGAGCAACTTTCCAGCCCTATCTGCATTGTGTGCCATCGTGTGCTAAGGGGTGAGCCAAGGGACTGGGTGCACGATACGGGATGCTTTTTGTATGCAAATCACAGCCCAGCAAATGCGCAGTGTCGTCGTGTTGCGTGTGTCAGATGGGGCACAATGTCATATTTTTTGGGGGGTCGCTGTGGTCCAACCCTTTATGTGTTTGTGTCGAAAGGTTGGCCCAAAGCAAATCAACCTTTGAAATGGTTAATCATGTCTCTGCAGGAACAATGGAATGGAGTGGTTTATGAAATTATGGGGTTTGCTATAACCAAAATCGGGAGAAAGTAGTATGTACCAGTCCGTTGAATGAGTGGAAGGAGAAGAAGTTCGGAAATTACAGTCACCCACCAGCATGATTTTGTTTCCAAAGTTGTACAATGAGACGCGTTTCAGATAAGAATTGTAGAAAAATATTTATCTTTAAAACAAAAGTAATGATGCTCAGCAATTTGGGCGCCCAATTTCTTTACATCATCATTCTTTCCCTGCACCAAACATATACTTTCAGTTTTAACAATTCAAACTCACTTCGTCAAGAGCCGATGAGACGAGGCTTCCCTCCATTGTTTGATGGGCGAAATTCGTACGTTTCTACTTTTTAAAATCACCAAGTACACTCGTCGTTCGGTTTCATTGCCCTTGCGCGTTGGGAAGCTGGCGAGTCCGCCCCCGGTGGCTGAAGTGGTGAAAATTCAAACTCGAGTTTTCGGCTCGGTTTTCCCTACTCAAAAAACCAACATGTTTGCCGAAGTTGATCCGGACAACATCATTATGACCACTCGCCAGTGCGGTCAAGCTCTCGCGGTGAAGGAGAAAGCTTCCGAACTGGTAAGACACTCAGAGGCATCGTCGTCGTTGGTTGAACGTCATGAATTGCCTGTTGAATCATCGTACCTGTTTCCTGCTAGCTGCTGGATGGTACTGCATTTTCGCTCATTTTGACTTTATATTTCTATAGGTGGAACGCAAAGCGGGGGTTATTTGCTTCCATTCCACAATGTTTGACACAGCCAACATCTTCAACATACCACAGAAATTCAAGCTTTTGATGATTCATTGCTTTTTGTTGCTAATTGACATAAAAACTAAGCAGTGATGTTTAACCATGAAGCTGCACAACCATACGGAACGAGCATGAATGGGCAAATGTAACGATCTACATTGGAACTTTTTCCACAAATTTTGTTTTTTCTTTATTTTTTTGGTAATGAACGGTGGTAAAAGAAAAAAAATGCTGCTTTCGAAGAACATTCCTTCATTAAAGCAAAACGAAAACGATTTACAGTTGATGAATTTTTTTATAGATAGCTTAAGCCCTTTTGTTACGATCCGCCTCTTAGTTCAATTGATATTATTCGATCCTTTGGACAAAGCCAGAACTGAATACAGCTAAATTTTTAACACTTATCATTTATCTGTTAAGCCAAAACTTTACCTCATCTCAAGATAATGGGATAAGTTTAAGATAAATTAGGCCACGAGCATTTTATAAAACATTTTAAAGAGAATCTTGAAAAGGTCAAATTATTAAAAATATGGTAAATTTTCTGGGATGAGATATTTAACGTTGAACAGACTAAATTGCAAAGCAATGTTTAAATATCAAACACAACGACTTGAAACTACAGCAATATAATATCGATGATTAACTGGAATGATCCCCTTACCAAGCAGATAAACGATTTCTGTTAATGCGTGCAAAGGTTACATTGAAATGATCAGTACTTCGGAAATAAATGATCGAGATGATTAGTACCAATCAGAACTGAAAGGCTTTTCCGAGTCAAAATTCCAATATCTACAAGATTTTTCATTGCTTGCGAGATGTTTTTCAACAGCTGTTTCAGTTCTTACACACGATTTTCACCACCTCTCAAGCTGGATTGAGTTTGGCAGTTCTTTGTGATGTGTTGAAAATCATGTGTTGGGACTGAAATTTTATTTCGATGCAAATACTCAATTTGACAGCTGTTGAAAAACATCTTGGAGGTGGTGAATAATGATGTGCACATTAGAAAGTGATTTGGAAAACTCCGTAAGAAGCACTTCAATTTGCAAATGAGTAAATTGAAATCGCTTCTAAATGATCCATTATTGAAACCTGCGAAGATCTTATTATACCAGCTGGGTAACCAATAGTAAGATCCTGCTAGTAAGGCGATCTATGGTGGATCAGAGCATATTAATGAAGGAGAAATATATTTTCAAATTGAATTAACGCATTTAAAAGCAAGAACTAACTTAATTTTGTAAACAGAGAAATCCAAAAATGAGTTGTACAAATGAGAAAGTTTCCTTGTGCTTGCACGCCGGTCAAAGTTGACCGATTCCATGAAACCCCAACCATGACCAGACCACCCTCTACCAACATCGTGTTCGCTATGCTTTCCAGCTGCTATGTTTTTTCATTACTCGACGGTGATCCCATTCGCTCGCACACCAACTCCTTCCAAAAGCTTCCAAAAAGTAAATGATGCTGTGAGTGCAACGGAAATACCATCAACAGTAACAACTTCAACAGCAAGAAAAAAAACATCCCCAAACATGAGCCGAGTGTGTGTGCGTGTATCATGAAGAGAAGCAGGATGGAAGCAACATTCTTCGCCGGCAGTGGACCGAACGCGAGAGATGGGAGTGGATGGTGAGGCAGATGAAACAAATTAACCCTCACCCGCAGACCATGTGGTCCGCGCTTATCGCCCTGCTGCTGCTGCTACTACTCTTCCGTACTTACTTGTGCCAAATAGCAAATCCACCGCTGTTCCATCCTGGTGTTGTTGCTGCTGTTGCTAATGCCGACCTGTTGATGCTGCTGCTGCTGCTGCTGTTACTCGCTTTTAAGACGCGTCTGCGGAAGCTGCCGGATGAAAACTAGCGCGAGATGGGCGAAGAAGGTGAGCTGGTGGATCGGGTGTGGTTTCTGCGTACAATTTCAGCAATACACATTGGCCAATTAAAGCCGGAGCAGGTTAACGTTCTCGCGCGCCCGCGCGCCTTGATCTTTCCTTCGCTCGCGCGCAAATACGCACACAGACACACACACACACACGTCTACTCGTTTGCCGCACACGCGCGCACACACACACGCACTTACACACAGATACACTCGGAACACGCGCACCAGCGGCCACCAAGGAGCTCTTCTCTCTCTCTCTCTCGGAAGGTGTGTACTGCAGCAAGATGCTTCGCCGTACAGACTCGGTGCCTTCGGCTTTTTTTTTGCTCGCTGCCCAGAGCAAACAACGCCGGGTCAACTACCCTTTCGGGCCGGGAAGGAAGCAGGAGTTTGCGTTTTAAGAATTCAGCACAGTCCGCGATGGTCAGATGCAAATCGGGGCGCGTAATGTTTTCCAATGGTTGCTGTGATTTCACTTTTTCACGCTGCCAAACGATACTGCGAAGAAACGGGCACACTGGGTGTTTAGCTATTAGCAGGTGGTCGAGAGGATACAGGGGAAGGTATCCGGATCGGGATCGTTTCACACACAGGTAGCACCAGTAACAAATACTAACACACTCACGAACACACACTCTTGCACATCTTTTTACACAGATCGCTACGTTGTGGAAAGAGAATCCTTGTTGGGAAAGGACTCTCAAAACTGTGCGCGACTGCTGTTGCTTCTTCAATACACCGCTTTAACGTGCAGAAAAGTACAGGTTCGCTTGTGCCTGAGGCTCGCCCTAGGTTTGTGTGCTAGGAATGCGACCAGTTTTCTGTCCCAGAAGGCCGGTGTAGCAAACGATTTGGTGTTGCGCAGAGGGGATTGTCCGATGGACGCGACAGGTATAACGAGAGTGCAAGGTGCACACAAGCTGTCGATTCACTGCGGACGGTTCTACCTGAGCACGGTGAGGTGTTTCCGGAGACGGGACGGTACAAGTCTTGAGCAAAAGCCGTCTGCACGAGACGACCGTCGGGAAAGAATTGAACGTTGGTTAAAGCGACGAACGCGAACTTGACGAGCGGGATGAATCGGGCGATTGAATGAACCATGCAGTGGAGTGCTATGCAGGGGTGTGCTGCTCAAGAATGCTCTCGCTTGGGGGGATTGATGATGAATTGCGCTCTTCACGCTGGAGTTGAATGTAATCCTCTCCCACCGCATTTCCTATCATCGTCGATGAAGAAAGTTCATCATGCGCGATTGTGCCGAAGATGGTCTCGCATGAACACTTGCGTTCATTCTGCCCCAAACGCAATGTCGACCGTCGACATAATCGTCAGATAACGCGCACTAACTGATCCATCTGTTGGACGAAGTGTTTCGGCAACAGTTTTGAAGAATTGTTAATTGCATTTTCGGTTTTAATTTTTTCATTGTATTTATTTTAAACATTTCCTATAGAGTGCGAAAGCTGTGTAAAGTAACTTAAGTACCGAAACATTTAATCGTTATATTTTACTCATCCTTGGTTGAAAATTGTCTTGATATTCGATCATGTAAGTGTAAATGATGTTAGTTATTTGCATTTATTGATAAAAACAATCTGAATGCTACTGAACAATAAATGACATAGAAAATAATATGATTTTCCACATAGACGTACATAATATGCTGCTTAACAGGCCAAACAATTGCTCTTAACTTAACAAGTGCACGGCAGCAACACCTGTTTCAAGTGATCTTGAAACGTACAACCTGCTATTAGTCTGGCAGCAGCGCTGTAGAAAGTGTTTCGGAAAGTCTATTTTCACAAAAGATGATTTATAAATTATAAATACCATACCAAAGTAACTAGCATTTTTTTTGTTTTATTCCTTTGTCCAGTAACAAAAGATAGTTCTCGGTGTAAATATGTTTAGTTTATTGTGTTAATTTATTTTGTTATATGAATACAATTGTTCTCAGAAGTCTTCAAATACTTCAAAAGTGTAATTTCTGTCAAAACATTCATTGTTCAATACAGCAATCACTGCTGTATAACGACACAAGTATAAAGGTTCCATAGACGTAATATAAAATTCTTGTGGTTATCAGTGTGTAGTGTGTGTAATATATATCCATTTAATAGAAATAAAAGGCGTACACATTTACTCTTGACATGGATGCTTACGAACTAGTGTATCCAAATATAGCGAACAATGTATCAATTAAATATTGACATCCTCAATATGCTTACGGTTATGACCTGCAACTAAACGCTAAATGAACGTTTACAAACGACGAATGTTACGCATATTGTTGACGGTACAGGATCGAAACTAAACGAGATACGATTGGACAGAAACCGACTCTCCCTTGAACTCTGCAGCGCAGTCGACGCTTCACAAAAGCTAATCAGCTTAAGAAAAGAGTAACTACATACTGCAATATTATAATAACATTCCTAACGCACTGTAGTATCCTTCTAGTCCTGGAACTTGATAGAATTAACTGATTTATCGATAAGACCACCGAGATATCCAGATCGCTTCTTTTTCGTCTTCTCGTGGCGGAACGATTTGCCTTTCGTGAACTTTAAAATCCTGTTCGCCCGTTCACCGTATGCGCCTTCAGCATTGCGCTGTAAATTAAAAAAGAACAGCGTTTGATTAGATATAAATTAAATGCTGTTTGCAAAGTCCCTAAACCAACGTTACATAGCATCTACATACATAAGGGTAGGAGAAAATATACAATTTGCGATCATCGTTCATCTTTTGCCCTGCCTTTGCTTCTGCTGCAGCAGTTCCGTTGGCTTTAGCGCGAAGCAAAGCACACATTTAAGCTTTTTGGCAAAATTATGCTTCTGACAGTCCGGACAGTTCCAATCGCCCGGCATCATCGGAAACTTGATCGTTTTGATTCGCTTCGGCCCACTGCCACTGCCGTCGTCGTACTCAATAGTGGTGGTCGATTGTTTGGCACAAAAGCAAACATCAAACTCTTCCTTGTTGGTCGCGTTACACAAGGTGCACGTCCACCTGCCCGTCCGCTCGTTCATGTTGCGGGCCGTAACGTACGGTGCGACCGAGTCGCACACTTTGCACTTATCGTTTTCAAGATCCTTCACCTCGTTCTGCTCGTAACATTCCTTGCACTTCCAGGTGGTGCGAGCCACCTTGCAGCTGGGACATATTCGGCGAACGGCAAAGTTAATGGCGGAACACCCGGTACACTTCCACTGGCCCCGGCGCTCGTTTGGCTTTTTGTCGTCGGCGGCAGCGTTTGTTTCAGCATTCTGCTCAACCTTAGGCGGATTGATGCTTTCCGGCTTTTGTGTTAGTATAGATGTGAGGAGAGGAAAATCGCATTAAGTGATCACTTGTCTGCCAGCGAACTTCACGTGACAACGGAATGGAGAGCGTGAAGATATCATAAGCTACAATTTCCCGCATTCCGTGCCTCTTTGTGGGGGGGTTTCGATCGCACAATGTGATCATATGTCATATTTTTTCACGCACTCGTACGATTAAAAGAGCAGAACATATTAAATATTCACTAACTCCAACATATCTACAACTGAAACACATCCGGCCACAAAGGAATGATGATCGATCGCAAATTATGATTATTCCATGCCTCCATTTGATGCACGCTTTTACTACTACTGACTACATCTCAGCATGGGTCAATTACGTACCTTTGCTTCGTAAGAATTATCCATCAGCCGCTCGTCAATCTGTATCTCCTCTGGCTTGATGCGTCGGAATCGATTGATCTCCTTGCTGCCGCCGCTTTGCGATTTGCGTCCGCTGCCGAAACCACTGCTGGCGCTACCATTTTGATTCGCAAAAGTCTTCTTATTTGGCGGTGTATCGTACTGGAAAGGTGAAGCATCATAGTTGAAAAGGGCAATTAAAGGGAACATTAATTAGAGGATTACATTACTACCTCAGCATAAAAGCTGGTGTTTAACAGAACTTACCTCCTGCTTGCTATTCTGTTCGTCGTGATTGTCGCTAGCCCTCACAAAATTGCTGTAAGGATTAGGCGGTTTCTTCGCTGGCGGATCTGCGGCCTGCTGTTGTTTATCTAGCTTTCGTTTCTGTCCCGCCTGGCTCGCCGACTGTTGGGACTTTTCCGCCGGTTTATCATCATCATCATCTTCATCGTCTGAATCGGAATCTGAGGACGATGATTCTTTCTTTGCTGGTTTTGCAGTAGGTTTCGGCGTGGATGTGCTTACAACAGCAGGCTTCTTTGCTGCCGGCCTTGCATTTTCGTCCTCCGAACTGTCTGAATCATCGGATGATTCTGCTTTTCTTTTAGCAGCAGCAACGCCATTCGTCGGTGCTACAGCTGAATTTTTCACTGTTGTTTCTTCCTCGGAAGAATCTTCTTCACTGCTCGATTCCTCCTGCTGTTTCTTAGCGGGTGCTGCCGCTTTCGGTGTGGCTGCCTGGGCAGGCTTCTTCACTGCTGTTGGCTTTGATTCTTCCTCAGAGCTATCATCAGAACTATCGTCCGACGAGTCGGCCTTCTTTGCTCCTCCAGCTGGGGTTGCGGGCGCCTTTGCTGGGGTCTTGTTAGCAGGAGCCGCTGCTTTCGGTGTTCCCGCTTGTGCTGGCTTCTTAGCAGTTGATTCTTCCTCCGAACTATCGTCCGAGCTATCGTCCGAAGACTCTGCTGCTTTCTTTGCCGCCGCAGCTGGTGTTGCCGTCTTTGCTGGCGTTTTAACAGCGGCTGCTGCCTTGGCAGGTGTTTTAACAGCAGCAGCAACGGGTTTCTTGGTGGTCTCTTCTTCAGAGGAAGAATCTTCACTGCTGGAGTCTTCCTGCTGCTTCTTAGTTGCTGCTGGAGTAGCCGCCTTAGCAGGTGCTGCTGCTTTAGGTGTGGCGGCTAGAGCTGTTTTTTTGGCCGCTGGTTTTGCTTCCTCTTCAGAGCTATCGTCAGAGCTATCGTCTGAAGACTCCGATGCCTTCTTTACCGCAGCAGCTGGTGTCGCTGCTTTCGCTGGTGTCTTCACCACCGCTGGTTTTGGAGTAGCAGCAACGGCTGATTTGTTGGCTGCCGGCTTGGATTCTTCTTCAGAACTATCGTCAGAGCTATCATCTGAAGACTCCGCTGCCTTCTTTGCCGCTGCAGCTGGAGTAGCTGCCTTCGCTGGTGCCTTAACAGCAGCCGCGGCTTTTGGAGTGGCAGCGACTGCTGACTTCTTTGCTGCTGGCTTGGAATCTTCGTCAGAGCTATCGTCAGAGCTATCTTCCGAAGATTCTGCCGCCTTCTTTGCAGCAGCAGCTGGTGTGGATGCCTTGGCTGGTGTCTTAGCGGCAGCGGCTGCTTGTGCAGGCTTCTTTGCTGCCGGCTTGGATTCCTCCTCAGAGCTATCATCAGAGCTATCTTCCGAAGATTCTGCCGCCTTCTTTGCAGCAGCAGCTGGTGTGGATGCCTTGGCTGGTGTCTTAGCGGCAGCGGCTGCTTGTGCAGGCTTCTTTGCTGCCGGCTTGGATTCCTCTTCAGAGCTATCATCAGAGCTATCGTCCGAAGATTCTGCCGCCTTCTTTGCAGCAGCAGCTGGTGTGACTGCCTTGGCTGGTGTCTTAGCGGCAGCGGCCGTTTGTGCTGGCTTCTTTGCTGCCGGCTTGGATTCCTCTTCAGAGCTATCATCAGAGCTATCGTCCGAAGATTCTGCCGCCTTCTTTGCAGCAGCAGCTGGTGTGGCTGCCTTGGCTGGTGTCTTAGCAGCAGCCGCTGCTTTTGGAGTAGCCGCTTGTGTTGGCTTCTTTGCTGCCGGCTTGGATTCCTCCTCAGAACTATCGTCAGAGCTATCGTCCGAAGACTCTGCCGCCTTCTTGGCAGCAGCAGCTGGTGTGGCTGCCTTTGCAGGGGTTTTGATCGGCGTCTTCGCTGCCTGTTTTGGTGCGGGTTTGCTTTCCTCCTCAGAACTGTCATCCTCGCTAGAGTCACTTTCGTCCATTTTCTTTCCATTTCCATTCGCAGTAGGTTTACCATTGGTAATTGGTTTTCCATTAGCCTGAAAAAAGTTAAAAAAGAAGCATTGTTTTATAATTGTTGTTCGAATAATGGAATCTGTGAACGATTTAGTCGGCGCATGAATATTTTGTGCGATTTGGAAATTTTTTGAAACACGCAGACCTTCAAACCTTTCGTTTTCTTTAATCACCAGTAGTAAAGATTATGAACGAAAACAGTAGTGCGTGAAAGCGAGAAATCCTTAGAAGTTTTATAGAACCTTACCATCGGCGATGTTTATGACGTGTTTCTTTGAACGAAAATATAAACTCAATTTCATAATTATTCTACGCATCCGATTAGACAATATTTGCTACGGATGATTAGTTCGTTTGGTACTTGTAGCAGCCTGTATAATTGAATTAATCCCAATAACTTGCATAAAGAGTTGGGGCTTGTAATCAATAAAGAAAAATATTCCATCTCGCGGCAAATAATTGTAACTTCCAGGTAAATAAATGGGAGTGCCAAAAAGGAAATTTGGTCAGAATAGGATGCATAATTCTCCTATACTAAACCGTGTAGATTAGGCTCAGAACATCCATTATCCGTTTTTGGAAGCTGAAGTATCGTTGATAAAATAATAATAACGTGTTTTTTTGTGTTTTGTTATTGGGACGATGGTTTATTTGTACGACAAAATAAGAAAAATACAATGCCAACATCAAGGCAAACACACGAATCATGCCCTAGCACCTAGGTTAAGTTCGTATCATTTCCTTTAGTTGTTTCTAATATTAAACAGTGAAACTATGTATTGTTGCTCGATACACGTATTATACCTCCGATGCTAGGTTCATTCGATAAATTACATCTATCGAACAGAGGACCACTCATTCAGCTGTTTAGATTTGATTTTGAACGTTGCCTAATCCTGATTTAAATGCAACACAAATGATACCCTTCCTTTTGTCTGCCATTTGTGAAAACTGTCCTCTGTATACTTAGAGACTATATTGGTTTGAAAAAGAGAACTGTGAATTGAGAAATATCGAAAAATAACGATATTTGCATTGAATCGTAGGTTTGCCTCACTTAAAACGAATAATATAAGCTATCTGTGTTTTGCCTTATTCTGTGAAGATGATTAGAAGCTAGTTGCATTACTCATCACCAAACATCATCTTTTTGTTTGGTGGCGGCGCTCCGTCAAAACTCCGATTGCCGTTAAAGCTTCCCCGGCCTCTACGACCACCACCACCCTGACCGCCACGACCGCCACGGAAGCCACCGCCGCCACGGCCGCCACCAAAGCCGCCGCCTCCACGTCCACCGGCACCACCGCGGAAGCCACCGCCGCCACGACCACCACGACCGCCTTCACCGCCCCCTCGGCCACCGCCTTCACCAAAACTCCTTCTGTTTCCGCCACGGCCCCCTCCACGACCACCACCACCGCCGCCTCCACCATTCGGGTTGTCAGTTTGACACTTGAAACAACTCCAGCGGGACGGGAAGTTATCGAACTGGCAGTTCGGGCAGCTCCAGGTATCCGGTTCGTTCGGGTTTTCCTGCGAGCATTTGAAACAGTTGCGGCGTGTTCGGAAGTTGTTCGCGCCGCAAGCTTCGCATTCCCAATCGCCGGGCTTGGCTTCATACGGTTTCTTCTCCCCGTACTGGTCGTTGTTGTTACCACCCTGCTGCTTGTTGTAGCCACCGCCGCTATTGCCGTTGCGATTGTCAAAGCCGCCAAAGGACTTTCGATTGTCATTCTGCATGCGCCATCAGATCAGAAAGAGAGCGATCATCGCGGCCAATGAAAATAAAGAAGGAAGAAATAGAGAAAATATTAACACTCCGCACACTCTCGCTCCTCAGGTAAATAAAACTGCATCTAGCATGTAGGATGTACAATTCAAACAGGCTGATAAAAAGGTCGATGGTAAGATTAGCAGGTTTCAATACGGTCACTTCGGTCCCGTTAACGAACACACATAACAGCGTAACAAACTTTAAAAAGAAACTGTGTCCTCTAACTGAACAGCTGCAGCAGAGTTGCTGTAAACTCTGACACTCTTAGAGGTGGGTGAAAGTGAGTGCATTTTTCTCTATTTCTATCATTCTCCAATGGCAAAGCAATGACCTTTTCGCACGGCAACACAGCATGTGAAGATACATAGATATGTGTTTAAGTGTCTTCAATAGGTGCGGCTATTAGACTTTCAAAGCAACGTTACCGACTGACTAAATGTTGTAACACTTGAAATTTACACTTCCACACAGGAGCACAACAGTGACAAAAAAAAACCTATGAATATTTTTTCGGTTGGTACAAATACGTACGTTCAAGAAAGCAGCAATCGCACTACTGATTTATGATCCGACACACGAATAAAAAAAAATGCCATCCAACTTACAAACTTTCAACTAACATAAAAAGAAACATAAAAGAAAGATTTGCCTACCTTTTGGTCCTTCTGCTGATGCTTGGCGGCGTTGTTTGCTTTCTGCAACACTGGCTTGGGCGTTTCTTCTTCCTCTTCCTCCTCATCGTCATCCTCATCATCGTCGTCCTCATCCTCCTCTTCCTCTTCTTGTGCCTTGCGCTTCTGACCAGCTTGCTGTGCCGCGGGCTTTTGCTGCTGGGGCTTCGGTGCGGCCTCCTCCTCGTCCGAATCATCCTCATCCTCATCGTCGTCCTCATCTTCCGACTCTTCCTCCTGCTGAGGTTTCTTTACCACCGGAGTCACCTTTGCCGGAGTGGCCTTAGCTGCCGGTTTGGCCGCCGGCTTCTCATCCTCCTCCTCCTCATCGCTGTCCTCTTCCTCATCATCATCGTCGGAGTCTTCCTCCTCATCGTCATCTTCCTCCGGCTGGGGCTTTTTGGCGGCAGCACCATTTGTAGCAGCCTTACCGTTAACCGCTGCCTTGCCGTTGGTGGCCGGCTTTTTCATTGACGCAGGGGTTTCTTCCTCATCCTCTTCCTCGTCCGAATCTTCCTCCTCGTCCGAGTCGGATGCCTCAGCGTTCTGTTGACTGTTTAGCACGAGCTTCTTTTTTGTCGACTGGTAGTGTTTGACGATTTCGTCGAGCTTAGGCGCTCCCTTCGGCAGTACGGGCTGTGTTAGAGTAGTGGGGGAGAGGTACACGAGAGAACAGAACATTAGTCTTGGGTCGTCACATTTGTAAGGTTATGTTGTCACGTGGAAGATACACACAGGTACAAATATGTTTGAAATCGTTGCCATAAACGGGTGATAATATGGAGACAATAGTCAATCCCAAAACAAGGCACGATTCCAATGATGGTTTAGTCTCGGAGTGTTATTAAGTCCATGGAGAGAAAAACATAACCTCCAAGAACACCTGAAACTACTCCAGAATCCGGAAGCTTTTTCCGCATAATTCAACCTCATCATCATCGTTGTTCAAGGTCTATGCCACCACGCGGTATACGATACCAATGCCCATACAGGCAGGGGGTGGGCTAGACACGCGCGTGTGGAGCAGGAAGCCCGGAACCGCATGGTAGCCGGACCAACACGAGGCGTCTAATACACACATACACACACAGCATGCGCTACGGGGGGAATGGGTTTCTCCTCAAAATGCCTCAAATTAAACATGTTGCCAGTAGGAAACCGTACTTAACCGATTAAATATCAGTAGCATAGCTCATTTCATTGAAGTAAATCGAACAAATGGGAGAAAATCGGTGTTTTTTGCGCTAATTGATACAACTGCGTCACACACTTGCTACAAACACGTGGGAGCCGCGCGCCGGGTGGTGGCAGTCGAACACATTGTTGAGGGAAAAAAATCCATCACTAACCTCACTCAGCACTAGGGAACACTTTAAATAACAATATTTACTTACCGACTGGAACTTTTTCTGGAACACAGCCGCGAAAGTTTTGTCTTTTTTCGATAGATGCTCGTACACCAGTGCATCGAGGACAGAATCAGCGAGGGCAGCCATTTTGAACGGAGGAAGAAACACTGGCAGCACCTCACTCCAAGATGTCTGCTGAGGGAATGAGAGCTGAATTTGGCCGAGCATGCGGAACCTTGACAGCGCTTGTTTATTTTTTTTCTATTTCTTGCTCCAAGAAAAACATGTGCTCGGGCTGTCATGTACCACCAGTGTGGCCAGATTATTTTGGCAGTTTTCGGTAGGCGCATCAAAATTTTATCGGTAGTTTTCGGTAGGTTAAAACTCGAAACTTAACGCGAGTTAAAAGAAGTGGAAGCAAAAGAAGTGTTAAGCGGGATGGGGGGGGGAGGGGTTACTAATGCGCATGATGAAAGTTCCATTTCAAAAGAATATGCATCCTTTACCTGGGATATGGATTAGATTTGGTTCACCGGTTACACAAATGAAGGTCTTTCTGAAGTGTTGATCTGAAAATTGTACTAGGAATTCTAAGCCAAAGAAGGAGTAAGATGCACATTTTCTTCTTAATGGTGGCAACCCAAGCGCCACAGATTAAGCTTAAACGACTGGAAAATTGAATATCTGTGATTTTCGGAAGGATAAATGAAAAATCGGTAGTTTTAGGGCGGTCATCTGTGAATCGGTAGCATACCCAAATAGCCAGAATTGCTTAAGCAGCTCATTTTGGCACGCTAAAGATCGCTGCTCTAATTCGCCTTTTGCAGTAGATAAACAGCATCAAAGTTCTATGTGGGTCTTTCAAACAGCGCCTAAGCAGCTTCCTTATGCCACGATGCCAGGGATTATTTTTCTTTGTGTTTTATTTTCAAGCAAGCGTCATCGATGAAATAAACAACAAGATTTGTTTTGTTTAAACACATGTGTATATTTTTAAATTTTTTGTATTGATGAATTACACAAAATTTCACACAATTTACTGATAATTCACAATCACTTCACTCAATATTCATTCTTCAATTAACGAATCTAACTTGTGCAGCAGCAATGAGATTATTGCCGGCGTCCGTCTTTGACACTTTGACAAGAGCCATCTCGTACCGATGTCATGCATTAAAAAACTATAAAGTTCCACCAAGTTCGGTACGCTTTCTTAACAAGCCTTCAAGTTCCACCATGAACCCTACACATAGTGCTAATCAGCCACAAAGTTCCAAAAAGTACGATGTGCCTGTTAAAAAGCTCCATAGTTCCGCAAAGTACCGTCTATCTCTTAATCAGCCACAAAGTACGACATCGGAACGATTTTTCGTTAAACAGCCCTAAATCAGCTATAAAGTACGAGCTGGCTATTTGGGTACAGTCTGTTCCCGAGTTACGCGGTTTCTACGTTCCCGGCGAATCCGCGTAACTCGAATTTCACATTTTTTGAATAAAATACAATTCATTAATCGGAGTTTTTTTATTTTATTTAGTACTTTTATACACTTTATCATTTATTTGATATGATTTGTGCGAAAAGTTCTAATATTTCTGTCTTTTAAGCGGTTTCAATTTGTTAGCAAAAATGCAATTCATACCGAACTTGAAGCAAATTGTACTGATTTGACATTTGATCTGTCAAATTTAGAAAACCGCGTATCTCCGAACCCGCGTAAGTCGAGAACCGCGTAACTCGGGAACAGACTATATAAAAAATCGGTAGGAATACAGATAAATCGGTATTTCTGGTCACTCTGTGTACCACGTTGGGCATTTGACAGCCAAATGGGCGCGAGTGGTGAATTTGGTGTGTGTTGAGAACAATTTGATTTTTTTCCGTTGGAACATTTGGTTCGAGATATTTGCAAAAGTTTTAGTGTGTTTTTATGTACTTACGGAATTAGTGATCGTACTGAAAAAACTGCACAAGAACTACGAAAACGAATGTAATATAAGAATGAATAAATTAAGGAGTGAAATTGGAATTTGAGGAACAGAACGGCTGAAACAGATTTTAAACGGGAAAAATCTTTATCAATATTTGTTTAAATTCTTTCTTTTAGATTAAGAAAGATTTTACCCTTGGTGCATTCTATTTTTTTCTAGAAATTTAAAATAAATCACAAACTTTTCAATGTCAATGTCTTGACTTTTTTTTCAGACCAATAGAAATAAATTTTCCGTGCAATTTACCACCTTGCTAGAATGCTCTCGATTCTTATGTACATATACATACATTTCAGTGAAATAAATATACAAATTTTTGTACTGATTGTATGCTGCGTGCCTTTTCATGAAGATTTCTTCTGGTTCAATCAACATTATTTCTCCACACACAGATCGGCTGCTGGATTGTAGGTCACTGTAAATCGTTGCTTGACGTTCGCAAACGAAAACAGCGGGAACGGAAACGTCAAAATATCCAAGCGACGCAAAACAATCCAGCAGTGCGTGTGTTGTTATCCATGGGCTGCCGTGATTGTTGCGTTAAAAATTATTTATTTCACTTGTACTGTTCAGTGTTTAAGTGTTTCCAGTGAGTCGTGCTTTCCGTGTCCAATGTAAGTAATCCACCGGTTTCGTCCCGTACCCGCATCCACTTCCGTTTCACAATCATCTGCAACCTTGCTGCAATCCACTTCGTTTACGACCGTTTTTTTCTCTCTTCTAGATGCATTTAAATATCCGAGGGACGAAGCATCCCATCCGCCCGGGAATCACCGTGATTGGTTCGGAAAAAAATGCACGCTACAACACAATTCTGCTGCAAGATGGGGTAAGCAACTTGTTTTCTGTTTATTATGTTTTAGCCATTGTGACCATGAGAGGGGATTCAATGCATAGTGGTGCGGTCATTAAAATCCAGAATGCCCCAGAACGGTTCGTCGCTAATGAAGTCGGCCGTAACGATGGTGCTGTTAGGGTGGTCCACTTGCAGATAGCTTAGCCGGGTCGGGTCTTCCTGTGCTGGTAGCAACAGTTCGCCGAATCGCGGTTGCTGTCCGTAAGCAAACGATTCGTACAGATCGATAAACTTAGAGGCCATGCTGAGCTCTTGCGCCGTATAGGGATGGCCGTCGCGCAGGCTGCTGGGGAAGATTAGCAAAATGTCCTCGCCGTGCGGCACCCCTACATACTGGTCCGATCCGGCAAGCGCTTCCGACAGACCGTACGTTGCTTTGTATTGGTCGAGGTAGAAGTAGACGGGAACGTGTGGTTGCATCATTTTTGCCATTTCCGTGACGCCAGCGAAGAACAGCCGATTTGACACGAGCTGTAAAGGAAGCCGAGGGGATTAATTCTAATGCTCTCTTCCAGTCTGTGCTTTGTGCAACTTACTCTCACAAATTGAGGAAACACTCGTTCGTTCAGCTCGTTCGCTCCCAGATAGCGTTCCCTGATCACCTGGGACAGTGCGTCCCGGAGTTGCCCATCACGGACCGCGTACTTGTAGTCCAGGATGCTTGGCAGCACCTCGTTCCAGTGATCGTTGATGTGGCGTAGGTAGCTTGCGTTGCTTAAAAACTCCGCCGCCGGATACAGACCCTCCGCCTCGGTGACCGAAAGAAGCAGCGGAACCTTTGCCACCCTTCCCGTGCGTGTCAGATCGCGCGGATGTTCCGAAAGGAAAGGTACGGGATTGTATTTGCCGCGCTGCTCCACCACAACGCCCAGCGGCGAGTAGGGATTGTACAGGAAGTCTTGCAATTTCGGCACCTGGCGCACTATCACCTCTGCCGGCAGCTGGCGCAAGCATTGCAGCAGCTCCTTACTGGTGCTGCTCGCATCCACGGGACAGCCAGCACCGGTCGCGATAAGTTTCGCTTTTTCCGCCGCCCGTTCAACCATAACCCACGGATTCAGGGCGGACCCGCTGTGACCGACGGCACGTTGGAACAGCCCGCGTGACAGTGGAGACAGGTAGTGCAAATGGACACTGGCCGAACCGGCCGAAAAGCCCGACAGCGTAACGTGCGACGCATCACCACCAAAGTATTTGATGTTTTTCTGCACCCACTGCAGAGCGGTCACCTGATCTTTGAGCCCGTAGTTGCCCGCGATCACGTCGTCCTCCGTGCTGAGGAAGCCGAGCGGTCCGAGCCGATAGTTCACTGTGACTAGTATGAGTGGCCGCGTGAGTAGAAAGTCCGGCTGAAAATATCCACCGCCACCGTACATAAAGGCGCCTCCGTGCAGATGGACGATCGTCGGCATCGGCACGTCCGGCGAAAGGTTCGGCGTGTACACATTCAGAAAGAGGCAGTCCTCGGCACCGTCCAGTTTGTCGTCGCCCGGCTTGAGGTGGGACCACTGCAGACAGATTGGCCCCACCTGGGACGTGTTGCGCGGCTCATTCCACCGTTCGTCGATCAGCTCGGAGGGAGCGAACCGTCTGTTTCCGATTGGTGCTTTCGCGTACGGTATGCCTTCGAATGCGTAGTGTGCCCCCCGGTGCTGGCCTATGATGGGGCCATTTCTAATCGTCACTTTCACGTCCACAAAAGCGGACGCGAGCCCGAGAACGGTGAAAAGTAGGGTTAGTACTACCGCACAGTATGACACGCGCCACATGATCGTTTGCCGGACACTCAATGATCGCAGAGCTTCGGTTGCAGTTAGAATTGATGTGCGGTCAAGAAATCTGGGGTCTAAATAGGGTATGGAAAATTATCACAACTAGCACACGCGTCATGTGCTGCAATGGTGTGTGTGTATTTGTGTTTTTGCTTGATAAGACAATCCTCTTTATTTAGCTGTCTCTTTAAGCCACGCCGTGGCACCGCGTTTGGGCGTTATCTTCTAATGCGAGAGCGATTGGTCATGGCCATTTTCTTAAGGCAGGGTGATGATGCTGGTGTGTTCACAGCTCCGTGTGGGCCGGACGCTGCACCACTTTCCTCGGCGGTTCATCGTTAAAGTCCAGCGTGTCCCAGAATTGTTCGTCGCTTACACCGTACCTGGTCTTGGCAGTGGCGCAGCCGTCACACGCTGCATCCTTCACCTCCATGTACCGTAGCTGGCCGGTAATGTTCTGCACCGGAAGCAGATAGTTGCCATACTTGGGCTCCTGTCCCTGGGAGAATGTGTCGTAAGGTTGACGAAGCTAGCAACCACACGCAGCTCGCCTTTGGTCAGAGGATGATTGTCGCGCATCCGGGTGGGAAAGCTAAGCAACACGTCTTCACCGTGCGCCACGCCATAGTTTACGTCCTCCGTGCCTGACATCAGCTCCCCGATGCCGTACACCGTTTTGTAGTTGAAATAGTAGAAGTAGACGGGGATGTGAGGCTGAAGAAGTTTTGCCGTTTTTGTGACGCCGGCAAAAAATAAACGGTTCGAAAGGATCTGCAAGAATATGGAAAAGGAAATGGTTTTATCCGTTTTTCGCTTGCTTGGTTGTTAAGATCTTACCGACACAAAGTCCCGGAAATTATCAATCGATAGTTTACGATCGTTCCCGAAGTAGTGTTCGCTGATCGCGTTCGATAGCTCGGCGCGCCTCTTATCATCCGGCACAGCACTTTTGTAGTCCAAAATGCTTGGTAGCAGATCGTGCCAGCGCGCATCAATGTCCGCAAGATAGTCCAGGTTGCTTACAAACTCCGCCCCGGGGTACAAACCTTCCCCCTGCGTAACGGACAGTATCAGTGGCACTTTGGTGAGCTTTCCCTTGCGCGACAAAACTGCCGGATGGTCCGCCAGAAACGGTCGCCGGTTCACTTTGCTCTGCTTCTCCACGACCACACCGAGCGGTGAGAACGGATTGTACAGGTAATCGAGCAGAAACGGCACCTGCCGCACAATATCCTCCGCGGGCCGGTCGCGCAAACACTCCACCATGGCCTGGCTGCTCGACAGCCGGTCCTCCGGGCAACCAACACTACGCGCAATTTGCTTCGCCTTACGGGCCGAATCCTCGGCCATCACCCAGGGATTAAGGGCGGTACCGCTGTGGGCAATCCCGTTCTGGAACAGGCCCCGCGACATTGGCGACAGGTAGTGAAGGTGAACGCTAGCACCGCCGGCCGAAAACCCAACCAGCGTGATCCGTTCCGGGTCGCCCCCAAAGTGGTGGATGTTTTTTCGTACCCATTGGAGGGCTGCTACCTGGTCCTTGAGCCCGAAATTACCCGGCACGATGTCGTCCTCGGTGCTGAGAAAACCGAGCGGACCGAGACGGTAGTTGAACGTGACCATGATCTTGGGCTTGCGCAGCACATGGTTGGGCGAGAACAGTCCACCACCGCCGAACATGAACGCACCGCCGTGGATGTAAAACAGCGTCGACAAACCGGTTTGTCGCTGACCCCCGTCCAGCGAGGTAGTGTAAATGTTCATGTATAGACAGTCTTCCGCACCGAACAGCTTATCCTTTCCGGGGATGGTATGGCTCCATTGCAGGCAGTACGGACCAATGGTGGTTGCGTTTCGGGGCTCGCTCCACCTTTCATCGTTTAGCTCGGGCGCAGCAAAGCGTCGTTCACCGGTGGGAGGTTTCGCGTAAGGAATGCCCTCGAACGCATAATAATCTCCCCGTTTCTCACCAACGATTGGGCCATTTTCGGTGTGCACTACTGGCGGTTGTTCGGTGGCAGCGGCTAACGTTCTGCTGCAAAACAAAGTCACAGCCAATGCTAATTGCCAGCTGTTGAATTTCCGATGCTGGACCATCATCATCCGCTCCGTTGATGTTGGATGTGTATGTGTTGGATGTACCAGGGTAATCTTATCAAGCTGTGCTCTGGCTGTGCAATAACAGTAATGATGCCACGGTGTGCTAACGTGTAGCTCGATGCCGACATATGAACTGGACGTTCAGGTAGCCGGTCCATTCCTTTTTGTGCCTGCATTCTACTTTTGGTCATTTGTTAAGTACACACGATGTGCGTGCAGCAGGTAGGAGCGCTACATTGCTTTAATCTTATCTGGGAGTGTTCGTGTGAGTCCGGATTCGCTGATGCTGTTCGTATCGGTATATGTGCGAGTTATATTTGCCGGTAGATTAAGCTAAAATAACCCTGGTTGTGGGTAACAGGTATTAAAGGCCATAAGGTTTCAAGTCAACGGTACGTAGAGGATAACGTCCCACTTTTCTCTAATTCTGACGCTCCCTCTATTCATCGTCTAATTGTTGTTTGTCCATAAACTTTTATTACATTTTATTCTGGAGCATTTTACACTGAACGCAGAGAACGATGGCTTATGAGTAATCTCTACAGCTCTGTATGTGTGGGGGCCGGTGATGCATAAGGACCGTCGTTAAAATCAAGCGTTCCCCAGTACGGCTCATCACTTACGCCCTCGGCACGCACGGTTTTACTTTGCGGATAGTTAAGCTCCAAAAACACCAGCTTATTGGTCGAATCTTGCAACGGCAATTCGTACGCTCCAAACCGTGGTTGATCGCCTTTGGCAAAGTGTTCGT
The DNA here is from genome assembly GCF_017562075.2 of Anopheles merus. Lineage (NCBI taxonomy): Eukaryota > Metazoa > Arthropoda > Insecta > Diptera > Culicidae > Anopheles > Anopheles merus. The sequence continues at coordinate 19,934,042 of NC_054083.1, forward strand.
ACATGGTGACGAATCGATCAACCACCAGCATCTCCTCTTCAGTGAATGGTATCTCCTCTCTTAAGACGCTGGGGAATATTAGCAACACATCATCGCCATGTGCAACGCCCAGCAGACCCGGTTCGTCCCGATGTGATAAAGCCTCCCCAACGCCAAATTTGCTTTTGTACAGATCGTAATACACGTACACATTAGTGAAGGGATGCATGAGCTTTGCTGACTCTGTAACACCGGCGAAGTAGAGCCGATTGGAAATTATCTGCAATTGGACGGATATTAATTGTAGATAATTTTAAAAGAATTGAGGTAACTTTTTTGTGCTACTTACTCGTACCAGTGTCTTGAAATTTTCTAACGACAATCGTTCGTTGTGGCCAAAGTAATGCTTTCGAATCGCTTCCGATAGACGATCACGTGCTTTGGGGTCAGGTACTGACGTTTTGTAATCGAGAATGCTTGGCACTAGCTCGTCCCATCGGGAATCAATCTCTTGGAGATATTTGGGATCGCTAATAAACTCTGCGCCTGGGTATAGGCCTTCTGCTTCGGTAACTGATAGAATGAGCGGCACTTTGGCAATGTTTCCGCTGCTCATTAAAGATCGAGGCGTTTCCTGCAGGAAGGGGTGAGGATTAAGTGGTCCTTCCTTCTCCACAACAGCACCAAACGGCGAGAAGGGATTGTAGAGGTAGTCAAGAAACTGGGGCACTTGTCGTACGATGTCCTCTGCCGGCTGTTTCCTCAGACAGTCCAGTAGAGCTTGAGTTTTTCGAGTGGGACAACCAAGCACTGCACCAATTCTAATGGCTTTCTCTACTGATCGCTCCATCATTACCCAAGGGCTAAGGGCGGATCCGCTATGTCCAATGCCTGATGTGAACAATCCTCGCGAAAGTGGAGACAGGTAATGGAGATGTACGCTGGCAGATCCAGCCGAATATCCAACTATGGTAACCGTTTCGGGATCACCACCGAACGATTCAATGTTCTCTCTAATCCATTGCAAAGCAATCACCTGATCCTTGAGTCCAAAGTTCCCGGGAATGACATCGTCCTCGGTGCTAAGAAACCCGAGCGGCCCCAGACGGTAGTTGAAAGTGACCAAAATCATATGCCGACGCATGATGTGATCCGGTTCGTAAAAATTGCCCGTACCGAACATTAAAGCCCCACCGTGTATGAACGCGATCGTGGGCAGTCGGGCCGTTGGGTCATTCGATCTGGTGTACACGTTCAAGAACAGGCAATCCTCTGTTCCTTCCAGCTTATTTTCGCCCGGATTGAGATGATTCCACTGCAGGCAAACCGGTCCTCGCGCGGTAGCGTTTCGTGGTTCGGTCCATCGATCATCGTTCAGCTCCGAGGCGGCGAACCGTAACTTACCCAGCGGAGGCTTAGCGTATGGAATGCCTTCGAATGCAAAGTAATCTCCACGCCGTTTACCAGCTATCGGTCCATTCTTGAGGTGCACTATCGTAGCGGTGGTACTTGCATCGATAGTAATGGAGACGATAGCCAAACACAATGCAGCAAATAATCTGCTCGTCCCCATTGGTAATGGAGAAAGTTGGCGCTACTTAGCGCTGGGTGTAGAGTTCGTTTTCTATGTGTTGCAGCTATTTACTCGTCAATAGCTGCCGAGCGACTATCTCATGCGCTAGCCGTTAGCGGCTAAGTTAGCTAACGGCTCACCTTATAGGCTCTGAATATAAATACGATTGGACGCGGAAGGGAGAGCAGCAGCATGATGATTGCGTTCTCTTATCGCAACCATTGACTATGGGCATGGAAAACTGTGTGAATAAGAGTACAACCGACCGTTGATGTACGAACATGATAAGTGATTTGGTGTGAGGTTGTACCAAGCACAAAGATCGGCTGTGAGTAGCAGGGATGAGAAAAATCGTTTATTGCTAACAAGTAATGCTGAAATGCATATGCAACGCGGTGCATAGTTAAAAATGATGAGACGAAAGACTTTTTTTGTGGTATTGATCATATTTTCGATCTTTCAATATTTATGTTTGTTATTGCATTATCACGTTATCTTAATACTACACTAAGTCACTGTTATGCCTAGAAGTGTTCTTAACACAGCAACACGTATATCATTCTTCTATTCCTGGATTTGAATTGCAAATCCTTTCATACGGTGCATCGTTAAAATCGAGACTGTTCCAAAACTCTTCATCATTTAATCCCCTGGCACGAATCACTACACTTTGTGGATAATTCAGCTTCAAGTACGAAATCTTATCGCGATCATCCTGCAGAGGGAGTGTATGGGTCCCAAATCGAGGAGCAGCTCCTTTGGCGAACTGTTTGTACATGGCTACGAACCGATTGATCACTATCCTCTCTTCTTTGGTGTATGGTAAATGCTCTCGAGCAATGCTATGAAATACCAGATCGACATCCTCACCATGGGACACTCCAAGGTGTGTCGTAACTGCGCCTTTTGATAACTTCTCACCGATACCGTATTTGATTTTGAAATAATCCACATAGACATACACCTTGGTGTGGGGCTGCATTAGTTTGATCGATTCCGTAACGCCGGCGAAATAGAGTCGATTAGATATGATCTGTTTGTGAAGAATAAGAAAAAAACACATTTTTTATAAAATCTTCATATGGATTTTTTCCTGATAAGATATATTCTTCTAAGAATAGAGAAAACTCGATAATGTAGAACATAAATGAGATGTTCCCAATATGTAGAAAAGAGTTGATTCAGCGAGAGTTTTGACATGTCTGTAAGCGAGAATTGTATAGGTGCTATTTCCATCAATTCCGTTAAGTGTATATGATCGAGAAAGAAAACGTCGTTGTACAGGCTTCATTTCTTTGATATTATTATTAAGTAAACATGATATATCCTGACAAGTTTATAACACATTTACATACCAAAATTGTTTTAACTTCTAAAAAAAAGTTAAATAAATGAGCTCAATTTTGTCTTAAATTCCTTTTAGTTCAATTAGGGATATTTCAGTGGATTAAATATATTCTATTTCAGCAAATAGCAATTATGAAGGAAAATGATCCTTTTAGTTTAAAGTTAACAATCGAAGAACGTCGATAAGCAAACATGTTTATCCTCTTCCTTGCGTTATCTCTTCTCTACATTTCACTGTAGTATAGTACATGAGGACTTACTTGTATCAGTACATTGAAATTACTCAACGATAAACGATCGTCGTCTTGGAAGTAACGATTGCGAATCGTTTCAGATAGATGATCACGTGTCTTCAGATCGCCTACTGCCGTTTTATAGTCCAGAATGCTTGGCATAAGCTCATTCCATCTGGTATCTATTTCCTGTATGTATTTATGGTCGCTGATGAACTCTGCTCCTGGGTAAAGACCTTCTGCTTGAGTAACCGATAGAATGAGCGGTGCTTTGGCCACATTTCCGCTGCTCATTAATGATCGAGGGGTTTCTTTTAAAAAAGGGTGCGGATTAAGCAATCCTTCCCTCTCAACGACAGCACCGAACGGCGAGAAGGGATTGTAGAGGTAGTCAAGAAACTGAGACACTTGTCGTACGATATCCTCTGCCGGAACCTTTCGTAGACACTCCAGAAGCGTTTGTGATGTTCTTATGGGACAGCCAAGTGCACTGCCAATTTGTTTTGCTTTTTCCGTTGATTTTTCTGCCATTGTCCAAGGGTTAAGCGCAGATCCACTGTGCCCAATGCCGGATGTAAATAATCCTCTCGAAAGTGGAGACAGGTAATGGAGATGTACGCTGGCAGATCCAGCCGAATATCCAATTATGGTAACCGTTTCGGGATCACCGCCGAACGATTCGATGTTCTCTCTAATCCACTGCAAAGCGATCACCTGATCCTTGAATCCAAAGTTCCCGGGAATGACATCGTCCTCGGTGCTAAGAAATCCGAGTGGCCCCAGGCGATAGTTGAAGGTGACCAAAACTATGTGTCGTTTTACGATATGGTCTGGTTTACTTTTGCTTCCGGCTCCAAACATAAATGCGCCTCCATGTATGAACGCGATCGTGGGCAGTCGGGCGGTTGGCTCAATCGATGTTGTGTAAACGTTTAGGAACAGGCAATCTTCAGCACCTTTTAACTTATCTTTGGTCTTATTGAAATGAGCCCATTGTAGACAGATTGATCCAGGCTGGGTAGTGCTCCGTGGTTCGGTCCACCGATCATCGTTCAGCTCCGAGGCGGCGAACCGTAACTTACCCAGCGGAGGTTTAGCGTATGGAATACCTTCAAATGCATAGTAATCTCCACGCCGTTCGCCAGCTATCGGTCCATTCTGTATGTTCACTACTATTGCACTATCATGACCAACGACAAAAGGAGTGAAAAAACATAGAATTACCAAACAAATCCACCGAAATGATACTATTGGAACTTCCATAATAAAGAATGTACATGGATTTTTATTTTAAATGCTTGCGCTTCACTTTTACAACTGAGGAATGAGTAAAAACTGCACATTACATTGCACATTTCAGTTGAAGCAATTTGTTTACTATGCATAGGTTGTCAAACAAACGGCTGATGTGTAATGATTTGTTATACTTGATCGTAATCAAACGCCTCAAGTACGCTAGCGGATTGGTGCTCTGTTTATATGGGTACGGTAGTAATTTGTTAAAATTATCGAAGAATTCAGGTTGTTGGCTGTATAGAGTTGAATAGTTTGAACATTATAAGTGGTAATAATTTGATTTCAGTTTAATTCAATAAATTTATTCAACACCTTTAATATTTTTATATTGTTTCCATTGTTGTTTTGCAGAGTATTTGCCCCAAGCATGCCAGCATTCGCTTCGATGTAGCTTCAAACAAAGTGGAAATTCTGGACCTTTGCTCGGAACGCGGGGTAACTGTTGATCAGAAACCCATTGCACCAGTAAATTGGATCGAAATCACCGCACAAAATAAATTGCAACTTGGCAGCGTGCTTGTTGGCGTTGAAAGCGAGAATAGCAAAAATGATGACGCTTCATTTCTACATGGCGAAGATGAAGAGGACATCATTGATTGCAGTCTGGAGGTAGGTTACATATGGTGGGCAGTACCAACTAGTGATGGGCAATACGGCTCCGAAGCCGGAGCCGGCTACACAACGTTGGAGCGGAGCCGTCGGAGCGGAGCCGGCTCCGGGAAAAAGTCGGAGCCGGCTCCGGAGCCGTTAGTCCGGAGCCGGCTCCGGAGCCGTTGGTGCGCTCCGAAACGCCCATCACTAGTACCAACACGATATGTGTTATTAACCGTAGGTGTTTGTAAAAATCCCTTTTTAGGAAACACAACCGCTTCAAGGCAGTCGAAAAATTTCCCCCACTGCTGTCATCTTAGGCACTTCCGGCAAACCATCATCATCAACGGTTATTGAAACGAAGGCTACTGTGCACAGACCCGCATCATCCTCATCGATCGACGATGGGCGAACGAATCGCCTGAGTAGTTTTCTGGTACCGGAGACCCAACAGCTAGAAGAAAGCAGATTATGCGAAGTGCCGGATAAAACGGTCGTTCCCGCTGTTGGTGGTGGTGGTCCGCCAGCAAACGAACTGGACGATGACGATGATTCGTTTTTCATTCCGGAAACGCAACAACCGGAAGATGAGCTGGACCGCATGTCCGAGATCATTGAACCGATCCTTCCATCTGCAACGGAAGCGCCCGTTGAGCGGACTGCGGCCGAGGAGGAATATTTCCAAATGACGGCCAATGACGATGACAACAGCAATGACGCGATGTTCAACAATAAGTACGTTCAGGAGTCCCAGAACTTGATGCAAAACTTCGATGAATCGTACAAGCACGATGTTGTCGGGCCGAGAACTTCCATAGTGCCGGAGCGTTCTGTTGATTCCATATCGTTCCAGGAGCACCGTAACACAACGATGGACATGAGTGCTATGGTGTGGAATGAGAGCAAAAAAGAATCGGAAAAGGCAGCTAAATCCGTCGGTGACAAGGTGGTGACTATGCCCATTGCCAGTAGCGTACCTGACAAAGTGGATGATAGATCCGTTACGCCGGAACTAAATTTTGATGACGATGCCCTGAAAACGGTGGAAACTCGGTCCTCCGTCACGCCGGACATACAGTTCAAGGATGGTCCTGAAGCCACCCGTTCAGCCGAAACGCCGGAGTTGGGCTTTGACGAACCAGAAAATGAAGAAATTTCGCTCAACCAAGAGGGTTGCTTCAAACTGCCGAACGATGTATCGACCGAATCGGTGAAGGAGGCGAATGTTTCGCGCGTGGAAAACATTTATGAAATGGAAACGCAACCGTTCAGGGTTGAGGACGCTTATGACCTGTTGACACAGCCTCTACACCTACTGCCTTCAGTCAAGTCTGGTTCTGCTGGATCACACAATAGAACATCAAACCAAAAGGAGCAGAAACGGGAATTGGAGCCGTACGATCTGCAGACGCAACCGTTGATATTGGAAAGGAAACCATCGATTGTGAAGTCAATGAGTTTAACTGCTCGCAGCAAAAGCAAGCAATCGCCCGAGATTGACTACGCCAACATGCCAACACAGCCTGAAACACCACCGGAGTTCGCCTCTAACTCGAACTGTTCATCGTATGGCACTCGCCGATTCGCAGAAAAGGCTGCCAAATTGTTGACCTTTTTCGGCACTGCAAAGCATTCCCCGGCAGGCAAGTCGAAGAATGCAGCAGCTAAAAGTCCCACTCCCGGCATTGACTATGCAGACCTGCCAACACAGCCTGAAACGCCGCCAGAACCAGTGCTTCGTTCTGATATAATTGATCGCATGCCATCGTCAACGTCGGCCATTCAAATAGATGACGATGATCTGCTAACACAGCCACTAAGCCCACCGAAAGCAATGCTGGACACTCCTGCAATGGATAGAGATTGTGACCGAATGGTTAAAACATCTGCATCACGCAATCCGTACAATTTGGACACGGAACCTTTGAGCATTTCGCCTTATGGGGAAAAAGAAAAGTTGGAGAAGAAAAAGTTATTTGTGAAGCTGGAGGACATACAAAAATCTCGCCGAATCTCGAAACCGTATGAAAATCCATATTTCATGAGTACCCAACCTATGCCGAAAGCAGCGGCCGAAAATGCGTACGATATTGACACGCAACTACTCCCAGAGAACGTCACACTGCCGGAGGGCGAAGTCTCGCAATTTAATCCTCAAATCAACAGTACCACCGTGCAGCAGCAGCGGGGAAAGCTGAGCATACAACAGCAGCAGCAGCAGGCTCTGGAAATATCGCCGTCAACGTCAAACAAGGAAAATCACACGGCCGATACAGATCGCACTACTGATGACTCTTCGGGAACGGATGACGAGTTTGGCCTGTCCGAGACCATTCCGATCGGTACACTTTTCAACCGCAAACCGGCCAACGTTGCAACAGCCGCAAGGGAGCTACCGGTGAAGAGTAAGTTTAAAGTACCGCTGTCAAGAACGGAAACGGCGGCGACACCCAAAGCAAAGCTGCACCGCAAGCGTCACTCTGTGGAGATGTCCGAATTTCTCACACCGGAACATCCAGGGGTGTACCTACCGAAGGTGGAATGTATTCGCTCCGTGTCGGATAGAATAGCGACGTCATCGTCACTCGCCGGCAAGAGTAAGCCAGCGTACCACTTTAACGACAGCAGCAGCAGCAGCAGCGAGGACGAGAGTGTTCGAAATGTGTTCAAGAAAACGAACGTCAGCGTGGTGTTGGAGAAAGAGCTGGAAAAGGTGCGGGTGGATGGGGTGTTGAAAAAGGAGGAGGAGCGCACCGCTCGACAGTTACAAATCCGATCGGACGATAATCAATCGGAAACAAGCGAATCAAAGGCGTTGGGCGAATGCTCGGATAAAAAACCAGCTTTCACCAGTGTGCAGCAGCGAACCGAGGTGCAGGTGAAGGAGCATGATGCAGAACCATCGGAAAGAAAATTGAGCCGACGTAGGGAAATGGAAAAGGCAAAGTCTTCTGAGGTGGAAAAGAAATCCAGCCGAACGGCCGGCAAAAGGGAAGAAGAAAAAGAGGCGAAGGTAAAGGGAAAAGATGCTGAATTTGTGGAAAGAACATCATCAAGCCGGCGTAGAGAGATGGAAAAAGACAAATGTGTTGAAGGGGAAACCAAATCCAAAAGAACAACCGGCAGAAAAGAGGAAAAACAATACCGCCACAAAAAATCGGAGATACAGTCGACCATTTTGGAGAACGATCGCCAGGAACGAAGACCGGTTTCTTCTGGAAAGGAGAAAGAGAAAGAACTGAAGGAAAAAAAATCTAGCCGACGTAGGGAAGAGGAAAAAGAAAAGGATTCCGAAATTGCCAAGAAAGCCAAACGAACTACTACTACCGACAAAAAGGAGCACAAAGATGACAACAAAAAGTCCCGCCAATCGGAAAAATTGGGCGAAAGGTCGGACACTCGAGCGTCTGCCGAACGTGCCAAACCGTCCGATGATGATCGTGTGCGTGTTTCGACGCGCATTCGCCATAAAACGTACAAAATGAAACTGCTGGAAGAATCGGTGGATTATCAGTTGGAAGCGGAGGATGCAGCTGCTACCACTGATGCACGCTCTACCCGAACCACCCGCAAGCGCAAGGACCAAACATCTACCGAGCGGGAAGAACCGATCGCTAGAATAAGTGAATCGAAGCGACCGAAATCTGGCCATCATCAGCATTCCTCGTCCTCCTCCTCCACGGTTGCACCGGAGGTGGGCAGAAGGGACCGTCTGCGAAGTACGGCGAGCGACACCAGGAAGAAGGTAGTGGAAACCGCTGCTCATTTGGATGTGGGACACGGTGTTACGTCGGGTGGGGCAAGTTGTGGTGATGGCCTGTTGGGGAATGTCAGTGTCACTAGCAGTACGGCCAGTGATGATTCAGCAGTGGCGGGACGATCCATCCGACCGCGGCTAATATTCACGAGAATGAGCCCCGAGCCCTATCGAAAGTGTATAGCCCGTGCGGGTATGTAAAGCTCACGCAGGAGTGCGCACTCCAGTAGCTTACTTTCTTTATTTAATCATGAATACCCATTTGCACGTTATTTTATATTATTGCTCGCTCATTTTTATTATAGTTGTTATTTTGATAATCTTCATCTCTCAGCTAACCATCGGTATTTAATCTAAAACTAGTCCTTGTATCGATAGTTATAACTTTTGTTCCATTGTTATTACCTACACTTACAAGAATGCCATCAAAATTATTTAACATTGCTTGCCACATTTTAAAATGGGGAAAGGGCTGCTTTTCGTGATCAGTTTATAATTAAGATTGCCTTCATTATTATGCTTTTTCCATCTGCATGAGCTGGAAGGATTGATATTGTGTGTGGTGTGTGTGTGTGTGTGTCTGTGGGTGTGAAACCATATTGATAATACCGTTTCTATTGGCAGGGGGTAAACTAGTGGACATACCGGAGCTGGCAACCATCCTGGTGACTGATCGAATCATTCGCACGTACAAGTTCTTGTGCGCGGTGGCCAAAGGCATCCCCATCGTTGGTCAGTCATACCTGGATGCGTTGCAGCGTTCCGAGGCGAACGAGCAGATCAATCCATGGGACCACATACTTTCCGATCCGGATACGGAAATGCGCTACAAATTTCGTCTTCGCGATACGCTGCTGAAGGCACGGAAGCATAAGCTGTTTGAAGACTATACCGTGTTTGTTACAGCCAGCACAAAACCACCACCCTCGGAACTGTTTCGTAAGTGTAAACGGACGGCACACGTTTGAAACGATAATTTGGCTTATCGTAAATGACCCTGTAAAAGATCTTACCCCAAATTACATTTTCTTAATTGCAGTAATACTTACGTGCGCCGGGGCAAAAGCATCGAAACATTGCAACCAACCATCAGTAGCTGGAGGTAAAGCGTTCGTCATCTCCGATCCTGCCGACGCTGCGTCCTGGGCACGGTACAGGGAACGGTTACCCGGCATCGAAATAGTGTCAGCGGAAGGTTTCATGCTCTCGATAATGCAGCATTCGAAAAATTTCCAAAAACACCATCTAATGTAGGAAGTCGAAAGGTATCTACCATTTTACAGAGCAATGAAATGTATGTATAAGATTGAACTATCGCTGTTTTCGAGGATATGTGAATGTGAATACTTAGGCTTGGTTGTTTTTTTTTTTTGTTCAAGCGTAAATTTTAGTATCCAAGTTTTGTCTGTTACATCGTAGTGTTGCAATAATTGAACCTAGCCTCAGTGAGGCCCACGGCAACAACATGTTAGTAGATGGTGTTGCGAAAAATATTATTTAAAACAGGAAACAGCTCCGAATTATGTTAAATATGCTATGATATGTTATATGCTAAACTGAGCCAGTGAAATTAATGTCTTTTTGAATCGAATTTATGTAGTGTTTTGTTCCTATTTTACCTTGTTCATTTAGAGAAAATAAAATGCATTATCCGGTCCACATTAAACAGCGTATCTCGGGGGCAGCCTGTACTTCTATCATTCAACCTTAATCTATAAACCCATTTACCCAGTCCAGATCATTTGACAGTTGCGGTTGGTTTGTTGACGTAGGAACGCGCACATGTTGTAAATTGTACCTTTTGCAAAAGAGAACGGTGCCGTGAACAACATGGAGTACATTAATAATGCTTCGACCGGAGCAATTTCGTCCGGTTCCGGAGCGGTGAACAAAATCCTGTGCTGCGAATGTGGCGTCCCGATCGAGCCGAATGCCTCGAACATGTGCGTACCGTGCCTTCGGTCGCACGTCGACATCACGGAAAACATTCCGAAGCAGGCGGTGATATTCTTCTGCCGGAACTGCGAGCGCTACCTGAACCCACCGAACGAATGGGTCCAGTGCACGCTAGAATCGAAGGAACTGCTCAGTCTCTGTCTGAAGCGCCTACAGGGGCTGCGGCAGGTGAAGCTGGTCGATGCGGGCTTCGTTTGGACGGAGCCCCATTCGAAGCGCATCAAGGTGAAGCTGACCGTGCACGGGGAGGTGATGAGCGATGTCGTTCTGCAGCAGGTGTTTGTCGTTGAGTTTACGGTCAACAATCAGATGTGCGACGATTGCCACCGTACGGAGGCGAAGGACTTTTGGCGCTGTATGGTGCAGGTCCGCCAGAAGGCGGTCAACCGGAAAACGCTGTTCTACCTCGAGCAGATGATACTGAAGCACAAGGCGCACGAGAACACGCTCGGCATCAAGCCAAACACGGGCGGGTTGGACTTTTTCTACGCAACAGATGCGCACGCCAGGAAGATGGTCGATTTTCTGCAAGCCGTGCTGCCGGTGAAGGTGACCAACTCGAAGAAGCTGATTTCGCACGACATCCACAGCAATTCGTACAATTACAAGTACTCGTACGCTATCGACGTGGTGCCCGTGTCGAAGGGCAGTTTGGTGTGCTTGAGCAAGCGACTAACGCAGCAGCTGGGTCACATTGCACCGGTTTGCTTGGTTTCTAAGGTGGCCAATTCAATTCACCTGATCGATCCACAGACGGCACAGAGTAAGTGGAACGTTTTGGAAGGAAGGTGGTGGGTAGTTGTGCAGCATTTCATATTCATTTTCCTACTTTCAGTGGCGGAAGTACAGAACATGGCGTTCTGGAAGAGTCCGTTCGAAGCGATCTGCAATCCAAAGCAGATGGTCGAGTTCGTCGTGATGGACGTGGAGATCATTCGGGAAAATCAGCGGAAAACCTTCCCGGGTCAGGGCCCGGTATCGCACCGTCACACGCTGGCCGACGTTTGGGTGGTGAAATCTTCGGAGCTGGGCATCAACGATAATACCATCCACGTGAAGTCCCATTTGGGGAATCTGCTCAAACCGGGCGATTACGTGCTGGGGTACGATTTGCGCGAAGCGAACGTAAATAATGCCGATTACGAGAAGCTGAATGCGGACACGGTGCCGGATGTGCTGCTGATCAAGAAGTCGTACGATAAGACCGTGCGTAAGCAGTCGCGTAACTGGAAGCTGAAGCATCTGAACGAGGACATTGTGGTCGATACGGACATCGAGAACGAGTACAATGAGTTCCTAGAGGATTTGGAGGAGGATCCGGAACTGCGACAAAATGTGAACATCTTCAAGGACAAGAACAAGCAGCAGATACCGGTCGATACGAACGATATGGACGATCCGTCCGTACCGCGCATCACGCTCGAGGAGATGCTGGACGATCTGGTGCTGGAAGACGAGGAGATGGGCGATGCGTCATGAGTGGGCTGGTCGGTGCATTTGTTTTGCATTCAATATACAAATAAATGTTAATTCAACCACTATTTCACTATACGCCACTGTGTTGTGTGTGTGTTTTGTTGTTTATTGGGTTTTGTCTGGCCTTCTTTCCTTTAAGGACTACGTACTTCTTATTTAAACAAACAAATATTATTTATGTTCAGTGTATTGCTCACTCTCTCTCTCTCTCTCTATCTCTGCTGTGAACTGGTAGGAATATGGTTAGCCACTTCCTACGAAATGCAACGATATGACGACTGGGAACAAACATGCAGTTCGAAAACGAGAATTAGCAGCACGTGTTCAGCTGCCCGTTACCAGTGGGAGAACTTAAAAGCAGGGAAGGGCGGTAGCCGCACGTAGACTTGGAAAGCAAAGACGAGATATAAAGGCGCATCTCGACTACGAAACACTTATTGTTCATTGTTCTACTTGCAAGATGGGAGTTCTATTAGCCAATTTGCATTGTCCAATTCGAGGATCTAGTGAATATAGAACACGGTTGTTATCTATCTGCCATTTGCTCTATGCGTCGCTATCTGGCTTTCATCGGAATCCGAAAACAAAACTAAAAAAACCCCTATCCCTGGAGTAGCAAACAAGCGAAAGTAAAGCATATATACGGCACTAAAACACTAAACACTGGTTTGTTGGATGCTGCTACTCTGTGATTTCCGCTTATCGCGCTGCTGCCATCGGTGGCAATGCCGGCATGCCACCGGGGGCACCACCACCACCGCCAACGGCTGAGCCTGGTCCCAGCAGGACCTGCTTCTGTTGTGACTTTTGCATCTCCTCCATCTGGGCGCGCTCGACCTCAAACACGACCGGGGCCAGCATGACCATCGAGCTGGTGAAGAAAATCCACGACACATTGCACGTAAGCGAGTACAGGCCCTTGACGCTTCGCACGGTCAGGTCGGTGACGGCGCCGGAAAACTGGCGCACTGGTTCCGGGAACATCTCCGTCAAACCCCACAGCCGTTCACCCAGGGATTCATCTGGTTCCTGTTGAGAGAGAGAGAGGGAAAAAACAAAAACGTTTCAACGAAAGGTCATGGACGAAAAAAAAACGAGAGTAAGATGTTTTGTTTATCACACTGATTGGTTTGTGCGTGTTGATTTGGTTTTTTTCGGTCATTCTCAGTGGGTCTGAACTGTCACACTTACGTCATCGTAATCGTTTGCGCTAGTGGTGCGTGCCACTGTCTTTGAGGGTTGCGGCGGGGTGGATGCGGAGGGCCGGGTAGAAGAGGAAGGTCCTGACGGTGCGGCAGCCGGTGCTGGAGCGGCCGCTGAGGATGAGGAAGCCGGTGCGGCTGGTGCTACCTCCGGTGCGGCGGCCGGTTTCACGGGCTCGGCTGGTTTAGGTGCTTCTTCCGGCTGGGAAAGAACAAAACATGAATTAAAACATCGTTGCGCAACGCAGTGGAGTTGGCTTTATGTTGCTTCCGCTAGCCAGTTGCTATCATCATGCAACGATGCTGCTAGATTGCAATTAATTTCTCCACAGCAATCATGTTTTGTGCTACGTTTCAAACACCAAGAAAGAACATCATTGCACAAGAAGGTCAACCTAGAATGCCTCGCGCACACACACACACACAGTTACATATGGATAATACATACCGTCGAAGGTTTGCGTTCCGGTGTTTCATCCTTGCTGCCGGTGGCCGACTCCATGCCGCTATCCTTATCAGTAGAAATTTCGTCCTCTTCAAGTTTTTCCACCAGCACCACCTCCGGGTCGGAATCCATTCGGACTGTCGGGGGCAGCTGGGAGAAGGAGTCAAGTGGGCAGTGTCGGACCGCGAGGTTCGTTGCACCCTTTTGTCGCTGGTCACTGAGATGCGGCACACAGCTTTACACAATGCTAAAAAAACACGTATCGTAGTTACAAGGTGCCGTTAAACACTTTACAACAAGCTTTTCTTCGTTCTAGTGCTGTACGGCCGTGGGCAAGGAAAAACACATGCACCCTCGTTTTGCGGATAGTTTGTCAGAATCGGCCCCGATCGATAACAGCACCAATGACGTCTTGCACAACCACGAGTACTCTCAAACGATCAACTGGATGACAAAATGGAACAACGCTGACAGCACGTTTTTTTGCTGACAGCTCGTGTGCGGTGCCGTGTTTGTTTTGCTTTGGATTCTCCACGAATCGGACGGGTTTGCACCAACGCACGACGAAATAGCTGTGATAAAATGGCTCTAGCACGCAACTTATTGCGGTTAGTTTGGCGAAGCAATGTGCTCCAACTAGCTACACCAGCACAAACACGGACAACATACTGCTTGGCCAGCTTGGGATGGAATTCTAGTTCACGAAATTGTGAGTTTCGCGCTTATTGCATCATCATGCACAAACTTCGTTTGCTTACACTTAAAAGTACCCGTGTGCTTTCTTTCAGCGTTTTGCACTAATGTTACAGCACTTGAAGCTCAACAGAGTGGCCCAAATGAAGAGGTGGGTAGGATACAGCCACGCAAAATGAACCTCATATATACGTGCAAGGTGTGCAACCATCGGAACATGCACATGATATCCAAGCAAGCGTACGAGAAAGGTGTCGTGATAGTGACGTGCGATGGATGCAGCAATCATCATCTGATTGCAGACAACCTGAACTGGTTTACCGACCTGAATGGGAAGCGCAATATTGAAGAGATACTGGCCGAGAAGGGTGAAAAGGTTATGAAAATATTTGAAAAGTAGTAGGGTAGAATTTCCTGTTGTAAATAAATTTCTTCCGGATTCTGTTATAATTGCGCTAATACTGCGTGTATTGAAGTTTGGTGTCGGAAACGGAATGATCCAGATGGATATTATAGTTATATCACCATTCTAGCAGTTAACCGAACGAGTGTTCGGTTTGATACAGGAACGATGAAGCTGGGTTTCTGAATTCGCTAACGGTAAGTCTTAAAAAATATATGTGTTTAATTAGTAGTACGGGTACGTACGTGGCGGTCCCGTGGTACAGTCACCAACTCGTACGACTCAATAACATGCCCGTCATGGGTTCAAACCTAGAATGGGCCATCTTCCCGTAACAAGGATTGACATATTATCCGACTGTGTGGTAGTGAATTAAGTCTCGAAAGCCTGTGTTGGCCGGTGGTATATCCGCGTAGGACGTTACGCCAAGTAGAAGAACTTGGGATAGTCTACAGCCTCTAGGAAGAAGTAGGCTTTAGACAACGGATAATTTCTAATGATGCACGGTTTATTATTAAATTAGTAAAGAAATATCATATTTCGTGTGCGGTTTGAACGATACCATTCTTTCAGCCACAGCGAACACGGTATTGTATTCAAATGTGAACCAGGACTGTTATGGGTTCCTCATCAGTTCCTATACCGGTACGAGTTCTTGATTAATTTCAGGACAGGTGGGGTTCAACAAGAGATAGGGTTGGTTTCGGGATTTGTTCCAGTACTGATATGCAGTTTCAGTTGCAGGACTTGTATGGGTTTCTAATAATCTTTTCTTGATGTGCCCCTTGAATTTTAGTAGCACCTGGTAATTGCGTCGTCTTAGCAAAAAAATAAATAAATAAATCATTATATTATATTATATTACGTAGCCCCATAAGCAGGACATATTAACTTCTTCTTCTTCAAAACCGTTGTCGGTCAAGGCGTGCCTATACCATTAGTGGGCTTGGCATCCAGCGTCTTATTGATTGTCAGTCAGACTTAGCAGAATTGTCAGTCCTACGTATTGGGGTACGGTCCATTCGGGTCTTATTACATATTAACCTGTTAATTGAAATTTGGTGGAAATTTACAAACTGACTGTTGTTCTATCCTATACGTGAAAAGATGTCCAGCATTATCCGGAGTCGTTCGGATTCGTCCGGAATCGCCCGGAATCGTTTGGAGTCGAAGTCATCCGGATTCGCCCGGAGACGTTGGACGTCGGAGTCATCCGGAGTCGTCGGGAGTCGTTCGGAATCGTTTGGAGGCGTCGGAGTTGATGATGATTGTCCGGAGTCGTCCGGCATCAGTTGGAGACTCAGTTGTCCGCAGTCGGCTGGAGAATGACTTCGACTCCGGCCGACTCCGGACGACTCCGGTCGACTCCGTACGACTTCAACTACGAACGACCGATTTATTGGTTGGTTGGATCAATTTTTGGTGGGTTCCCATATTTTTTTGGTCCATTACCACGATTTTTTGGCCGTTTCCCAGAATTTTTTGGTCCAATTGTATTGATATACAAACGGAAAATACCAATAAATTATGGAAACGAACCAAAAATTTATGGGATACGATAAAAAAATCGAGGGAACGCACCAAAAAATCATGGCAACTGCCCAATAAATCGTGGGAAATCCTGTATTACATTCGCAATCCCAATCGCATTCGCAATCAGAATCCCAATTGCAGTCAGAATCACAATCCTAAACACAATCCTAATTAGAATCACAATACCAATCTAATCTAAGAATCCCAATTAGAATCCCAATTGAATCCCATACGAAACGAAATGGAATCTTTCTAGGGATTGAATCTTCGAATCTTCGAATCTTCTGAATTCGGATGCTCGGATTTCTCCGGACGATTTTAGATAATAAAATATGTTTACAGACGAGATTTGATACATGTCCACTCATGTCAAAGTCAATATTTTCTTCCACTGGACTCATTATTAAATCGTTTTGACTTCTACCTGAGAATTCCTTGATTTATTTCATCCAAAAACATTTAAAAAGAGTGGTGAATATGATATCTTACCTTATTGTTACGCGTAATCTTGGGGAAAACTGTTTAACGGGAATTTGGAGATTTGCTAGGATCGAAAATGAACTGTGAAGAGATGAGCTTCGGCTGTGGAGAAATGAACTTCGGCTGTGCAGAAATGATCTTCGGCTGTGTAGAGATGAACTTTAGAGATTAAAGATTGAATCCTACGAAATAATTTAGTAGCAATAAAGAACTCATCGAAATAAGAGCTATCGAAACACTTATGATATAAGAAAAATCAATCTACAGTTCTATTAGCTAACAAATGTAACACAGGAGACGTACGTCTTTCTTTCCATATCATGAATCTGAATTCACTCACGATGGTTTGAAAACAACTTGTATGTTTATTTATCTCTTATTCACCCTCCTTTCACCCAACTGCAACCGAATAACAAATGAATGCGAACGTTAATAATCGTTCCCCTATTATGTGTCGTTCTGCAATTAAATTCTCTTTGTTTGCACGTCACAATATTTGCTGACAGTAGTACGAGCGTATGCATAAAAGCAGTACTGAGTGTGTTGTATCGGTCGGTTTAATATAATCTTTTGATTTATGATGTTTATTGTTTTATTAAAAACTAACTTTTTCCTTTTAATTTGTGCACACATTCTGTGCGCAGTTTCACTTTTAAATAGATACGGTAGTCTTATTATGTGTGTGCTTTCATTTCTTTTTTTTTTTAATCACAAGGGAAAGAAACATGTGGAAACACAAAAAGTATGTGTTCGATTTCTTTTTTCCCTTTTTTATGTTTGTTTAACACACTTTAAATTTTTGAATCATGTTTTCAGAGTAGCTCTGTGCTGATGTTCTCATTCCGCGTACACATTTAACGCGGTGTCCTTCCTATACATTTTCTCGGTAAAATCAGGAAAACGTCATCCCAACGTATATAAAATATGGATTATTATATTTTAAAATCAGTACACACGTTTAGTTATTTATTGTATGTTTTCTTTATCAATTAAACGGTCAACCGTTTCTTCGGCGTTGATCTTTCTACCTTCCCGTCGTCGTCTGCGTACAAGCGTAACAACATCTTCCTATTTTTGTTGCACTCAGCTACTCGTTTAGTTACTTCCTGATATGAATGATACAAGAAAATGCTTCGCTAATGAAAACGGAAAGCAAAAGAAAAACCAAATCATTACCCCATGCTAACCTAAGCAACATCAACATCTGTGTTTCATTCTTTCCGTTACACGGCGTTTACGTATCAAAAACAATTAAATTATGTACCACATTAAGCGAGTAATACTCATACTCAATGCGTAATGCAAACATTTTGTTGCGCTTTTGTGTAAATTTTTTTAATATGCAACTTTCTGTTGATTATTTTTTTCATGTTTTACTGAAAAGGCCACAATATATCATTTTCCTTTTTTTGTTCGAGTTACATTTTTGCCTGTGTTAATGTTTTTTTGGCATGAGTGTTTCATTTATTGGACTTGTGCGGGGATCGTCGAAGAAAGCTTATTTGTTTCGTTTGGATACTTTTGGATTGGGTTGGAACATTTGGTTTTTACTGCTGGGGGTTGTTAAAACGATGCATGTCAAGAAAAAGTTGTGGAGATTTTTTTTTTGAAAATAATGTGTGGGAATTACCATGATCATTCATTATTTTTCTCATTTGAAATCATTTAGAGGAATTATAATCAAAAACATTAACAAAATAGACAATGGATTTGCAAGACGAATTAGTAGTAAGGGATGAAAAATTAACAAACCGAAAATCTATAAGGTATTTATGTTATTTTTTTTTTAAATCGTCCGAAAAATGTGTGTTGGTTTGGAAGCAGTTTAAATTCAGTTTATGAATTTATGCTATTATACATAGCATTGGAGACTGTAAGCATCGAGCCATACTAGTTTGAAATTAGTTACAAAAAATGTTTGAAAAAATGTGAAAAATATTTCACATTCTTGCTTGAAAATGGGACGTCAACGTTATTTTATCGTTTTCATGGCCCAGTGTATGAAGAAGAAGTAGAACTTTTGCAGGATAACAAAAAGTAAGGTACCTTCCATTACTATACCGGTACAACTACAGGCTAAACACGTTCGATAGGGTATGCATAACTATATGGATCAAAGAGCCATTATTAGCTAATAGTTATCTCTTGTTGTCTTAGTGTAGGGTTAGCAATAGGATGCTTATTTGAATGCTGTCGCATTATGTATTTTCCCCTCTTCTGCTTGCTTTTAAACCAACTGTTTACCATCGATAGCTAGAAACTGGGTTTCGTTTGTAATTAGTTGTTGCATTGTTTATGGTGGTAGATTATGTATATATCGCATATTAGACGTTCAATATAAGCACAACGGAAGAATAGTCATTACCCCAGCTAGCGACGAAAGAGTAGACCCAACTCCCCATCTCCCGTAAGTAGTAGAGTAGTATGTAACAAGTTTAACATTTTTTATGTGGTTTTATCACGCAGCTCCATGTTTCAATAATACGTATCGCTTAGCGTAAAACACCGTTGTATTGAACAATAATTTATTACGTCGCCTAGCCTCACATCTTGTTTGGTAATTTATTTTTTTATTGATTTGCGTGTTTCCTCCTGCTCGCTCCTGGCTGCTTGCTAGCCTTAGCGAGATGACAAAAAATACCTCCAAAAATAGCTAATAGTGTGTATGCCCTTTCTTTTTGTTTGCTGTGTTTAAATTCTGTCAATTGATATCGTCTTTGCTTTTCTTTTAATAATTTCAGATTTCACGCAATCTATTTACGCTGTTACGGGGATTTTATCGTTAAATATATGGGCGTCGTTTACATCAAACAGTTGGTTCGGAGAGGAGGGTTTTGTATCCGGCAAACGTAGAATTGTAAGGTGGGACGTTTAACTCGAGATATAATCTAAAAAAGCAAGTGGGGGAGGTGCACGTTGGAAAGCTAAAACAACGTCAATCCTAGTTTTACAACGGGCCTACACTTAAACCGTTTGGTAGACAAAGCGAAGCGCGTCAGCCAATTCACTTTGGTGGTGCGTTTTAGATCGTTGGTGTTTAACTTTGAAGACCGTTCTGTTTTCTCACTAGCTTATTAGCTCTACCAATTTACGCGGATAATGACTTATGATTCGCCACACCAATTCAGCTACATTGTGGGTTGGGGTGGTGCAGCTAACTGATTTGTTTACAGCTCGGTAGGATTTTGCCTTCAATTCAAGTATTTTCGAGTGGTGGGGAGGGGGCGGAGGGGTAGTGTTTTTACTTCATTGTGAGAGCCTAAATCGCGTTGGGATTATCGAGGCAGCCTCACTCACCCTTCAAAGGATTAATGGCTGACCGGGAAGGAACAATGCACATGAATGTGTGTGTGAGAGAGAGACAGCTTAGTTGCAATCATTCGTGCCATTTGTTTGGGATGATCCATAAAGTTGTAGGTTGCTCCTTTTGCTGCTCGGGAAAATTGTTTCGTACGGGGCTCGGTTTCAAAAATGGGCCTCGGTTTCAAAATTCGCCTTTAAAAATCGTTCTAAAAATAACGCCCCACATTGTGTTTCATCGTGGGGCTTTACAGTACCATAATGTATTACCATTCACTTTGCTTATTGTGCACGTTTCATAGCGATCTTTGTCGCAAAGAAAGCAGCTCGCAAAGTTTGTCTGCTGTTTAAAAATGTCAACATTGAGCCTGCGTGTTATGTTCCCCTCCGCTCACTGGTGTAAAAATCAGTCACATGACTTTATTTTGTTCTCCAATCCGTAGGCGATTGCAAGCATTACATTCCTGTTGAATCCTTTTTCAGCTCACTTATTTTTGTTTTGAAACATCATCCAGCTTGCCGTGTGTATATGTCCGCGTTCATCTTTTCCCCATTCGAAAGCAAAATCATTGTTTTTCTTTGATGTTTTGCTTTGCAAATGGTGTAATGATGAGTTTGGTTATGCGATGCATTTTATCGCGTTTACTCATCTTCGCATTGCATTTTTTAAACATTAAGTAAGAAACAGCCGCATTAACATTAACACTCTAAATTGTTGTTCTGGTTGATTTGTGATTTTTACCTCTTCCTACATGTCTCGGGCATCGTGTGTAGCATTTTATGACGTAGATTTTTAGGGCCAGTGCATATGTCCACTTCTTGTTTGCAAATTAGATTAATTTCCAAAACATCTCTTAACATTTTTTAACATCATAACAAACGAAGTATGAGACGAATACACCATTATTATTCATCTAATTGCTATACACTTAAAGGTAGACATGTGGTAGAAATAGATGAAGATGAATTGTATGAACGTAAAATGAAACCAAACGAAACCGTGATGCGTAATTGTGCGTGTCTTTCCTTCCTATACACAGCAATTTTAATTGTAAGCATCATTTCTAGCCCCAGTACATGTTGTTGTTTCCTTTTGCTTTTGCAAATCGCTTCCCTTTCCCTTTTTACCTGTATACACATTTAGTTGCTACCACAAATGGCGATCGCGCGCCCTACGCCAACGTGCACCGAAAAAAAAGCAGTATACTGATACATTCTTATCGCAAAACGGTTTTTTCCTTAACACGTATGTATAGCGTTATAGTCTAGAAAACATAACAATTATGGCGCTATTTGCCCAAGACACACATACACACATACAGAGAGACACTTCGTTCAACAAATGAGAACAGAAGCAGCTTGTTTGTTTGTCTTGTAAAAAAATATCAACGACAACGACGAATCGACTCGGGCGGTGAGCCCTTTTTATTTCCTATTCACAATATGCGCAGCCCATCTCTACAACGGCCTCGGGCGCCTTAAACTGGCTGAATATTTTGTAGCGTTAAACGTAGATGCTTTTCCCACCTTGTGTTCGGGTTTGAGTTTGTTTTAAACCGTAGTTTTGAATAGTTTTAAGTTTTTGTTTGTTTGTTGTTTATCTTTCTTCTATGATTCTCCTTCGATCATCACACACTGCAGCACACCACACTCTGTTTCGTTCACTCATTCATTCATCACGCATTCATACACTGACCAACAACCACCAACACTACAAGGACGTCTCTTGGGTCTCAAATTTCCCTACCACCTTTCGCTCCCTCTCTCAATTCCTGTACAGACTGCTGCTCTTCCCAGCATTTCACGGACCAGCATGCATGCAACGGTCCCTTTTTGCTGCCTCTGTTGCCTTTACTGCCGCTGCTGCCGCTGATGCTGCAAGCTCTTCCTTAAAATTGCTTAAACTTACGCCTAGTTGCATTTTTTTCCAAGCATCAAGCACTTTAAATAGCGGTGGTGATATTTTTGTTCACATAACACGCCAACAGGCCGACGAGCGCACTGCGTGTATCAAGTTTCAATAGAAGGAATACTACTTTAAAGCATCTGCTTTGCTGCAATATCGGAGTATACTTTTGCATGGGTAATTACAAACATTAGCGGTAAAGATATTTTGATGGCGCTTTTCAGAAAGTGTAACCGTGCTATCCACACGCACGCATTCGTTTATGAGTTTGTTTTTAGTGTTTTGTTTTACTTTATTTCTTATTGTAGTATATAGTTCTGTGCGTAACACTGCTACGGGTAAAGACAACAATCAAACCAACTTAAACACGTCAAAAATTAAACCGTAAAACTTAGAAAGCTGATACTACCCGGGGCAATTAAGGAGATATTTGCAGCTCTAAACACTGATAACGACAAATGGATGCTAATTAATGTTATTACATTGGTTTTTTCTTCTTTTTGCTCTACTTATCGCTGCGATTTGGTTTGTCTTTTTCGCTACAAATGGCTTCTTTGCCTAGACGGTGATTGCAAGCTATCTTAAGGAAAAGCCTTTTCTTTTACGTTTTACCGAAATTGTCCGAAAGCATTTCAATCGAGAACAGACTGACTACAAAAGAAAAAAACATTTCCTTTTCAACATCGGATACAAACACTTTACCATTGTTGGTTCACTAATCAGTCAAATTGTTTTAATTTTATGTTCAATATTTTGATATAATAAAAAGAAAACTTATTTACGATTGCTTCCTATTATAGTTCAAATTCGCTTCTTCACATTTCGAGAAGATGTTTTCTACAACAAGAACCAAAAAAGTCTAAAAAAGCTCCAAAACAGCGAAACCATCTGTCAGATGAAAAGAAGATTTTAATTAAAGCATTAGTTTGGTAGTCAATTCACGAAGGAGCCGTGCTGTAGAGATGTATTAGCCGGGGTTGCCTGTACCGCAAAGCATAGGGTTGCCGGCGGCGAGTGGCTTGCTTGACGATGGATCGGGGCTGGTGGAAACCTTCGTCCTGAGCACGCGTTTTACAGCAGCAATCGGGCAAACTCTGTGGAGCAAAAGAAAGAAATGAAAAAAAAACACGGGAGTTCCCGACACGGTACAGAGTGAAAAGAAAAGCAAAATAAAACACCAGACACATATTTGTGCACGTTAGAAAACGATGTTGTAGCAGGGGGATTGCAAGTGGATCGAATTACCGCTGCCATTACTGTCCATCGCATATCAGGGGGTATGAGTGGGATAAAAACAGAAAAAAGATTGAGGAAAACTGGGAAAATAAAGGAACGGGAAATGGTGGGCGGCTCCCAGTCATTCTGGGAATATTTGTATCAAAAATTGAAACCTATCCACTGGCAACAGTAAAACAGGACCAACACCAGGAGCCCCCCCCCCCCGAACTATCATTTTGGTATGAGCGTTGTTGTTTACGGCACAAATTAAGTTGCTGCTCTATCGTATCGGTTCGTAATCTCGTCGTCATAGTGGTATAATTGTGGTGTGGAAGCGAGGAGCTTTCGTGTTTGATTTTTCATCCAGACAACTGAATGACAAACAACTGCCGGCAACTGGAAATCCAATTTTGGAGATCCCAGAAAATCATCGCCAGGCTTTTTTTTGGGATCCACCGATGTTGTATTTGAGCGGAATGTGTACGCGTTGATGTACTGCAAAGTAGAGCAGATATAGACAGAGTTTTTTACACCAGGGGTAATCGTTTGCTAACGCTTTAATATATGGTGTAATTTTATTCTCGCAACTTTTGAAATTGATTATTTATGTGCTTCATACTTATCATGTGTTCTACAGTCTAATCACAACCTTCCTGCCGCTTCCCCGTGCTGTGACAGGGAGGACGGATATTTCTATCCGAGAGGGTTCCTGTATTCTTATGTGCGCACAACTAAGTCTCCACTTTCAGCTGTTGAATTCTTCCATTTACTACAAAATCATTAATACTTCCATTTGCTTAAGACACTAACCTTGCACCGTGCGTGTATTATTTGTTTAATTAGAAGCTCCTAAGGGCGCTAGAGAAATGTACATCCTAGTTTAACAGTTTAACAGTAAACGAGCGAGTTTTGTCGCTGACGGTGTGTACTGCGTATTTGTGTGTTTGAGAGGGTATACTTGGAAATAAAGTGGACGTGTGTGATGCCATAGCTGCTCGCCTGTATCCTTTATTTCGCTACGTATGTTGACTTGATTTAGGTGTTTTTCTACTTTTCTGCTTGATGTAAGATATCTATACACGCTCATGAACATAGAAACGCACACACACACACACACACACGCATAATCTGTGAACACGGTGCAAAAGAAACGGGGAAACTAGATGTGCCTCATTTCTTCGGAGGTTGCACCAGCGCATCGAAATTGTTAAGGAAAAAGTTTTGAAAGTCTGCAAAAAAGAGGAAAAGAAAAGAGAAAACAGTTCGGTGTGCGGTCTTTCCATGGAGGGTAGGTGAATGGTTGAACAACACACGCACACACACAAACCCGCGCTAAGACCCAATGGACACTGGCGCATACACTGGATGAGTTGGTTGAGCTGCATTACGCACGCAAGATGCATGGCAGTTCCGGGTACGTGGAGCACGCAACAACAAAGAAAACTCAGGCTATTATGTACAGATCAGTGAACACCATCACCACAAATGCTGCAACAGATATGATGAGCGAGAGCATAATTTGTGAATGGTATGCGCATAATGGGCGAAAACTGTGCTTTGGTTATTTTAAATAAAGGCTTTTAAATCAAGAGGCTGCCAAGATGCAGCTGCACGAGCGAGCGTTTAATGCTTTACTGTTTGACATAGACACACACACACACACACGCACACACACAAAACGTGGAACATAGAAACAAACATTCGATCTTAACCAGTTGTAAACGGTAGACTTGTTTAATTTTGTACAAGCCTCTTTAATGTGTAGATTGTCGGTGAATAAATATGCGTTCAAGAAAATGTTATTCTTTTTTTTATTTATTTTTAAAGTATCTTCTAAAGTTTCACACGTATAGACATATTGCTTTCAGTTGCTTAAGTTTGATTTATATGTTATGTTTTTGTTATTTTTTGTAACAAATTTGGGTGCTTTTCATCTACATGTGTCGCTCATTTTACTGTGTAAGCATTTAAGGGCATTTTAACAACACATAAATGTAAGTTTTTGAGAAATCCTCTTCACCTTGCAATATGACGTGTTCAGACATACTTGCAATATGCAATTAAGTTTGTTTACAAAGCTAAGTAATTTAAAAAATCGATAGAAATTTCGGTGATATTCGTGAAATTATATTACAGTGCTTTTAGACCCTCCTGACGGATCAATAACGAAATAAAAGTGTTAGTGATTGAGTAGGTATCTTGAAAGCAATAAAATTAAAAGTGCATTCAATTTATACACACAAAATTTAAATGGTGAAAATAAAAATCTGAAATCTCTGTTGGTTAAAAATATGCTTGGTCGGCTAAAAACAATGCTGTGTTAAATCTGAATCTGTTTACTGCGCAGAGTGCAAGTTAAGTTGCACTTCTTTATTTTCTCGTTTCATGTCTTGTTATCATCTTATAATGGCAGAATTGCCTAATAAAATATGGTACAGACAAGCTTGTACTAACTTTTTTTATTACAGCTCTTCAAAATGGTTAAGACGAATGCTTCATTCCCATTATGAATAAAAGAAGGACCACAGTTTCCTGAATAATTCAGCTCCTGTACTACCCTCAACTTATTGCATTGTGTGGTTTTATCTTCGCTCGCTATAAATCGTTCGTTTCTCGTTCTCGTGCCCACGTTTAACAACAGCTGCGCAACAAACGCGATCCGCTTTCGGATGCGCTGTTCGCTTTAATGGTTTAATTGGATGGCTATTAATTTTAGTGCATAATAAACTTCACACCCTTCGCACCAAAAGCCCCAAAATGAGCCTTTCTGGTCGGTTTCGGGCGAGTGTTAAGCGACCGGCGACCTCAGCCATACCCACAACTGCGGTTACGGTAGCGTGGCTGAGCCGCAGTATGATGCGGATGTTCGAACCGTCAGGATTGTCAGGCCGTTGAGTTTAATTAAATTAACACCATCTTTCTCTCGCTCGCTTATCCCTATCGATGCCTTTTTCCACGTGGAAGCGACAAAGGAAAGGACAAAAGCACACTACGGACAAAATTTACGCTTAATTCCTAACGACAGTTTGGTTTCAAGGCCAAGGTAGCCAACGGAGGCATTCAAATATTCTTTGCCCATGGGGTGGAAGATCGGGGGGCGTGGGGGAGGACGCACTGACCGCAACATATAATCCACCGTAACCACCGTGTGTTGTTCCCAGTTGGGTCGGGTTGAAAGGTCACTGATTTAGTGACTGGTAGTCTGGTGGAGCGATAATGAACACATTAACTATGGCGGCAAAGCAATTTACTGCCGTAACATGCTGACTCAGCCTGAATTCCAATTGCCGTATAATGGTGGCGACTGGGAAGGGTGTTACTGGCTGAGGTCGATCGGGTTGGATTCTAGTTTACTAGCCATCAACAGGGACGAGTCTATTTGGTCGAATCGGACGAGTCCCGGTTACAATGAAATCAGTGTTTGTATGATGTGAAATAAAATAGACTTAGGGGATGGTAGGTAAAGACGGACACGTTAAGGGAAATGGTAAAAATCTAGGGATATATAAGTGCAACGACCATGAAAATGTGCACACATTATCTTACACTCATGTTTTATCAGAAAATGTGTTGAAACTTGTAAGTTTCCTTCGATTTTTGCGTTTTTTTTCATAAATGAAAACCATGATTTTTTTTCGTGCAGTTTTGAAATGTCCGGGTAAGACGGACACCTGATATGGGACCACGACCCCAGTATTTTTTGAGGGACTTGTTAACAGTTTAATCCATTTTCCACCATGTCAAAATTCAACATTTGATATTTGTAATCTCATAGAATTTTTCATGTATTCCTGAACAATGTCGTATGAATGCCTCATCTTTTTATTGCTTAAAGTTGTCCAAGTCGTGACAAGATATTGGATTTCGTGAAGCGCCTCATCAGCGTCGAGCGAGTAATAGCATAACGAATGGTTACTATTTTGACCGGTGTTTCATTTCTCGCTCATTTCAATACTTTCTCTAGTTGCTGATTGGTTTATAGCTTCGGAATACCCTTATTTAAGGTATTTGAAGAAATCTATTCATCACCAGTTGATATAAGAAGTAAAATAAATCAATAAATTCGGTGTCCATCTTTCCCTACGACAAAGTGTCCGTCTTTCCCGGTTTGGCGTCAGGATGTTTAAACCATCAGAAAACATGATTTTTTAATTCTTTCATTCTCGTTCTTTAGACAGTTTTTTCATTAATGATCATGACAACTCATTCATGAAATAAAACTTCCGGAAATATAAACAATACAAGTTGTAGAGCTTAAGATCTGTAGTAGTCAAATTAGATCCACAAGGGTGCATACGATTGAAAATTTATTTTGTTCGTGGATTTAAACAAATTTGCATATATTATGGCAAAAATGTTCTCAAATGTGTTGTTTAACTTTAAGTTAGGATGCTTCATTATTGATTTTTTCGAAAATTGCTTTACTCATGCATTTATGAAAAGTGTCCATCTTACACGCAGTGTCCGTCTTTACCTACCTTCCCCTACGACATAGAATGGCTCCGGGGGAAATGTTCTTCATATGGTAGTACAATCTCAACTTGTGTATGCACTTATGTGTTTATGTTTTATGTTTATGTGTTTATGTTTATGTGTTTATGTACATACTGATCCAAGAATAACGGCTTGTTCTTGTGTATCTTATTTGATTACTAACATAACCTTCCCTGTTTCGCTTAGTCTCAAGAATCCAATTTAATCAAACGCTCTATTACATTATCACACTTTTCGGTTAATTTGCTGTCACTCGTTTGAAAACTCTCATGCATTTCACCAGGCATTATTGCTTCTCTGTTCTTCATTCATGTTGTATAAATTACAAGTGCATTCGTTTTTCCCTTAATGCCAAACAGTGGTTATTAAAATACACAATCAAAGACCATTCACGATTATCGGAAGAAACCTGCAAGCGTACCACAAGTGAAATCCTCTCCCATGCACTTGCTATACTAACAACACTTCACAGAAAAAGGGCTGTACAGGCTATGTGAGGCAGGTGTACTTTAGCTTCCCAAGGATGCTTCCGTTTTTGCTACCAATGTAGGATGGATGGATGGAATTGAGAAGGCAAAAAGGGTCGTAGGAATGAGGAAAAGACGGGACATTTTGGTGGCTGCGAATATGCTTCCCCAGGCAATGGCAATGGTACAGATGAGCGGTACATTATGGAACGGCATTTTACTTTGTAAACCCCATACCTCAACTACGGGCACACCTTCTTACCTTCGTAGTTGATTCGACCGTCCTTATCGGCATCGGCAAGCTCGAGCATCTCGTTCAGCTGGTATTCGGTCACATTCTCGCCGATCATGTCCATGGCGGATTTCAGTTCGTCTCTCGTGATGTACCCGTTGCCGTCTCGATCGAACACCCTGCAGAATAGGGCGGGAAAGGAGGAAAGTATTAACTGCATCTTGCAAGCTTCTGTTGTGCCGGGGTTTTCAAGAGCACTTTAGAAGTGAATAGTTATTTGCATAGAATCGGTGGTGAAAATCCGGAGTAGTGATCAAAAATATGATTAACTTGATTGTTATGGTTATGACGAAATAAATAATGATTTGAAATTATTCATTTCAATATGGAAACAATTACTCAAAAACTCTTAAAAATTTATACATATTAATATTATACTACTGATAATTGGTTAGATAATTGGGAAAGATCAAAGCAAAATCCAATAAGGTTTAGAAAAAGACTTTAATGATGAATGATGAATAGAACATATGCAAACAGCTTGCAGAACAAAATATATTTCCAGTTCAAGTCTTGTTCAGTTTGAAATGCTCTTAAATTTATAAATGCGATGCATTTGTTGGTTCTTGGGATGCATTATTACGACATCACCTTTTTTAAAAAAATAATCCGACGCATGTTTACGTTTCATTAGTGATGAAAAAAAGTACCTACCAATGTTACTACTAAATATTTTGTTGAAAATTTGATCAAAAAAAACTATGTTATTAAACTAGTTACTGGACTTTTTTTTAGTTCAGTTTGTGTATAACTTTTGAATATGTTTGTTTCTAGACCGCACAAAATATGTTGTATTTTGCGTTGTTTCGAATACTCATTATTAATATAATTTCTATCATTATTATTATTACTACGGTTATTAATATTATTCTTTTGTTTCTATTATTATTCTCGTTAATAATAATAATAATAATAATAATAATAATAATAATAATAATAATAATAATAATAATAATAATAATAATAATAATAATAATAATAATAATAATAATAATAATAATATAATAATAATAATAATAATAATAATAATAATAATAATAATAATAATAATAATAATAATAATAATAATAATAATAATAATAATAATAATAATAATAATAATAATAATAATAATAATAATAATAATAATAATAATAATAATAATAATAATAATAATAATAATAATAATAATAATAATAATAATAATAATAATAATAATAATAATAATAATAATAATAATAATAATAATAATAATAATAATAGTAATAATAATAATAGTAATAATAATAATAGTAATAATAATAATAGTAACAGTAATATTTTATTATATGCTATACGAAGGACTTATCAACCAATTACAAAAAATAAGTTTAATTCTTTTCTGAGTATACAACATAAAAAATATCCAAAGATATCAATAAAACAAGAAACACTGATTAAAAAAGGTCAATTTGACTTCCACAAAACTTTGAAAATGTCAGATATGCCCATTTGACTTTGATCAAATTATGAATAGAACACTCTTATTGCTTGGGGCTCTATGTGCGTGCAGCAAATGAATTAAATTAATTACAACGAAATTATGAAAATCGGTACTACTAAGAAGGGCTTCCAACCACCCAAGCGACACCTTACTACCTAGCTGTATTTAGTTTAGCTCAAGCAGAAATTAATATACACCTTACTTCAGCCTGCTGCTTATCTTCAACTAAAGCTAATTTCTTTTTGTACGCATCACTGTAATGGTAACTGTGGGGCGGTTGGAAGTGTCTCTTCTGCTCCGCTTAGCATATAAGCCGCTTTGGGCAGCCAAAAGACTACCCAGACAAATTCATATAAAAAAACGTGAGAAGAGACGTTGTAGAAAGAAGCTTACCGAAACGCTGCCACCAGATCCTGCGTTAAATCGTCGTCGGCTGCCTGGGCGGGATTATTGCTGCTGCTACTGCTGCTGCTGGTGTTGCTGTCGTCTTTTAGGGCCTGTATTCTCGCCACCCACTGGAGGAACTCTGTTTCGTCTATCAGTCCACTGCCTGTGGTGGAAAACAGCGCGTGGGAAAGAAAAAAAAAAGGAAAAACAACCGGAACCGGCATGAGAAAATGGCATTAAAAAATTGTGAATAAGAAAAAAAATACCAAGGGGCAAGGTAAACGACGAGTAGATTAGCTGGGATTGAAGTTGAAAATTGTTTGTGTTGATTTTTCTCTCTTTCTCTCTTTCACTTTTATTATACCAAAAACACACCATGCCTCATAACACGGACTGGCGTGCCGGGCAGCATTTCCTGTAGTAGACCCCTGCATGCATTAACAACCCCCACGCGACCGATCGAGGGTGCAAAATAAAATGAAAAACGGTAACGACTCACGCACACACACATACACACACACAGAAATGGGGTGAGAGAAAAAAATGAACCGTAATAATATAAAGCCCTGTCCGGGCAAATTGTATGCTGCTTCATTAGGCAGGGTTTGTTTCGTTTGAAGTTAAAGCACCAGAGCTTTGATTCGAGCTTTTCGCGTAGGTGGTGTGGTGGTTTGGGTCATTGTGTCCTTTCTGCTTGTGCGGTAAGATGCCCTTTTAAGGCGTCCGCTCGTGTGGCGATGGCTGTGCACAAAGAAAACACAAGAAAGCTTTGAAGCATTGTCCCCCTATAACGTAGCGTAAAGCTTGAATATTAATATAAAAATTATTTCTCTCGCAGTAAAAAGGGAAAGCCAACCCGTTTCATAAACAGTCCAAAACGGCGGCACCTCCTGTGTATCGGTGCTCTGAAACTGCGTGCAACACCGTATCTTGCCAACAAAAGGCAGCTGGATAATTTCGAAACTTTGCCCAAAAGTTAATTCAACCCATCTCGTCATCGTTAGGTGTTGAAATTCTGCTCGTGGGATGTGTTTTTATTTTGTTTGGTTTTTGTTGCTCGAAAGAGGGTGCAAAACAAAAGCAGCACGACAAGTTTTCCAGGAATCATGCAAACGACCACCCAAAACCCTGGAATGAAAAGTAATTGTAATAACGCTTTAATGCCGGGCGTAATAAAACGCAGCCCTAGCTACTGATACGCGCTCGTCGGGAGGTAATTAAAACGACAATTTCATCAAGCGCTAGGCTACCCCCTTCCAAAGGCTAACCGCGAAACTATGGGCATTGAAATGGTTCACCCTTCTCCCGCTACGACAACGATTCTATCGTTCGGAGGCAGAGGACAAAGTTGGTTCCCCCTTTTGCCCCGAAACCGACCGCTGCAGCTTTGGTAGCTTTAAAGCCACCAACTTTTCAATGTTTTATCGATAACGGGAGGGAAGAAGGAATGGTACGGGCACGGCAGAACAGAAACTTTTCACGAAGTGAGTGAAACAGTAAAAAAAAGGATCCGTCCGATATGGCTAATGTCTCAGTTGGCATTTCACTTTGCGTGGGCGTGTTTGCGGACCGTTTCAGTTCCGGCTGGCTGGAAGAAAAACTTGGGAAACTTTTCTTCAACTCCCCCCCCCCCTCTCATATTCGGTCCCGTTGGTCGAGCGACGGCCGTTTTCCGTGCGAATCGTGCAGCCAAAGTAATGCTTGCTAAAGAAAAGCGCACGAAAAACGTTACTCAATCAATTCGGGCTGGGTGCCGAACTGAAACCAGCTGGAGCAGCTGTCCGGGCCAGAAAAGCGCTCCGTATCTTTCTCCGTGTTTGAGCAAAGGATCTAACTGTCGTTGATTTAATTCCTAGGATCAACAGTTGAATGCCTCTTTGCAAATTTTGCTTTGCGCCCAAGGTTTTCCTCGCGTTTCCCGTTTTTTTGGGATCCAGTTAAAACTTTTGAGTTTCAGGGACGTGAAAACAAACAACCGTAGCTTCATCCCACCCTTCCGTTCATAAAAAAGGTGGGCTTAGCTTTTGAGGGTCAAATATGTTTAATGACTTCCGTTCCTAAAGCCTGTGTCCCAATTAGTATTGATGGTGCTTCAGTGGACGTGCTTTATGTTTGAAGGTTCGCTGGTGTGCCATTTATGTTACCTTTATTCTAATATGCTGAAGGAGGCCAATAAAAATTGTTAAACGATAAATTTGGTATTAAATTTCTATACTATCTAAGCGCTAAATATGCCCCTTATAGCATGATTGACATGCTACCGTGGTTTTGTCATACCACCCAAATAGCGTCGTGTCGTGAAATCAAAATCGATGGCTTTATATGATATTCGGAAACAAGTCCATACCAAAAGCATTGGCGAATATTTTAACGCAAAGTGTGGGCGCGTGAAAATGTTTGCATTTAATTTAATTTGGCCATTTTTTTACGCTTTACGGTGTGAAATTGTCACGGTATGTCTATACGCTCGGTTGGTTTTATATAGTTTTTAGACGGGTTTATTAAATTTTTAAACATTTTCCGGTTTTGAGATTAAACCAAACCAGAGTCTTTACAGAACATGTGTTGATTTTATTTTTGAATGCAGAATATAAAAATAAAGTTTTTGAATGATGTTTTTTGAAGTTCATAATTACACGTAAGCAAGAAATTTTAATTTAAAATTATATTAAAAAGTGCAATAAGTCCAATGCTGCATTGTTGTTGCACAAATTCAAAACAAGCTTAAGTAACTCTTCACCATTGTTAAGTTTTCTAAAACTAAATTTGATTAATTCATCCAACAGGATTAAATTAGTCAGCATTTGTGGATGTCTCATTGTGCCTTAGAACCTCAGTTTTGGCCATGATTAAGAAAAACCATCACCTTGGAACTCAAAACATATTAATGGGACCCTTTCCGTTGTAAGTTCGTAGGCTGAAATTTCAGCCTGCCAGCTGTTTGCATTGTACAGCAGTTTCCGAGCAGCTATCTAAGTGAGTATAATATACAGGTGGGCTTATCCCAAGGTGTATGAATTTAGAAGGCTGATTTTTATCGCTTCTGCTTATGAATAAAGATTTTTAGAGTGTTTTGAGTATTCGTCAAGCCTCAAGAAAGCTTGTTTGAACAAAAGTTTTCACCCATCCTGTCAAAAAGTGATATTAAAATTTGGTTTTAAAAAACATACTATGAGACCACCTGGACTACATACACTTTGATTCTAGTTCCCCCCACGTGATCTCTTGAATGCACCTTGGGGTAAATGTAAACAACACCGTGTTTTCGAGCAGTTACTCGAATCTAATTCTAGCTTTGAGGCTAGACTAATCTAGACTGAAAATTGCAGGCTAGTTTTTTGTATGGTTTTGTATGTAGTGTTTACATGATTTCAGCCTTCAACTGTCAAACTCCATACATAAAACTGACTAGAATCGTGAAGGGCCCCAATAGCAGTAGCAAATTTGTATTAAAATATTATGTTTCGCAATCTTAAACCTAAGACATTTTATTAATCTTTACAATAAATCAAATTCAACAATAATATTAAAATGGTTATGTTTATGAAGAAACCATTTTGTTTTTACTTTAAATAGGGTGTGTCGCACATTGTTCTTCGATTATTGTTAGTAGGTTTATTCTGAATTAGCCGAAATCATGTTTAAGAAACAGTTGTTAAACATACCAATTGGATTTGCCTCGCCGCGTTTGTTTATCAACTAAATTAATTTGACCGTTCCTCTTGAATAAAACAAAAAATTAATTTGTTTGCACTTGTTGAAGTGCATGCAGAAAATCTTCTTTTGAAACCGAAATGAGCGAAGCAATCAATGGAAATGAGTTTTCCAAAACCGAGCTTCCCCTGTTTGTAACAAAATACTGCCAAAAACGGTCCTATTTCATTGGCACATAACGCAGCAGACTCTTGAAGCGAAAAAGGTAGCCGTAGAGGCTGCTCATTCCAACAGGCATAACCTTCACTTCATTTGCTTTGTTGGCAGATTTGGCTGCAGCCGGTACACATTTGTACGATTCAGTTGGATTGTATTTCCTGTCGGAATCCAAACCAATCGATCGTTTTGCCAATACTGGACCGGTGAATTCCGCATGCGACTGTCCAAGAGTCTAACGAAAACTCGCTTTTACCTTTCTACCACCCATAGGGTACCACGCAAGCTAGACACAAAATCTCATCCAATCTGGTTGGCTAGCGCGTACGATTGCAAAAAAGAGTAAGAAAGATAAAATCGAACAGATTACATTCACCTGATTGGTTTTTATTTGTTTCGTGATTGAAAACAAATCTCCCCCAAAAGGCTATCCCGGATCAATTTGGCCCGTGTAAGACCAAGAGGCCTACCTTTCTTAATACCACCAATAATTGTATTTGGCTGTTGGGTAGCAAAACTTTACTCCTGCTCTCGACGATTAATACCGTACATCACTTGGCCTGTACGCATGCCGTTGTCTGCTCCGACGAGGACAAGAGGCACGCGACGAATGAATAGGCGTTAACATTTAGCAATTAGTGGCGATTGATTCGACTGTAACGTGTTACCAATCAGGACAATCTGTTTGCTGTTGCTTTCTGTTATTCGATCGGTTTCCCATTAATTTGGTCTTTACTTGGGGCGAGAGCGCGGCCGGGCTCGTGGCACAAGGAGAAAGGTACTACACACGCAGACTCAGGCTCATTAGGTCGGCAAAGCTCGTTAGCATTACACAAGTTGGCCGGGGTTGTTATTGTATTGGGCTGCATGGAGTGCCGAAAATTGGAGCCAAATTAAGCTGCAATCAACTCGGGACGCATTTTGTCATTGGGAGGAAACATTTTGTGTCTTGCCATGCTTTTTAAATAGGTTTTACAAATTAGTCCGCGCCAATTGACGTTGATCAGTTAATGAGCAATGCAGTGGAACTTCGCAATCCATATTATTTATGCAAAAAATAATGTTTCGAAAGCCGTAGTACATTTGGTGGCATTTGAAAGCAGGCTGTTTATTTCCATTGTGTTTAGGTTGGCAAATGACATTTTATTTGCGACTTCTCTAAGTCAAGTATAACAAACGCTTGCTTTCCTAATTAGCAATCTCTATTTTTTTTTAATTTGGTGTATTATGTAAATGAACACTCAAGTCCTAGCTAAAATGGATGTTCAATCAAACTCCGTTTAAACTTTATACTTAATATTTTATCTCATTTTTATGTTCTTTATTGTGCTTTTTTACTGTTCAATAATTTGTTTCACTTATTACACTTATTGTATTGTATGCCAAATAGCGGACTTCGGATCTAAAGCTACTCATTGGCTTCAGCGTAGTTTTGAATGAGTATATTATTTTAGATCGACTTAGGTACAGCCTAAAAAGATTCAATTCATCTGGTCTGGGGACGATCTGTTGCGTTTATTTGTGCAGGATCTTTCGGGGCCTTTTTAGAGAAATGATTTTCATCTTGGTGAAAATTCAGTGCACTGGCATTTCAAACATAAAGAATGAAATATTTCAATGTTAACAACAACATGCACTAACCATAACTTCATAAAACATCGTATGGAAAAGAGAAAGGAGCGTGAAAATCGTTCTTGAACTTTCTGGCCAAAGGTATATTTTCTTTTTCTTATATTTACTACATCTATATTACACTGTTAGGCCGGTCTCGTAGTACAGTCGTCAACTCGTGCGACTTAACAACATGCCCGTCATGGGTTCAATCCCCAAATGGACCGTGCCGCCATACGTAGGACTGACTATCCTGCTATGGGGGGAAATCAATTAGTCACTGAAAGCCAAACCCACAAGTGGTGCAGGCAGGCCTTGACCGACAACGGTTGTTGAGCCAAAGAAGAAGAAGAGGAGATATTACACTGTTATATTATGTATTGCTTATTTTCTTGGACTACGATACTTTATAATGATATGAAGTAAAATAGCATAATACATCTTTCTGACGATGGTCTCCTTGACGCTTCGTATACTTTTCACGAGTTCGTACTTATTTCGATATTATGTTTCTATTTAACACGAAACACGATGATAATCCACTAGTCACCATCTTTGATCTTTTACATGTATTCTAGCGTCTATGATTACAACCATCGTGAGTGGCCAATTTGAAAGCAAAAAAGGCAACCATTTTTTATTTATCACACCATGTTACGCTGTCGACTTTGTAAAAGTTTTTAACGAATTCATGGTTCCTTTGGGGAACACACCCCGTGCTAACATTTTCCACCCTTGTGCTGCCCTCTTCAATCCCGCACACTGACACTGCGTGTTCATTTTTAAACGCACTGAACCCCTTTTTATTTTTTTGTTTGTTTAAACATATTCTCCTAGCGCGTGTAGTTGATTGCCGCGCTTTTATTATTCCCTCTGCACTATACACACTACAGGCTTTGTTGGGCCGCTTGCACAATAGCTCGGTCGATTGTGCTCTATTGTTCAGGAAAGCGCAGGTTATTCGCGAGTTGTTTGGTTCATCATTTTTCAGCCATTACGCCGAGTGCAATTGAGTCACGGCGTGGAGGGATGTGGCCACGGGATAAAAAGCTTTTACCGGAAGGAGGCGTGGAATAGGAATGAGTTAACAAAAATATGGCTGATTGAAGCGAAAAGCTAACATGTTGAACGCAGCAACACAGCGGACGGCTCTATCGATCGTAGCTTTATGGCGCGCGAGGGGCAATAAATCTTTGATGTTAAATTTATGATTGTTTTCCTTTGGCTGTGCCACCCCGAGATGAATTGAAAATCCGCTTTTTATGGGGCGGCATGTTTGGTGGTGGTGGCAAACCGGGAGTGAGAGCAGAAACCTCGGGGGAGAAGAAAAGTACACAAAACAGTGTTTCATCCCGTGGGGCAAAATTGGCTGTGCTGGCTGGGTGTCGGTATTGTGGCTCGTTTCATTGGACACACGGTTCCAAGATGTGTATGCGGATGTGTGTGGGTGTGTGTGTATATGCTAACATTCCAACAAAAGCTCTGTTTCGCAGTACGGTGCACGAGCGGAGAAGAAAAGCTATGCATAAATTTCCAACTGCCAAGACTATCCCGACCCAGTGCGTGCTGCATGTTTGGCAGTAGTGGTAGTAGCCGAAATGGATCCACCAATCGATTAGCCTGTTGTGTGTGGTGTTGCGTTGTGGCATGAGCTGAAGGAGCTTACGGTTTGAATCACAGTCGGAAATAAATTCAAATTAAATTGCAATTCTCGAGCAAACGAGCGATTAACTGGACTGAATAAGTGGTTGTTTCGTATAATTTATCGCTCTCCGAAGGGCAGAAGAAGCGTCTGTTTCAATTGTGTGGAAGTAACTGAAAGGATGGTATGGTTTTTCCCCCGTTTTGCATACAAAAAGTAATCGAATACAGCATGTTTTTCTTCCAATCAAAGAGAAGGAAACTGTTTTGTTTGTTTGAGTTGAAAGGATTTAAGGTTCCATTGACTGTATGAGACCACAAGCTGGTACGCTGCACGTGCAAGAAGAACGATCGAACAGCAAGGAAGAAAGATCGATTTGCTACGCCTTTCCAGCTACATCATTTACATTTGCGTGAACTGCGGCGTGAAATGATTGATGATTTCTGGAAGAAATCTGCTTTTCTTGTACCGGCTTTTTAGAAAAAAACGAATCAGATTTAAAGTGATCATTTTGCCTCCTATTCAGGCACGATGCTGCGCCGCCATTTACCGTTTTCAGTGTCGTCAGCCTCCCGAAAAGCAGCTTGCAGCAGTCGCTTGAAAAGCCTGTTTTATGTGGAACTTTATTTGCAAACAAAAATACAGGTTCCGGTTAATGTTTGCTCCGTCGCTAAACCGTTCCCAGTTTATTTGTCCTCTTTTTTGGTTTCTTTCACGTCCTTTTTATATTATCGATGTGCAATGGGCATCATCCCCTGTGCACATTCCAGGATTGTAGAAAGCTCGCCAAAGAATGCTTGGTAATCACATTTCTCCATCAAACAGAATCGTTTTCGGTCATATGGTAAAGCGAGACCGTCCCGAAAAGGAGTCGCTCGTACAGACGGCAGATATAAACATTTTCGTTGACCCGTCTACACTCACACATAGATAGACACCACGCGTACAGTCGATCCCCATTTTGCTGATGAAATAGACCATTTGATGGGGCCTATTTATTTGATGGGACTGCCATCATCAAGCCGAAGAACGATGAGATTTTGCTATGTGTGTGTGTACGTCTTTGGAGATTGTTTTTGGAAGGAAAGCGATGTAGAGATGAACCTAAAGACAGACAATAAAGGAATCGCAGGCAGCAGCAACTGTAACCAATATTTTACTTTCACACACCGTACGAAAACGGCAAGAGTATGGGTCAGAATTTTACAAAGCAAAAGGGACATGATTGGAGAGACGATAGACATGGTAGTGGTAGTGTTTTTGATGTAGTTGACCTGTTTCTTTGCTTTTTTCGCTAGCGTGTTGGATCACGTTTCTTAATCGAGTAAAAAATTGGAATGTGACCCTTTGGGCATTGGGTTGAATTTCAACGCTTGTTGGGCGATGCTCGTACGTGGCAAAAATCATTCATTCCACTTGTGAATAGCATTTGATACAAGTGTTGCAAATTAAAATAATCTGTTTTACAAGAGTAGGTTCGGTTCGGATTGCATGAGGAAAGCTTCGGCTATCGATGCTGGCACAGAGCGGACAAGAAAGGTCCCAACAATGGAGACGCCTGGTTGTTTGTGGAAAAGCGTAATTAAGTTTTTTATTTTACTTGAAAATGAACATATAGCTTACTGTAAACAGACCTAACTGGTGTTTTTTTACGAATTATGTAAAAATATAAAAAATGTAAAGTCACTTATGATGAAAATGTTATAATGAAAATGTAAAATGTAATAATAATAATAATAATAATAATAATAATAATAATAATAATAATAATAATAATAATAATAATAAAAGTAATAAACATAAAAATATTTTTTTAATAATATTATTAATTATAATAAATAAAATAATAATAATAGAAATAATAAAAATAATAATAATAATAATAATAATAATAATAATAATAATAATAAAGATAATAATAATAATAATAATAATAATAACAATGATGATGATAATAATAATAATAATAAATAATAATAATAATAATAATAATAATAATAATAATAATGATGATGATGATGATGATGATGATAATAATAATAATAATAATAATAATCATAATAAAAATAATAATAATAATGATAATAATAATAATAATAATAATAATAATAATAATAAAAATAATAATAAAATGATAATGATAATAATAATAATAATAATCATAATAATAATAATAATTATAATCATAATAAAAATAATAATAATAATAATAATAATAATAATAATAATAATAATCATAATAATAATAATAATAATAATAATAATAATAATAATAATAATAATAATATAATAATAATAATAATAATAATAATAATAACAATAATAATAATAATAATCATAATAAAAATAATCATAATAATAATAATATAATAAAAATAACAAATATGTTCATCTGTTGGCCACAAACCTATAAAAATAATTAATCTAAGGTTGATTGCTGTATGTTACAGAATCTCAAATGATGCAGCTTACTCATAACCTCATAATCTAACACCCGTAATGCGCAATTCATTGTAGCTTCAGGCAAAACGTGGGAGCATGTAACATCCTTACCCTAATCGCTCCCTAACGCAGGCACAGGGAGCGAACATTAACCTTGAAGAATTTTCATCAATCTATCCTACCTGCATGATAGGAAAAAATGTGCAGAATGTCTGAAACCCTCCCTCGAGATAAAACCAGAACCGAGATGCCTGCCGGGCAGCACAGCCACGGAAACAGGATACTCTAATGTATTCATACCGCCATGCGGCGTTTTCCCCCGAGAACATCAAGCCACGCGGTTTGCACCCATTAAGCAGGATGAGCCATTGTGTGCAAATATTTATCCTCCCGGGCATAAAGAAAAATATTGCAAACCACGACAAAATACCTTCCTTCCAGTCGGTAGGAATTTTCATCGCTTCAATCTAACGCTGCTCGAATCAATTTTGCCAATCTTCTTGTCCTCCACCACGTCCCGAGTCACTTACCATGGTTAAACATCTTCATGGCGGATATGCAGAGCCCGGATTGGGCTGCAAGCTTCACGGGAGCACCGTGTGCCATCTTGCGTAATGCTGGGGACGCATTTTTTCTCCCAATCACGAACCCAGCCACGTAGCGCGCGCTCGCCAATAAATGCAATATTTTACGAGCGTATTTGCTGTGACAAGGATTGGTACTTCTTGGAAAACGAATGTGACGGTGATTGGGCGAAACCGGGAATCGTCACGTTGCTACAGACGATACGTTTCCTCTTTCGCTTTCGCGAGCTGCTCGTTGTCTTGTGGTTCGCGCCACAGCGGTGGCCTTCACAAGGGACTGAGACACACACACATACGGGCAGGGTCATCCAAGATCTCATTTATCATGCTTTGCGAGGAAATATTGTGCCGGCGACAGTTGCGCGAAGCTAGCGGAGGGCTGGCTTTTTTTCTGCTTCGCTGCCTTTACGGTACCTTGCACCCACAAACTACCTCCCGCTAGCTCTTTTGGTGGCGTATTAAGACGATTGGATTTCGATGATTAGATGAATGTCTTGCAAAAAGATCCTTCGTGTTAAGGCAGCATAGCATCGCAGAAGCTTTTAATGCACGATTTCAGTATACTTTAAGCGGGGACGTTTTTGTGTGCTTTAGTTACTGCAGGAAGATGCCATGTTCAAGATACGACGCTCGGTAGTTTTTGTCACGCTACTGGTATTGGCGCATGCAGTAAATGTAAAGAAGGCTAGAGACAGGCAGAGTGTGGTGGTCTTTCGTATCGATCCAAAGTGTCTGCTGACCTTCAGCGAATGGGAATGGTGCTGGAGGTTGAAGAAGCAGACGATGTCTATTAGACAAGACACAAGGTGTGGTAAGCTTGTTTCCTATTTGTTTTGCCACGATGGTCTCAGGAATCTTGCTCAGAAGCAGTTTCGCTAAGAAGCTTAAGCTTTATGTGGTACTGCTTAAGGAAAAGGTTAACAGGAATATAAGGCAGAGCTATTTGAAAGTGTTTCATACTCGATGTACGTTCTTAGCTTCATTTCCAGTGTTATGTGTTTTAAAAACATGAACTATTTTTAAGTTTATATATTTTTCTTTGATTGACTATGTCACTATGTTTATAATTCGATACAGTCAATGATTCAGAATTGATTTTAGTCGATGGAACTAGTATAAAACAATGCCCATGACACA
Organism: Anopheles merus; assembly: GCF_017562075.2. NCBI lineage: Eukaryota > Metazoa > Arthropoda > Insecta > Diptera > Culicidae > Anopheles > Anopheles merus. The sequence continues at coordinate 19,975,818 of NC_054083.1, forward strand.
ATCGAAAAAAATGGCAGTAATATTCATTATGATTAATTTGCTCATGATTATTTATGATATTCATGAGTATGCAATTCATACGTCAGATAGAATCTTGTTCATTTTGTTGATGCAAATTGCAACAAAGTATAATAAAGTTGGTGTGGTACAACTTCTCGAATTTCATCAGTTTACTGCTGGAGCTTTTTAACGAGATTTGACAAGGCAGTAGCTTTAGGATTCTTGATTGCTATACGGTATTTCTTCTTGGTTGGAAAAACAGTACACTCTGTTTACATTATGCATATAACCTAAAAATACTGTCCTCTACTGTATTCCAAAACATTGCATTGACCAAAACAGCTAGTTACAATTATATAATATAATTTTCGAATTCCAAAGAAAATATGGCTGGTACATTTAGCAAACAGTTTGCAAAGATGATCAATTTGGTCGCTTCTAAATGGGACGCGAGCCTGAATGCTCAATTGAAGCCAATCTCAAAGGCCGTTGCTAAGTGTTCAGGATGAATCAACCTTTCGTTTCCAATTCTTATAAGTTTCGACCCACAACTCACTCGTAAATCGTAATGGCAAACAGTGGGGCGGTTCGTATGCACGTGCATCACTTATACTCCCACCAGCTGCTTGATGTGTAATCCCTAATCATGTTCATTAGAAACAGAGAAATGGATTAGCTCAAGGTTCGTAGTAGTAGTCATAATCCCGCCTCCGATAGAAAATCGGAATCCAGGATGGAGATGTGCAGAGATGTGCTCGGCCGTCGGGTAAAACCACAAAAGAGCACACATCTTTTGCGTAAGAGCTTTTATAGGAAGCTCTCGTGCACGTACGGTTAGACTTCCCACTTTGGACGCTAGATAAACCGAACGGATAAATCCCGCAAACAGTATGCGCAGAGAATGGATGCTTTGAGTGTTAAAGCTCCTGCTGTGTGCTGCTGATGCTGACTGTTGCATTCCAATGCTCGTTTGTTCCACTGAAGTGGATGCAGCGTTCGCTAGATAGAAAGTGAGCACACATGCTTGTTAGTATTACTACTAATGGGGAAGTGTGTTGCCAGTAGGATAATGATTGCAAAACCGCAGTGGATAGAAACATCTATCACAACATTTGAAACGAAAAAGCACAAGAGCAGTGGCATTTGTAAAGAGCGATAATTCTGTTTCATTTCTATATTTATTTATTTATTGAAAGTGGCATTGTTTGTTTCATGGCACATAAATAGATCTAAAAAGAGTTTTTTTTTTCATCTTAAATCTATTTCAAATAGCAATTCACCCACATTACCAGGAAAGAACTTCTCAGTACACCGTTTACGGTAGAACTTCCGGCTGCTTGGTTTGCAAATGTATTGATTTTAATGAAAAGACTTCCACCGAACCGTGTTTTGAATGACATTCCCGGAGAAAGCATTTCGTGCGATTGGCAGTGGCTAATGGTAAATCCGACCGATATGGAAGGGCGCCAACCACCACCGTCCACATGGAAGGTGCACAGGTTTTTGGCAACCGAACCGGATGTGCTGCTCATGTCTGAAGATTATTGACTGCGACGGAGTTGACTGTCTGCCAAGACACAGTAAGGAATGCCACTTTGGAGATCGAATAAAATCTTTTACCTTTCCGTTCGGGGTTTTTTTGTTTTGTTTTTTTTTTATCAAGTCGTCAAGGTGACTCGAACCACACGGGGAACCTCACTTACCAATCGCGACGCAGCGAGGCTAAGTGAGCTAAGAAGGGTGGTGGAATAATAGTGCCGATAGTTTACCACCACGGTGACGACACAAGGGCAGACGGATTATAAGTGCGTCGTACTTTGCGAAAAACGGGAAAATGCTATTATCGATCTAAATGTGACCCGCGCTCGTTGGGTTGGGTTTAATGGCTTGAGCTAGACTATCTTCCCCTCCCACACGCAGCGCACCGTAAATAGGGAATTGATAGCAAGACACATTACCGCAGTACGACGCGCTCCTGCGAAGGAAGCGCTCTGTCCTTGAGCGGTAAATTCCAAACGGACAGAAAATTCTCATTTTCTTCAACCACGCCACCCCTTCGCCGTTGCCTGGGGGTGTGGGTGTCAGCCCGTCTACCGCGTTCGTTCCATTTCATGCCAAGTCCGATAAAGTCTGCCCAGTCTCGAAGCTATTGCCGAGGCAATGGCAAGTGTTCTGCACGTGACCTGCCGCTGCGAGCTGGCAAACTCGATTGTACTCGCCGTTCCGTTCGCTTTTCCGTTTCCGCCCGGATGGCATTCGCTTTGTGTGCGTGTGCGCGCGCGATTGTGTTTGTGCTTGTCCGATTTTCCCTCGATAAGGAACGCCGAAATAGTCTTTCGCTCGATTACTCTGGGAAATTATGTTCCTAAGAAATGGTTCCAAGAGTTCGAGTCGGGATCGCCCCTGCTTCGCCGCAAGGAAAAGCTTAAACTTCCATTGTTCTGACTGTTTTAGGGGAAGGAGTGGTGAAGAGTGAAGTGAGTTTTATCAAAGAATGAGTTTGAACAAAGTTCATACAGTGATCGGCAGTATATAAATGGGCGAGATGCTTTTTTAAACCCCATTAGCATAATGGACGGGCAAATCCAGTCGTTGTAACTGTTCATATTCTGAGCATATTTGGCAGGGATGTATTAGTTTGATTTGCAACTATCTATTTATTCAAGAGCTTGAAATACTAGCACAAAACCAGTAATGTTGTTGGAACATTAAAACGTAAATATAAAATGGTTTCTTACTGTGTTAAATTTTGTTTTTTAACTATCAATCGGTATTCTTAACATGGAGTCAGAGATATTTTTTTACAAAATGAAAAGATCTTTAAATGTATAGCATCTTAGGAATTCAAATAATTTTATAGCATAATAAATTCTATACTATCTACCACCTACCTGTCCGACTGGCCTCCCGGAGCAGATCGTCGATCAGCTCATCCCGTACGTGGATGCCGAGGTTTCGCAGCATGAACTGCAGCTCTTCTGGTGTCACGTGCCCATCCTGGTCACGGTCGAGCAGGTCAAATGCTGTTCGCAGATCTGCAGAAAAGAAAAACAACGCATGAGCAAGATTATTACAACCAACAGCCAAACAAGGACAACGTAGAATGAGGAAATCTAATGCCGACAAATGTCATCACCAGGTACAGGTAACGATTTGGTAATTCGGTGTGTAGTACTTGTTTCCATGTTTTTATTTTTTGTTCACTCTTCAGTAGACGTGTTCTTCGCCTGCGCTTCGGTGCTCTAATGCTCACGACGCCAAATGGGTTTGCCATTAGCAAACATATTGGTACGATCTGGCGATGATACCTGCGCTCAGAATGTCGGCTTTGTGTGAGACGGTGGAAAATTGCAATGACACGAACTCAGCAAAAAGATGTGCTGATGAAATTAAAGATTCATCGATCGGGCGGAACACGAAAGCAAACGGATCTGGAACTTTGGGTTTGTTTATCGAGTTACTAAAGTCGCAAAAAGGGGAACGAATAGACGAAAATTGTGGTTGAAAGTTGGAAGTTCGTAGAATTGAAAACGACCAGCATCTCTCAGTACTCATCCTAACAGTGTGTGTGAGTGCGGGGAGCTCTTGTGGGTTTTAGGGTGGCGAGCAGATTTCTTAATCCACAAAACTCAACGAGTGGCTCTGGGTAGGGATTTCAGCTTTCCTGCGAAAAACTTTTCCATTCTGCTGTTCAATAGTCAGCGTATCGGATGCCGTCGTGCCTTTTACATGCAAATACAAGCACGCCAGCTTCTCGGTAGTGGGAAAGTGATTCCGTGAATACTGCCGACATTCGTTCCCCATTAGCATAAGAATGGGAGTTTTTGGAGAGAAGTTAACTATTGCGCGTCGTCCCCGTTTCTGTGGAGCAAACTTTAATACGCCAATGCCGTATTCGGTGCCAAAATCTTAGACAAACAGCTAATGCACACAGAAACCGTGCTGTAATGGAATGCTATCCCCTTCTCGCTGCTTTGCATAATCAATTCTTCAACGATGCGCATTCACAGTAACACTCCAATGGTTTTATAATAATTTAATATTGTGGGAAATGTTGCCGGCAAAAATGTGTATTCCATACCTTGTTTATAAAAGAGTATTAAAAAAATGGAATTCCTTTTTTGAAGATACACCCCAATTTAACTACGCTCTCCCAAATCGCACTGTGTGCACCTTTTATGCTACACACACTGTACAGTGTTCTAGCAAAGCTGTAACGAAGGACGTTTTATAGCGCCCAAGGGAAAGTTTAAAGATCGCTTAGCGCATTCGCCATTTACATAAGCCCTTCTCTGCTACATCGACGTGAAACGACCGATAAGCGGCACCGTACGACACCGAGGCGAAATTTGTGTCTGGGACCTACCAACGCGAAACCTTTTGCTCCCTTGCCACTGTTCAGTTGGCCGTGCTCGTTCAGTGTTTTGGCTGGTTTGGAATTCGAGTAGAAGGGAGGATTGTTGACGTTCATCGAAAAAGTAACTTTTGGAAAAGATACTGAAGTAGAGCGAAACACTTCCAACGATCATCGACAGAGTCAGGCACGGTTAAAAAAATATTAAGAATTGATAAAACATTAGTTGAAATTGAATTTCAATGTGTTAACTATTTAGGATTCTTAAAAATTCTTAATCGTTGAAAGAATATTCTTGGAGGAATACAATTAAGTCATTAAAATATTATTCAAACTCAAGACAACTTCAATATTTATTCAAATTGTTAGCTCCAAAACAAACATGAGAGTTTTTATTTTTTTTTTTTCAAATTGTTTCTCCATCTACTTTGGTATTCTCAACAAACGCAATATGTACAGTGAGACAGTTTTTCCCTTTGGTCTCACCATGTTCTCCAACAAAACCACGCAAAGGCGGACTTGCTCCAATCCAAACAACGCGCTATTGATTAATAGTTGCCAATTAGTGTACTTCGGGACAATAAACGAACATTATATACAGTATCCGAGCGGGGCCGGGGAAAAAGTGACCGCGCAATGTGAAGCCTGGAACACATTTGCGCCAAACAAATCGTACACTGGCTGCTGGTTGCAATGTGTGCTCTCGTGGCCATTGCGCGTGAACGTGGGTGTAAATGAATGGTTTTCCTTTGCTGTTCGCCTCCAAATCAACCCACAACTGGATCGGGTACGGGTAGTGAAGTTATATAAACAAGCCGTTTCTTCAAAGTCACATTGATTTATGCCATAACTTTTGGGCTAGCATAAAGAAAAAACAAGAAAGTAGACCACATTCAGCTCGAAAAAACACAAAAGACAAAAGCAGCATGAAAACGGAAAGGTTAGTTTATTGCTAATTCCAGAAGCAAGAGCTTAGCAATGTGGCTGCGCCGTTCCTTTGTACTGTTGCTTCTCGAACGGGCAAAAGGAACATTATGACACTCGTACGTTATTCTCTTCATAATTAACGATAACAGGGGAAGGAGGAGTGTAGTAGGGTCCGGCCTTTCCTTTGCAAGTTAAGCCGATGATTAATGCATCGTATGCATGCAGCTGCATCGGTACGAAGGTCAGGGCAGATCTTTATTTTTAGTTGCATGTGAACATCTTTGCGACTCGCAGTATTGCGCCCCTGCATGGCCGCTACAACCGAGGTGAACCGAGAGCACAAAAAGTTTATTGAATTTCCTTTTGCTGGTTCTGGTGAGATGAAAATTAAATCAATCAATCACGTATCGGGAAATGAAGGTCGCTGTAGCTGGAGGTGTGGCCAGAGATGCCAGTCGGTCGGTAGTGACAGCCGGCATCGATCCACCCGAGCGTATCGGTTGCGTGTGTTTGTCGTTAGATATTAGCGTCGGTGTAGGAGCTATCGGTGCAGAAAGATGCGACTCTGCGACATGCTGACATTCCACGCAATCGAATAAAAACATCCAGTAGCTATGTTAATCAGAGCCGCTCTTAATCAACTGCAATCAATCAATTCGTAGCGTAGCGTCGAATCGAATTGTCAGATATCCGGGGATATACAGGTATGCGTTGTGCGCGTTTGCGCTAAAGAAAGTGATTTGCGTTGGGTAGAATATTCGCTTTGTGGTTTTATATTACGTTGAATAAATGTATTCGTCGAATGATAGTGTGGCAGTTTCAGATTTCTGTGTGGATACTTCGTCAGAATAATCGAAGATTGGACTTTGTCTTTGATTGAGTTAATGATTGATTACTTAGTTATTGAGGATAAACAAGCTTTGAAAGTTCAGTAAAACTTTGAAGGAAACATTTTAATTTATTATTGCTAAACATTGTTTTTGGTCATGATTTGTTAAGACTTCTTACTTTAGAATGAGAATATTTGTATCAAAAATATTGTATGAAATAATATAAGCAGTATCTTTAGTATTTATTGCAACATTTCAATCGAAGATATTGCACGAATTTATATCATTTTTAAACCAAACTGTTTCATTATTCAATGGCTCACACAATAATGTACGTACGAGGTGTACGTTATTCATTCGCCGAGAACATGTCATAAGAAAACTTTCCCAACTTGATGAAGAAATGTGTTTCATGTCACGCACCAAACAAGATGACACTTACTTATCCATTACAGACAGCCGGAAGTAGCCGGAAAGAGAGAGAGAGAAAAAGAGCTAGAGAGAGCGAGAGAGAGAGAGAGAGAGAGATAGAGAGAGAAAGAACGAGAGAGAAAGAGAGAGAGAGAAAGAGAGGGAGAGAGAGAGAAAGAGAGGGAGAGGGAGAAAGAGAGAGAGAGAGAGAAAGAGAGAGAGAGAGAGAAAGAGAGAGAGAGAGAGAGAAAGAGAGAGCGAGAGAGAGAGAAAGAGCGAGAGCGAAATCGAGAGCGAGATCGAGAGTATTTTTTTCATTTAACTTTTCTGATCCAACTTTTTACATTGCCCATCCCTCGTCCGATAATTATGTCTCAACGTGCTTTGACAGGTTTTGCCGGAAGGCAAGCGGGGGGGGGGGGGGAGGGGGTAGGGCTGCCACAAGAATGTGTGGTAAACTTCAGTCCCACCACCAGTGTCGCCAGTCGCCGCACGGATACGGATGAGAAAATGTTTTATAAGCTCACGGATCGGTTAGCACACAACGGGCAAAGATAAAAGAAAAGTGTTTCGAAAGCGGAACATAATACGGGAAGTAATAAAAAAGCTTGGCACAGGATAAGAGAAAATGGTGTGTGTGTCTGTGTGTGTTAAAAAATAAACACAGCGACCAGTGTTCGGGGTGGGACAGAGCAAAGAAGAAAGTGGATTGATGCATGAACGCGTGAACTGACGACTTTGTCCCACTGTTCGACTTGGTAGAAAAAGTGATTTAAAATCTCATTCAAAATTCTCATCAACTGTCAAAACAGCGGAAACAACTCGTTCTCTCTCACACCGTCTGTTGGTCTCGTCGATGATGGGTATGGTGGAGGGTTTTTTTTTAAAGCAAAAAAATCAATCTGATCTTTTACAAAGTGGATAGTCTTTAGAAAATTGTAAAAGGACTTTAGTTGTCCACATATTTGTATGTGAATGTGATGAAACATTCCTGCAATCATCTCTCGCGATAGATACGAGGAAATGCAGCAGCTTTAAAAATGCCTGGCATTGAACGGCAATATTTGATCGTCTGTAGATAATATCAGCGTTCGCAGAATTGTGATTACAGATAAAAGCTTGATTTAAATGTTCCTTGTTGATTTATCCACAATCTAGGGCCGTGTGGAATTTCCATCAAACTTAAGTAAAATATTGAGCTTTAGCAGCGTTTCCGGGAAAACTCATTGCAGCGCTGTAGCACTTTGTGGGTTATAATAGTGGTCTATGATTAGGAGTGAACTGAAGCTGCTCGCGATTGCGGAGGACCTTCCTTCATTTAAATTTTCTCCGAAAACGGTTGGACGTTGTAAACGTTTGAAAGACAATTTCGGTTGTTGACATTTATCATTTTGGCTCCCTTTTCTGCAGCGGTCCGAGCGTTGGTGTCAATATTGAAACAGCTTTAAATTAAACCGTTCCCCAGCAAACGAACGTCAAATTTAATTTGGTTGGTTTGAAATTAAATTTTCATCCTCCGGTCTGTTTGGTGGAAATAAGCGGTGGATCGGAATAGTGGCAAGAGCTTCATTCAGCTTGATTTCGAAAACCTTTTCCACATACCGCTCCCGGAGGCTAGTGGAGCAGCAAATGGTAACGCTGGCGCTCTGCTAACAGCACCGGATTTTAATTGTCAACAGACCTTGCGACCCTCGAAGGACCTCGTTTGGGGGTTGGGAATGTCGCCAATTAGTAGCAGTGTGCCGCTCAACATCCTGGTTCCTTCCGGGAATCGTTGAGAAGTTCCTCTTGGTTGGTAACTAACTAGCGCTTTGCAGACCCTTGATATATGCCCTTGGTTGCAGCGCACCGACCGAAAAGTGCACCATGTGCAATTTTAATAATTAAATGCAAACAAAACGTCGACCTGGAGCAGTTCAGTGGAACTCGTCAGCCCGAAGAGATAGGGCACTCGGTGCAGTTGTCTTTCGAAACTGTGCGTTAAATGTGCAGATTGACGTGTCCTTGTTTCGGGGACCTCACTGCGAAGTGGGGAATGTTTTGCTGATGCTGCATTAGCCGTTGTTTGCATAAAACAGTTTCATGGAATGTTTCAACACAATTCTTTTTGTAGCTAGCATTTTGCGGCGAAGTTGTTGTATAAGAAATACATTTCACGCTAATAAACAAAATGCGTACAAAGCGATTTGAGTTTGAAGAAATGCTCGTCCTTCTAGTCCGCGTACGGAAGAGCCATCATTTGCTACTGATTTGTGGTGTTTTTTTGCGTAGGTATCCTGGTTACGATTTAATGTTTGATTTTTCCATCACCCGCGTACGGTGTAATGGAGCGATTTTGAAGGAGGTATGTAGAGAAAAAATAACGTACATTTTCCCAAACACGACTTGAAGCTAACACGATGTTTCGCCTCATTTCAATGCTCAGCGAAGGATAAAAGGAAGTCAAAGGATCGTGTAACGAGGTGGAACCGAAAAAGCAAACACCAAAAAAGCGCTGGATTGATGTTTAAAATGGAATAAAATATTTTATTTCGCCTTGTTTCATGTCCTGTGTTACATGTGATGAGAACGTGTAAAGCTATCTGTTTGATTAAGATGCGGGTTGGGGCGGTTTTGGGTTGAGAAGAGCTGGGAAAGGAACTTCATATTACTGGCATCATCTATTTAATGGTAGAATCATCTATGATGGATTTAAACTTCCCTTACAGCAAAAAAAGACAAAAGTGTTTGTGTTTCAATAAAAGTGGACTGTTTCGAAAATTGTATTGATTCACACAAGACAGATATCCCTAATTATCTGCAATAACGCTACCAACGATATGTGTGCTACTTATTATACACACACTATCTGTTTTCTTTTTTCATGTGACCTCATTCGCCTTAGTAATACCACAATAGCTGGAATGGTTATTGGGTTTGATCTTTCCTAAGAACCATCAAGACCACAACACCACCAAGGAGAGACCATCCATCACACCAAGACCAGTGAATTCTATCATGACATCGGATTGGACACACCTGACTTACTCAGACCTTTTTATTGCAAAAAAATCCAGCCCACCATTAAGCAGTTTCTCAGATTGTCAATGAAAACTTTGAAATGTCTGCGTACAACTAACCTTTACAAAAAACTATGTAAACCAGATAAACCTTTTCAATAAAATCAACGTATAGCTGTAAGTAAACCGAGACTGCACGGTATAAGGTAAATGGAAGCCACAATTGGCTTACAAAGAAGAATGTTAGATTTTAATATTAGAATTAATATATTGATTAAAATAGGCGAATGAGGCCAATCGGCTCAAAGTCCATAAAAAATGGTTACAAATAACCAGGCGTCTCCATTAACAAATTCGGATGAATAGTGTTGGAAACGATGAAAAACAGAAGAGTATTTTTATCCATTCATTATGACTGTGATATATTTTGAAAGGCTAGAAATACACTTTATTCAATTAAAACATCAGCGTCAAATTTAGATCGTACATTGTCAATGCACAGTACAAACTCATTTATTTTTATATGCAGTTGTTTCAATAAAATGTTAATTTTCGTGTGTAATTTGAAACCAAACCTTCCAAAGCCAGAAAGATCCTCTAGCCAGCTAGCTTGACAATCGATCGGGGGAGCGAAGCATTTCAATTAAACTGTCAAATTTCAAACGCAACACGCTAAGTGTTTTCTTACCAGCTGGGTGCAATTTTGTGAAAGGTAAAAAAAGAAAAACGAAACACAGAACCCCGTGACAACTCAAACAAATGATGTTTTTGGGGAATAGTCGCACACAAAAAAAAAACCCAACAGCTGGACACGCACAAACATTTGACATCGGAAGCTACCAAATGCTGTCCCGAAACGCGATTCTATGCCGTTCCATCCCAGGAAATGTTTCACCAAGGACAGATGCCGATTGTACGGACACGATCAATCGTGCCCCAGTGTCACCGCGTAGTTTTTCTTTAAATTTTTGACAGCCGATAAATTGTCCTCCTTCCTTCGTCTTTCTCTTCGTCCTCAAAACCAAACGTGGAGTGTATTGCACCAAACGCCACGCAATGCCGTCCTATTGAGATATCTTAAGAAATGGTTTGATGCGAGCGACTACCGTTAGTGTGGGATCAGGGTGACCTTCGCACGAGACACTTTCTAGACGGTGGGCGCTCTGCGGTCAACCATCCCGCTGACCGACATGAGAAATCGTATCCATTTGTTACGGGAAAGAGTTTGTTTCGTTGCCCAGCAGCGAAGTTGTCTAGCACAAAGTGTGATAAATAATGTTGTACGAATATACAGAGCCAAGAGATTAAGCTTATGTTGTGTAGTTCCGGTAGAATGTTTGTTGAAAAATGGCTACAAAATGGTGAACATGGCCATTGAATGCAGTGTGGGAGGGTGTTTCGGTGTTTCGGACACACGAATCAAATGCTTGAAGTGGTTCGTTATTAAAATGGCCCGACTATTGTGACGTACTTTAATGTTTGTTTTGTTAGGAAATAATTTTCTCCAAATTTTCCAAATCTTGTGCTTATTATAAGCTTAACTACTTACTTTGTTTCGTGGTATCATATACGATCAGAAAATCTTTTTCATAAGAGAATTTTAATAAAAAAACAGTTTCAGAATTTTGAGTGACATTAAACGCCGGTGCACCACTCCATCACGCTTGTCAATTCGAAATGCGACACTGAAAACCACCGGACGCAAACACAGCCTCCACAGCCAGAAACCCACAAGCCACAGTCGCACATTCTCATGCCATATTGCCCCCGTCTCCTCCTCATGCAATTGTACTTCATAATTTCGCTTGCATCATTGTAGCAAAATGAAATCGAATGCCAGCCAAGAGCTACGCCAACATTATTTCTCACTGTCACACTGGAATGCTTTGCCGGCGGGGGAGAAATTGTGTTCGGATACACTCGCTGTACGGTGCTTTAAGGGAAAGAAGCAAGCAAAAAAAGAAAAAAACGTGCGGCCGCTTGTCCACTGACCGGTTGCAAATTATAAATATATCGTCTTTGGCATGGGAGAGAGAGCTAACCACCACCGCATTCCGGGCCAGATTTTCCCCGCTGCCAACTTTATTTGCGTTTTCGGCTTCCTTTTACCACTGCCGCACCCTTCCATGAAACCTAGCCCGCACGGTATCTGAGCCAAACTGTCTGCAGGGTGTCTCAACCGCTGAAGTGTTGTGCGCGGTGAGTTGGCGGAAAGCGCTTGCCTTGGGACCCTCGCGGCGTGATATGCAACAGCAAGCAAAACGTGATTGGTGTTTTATTTTGTTTGGTGTGCTTGCGAAGGTAACACTTCCCTTTTGCTTTGCCCGGTGTGTGCTGGTCGTAATTTTTGTGTGTTTTCCATCCCACTCAGTGTCTTAAAAATCACGCCTGATTTATTCTTTACTTTTGGTTTTTAATGTATGTGCGAGCGTTGAAAATTAATCACCTTCAACGTGCGGGACGTGTCCTGCGGAAATGGTTTTCCATTTGCATCCACTACCATCTCGTTACTCCCACGCACCACGACTCGGCGAAGAAAACGGAAATGTCCTCCGGAGAGTTGTGTGTGGCTGTGTGTTGATCGCAATCAAAAATTTCTCAAAACAACAACCCACAACGTGCTAAAATCGGTGGCTGGTGGCAGGAGAGAAAAAAAAAATACATAAATGAAACATTGGATTTCACCGCAACTGTACTGCGAACGGAAGTTTACTTTGGGGGGAAATGGTTTTAGGTGAGTTGGAAAATATTGTGCACCACGTGATACGCGCGAGAAACCTTGCCAGTGTCCTTCGACCGTACACACTCGTCGGACCGCCCACACACGATCCCGGTGTGTACTTCCTGGCCGCATTTATTCGCAGAACATAATTTATAATCTCCCACTGTGTGTGCGTGTGTGTGCCGGTGTTGTTGTAGCATGGTTCTCATTAAGCAAACGGTGCGACATTTTATCGCCCTGGAGGTCGCCCCCATGGTCGTGGTTGGTCGCTATGGACGAAGGAAAAATGTAATCGAGTCGGAACTGTGGTACCTGCCAGAGTGAAGGACTAGCAAAATGTAACACCACTGGTTGGAAGTCCATGGAAACAAGGGTATGTTGGATTCTGATACGGAGTTGCGATACGATGTCCACTTGCAAAAAACAGCAAAATCGGGGTGTGCGTTGAAAAGACCCCGAGACAAAGTTATCCCGCACAGCTACCGCACTGAACGAGCTCGACGGAAATGGAATCGGCGTTTCCGTGGCTAATTAAAAGACCTGCAGACTAAACGCACAAAAATCATTCCGCTATTTTGCAGCGGTGGAATGACAGAAAAAAACCACATAACCGCATGAAGCACTCCACTAGCTGTTCAAATTCAACCAATTTTCTCTGGCCACTGTTTGATGTTTGTTTGATAAATATCGGCCACATCATAGAACGCACACTTGTGCTATTATAACACACCAGTTCATTATAGCTTCAACAATTGCGGATGGCGGGATGGCGATTGCGGGCACACGTACACAATCGGAGTGTGGTCGGGTGGCAGCAGAACGTGAATTAGCTACGATTGAGCTCACGATTGCGCAATAAATTAAGGACTTATAATTGCATTTTTGGAGCAGCTTCAGCAACGGCATCGTTGATTGGGAGTAGGTCGAGTACGATACTGCAGATATGCATTGCAAATGTGAAAAGTTGTTTTCCATTTAATGTGCATTATGAGGTCGGATGTGAGCGTGTACAAAGATTGGGTTGATATTGAGGATTTTGAGGATGGGCTGTATTAATGTTGAAAGGTGCAATCGTTGTAGATGGTTTATTAAACAAACTACAAGATCAATTAAAGATGCTTGCTAATAATTATAGAATGTGAAATTGTGTAAACATGAATTTGTTATTTAAATCGATGATTTGCGTATTTGTATCTGTTGACCCAATCAAATAATTGCACGAATCATTAATATGGAAGAAAAACAGTTCTCGCTGAAGTCGTTTTTGCAGCTTGTTAAAACAGTAAGGGGAAGTATTTGTTATGAAAGTAATTCCAACAAAACACAAAACAACTATATTTGCCTCTTATTTGGCGCTACAACCGTTGTCGTTGTCGACTTGCCTTGAGCCACTTAAAATAAGAATATTGTTAAGTATACGGATACATCGTTGAGATCATTGCTCACGTTTCAGAATGAGACAATACTGTCGTTAACCGAAACTGAAAGGTACAATTGAACTAAATAAAAACCTACAAATTGATGCTACATTGTCCGCATTAATTTGTACAAAAATTGTTTAGACATTTCTAAAGGTTCACGATGATTTGACGTACTGTTGTTGAGGCTACATCAGGCAGTGACATAGATATACTGTTCCGTTTAACTACCACCGCGCCCGTTGCGTTTCGCACTATTTATCTCAATTACTATCACTGGAGGGCACAATTTATGCAACTAATTTCTTCTACCGAGAGCGGCCAATCAACTCTCCTCTTGGCTGGAGGTCCTTCTCAGTCTCCTAACCCTCCCTCTCACCACTCACTTCGCCACCAAGGCCTCGCTTGGATGGAATGTAATTTATTTCGATTATAATTTATCATCTTTATTGATCCTGTCACCGGCAAACCGCCCACCCGACACGCTAATTTGTCGGTCTCGGTGGGTTCCATTTACCGCCCCGTCGCATACAAAGACCACTTCATACGGTGGGAGAGCGAACTATTTCTGAAGACGACACATTTCTCATGCGATAAAAGCATTCCGGCAAGGACTACATGGGCCGCCACCGCGTTCCTGTCGTACGGGGAACCAAACACCTCAAAAGCAGAACATTTGACTTTGGGAACATAATGCGGTGCGCCTTTGTGTACGAATGAAAGTTCCAACGATACACTCAGGCGCGATTGGGTAGGCGGAGCTTTTAACGATGGCGTAACGATAACGAGGGCGTTTTTCAGTATGTATGACTTTAAACCTTCAGATACATCGAGAGATAGTAAGTATCGCATTATTGAACCATTTTGCAACAGCTAACAATGTGAATGCTCGGAGAGCCGGTCTCATGGTACAGTCGTCAACTCGTACGACTTAACAACATGCCCGTCATGGGTTCAAGCCCCAAATAGACCGTGCCGCCATACGTAGGACTGACTATCCTGCTATGGGGGGAAATCAATAAGTCACTGAAAGCCAACCCCAAAAGTGTGTTGGCAGGCCTTGACCGGCATCGGTTGTTGAGCCAAAGAAGAAGAACGATAACGAGACGCAGGAGAAAAACAAAATCGACCCTTCCCCCTGTGCTGAACAGAACCGGATTACTGCAATGGATGATTGCCTCGTTGCGCTGTACAGATGGAAGTAAAACTTTTTTCCCTTTGTTCATTCAAGCACTAAGCACTCTCTGCATAAGGACAAGCAGCAGCCTGCCCACTCACACACCCAGATGGAGGCGCTTCTCCATTCCTAAATGAGCAAATCGGGACACGCTGGACGACTCGATTCACCATTCGTGCATGCATAGTTCGGTCCCGTTGGTTCGGTAAGTGGCAAAGCTGAAAAGCTACCGCTTTTCGCCGGCCACTTGAACCCGGTTTCCCGTCCGGGACGCGGCTTAGTGTCGGCGGAAAGACCATCGGCAGCGTTGAAAATCGATCGGTCAAAGGTCGTGTGGCGCGGAAGGATGAGCGAGCGAGAGGATCAAAGAGCTGGAGAGAGGGTTTGAGGGGAGTTATTTGGATGCACAAGTGCTCGGAACATGGTGCTGTTATTGTTGCTTTTGTTGTTATGCTCATTGCTGCTGTTCTTTTCGACCGCATGCATCGTCTTCGGTGAAAGGTCAGTCATACGCTGGGCTATGATTTAGGCGTAATAGGGCAACCGATTTTATGCTCGTGCTCGCGAATGGAGGATCACGGTATACAGACGGACACAGTGTTGCACACTTGGCACACCGTAAAGAGCCCACTCGTTGCCGTTCCCGTACCTGTTTTGTTCGGGACTTCCGGAATAGAAGATTGGGCCAAAACACTGACCGAAACAGTTTCTGTTGGCGCTGGTTGCGCAAACCTTTCCACCCCTTTATGCTGGAGTGTAGTTGGTCGGTTGAGTACATTTATGACTCAATCTGACCGTGCCAAACGTGCGCTCTATGGTTTGATGGTAACTACAGGGAGCAATTACTTAGTAGGGGGGTTGGTAGGGTTTTCGTGGAAAATAGGTGCTAAAGCTTTGCATGTTGTAAACATATTTTATTCAAAGAAAACTATATCCTCTGACATCCGATACCATAAATCATTATCTGGAGCTGATCATCGATGCTATGAATCATAATCAGCGATATAACAGCTCATTATTATTTATAATGTATAGCTACAAACGATTAACTCGTCAACTCGAACGACTTAACAAGATGCCCGTCATGGGTTCAAGCCCCCGAACGGACCGTGTAGGACCGTGTACATAGGATTGACTATCCTGCTACGGTAACAAAAAGTCACTGTGCCAATCCCACTTCTCACTAGTGGGTACAGGCAGGCATTGCCCGGCAGCGGTTGTTGTGCCAAAAGAAAAATAATAGCTACAGGCGATAGTTTTATATTCAAAAGAAATTAACCTATCGAGTTTTTATGCAAAAAATGCTTAATCATGAAAAATCTATTGCGATTCTATATATCTTGCTTAAATATTCTATTTACTTGTTAATGCTATTTCAATACTTTTTGCTATCGTACTGTTTTCATATGTGTTTTTATTTATTTCGATACAAACCTTTTAGTTAAAGTGACAATTTTAAACAAAATATAACTGATATCTTGGGTCATCTACTTTATGCGATTTAATTGCGATGTTTTTTAGCGCCTTCTACGAATAACAGCAATATTAAGCTGCTTAGTGCAAACAATTGCTTAGACGACTGCCTTCAGTGTTTGAATATCAGCCAATTTAATTGTTAAATGTTATGCTAATATATGCTACAAATAATCATAATAATAATAAAAACAAACTCAGCAAACCTCATCCATCCCACCGAGGATCCAAAACTCATAGGTTTGATAAGCAAAATATTGTTGCATTGAAAGCCACAACAGCACACACCGCAAAGACAGAAAACATTTACTCGATGCCCTTTTTTCTAGCTCGAGCATGGGAATTATTCTTTCCAACACTTTGCCACTCATCCACACAACATCGTGGTAGGAGTGAACATTGCTACCGCTGCCGGTGGTACCTCTAGTGCCATGCAAAACCCTCCAAGTCCCGGAAACGTGACAAAATGGAAAAGCGTCGTATTGTCTAGCGTCAATTGATTTGATGTTTGCCACGAGGCTCAACGTTAGGTGCCACTTCTTCCCAGCACACGCTCACCGCTGGGAGAGGATATATCAATACCGATAGTGCGATATTGCACCGTACCGTACCGGCTTCCGGCAAAGCAATGCAATTCATATAACACCCACCTTCTCCCTTATGGATGCGGTGAACTGGAGGTACTGCTGAACTTCCAACAACCAAGGGAACCGTTTTTCAATCGAACTGATGCACTTTTTTGAGCACCAAACTGCAGACGGATGCACGTGTCTCGCGGGGGTGTAGTTATTGGAATGTTTGCCATAAAGTGGAGCGAATGGAGAGGAAACACATTTTACTCACTGAAGGTATGGATATGCGGAGGAGAGGAGATCTATCAGGAATGTGATAAATTAAAATGCACTCATTCCTCTCTTCGAATATTCTACTCAACGAAAGCTTTTTGAATTAGAGTTGCATAACTGTGATGTTTCATAACTGCAATTCAGATTCTGACGAAGTAAAATGAGCTGTAAAGCTGCTTTAAAAGTGTTCCACAAGTCACAATTAAGCAGTCCGCTTAATGCACCTCGGTCTAGCATCGGTAAAGTGATAAAGTAAATTTGTGCAAGCACCATTAATCAAATCAAGCTCTTGTAAACATGCAGCTTGCTGCACTTTCGCCACTCCGACTCAAAGCGTTGGAATGTGTCTGTAGAATGAATCGTTTGCAGTCGTTTGCTTCGGACGAAATTTATTACCACTGCAGCCACACAAAGCTCGACGCAGTGCCATAAATCGTTGTATTCTAACCAACCGGACGATAGATGATTACTTGGGCAAGCAATGGGCGTCGCAAATGTAAAGAGCCGTCAAGATTAGGTGGTTGAAGGGAAGCATATTACGAGCAAATTATCTTCCTCGCTTTTAATGTCATGCCTTTCCTGTAATTTCTTTTCATTTGCAATGAGGAAAGACAAGAAAAAAATGTGCAATACAATAATACTCTTTTTCGTTTCAAACTTTTTTGTTGCGTTTTAACACTTGCCATCTCCCAGATTGTAATGATTGCTGTTCTGGAAATGGCTTTTTTTTATAAGAAAAAATACCCGCATTGTACCGATGGTCTTTTCCACTGTTCCTTACCATTGCCATTTCTTATTCCTTATCTCGTGCCGTCAAAGTTTAAACTTCCCTGCCTGGTACTGTAAAGCAAGGAACAAAAGATTCAAAAGTTTTTTCCCCTTGCTACGAGTCATACCATACTAAAACAGATCAAACCCATCGTGCAAACGGAAAGCACATCCGCTCGTGGACCTCCGACAGCATGGGAAAGTATTTCCTTCTGGATACCGAGAAGATATTATTATCATGTTCATTTCGTACACAAAACACTTCGCGACTGACTCAACAGGGACTGGACGAACGAACCGGACAGCCGGTTGGAGATGGACGAAAAGAAGAGGCTGCTACACAAACAGCACCCGAGCAGCTGCGCAAACGCCCTGTCTGGACAGAAGTTATATAAAATTGTTTCATATCCACCGCTGCACTGGAAGTTAAGAGACGAACGATGTTAAGGTACCGATTGCTGCACTGCATCGGAAGTGAACAGAGCACGCAAGTTTGTCCGAGGAACCTAGCATATATTTTGAAGTAAGTTCTTGGCCTCGCGAGATAATGCTCGTCTCGTTGTAGCTAATGGAAAGTTGGAGGAGAAATATCTTGAGCGCGTCTGTTCGCTTCCTGTTTTTGGCGTATCCCGCCGAAGGACAACCAAACATCGTGAGCGCGTGTATATGTATTAGTGGTTTCTTTGTACATTATTGATGGTTTTTTGAAGTTTTGCCTCGGTGTAGTTTATTTGGCCGGAGCAGCGCAAACTTTGCCGTTCACCAAATTTGATGGTCGTGGGAAATCATTTAAGCCGAAACCATTTCGGTTCGGTTGGTTTTAATTTTGCTTAATACCGGACCATGCCGTTGTTTGGGCTATCAGTTTTCGACCAACAATGGTTTCCCAAAGAGATCGGGTACTGAAGATGGTAGTAAAGTTTTGTGCCTGTGCTGAATTGAATCAGAATACGGTTCAGCGAAGCGGGGGTATATGTGAGAAGAAACCTTGATTTTGAATGTAATTTGCGTGGTGTGTGGCCTTCGAATTGAGGTTCTTTTGTAAGAGGGCGATGTGACAGGTCCATGTAATCAAGCACTTCGTTCCTCTCTCTTCTCCCGGCCACACCAACGGCAAATATGAAAATCAAATTAATATTCTCCCCCACGCTACGCAACGATTTCGTTGTAACAGACGCGTACCGCGATTCGGGATCGTAAGTGACTCGAGGCGACAACCCGAGGAGACCAGAGAAACCTGAAACATAACAAAAACAGCGAGACAACAAGCTTCGGTTTCAAATTGTACTGAAACACGCAAACCGACACGTTTCGTTCCTGCGGCATAGCCGTCAAACCGTCGTTAAGGCGTACGATGTGCCTGTGTGCAAGGTGTTCCGGCACTACGGGATGACTCCTGCTGCGTTCTCTCACCGCAGGCACCGAACGAGTTTGATACGGCCAACCCTTTATGGTACCACATTAAAAGGTAATTTATGCGCCAGATTGCGTTTTGCCCCGTGGCTAAGGTGGCGATGGTCATGAAAAGGATATTAGCTGGTCGGTTTCTTTGATGTGTCGTCTCCTGGTGGGAACAGTGCGTTGAGGACAAGAAGGGCAAAGTAGTACGAACAAACGATAAGGAGATGTTCTTCACAAAATAGTGTGATCGTTTCTTTCAATCATTTTGAAAAACGATAAGCTCTTTTTTATTCAAGAGGAACGGTCCAAAAACGCCGTATTTCTTAAGTTGATAAACTCTTCTAACAATACAAAAAATGAAATAATCAATTACATAATTAATTAGCATTGCAGATAGCGGTTGAAATGAATTGAACATTTATTAAAGCAACAAGGTGTAAAAAAAAGGTTATTGTAAATCATTATCTACAATTTTTTACCAGCACCAACATAACCTTCCCCTTCTCTAAATAAAAATCAATTAAACGAAAATGTTATATATTTGGCAGTATGTTACCAGTATGTTTTTAGTCTTGAATACATCAATATTTGGATATTATTGAGCTTTTTGTTTCAGCTTCTGAACCATCTTTTTATCGCCAACTCCTATCGCAATACAAATTTCTTAGAGTAACGCGAATAATGCACTTCGGCGACATTTGCGTAACTCAGATTTTTGCGTAAGTCAAATATCATGTTTTCAACCAAAATCTAGTTTAATATTCATCTTTTTCTATAAGGGAGTAAGGACGGCCCAATAGTTGATAAATAGTTATTTTCGAATACATGTATGCACCTCATTAGTTATTTTATTCAATTGGTGTAGATTAACGTATTATTCGGTTGTGTATGTCTTTTTAGCGTTGTCAAACATTTGGCAATAATGCAATGTATTTTCATTTAAGAATTGCTGGAGAAATTTGTACCGATTTGACATACGAACTGTCAAAATTGCTAATTCGCGTGACTCGCGAAAAGACTGTAATTCAATCACTGGTAACACTGCCAATAATAAAATGTTTTTAATATTGTTACCGCATACATAGGGAATCGTTACACCCGGGTAGTAGCCTTTCGATTACTTTTAACCGTGCATCCAGCCATATTGAGGCAATTTGACGCCTTGAAGCGTGAAAAAGTAGCCAAAATCAACATGGGTGACACATTACACGCCTAAATGTATGTAACCAGCCGTTATCCTGTATGGTAATACGATATAATACCAAAATTATCACGCGCCGACACATGGCGTGATCAAATTCGTCGAGAACCACATTGTTTTGTATCGACTTAACATCGAGTGTCATCGATTGGTTGCACGGTGAGATGTTACATTCGATGACAAACAAAGATAGTCTGGTGCATCAAAGATAGTGGGTATCCACAAAGATAATACTAGAAAAATCAAGGAGTGTTGGTATAGAAATGGATAAAGAAAAAGAAAGAGGTTTAACAAATGATGAGACAATGGATCTAACAGGTTCTTTAAATTATTGATTCGAATTCATAAAAAGCAACAGCTTACATTAAGGGTAAGCATGAAGTCAAAATCTATACCTCCGAAAATACCAAACTAGAATACGCAACTAACATGATGGCTTTCCAATCGCTTGTAATAAAATCACACATAACTGAACATGACTGAACTGAACTGAACATAATAATTCATACTGAGGATAATTACACACGGGGGGTCGTTACACGCTAAAGTACGGTTTTTTATGTTATTGAATATCGTGAAAACTCTTGGGATTCATTACAAAAAACTCTTTAAACCCGTAAAATGTCAAATTAATAGAGCGTTGGTCAATGGTTGGTTGCGAGCAATGAAAAAGCTACCTTACACTAGATTTTCCTTTCAGTCAGATTTTTTATTCAATTTAAACGATATTTTAATACAGGTTATATGTGCTATTATAATTTCGTTTATCAATATGTAATAACAGACCGTAATTGAACATCATACTGTGAAAGATACATATTCATTGAATACATTCCATCGTAACCCCTTTCACAGTCAATTTGATCCTTTTCGAACCTAAGGCGCGTCATATCTTCGTTACCGAACACTGCGGTGGCGTAGGAAATCGGCTTACATTACGCAATCCAATCTAAAGTACGTCCAAATGCATCTCAACTTTATGGTGCTCCATGGCTAGAGTAACAGCGCAATGCGAGAGGGAGATAGTAATAAAGCTTTATCCTATCCAGCAACGATGTGATGGTACCGTCATGCTCTAGCACAAAAGGAAGGTATAAATTTCCCTTCCCATAAAAGTTACACCCATGATCTAGTTTTACAATCTACCGTGGTGTGTTACGGGGAGAGTAAAAGAAGAGCACCTACAAAAAATACTTCTAGAAACAAAACAGCTTTTCAACACTTTTTGCAAACACTAGCAAAAGTCGGCTACACGCGCTAGATCGAAAGTGTGAAAGAGGACCATTTTCACACCTTCACCTTTTTTTCTATTTGGATGAACGGGCGTGTGTGTGATGCACAGGTTCCCGGACCCCTCTCGTTCACTGACACGAAATGATCTCATCCATCAACGCACAGCGCAACACCGGTTGGCAACACCGTCGCCGCCCGTTGTCGCTGTGGGAGCAGCGCTACCTTCCGGTGCAAACATTCACCGTTCGCGTGCGTTCGGTACGGGACCGGGCGCATGGAGAGTTTTGTTATTTTTCCACCATTTCACTTCAATTATTTCCTCCAAAATCAACACCATCCAACCTAGCAGCGCGCAGCAAAAAAAAAACAAAAACGTGGCAAAGAGGTCGGTAGCAAAATAGCGGCGGACACACGCGCTTACCTCGGATCTCCGAAAGGTTGATGAAGTTTTGACTCATTGTGTTCACGTTTCCACTACCAGCGGTGCACAGACGAAGACGAATTCACAGCGAGCAACAGGGAGGTTAGTTTGCCAGTGAGTTACGCGCTGTTGCCGTCTGCTCGTGGGGTCTGCTCACGCAACCAACTGCTGGCCTGGGCTCACGTGAGCTCGCGTTTGTATTGGGGTTTGTTGGATGCGCACGGCGAGGGAGCGAACCTTACGCGTCCTCCTACCGAGCCCAACCTCGGAAGGAAGCAGATGAAGATGGCGCGAGACTTTTGGGGTGCTCGGGTTAAGATAGGCCTTACGCGGGAAGCACTTGACACTTTTGCACCAGCACTTGGAACCGGAACAGGAACGGATGGACAGGAAGATATGGTGTGTGCGGGTGCCGGTATGGAAGGGATAAACAACACTTTTTAAACCTTTTTCACTCTCTCTATGTGCACACACATACACTCGCACTGGCTCGCACGTACAGAGACGGCCTAGCCACGTTCACTGTTACGACGAATAGCCGCGGACGATGCGAAGGGATGCCGATGAATGGACGAAAGCAGCAGCATCCTCGAAAGCACGAGGACAGAGAAGGGGCTAAACGTGGAGGAAGAAGACACGGAGTGCTACAACAATCGCACAATTTCACTGATCAGTCGATGTTGTGGGGGAGGAGTGACATGGAAAGGGAAGGGAGAGAGAGAGAGTTCGATGGCTTTCAAAGGGACAATCGCTGGCTTTGTAGTGTTTGCTAACGCACTGTCTCTTTTACTCATTTACATTTGCCCTCGCGGGTGGCATTATAGAGACGAAAGGACATGATTAAGAGGAACAGAGACAGATGAGAGGGAGAGGGGATTAGGGAATAAAATGGTGAAAAATTGAGTGTTTCTGAGGAAACCATCGCAGAATGTAAGTAGAGTGTAAACAAGTGTAGCTCAACAGTTCGGCCCGAGCAGAGTGTTTTTGGAGATTGAAGTTCCTTGTGCTACTGTTTACACCGGCTCAAGTGTTTTCTAAATCTTAAGTGTTTGTTCACCCTTTTTAACTTCGAATAAACACTTGCTATCTGTGCTCGTTTTGTTAAGTCAACCGAAAACATAAATATTTGATAGAATTGGGAGACTAAGGTGATTGAAAAAGTCATTATTATCCTACTTATTCGCCTTCATTGCACCACATTTTCTTTGGCACGGCGACGAACGATAGAAGCGGGGTGGAAAAAAGGCAAATACAATAATAAATCAATGACAGCTGGAAGCTGTTTTCGTTTTGCTCGATAAGCTCAATAAACAAACACAAAACGAACTTCAATCGAAAACCATCACTCACACACACACGCGCGCGCGCTGGCTTAACTGACTGACATACACATCGCACGAGCTACAGGACGCTATCGAATTCTCGGTCTCGATTTCACATTTTTCCATTTCACCGTTCACCAACCTCTGCCCCACATTCGTTCACAAAGGCACGGAACGGTTCCCTTTTGGCCTTAAAACCCCACTCACCCAACCTGAAAAAAACAGTCCTGAATATAGGGGGCCGCACGCACGCACCGATGCTGCTCGCGGGAGTTTGTTTTTGTTTTGGCTCGAACGCCTCCGTAACACAACAACGTGCCGTCACCGTGATGTCCTGGAACGTTTCACGTGCCACGTCGCCGTGAGACGGGACGATAAGGAAAGGGAGAGGGAAGCACGATAAGGCAAGCCTGTTTTCAACCACGTGGCCTCTCGCTGAGTTTGCTGCTCGCTTTTGTGGTTGAAAATTCGTCTGTATCGCTCGAGCATGGTTGTGTGTGTGTGGGGTGGGTGGTTTTGTTTCTTTGGTAGACTGAGAGGCATTTTTGGCAACGCAGCAATGTTTAAATTCTCCGAATGGTTGGTTTTTGTTTCTGGCACAAAACCCTTCACACGAACATATTGCGTAGTCACTTGAACACTTGAAGCGAAGCGGTCTAGGGAACGTCTCTTTCTTCCATCTCTGCTCTGCACACTACTTCATCGAAATTGCACACAGCTGGTACGGAAGTATGACAGCTTCCCGTTTCGTGCGATTATCCAACGAGTGTACGATTACGCGTCACGTGTATGCGTTTCAGTGTTCGGTTTCCAACACAGTAAGCACACTGAAAACCACTCCAACCAATTTCTATGTATTTTTGCCTTTGTGTGTGTGTTTCGGGACTATTGGTAGCGAAAATTAGTCGACTTGCTTTCGAGCCTTACATATGCACAACACTACTATTCCGTGAACCGGGCTTTGGTGGGTATCGGGTGACCTACATTTGACAAGATCTAGAGAAAAACTGACGCACCGTTCGGGTTTGCGAGGTCGCCACACCGTCGGAGTTGCATTCCGATGCGAAAAATCTCTCGCGGAAAACCGCCCTAACACGCTCGCCTACACTCTCCCAGACCCGCTATGAGTTGCTCTCGTGAAAAACCCGAACCCGCTCAACTTTGGCACGCTTCTCACAAAATCGACAAGTTTTCCCGTCTTGGAAAACGAACCACTAAGCTGTTGGGTCCTTTAAGGGGGTTAAATCTCTCCCGCGAATCGTTTGGTGGAGACAAATAAATAGAGAGTGGTTCGTGGAAAGAGCATTGCACGAAGCAATGAGAGACAGAGAGGAGAGAGAGAGAGAGAGAGAGAGAGAGAGAGAGAGAGAGAGAGAGAAAGAAAAAAATTGCTCCAGTAGTAAAATATGATGTACCGTTGCTTACGATTGTAGAAAAAATACTGACAAGCCAGAAGTTGTATAAGGAGAAGCAGCAAGGGAACGAATGTGAAATAAGAAAAGGATAACTGAACTGTGCATCGAGAAAACTCTGCTTTAAAGCAGAGCAGAAAGAGAGGCAGGTACATGGATAAGAGGTTTTTATAGCAAACATACCAACAAACACATACGCAAAAAAGTGGAAACCAATAACTAACTCTTGGAAGCAAAACATGAATAATGCGTACAAGCGTTGTTTGGCGTGAGCGATGCGCAAAAGGTTTCTTCTAGGTCGTTGGGTTTTGGGGCGAGGTATACTCCTTGGATTGTCAGCATCAGACGCTTCCTCGCTCGCCCACTTTCCACTTGTTCGGAGGACGGAAATATTCCGTATAGTTTCCTAAGGCAATGGTGCGAGCAGCTAATGTGTTCATTTGCTACAGCAGCTTTGGGGTGGTGTAGAATCACTTTTTAATATCGTCGTATATGCGCATTTAAAAACGAGACAAACGCTGGACATTAAATTCGTTTGATGATTTACGGGCTATAGCCTTTTGCAATTAACAGCTGCTTAATTTTGCACTCTCGGAAATAATTAAAGTAAGAATAGGTTTTTAGTGGGTAGTTTAGGTAGTTTAGTTTTCTAATGTCGCTTTGAAGAAATCTCGAGACTAAGCTGAGAATGTTTCGTTTTTTTGCATTTCATAAAAACTATCTGGTATTTTTAGAACTCCAAACATGCTTCAATATCTTTCCCGAGACAGACAGTGTTGTGAATTATATCATGGTAGAGTTTACGCTGCAGTTGTTGATCATTCTTATAAAAGTTTAGAATTGTTTCAGTTTCAGTTCTCTTTGTCCACGTGATCCTCTGTCAATTGAAACACGTCATGCCCTTTATACTTTCAATGATCCTCTTCTATCCTGTTTCAGGTTGTTTAACCACTTTTATTATCTCTTTGATTTCGAATCTTCTCTCAACTCTTTCCTTAACCGTCTTCTTTTATCTAATTTTCTTTGATTCTTCTTCTTAGTTTTCTTTTAATCTCTTTTTCCTTAAGATTATGATAGTCTCTTCGCTCTACCTGTGTATTTTTTTTGCTAGGTCAGAACTAGTTTAGTTAGGCTTAGTATTTCATGAATGATTTTGTTTATTTTTTAGTTATTGCTAAAAATTAGTTTTAAGTCTGTATTATTTTGCCATGATGGCGGATATTGAATTTCATAAATGAAATGAAATGAAAACTGCTGATATAAAAATTTGTTTTTAGTGGAGATGATTTTAAATTCATAGGTTCATAAGATTTAGTAAATTTAAAGTTGATAAGATTTTAAAGAATTTTTTTCTTGTTTTAAATTTGTCGAGATTTTTGCACAGCATTTGCTAATTATTTAATTTTTTTGTGGGATTTTACTGTATTTTACTTTGATGCGGAATAAAATAAGTATACAGAAAGACACATAAAAAATAATTCAACATTCAATAAAGCAAGCGTGGTGTACACGTCGCACAATTAAACGTTAAACGTTCTGTGTTTTCCAGAGTGCCATATTGCAGGCAATCGCAACTGATGTTCGTGTTCGTCCTCAAACATGCGATTGAAGAAAGCAAAAACCTACATACAAAATTGGGCCATTCACCGAGCCGTCACGCAAGGCGCTGCCATGTTTTCGATATCGTTCGTTCGCTTACTCTTTCTCTGCCTTTCTCACCCACACACAGGCACACACACACACAATCCCTTGAATAGTGTTTCATTAAAGGCTAATCGCGTTGTTCAACACCGGGCATAAGAGTTACCTAAATTGTCGTATACGAGCACCGGGAGCAATTGGGGAAGAACAGCCCCAACAACCCTTATCCTAAACCGGTTCTTCCCACCTTTATGAATAAATAAAGCGACTATTATGTTATGCTCCGTTTTTCTTCCACTTTAACAACAAACTTCCTCTCCTTCGCATCCCGCCCCGCGCCAGCAAAGATTGGAGCACAAAAAAGTGCAAAAAAGCAAAAGAAAAGCAGAACAGGGCCAGACAAATCGTCATGTGCTGGTTAAAGACACCGTGTGAAAGGGAAAAGAAGAAAACGAAATCTTGCAGACAAAAACACAGCATGAAACATCAAGCCCACAGGAACAAAGGAACTCACGATAAAGCGTCGGTGGGAAAATGCATTTTTCGTAACGGAGTTTCCCGGGAGCAAAGCGTCACGTTGGCGGGAAACGGGGCGCTGCATGTGTGAGTGAACCGATTTAACCGGCAAGCGCCAAACAGAAACATCCACGTGAAGGCCCTCGAGGTGTGTGTGTGTGTGTGTGTGTGTGTGTGTGTGTGTGTGTGTGTGTGTGTGTGTGTGTGTGTGTTTGCAACACTTTCTACCGTGAGACAGGGGTACGGTAGAGCTTTCTCAGCCGTGGGAAATGGTAAAAAGCTGTCAGGTGGAAGAAGAAACCATGGGCAAACCGGGGGCCGCCGACCAACAAACGCTGTTGACAACGGTTTGGCACTGAACGGATGCCGGTCGCATTTTCACACATCCTTACCGAGAAAGGTCGCTCGGCAAAGAGAAAGGGATACACATCGTACGCGTCATTGTAGATGTGTGGTTGTACGTGTTTGCAAGTGGCCGTAACAAAATAGCAACTGTCTGTCTGCAGGGGCTGTATTTTCCATTTGTCTGAGTTAGCTTTCAGTGTGGTGTGGGCAGGTATTGCGTTGCTAATCCCTTTAAATGAGCAACGACGTAAAAGCGTTAGCTATGAATCGAACCAGGGATTCCTCATTGTTCCCGACGAAAGGAAAGGACGAAACGGAAGCAAAAGTTTTCCGTAACCAACCAACCTGTTCGGATACAGAAAAGGGTACCTTCAATCAATTAAGAGAAATGGCAAACAATGTATCACTTACAGAAATTATCCGTTAATCGTTACCTCAGCGCCGTATGCATGGAATTATACCCCTCCACTACACTGACAGGAATCGTTACTTACCTAGAAAGGAAAAAGGGAAAGCGAATCAGTATTATTTTGCTGAAAAGGGTCACACGACGAAACATTTAATGCGATGGTTGGGAGGTGCCGGTTGCAAATGATCCTTTCCTAAGTGCATTGTCATGTTCTTTGGTTGGGATGCGAATTTAAAGCTCGGTCCGATAAGTGCGGACGGGTTTGATTGAAGAAGGACGCGCATTTGTCGTATTGGTAAAAGTAATAAAAGTCATTAAGCCATTTTTAAGTAATATTTGTGTCGACCTATTTTCTTTAGCGTAATGTCTGCAGTGCTACGTAACGCGTTAGCATCTTGTTTTTTTCATTCAAATTTGTTACGAGACACTAGGCGCCTCCATCGTAAAATGTGTATCGCGGTTTGGCCGTGGCCGGGCAAAACTCATGTTTGAGTTCCACAGCATCAAACAACACGCCCAACCAGGGTTTACATCGTTTCACTCAAGATAATCAAATAAGGGAAGTGTGCATTATTTCTCGAAACATAAAATATTATTTGTTGCTCGTCGCCCCAAAAGCCATCACCGGCAGGCAGCGGGACGTTTGAATGTGTCGTTTTTATTCTTTTTTTTACCCCAACCTCTACCAATACTCTTGTCATGGCACATTTCGGCACACAAAGCACCATCACGGATGGGTATGTACACCCAGGCAAACGAGCTCTGCTGCTGATGGTTGGCTCGTTGCCAATCCCAAAGACATGCGGCGAAAGATCAGCTCGCTCTAAAAACCCGCTCCGCTCGCCTTGTGCTTCTTGCCGGTTTGCCGGTGTTTGCCTTTTTTTCTCCATCCTGGCAAGGGTCTCCTCCTGAATGCAGTCGAATTCGGTTGCTTTCCCGTTTCTTCCGCACCTACCCACTTTGCGCGACGGTTGTGGTAAAAATTATTGTCAACAGCTGTGCGTTCGACTTAATGCTGTTTGCTCTGACAATCGGTCATTCGACAAATGGGCGACTCGGTGAAGTGGAACCGTTCCCTCCCTTTTCTTTGCTTGTTTGTTTGGTTTTTTTGCAGGGAAAAGTGTGTGCAAGGTTGTAAGTGGTGAGGGTTGTTCTATCGTTTTTTTCTGTCGTTGTTGCTGTGACATTCACCAGGATGAGAATATTTTGTTGCTCACATCCGACACACCGTGGAAGGTGTGCTCGAACGTTCGAAATGGAATTTTGATTACCAGAGAGCTATAAAACCAACTCGCGGTGTGAGAATGGTCTTGTTGTAGAATGTGTCACATTGAATTTGTATATTCCATTGCCCGTTTTCAGATGAACACAGTGTTGCGTTTGCCAGCGCCAGTCCGTGTGCATCAGCCGCGGCTAACGGATATGGAACAGAATACAATCATGCAAAACGGAAAGTTTTCCGCTCGTTTCCAAATTGTATCGTTCACCGTAAAATAACAAGCACGTAAAGTTTTCCTCTACCGATGTAGCTAACATATAGCAAAAGTAAACTAAAGTGAGTTCAACAAAAATCAATTATAAATCACAAGTCTGTTATTCTTCCACTTCAGCACGCACGGACATGAACGCTGGCCAACTTTTACCAAAAAAAAAAAAATAACAGGTAAAATAAATTCCCTCAGCGTGCCACAATGTGTAACAATAAACAAAAGGGGCAATCGTTTACGGCTCGCACGAATCGTGTCCAGCTCACGCACCACTGACCGATGATTGATCGGGCAATCGGGGTGAACTATGTGTCGTTACTATTCGTTCCTCGCTTTGGACCGTGTATGACTGAGGGCGGGTAAATGAAGGCCGGCTTTTTCCACCGTATGTATTCTGAGTATTACGCACGACGAGTACGAGGATTGATGCTAATTGCGTGGTGGCACCGTGGCCTTCAGTGGGTTTGTGCAGTACCACACGAAAACAGCGTCGTTAGCTTGTACTGTACATTTCCTTTCCAGTTCGTAATAATACCATAAGGTGCTGATTTATGGGGCGAGCAATAAGTTATCAAAGCGTAGTGCATGTCTATAATGTTCTTGTTTTTATTATTGTGCATAGAAACGAGTGAAACCGGTTGATTGATTAGATCACTTGATCACGGCCTTTTTTGCACGAAAACAAATGGATCAAGTAATGTTTTGGTAGTAATAGCTTGACGAACGGCTTACAACAGAAAGAGTATACAACAAACTTTAAATAACGTGTGTCTAACAGTTGAGACGGGCTGTGGTTACAGGTACAATTAAATATCACAGTATTTTTTGCCATTCAGAAATTCGCTCTCGATTTAATTGCGATTATATTATGTTTGCTTATTATGCTGGTTTGTAGATGTTTATCTAGTTACATTTTTTACCAATTAAAGAAAATGCATTGATTTGAAACTGTCAAAAACGTTTTATTCTGATACAGAAAAGGTCTATTAATCTTCGTTAATTGCCCCCTTCTGACGTGCTCATATAACATATAAAAGGACCAACAAATCAGTTTTTCCTGTTAAATAAACAACCGTCTTCTTATTTATTATAATCGTATTTTTGAGTAAACGTCGCTGTCTACAACTTGATCGCACTTCTGCTGTTGTGGTTGTTAACAGTATTAATCAAATTAATGATATGATTTACTAGAATTGAATGGTTTTACTACATCATAAACAAAATCTTTTTTCAATATTTTTTTAAATAGTATAAATGTGTTAGGATCCGTTTTGTTTTGTTTTGTTTGCCAAATTTTGTCAACCGATACTGTGCTGATCGGTGCAGTAGTAACCAAAATTGGATAGCGATGTCTATTCAGAAAGACGATTATACCAAACAAGATGATAAGAGAAGACTGGTACACCCTGTAAATAAGTCACAAAATTATAATAATGGAGGAAAAATTGATCGATCTTACAAACTGTATTAAGACAAAGTTTGTTATCACTTCCTTCCATTGTTTGGTTGTTTAATTAATTGAATCAATGATTCATTAGATTTATATGGTGGCCTTTCGGTACACATATCAATACAATAGTCGGTTCATTGATATTTCTTGTTCTACTATTCATACCAACATACCAATTCATTGTTAAGCCACAATTTCACGAGACTGACCCTTCTAAAAAAATAATAGCTAATTTGAATCATAATTTCTGCCGAATGTTTTTATTCTTCAGTTATGTTCAATTTGACAATCAAATCAATCAAATTGTTGTTAACAGGTACCTTTTTAATTTAATTAAAAATAAACATGACGTCTTCTAAGTATCATGTTTTTAATACTATGTAAAATCATTCTTTAAACTCTTCAAATACTGTTCAGGTGATACACTTGTCGTTTCGCTTTTTACGCACTAAAGCGAGCTTAATAGCCCTTGAGTGTGGCACTGGTGTCGCGTGCGCTCTGCACAGTTTTAATTTACTCACACGAAAAAGCCGACCAAAACAAAAAACGACGCAAAACCCCACCATCATAAAAGGTAATCCTCGCCCAAAGCCTCTCGAGCGTTACCGTTAACGTACACTAGTGATGGTAATAAATGATTACGCCGATTATCATTATTGCTATTGTGATTGCCGGGCCGGGATCCTTCGTGACTGGGTCGCATAAGTCCGGCCTGGTGGGGCAAAAGCGTGCGTTGGAATGTAGGGCCCGAGCGCAAGCAGTGGTGGCCGGAGGTGCGAAACATAAAAACGTGAAGGATTGACAAAGTCCTGGGTCAGCAATCACAACTACACCCGGTACCAAAGGGGAACCCCAAAGCCCACAACCGTTCGGCTTCTCGCTGTGGCTTTGCCACCTTTCTGCGTTCCCTTTTCCTTCGCAACCCGACACAATCACACTCACACACACACACACAGATACATTCACACGCTCGTAATGGTCCGTCGCCATGTTTGGTCACCGGTGCTGTCGCATCATAAATTATTCATAGCGACCAAAGCTCAACAAACAGCGCAAAGTGCTGACACGCTCCTCACTTGTCTCCCTTCCCGCTTGTTTTTCCGGTGACCGGTGGATGGATTGCACCAAACAAACGGAAATTGTGTTTGTACCTGCGTGTGTCTGTGTGTGTGTGTTTTTGTGTCCACTACAGTTCCGTTACACCGGCACCGGTTGAAAGGCTCCCGGTGGTCCGGCGGCTCCGATGGAAGGACACGAATTTTCCGGCTTTCCGGATCGGTTTCGTGACCAGTTGCAGCAACTCTATGGGGTGGTCAAAGGTTGTGTTTTTTTGCCTCACGTTTGTGACCACCACCACCACGACATTAACGTGCAGGACCGGATGGATGACCGAAACAAAAAAGGAAAAAAACGGCTGCCTAAATTCATCAACCAGCAGCCCTACACCGTTAATGTGGAACGACAGGGCGGTCGGGCTGGCTGGCTGGGGCATGAATTATTAAATCGGTATTTCGGAGAAATCACAGAAATTAGCTTCCCTGCCACCCGTTCCAGCGAACATCCCCTTTGTGTAACCGCTACCGTGTGGGGTAGGTTGGTAAGTACGCGAAGGCATTAGCAAAGGCATGATAATTCGGCTGCGTGCGATTAGGAAATAATTCCCCACTCTGGGGCGGGACCGAAACAAAGTTTGCCTTCTCACCTCGAGCGTGTCAAGCTTTTAGCACGTCCGTGAAGCGCTGGGAGACGCATTTTTATTCCAAAAGTATGCGTTTGCCGGTCGTGATTATCGGGTTTATTATTTCTTGCGGCGAGCGCCGGAGGTTAGAGAAAGTTTGGTTCTGTTTTCTGTTTGTGTGGGTGTGTGTTTTTTTGTGTGGAAAAAGGTTGATGGAGCGAAAAGAGAGTACGAGTGAAACGATTGCCTTGTTTTACTATCAACAGTCAGCACCAACAATGTGCTTTTCGCAAGATTTAGTCAATTGGAGGAAGATCACGTATTCGAAGGACGGATTTGACTAATTGAGTGCTGTTAATATTCTATCTAACATTTTTTGTAAGCACGTTTGTCCTTTTCGTGCTCATGAGCCCTATTCCACAAACACAAAACGATTACAGAAGCGAGAGTTTTGAGAAATAAACGTTAATTAGGTAATAAATGTATGTTTTACGTTATGCTTAGGTTGTATCGAAGGTATTACAGTTTAAAGACATTTGACATGTTTATATTAATTCGTACACCATAGTCGTAGTGTCTTTAAATAAAATGTTGATGTTTTGGCCATTTTTTCACACAATACAATCCACCAAATAGTAGTACTCTGAACAAAAAATCAGATAGCGGAAACAAAATCCATGCCAGCGTCACGTACTTAATTGTGATAATCAGAGGTGATGCTCAAACAGTTGGTGTGGCCAATACATGCTTGGTGACATTTTAGCAACAAACGCGTGATCAGTCACTTTGTGCTGATTTATTTTTACTGTTATCAGTTCTGCAAAATGTCACTGACATAGTCCAATTCCGACTAAAACAAAATAATGTCAGCGTCACGAGTTCTACTGTCATAATCAGCGATAAGACTGAAACGAATGGTGCGACCATCTCATGCTTGGTGACATTTTGAGAAACCACTTCTTGATCAGTCAGTTGGTCGCGACATTTTCTGTCGGTGATCATCAAGATAGTCACGGGAGATATGCGGTTCGTGCTAGTGGTCCCAAGCAACAAAATGAGCATGCTTTCTCGCTCAAATTCTTCATCATTCTACTCAACAGACGAGCGAACAGAGCGAGATAGCATGCACATTTTGTTGCTTGGGGCCATTCGTCAAGTATGTTGCAAGAATGTCGTTCCTTTGAAAGCGATAAACGGGTTTGGTTTACGTTTTAAAATTTGGGTAATTTTTAATAATTTAATAAACAGAAGATAAGCTCAAATACCGATAAGCTTTTATGACAATGGATGGTCTGACTATGCACATAGAAATGCGTGAAGTTGACAATCTCTTCAAAACTCTGATATTCGTAATTGACGGAAAAGTACTATAGAGCTTCCTATTCTTTTAGCCGGTAATGCATAGCAAAATAATCAATGCTTCATATTTGAGAAGTTACTACACAGGAAAAGAACATGAGAATTAATCCACATACGACAGTGCATCTGCCATTTTCACAACATATTGCTAACGCATCAGATGCCAGAAAAAGTGTAGAAGAACATTGACCATTCAAGTGGTTGCAGAATAAAACGATTTTTATTTCTACCATTTGCAATATCTTCAAAGTACGATGCAATCACAAAAAAAAAATCACACAATACTTGAAATATTTAGATTATACAAGTAAGTTGAATAATAAATGGTTAGCTCATGATCGATGGTCGTCAGATCGATGTAAATTTTAATTATGGTTTTTCAAACTTGTTGATGAATTTGGATTGAAATAAATTCAAACAATATATTATAAGCAAAGAAAAGGTGTGATTATTCACAGTTCATCAGTGCGAATCTAAAATTACAGTGGCAAATAAACAGTGATTGCAATAGAAATTGAAATTCAAACCACACTCAACCCCTATTTGCAATGTGCACACATGACTAAGCCGAAACAACAACGATAAGCCACGGCCCGATACTGTACTCCGGTTTTAATTGATTAGCGTGGCTAATGAAGTGGCCGCCGATGGAATGAAAACACAATTGATTGTCGATTATCAATAGCAATCAAGTCGCTTATCACAGTCGCCTTAGACAGTGCCGGAGCAGCGCTCTGCTTGTGTGGGTTGCGCTATGTATCTCTCTCTCTCGGCACGAGGCCCCGCAGTACAACCAGCGTGTGCTCTTACTTGGTGGTGCTTACAAGAACAACAACAAAAAAGATGCCAAACAAACCCTCCCCTTCGCCCGTACAGTGCGGTACGAAGTCCAGCAATTCGGGTCTTTGGTAGATATCTTATCGCATTCTACCGACACTATTTGCTGATGGAGGGCAGGGCGTCATCTTTATAGCGCCACAGTCGATTGCCATCATTTGCTGGATGGTGTATGTCACCTGTTTTCTCGCCGTTTGCGGTACAAGCAGAAACACGTATATTGGCCGTACGGGGAAGGCACGGCGTAATGATGATGATGCAGAGAACGTCGGTGAGAGTGGGCCATGGGGTATTTCGTTTTTGTTTTTGTACGAATCTTCACCCTTGTCTTGCTGTCACACTACAAGTTATGCAGACTGTCCTGGCTGAATAACGACGTAGCGCGTGTGACGGTGGGCGCTTTTCGAGCGCGTCGGTCTATCGTTGTGGGTGACTTCCGGTCGAAGGTCATGGTCTCGCGCTCAGAGGATGTCGGTCTTTTCGGTCTGCTTTCTTTAGTTTTTGGTTTTTTCGTTGCTCGTTCGTTTGCGTCCCCGTCGCTCCGGATCGAAGTTTCGAAGTGACAAAGTGCCCAATCGGTCAGGCGCGTCCTGTACGAAGCATGTCGGTGTCATGTTGCAACAGACACACACGCACCCACCCACGGTCGGGCTATGGATAATACATGATACACAAGGGAAGGCACAGTAGCGCTTTAGCGAAGCTAGAGGAAGGATGATCACTCACAGAACTTTTCGTCTTTTTTCTTCATCTTCTTGACGACGCGCCGGACCTTTACGATGCGCCGGATGACCTTCTTTTTCGGCTGGCTCGCTTCGGCTGTCGGTTGCGCTCCAGCAGTGCTGCTGTTGGTACTGTTGCTTTCACTACTATTACCACCACCACCACCACTACTAACACATCCGGTCGGGGGCACTCGCGGCGGTAAACCTATTTCGATCTGCGCATCCGCCCGTGGCGGCGTTCCTTCACGTGCCGCGCGCGGTGTCAGGAAATTACTGTCCACACTGTGCTCCTTGCCGCTCAAGTTGACTTCGGCAGGTAACGACGACGACGACGACGACAAAGACGATGGCGACGTCTCTATCGCTCCCAACAGCTGCACCGAGTGGCTGTCAGCGACCTCTACCCGCTGCTCCATGCTGCTAGCACTTGCCATTTTACCCTCAGCGCCCATCCTCGGCGGCCCACTACTCATATCTTGCCTGCCCCACCTGGCTCTACCACCTCTGGCTCGTCCGGCAGTCTGGCCCTCGGGGAACGAGTATGCTGTACACTCGAGCGCGGGGAATGGGTCCCGCTGAGATCTTTGTCAGGGGTTTCCTTATCTGGTTGATTAATATGATTTCGCTGTACCGGAGTGAGGCGACAGGGCGGAAAAACAAGCGAAATCAAAAGAACCCCAAACCAACCTGGCAGTATGGGGATGGGAGGAGATGCGCCCGGGAGTTGTTTGCGTGTGTTGCAGCAGTGCCGTGCTCGACCTTCAGCTCGTCGTTGGAGACAGCATCACCAAGGACCGTGAAATCACCCACCAGAGTGCTCTCTATCGCATGCCACGACAAATCTCGTAACACGACGGGGCAAACTGTGCTGACAAACGATATGTGTAGTGCGGTGTATCTGTGAGTTTGTGTAGATAGAAGATATCGAAACTATCTTCTCGGTCCTGCAAGTGTGTAGGGGCACTTTATGACTTCATCTTTTGCTACTCGCATCACATTTGCTTACAGTCTACGGTCTGCCCGAGGCTCTCTTATCAAGCAGCTAGGTTGAGTAGATTGGACGAATCTGGTGGCAGATAAGGCAACGGGGGGGAGGAACAAGATACACGAAAAAGAAACTATCCTTCACGCATCGATCGAAGCTAGTTTGCTGTTTGAGGTACACGCTTATTTCAGGGGCAGTTATTTCGACAACACTATCCTGTAACGCTTTAAAGGCAATAAACGCTGGCAAAACCCACACACACAAGACACACTGGAAATGTTAACGTTCGGTCGTATTTTGAACGCTTATCAATTAATCGCAGCCACGAACGAGCTTCACAAAACTAACCTGCCAAGGAGAGAGAGAGAGAGAGAGAGAGAGAGAGGATAAAGGGAGAAAGAGACAAGCAAAGGAATCGGAAGTAAGGAATCGAGCATATCAAGAAAAGATAGGGGCCAAAGGGCAGTGGAAATGGTTTGCGGGTGACGGTGACGATGCTTTGACAAACTGAAACCTTGGCAAGATGCGTTGATGTGTGTGTGTGTGTGTGTTAGTGTGAGTGTGTTAGTGTGAGTGTGCGGCTTGAAAATCGGTTGATAATTATTATTTTACCTTGGCATGATACAAAGAGCGACACGCATACACACATAGACGCTAACACGAAGCTAACGCCAGGCGGGAGCGATTGATCTGACTACAGTCAGTTTGTTTATATGGTTCGTTGGCGTGAGAGGAACAACCCACGATCGATGCCGCTGCATGCTACGAAACCGTTTGATGTTCGTTACAAAGCCACGGTGGGGACCTTTGACATTTGAACTCAGCTATCGGAACGTTTTTGTGGGAGGGGGGGGGGGGGGGGATTTACCATTGTACGGTGTTTGGGAGGGAACAGATTAAACTCGCTGCTGCATGCTTAGTGAACTTTTGAAGCAATTTATTTTTTATTATGTGAACAAATGCATTCATTTTGGGTTGCAGTAGCAGTAGCTCGACGTTCTTTGTCGTGTAATTATCAATTATTATCGTTAACTTGGAGAACTATAATAGGGGATATCAACGTCGCTATGAACGTTTCTCGTCACCTTAAAGCTACTGCATGTTGATCTGCTTTTTACATTAGATAGAAGTGCTACAGTATTAGATATATTAGGCCCAAATGTTACTAATTCACAAGACACAAGACACAAAAGGTTATATGACCTGTTGCCGGAGAAGTAAGTAAGTAAGTATATGACCTGTTGAGACAGTTTTTTTAAAATAAGTCTTTGTTTTATAAACATTCAATCATAATCGGAATGTAACTATTTCAAAATTTTCATAAATATTTTTTTATAAAAGCAGGTTGTTTAACGATAAAGAAAAGATTTGGATCAGCCGACCCTGTGATATTGCATTAAAATTCATTAAATTTTAGCATCTATTTTTTCCTTCTGTAATTTACAGTTTTTGTTATTTATATTACAATTTGTGCGGACTTTTCTTGTTTCATTGCTTTTGTTTAAAAAATAAGTAGAAATGCTTGCACCAGAGCTTTATACAGCATTACAAAAAAGTTGCTTTTAAACTTGTGCATTCAAATCAGTTGATTATAAAGTTGAAACAATAATGAAAAAAAAAAAGAAAACTTGGTGAGATGAAGCAAAATAGGAGAAAAAAAGTTCTTTTTATTATCTTGGTTATTATAATACTCTCTCTCCCTTGGAAAACTAAACATGTACACTTTAACGAACTCTTTGCCCTGAATGCAGAAAAGCAAATGCAAATCATGGCTTACCTCGCCGGCTTTTCATACTCAATAGCACAAGGAACAATACGAATATTGACCGGAAATGAAAGAATCCTTATCCCCTCCCTGGATCGGACAGTAATGAACTTTTCCTTCTGCATTGTTTATGCAGCTTGTTTAAAAAATACTGCAGAAAAACTCGAACAGCCAGCTGAGCTCCTTTCTTTCATTTGGCATGCTTTACGAACAAAGCCTGCCTTCTTTGGCACGATGCGCTGCTTCGCATTACTGTACGAGCCTGTGGTGTGTTCAGAAACGTTCATTAGTGGCGCACAATTGTACAGCAGCCGCTGTGGAAATATCAATCGCGCAATACATGACACAAAGCAATAAATCGACCGGCTCTTTGAAGAGCTGCAGCATTGTCGAGCAATAAATGTTTTGTCCTATCTTTCAACACAATCATTAAGCTGACGGGGCTACGCAAACGAACATGATTAATACTCGTTCCTGCGTTCTCTCACACCGCTTGAATGGCCCTCAGCGCAAAGTGGCGCGAATACCCAGCTAATAACAGCTACGATAGAAAATGGTAGGCAAAGAAAAATGCATACCTCTTCGGCCGGTTGCTATCTCCATCACTCGACCAATGGCCAGCGGCAGCTTATAAATATCAAATCAAATCAGCTCCCATAAATCACCCTGATAAATGGTACGCAGCGGCCCGAAAGCCCCCGATGGCTGGAGTAACTCCCGAAGGGCTGTTTGTGTATGGGTGTGTCCGGACCGGAAGCATGGTGCCAACGCGTACTTCAGCATTACCCTGCGGACATACGCTCATCGGTAGTGATGAGTGATTTTTTGCTCGGTCTCTCGTCGTTCTGAGTCTTCCAAGTATTTTTGGGGCTCCACTTTCCTTGCTTCTGTATGGTTGCTGGTGTGGTATCTCACAGATCCGGCAGGACAACAACGAATATGGAAAAGAAGACTCGCACAAAAAAGGACAACTGCCACTGCCACACCATCCTTGCAAATGGACAGACGGATTCTTGCTAGCAATAGTATCTATCTGGGATGGTTTGTTCGAAGGAATGAAGGAGGAAGAAGCTGTGATGGGCTAAGAAGGTTTATGTTACCATACAAATATGGTGCCGGGAGCAAATCACGATAAATGTCTGTGATGGGCTTACTCTTTGTTATTGTAGTGTCAATAATAGTCTCCTCTAGTCTGGAATGCACTTTGGTGTGTAACGATTCTCTACGAGTGTGTGAAAAGTGTTGAGTTCATGATGGTAAAGAACATTAGCTAGCAGCCTTAAAGAAGCTTGAACAAAATGACACATTTTTCGGGAAGATGTAGTACGGATGACGCTTAAGAATGTCCAATTATTTGTACCACAATTAAATTGTTTTTCATTACATTCCAGCAGAATAGTTTCTTGCACATTTACTGGTCAGGCTTGTTTCCTTTTATTTTTCATTTAACTGATTCATTTTTAGTTCATGCACGTTTTTCGCTTTGTCGCACATTGTGCCTCAGCCACTTCCAATGGCTACACATTGTCAACGAAAGTCAATAACGGAAGCTTTCGTCCATAAAACTCAACATAACTGAATTTCCGTAATGGCTATCAATAAACGGACCCATTTTGCCGAACGGTTGCCCGAAATGCCAGTTCAATGCCTTTTTTTGCTTCTTGCTGCAGGCTTTCGCAAACGACAGTGCAGGGGACTCTGGTGCACATTACATGCGCCAACCGAACACGTGATTACATTACCGAAGCGGCAAAGGGGGATGCGAATGGCGTCGAGAGCCCATCGAAAAAGTTGAAGTTGCTAGAGGCCAGACTCTCCTTACAAGTGCCATCCCTGCAGCAGAGCCAACACCTCGGGGCTTCTGCTCGTGACCCATGTGGACGCTGCGCAAATACTGGGGCAAAGCATCGTAAAAAGGTCAGGAGCAATCATGCTTCGCACTGGATGTGGTTATCGCGAAGAGGGCAATGTACATACACGTAACTTTCTTCGTAATAACGCTGTTTGTTTGGTTGTACCACACACACGCACACCCATATCCACACACGCTCTTGTTGTGTGCTTTGTTGGCGAGTTTTGGAACTAGTCTTAACCTAGCCTGCACGTTGCTGTATAAATCAAACGTAAAGCGACCGTGTAGAAGTGTGCTGTGAACAGGATTGAATTGTATACCACTGAATCGAGTCGCCTGGTTCATGCAGGCGAGGGTTTGACCTTGATGCTGCTGGTGTTGGTTGACCTGTCGGCGGGAGATTATCGGTTTTACGACCATTTCACGAGTCTCTGGGGTGTTTTCCAATTTTCTGCTGCCATGATCGTTTGCGTTCGGTGCCTGTTGCTCGCACTTCATCATCATTCTGGCGCCGGTACAACACGGCACGAGCTGTATGTACGTGACGCTTCCGTTGTAGCAGCTTAAGCTGTAACGATCTTGGCTCCAAGAACCTGTCATTTTTACGAGAGTACGTGCTTGAGTGTACGTAGAGTATGAAACTGTGATTAGAGAAGAAAATACTCAGCTCTCGGCGATCGGTAATCATATGTTTTGCAAATGCGTTCCAAACTAGCAAACGAGCGGGTTTAAATTGTATGATTTTGAACAAATTCCAAACAATTGGAACGATTGGAGAGCACTGGACAGCAACAACGATATCTGAAATAATGTAAAAAAACGGGTTCATTGATCGTCATTTTGCTTCTATAGCTGTCTTTCATTGCCTCATGACCCTCTACTTATAGTTTTACCAGTCTTTAGTTTCGTATTGTTATAAAATATGACGTTGTTAGGGTAGGCCCGGACCAAGGCCCCGAAACTAGAACGACTTCAAAGATTACAATTTGCGTAGCATTTAGTCGGTATATATTATTATTATTGATAATAAGGCTTGTGTGACCATTTTATTGTGGATTCGCAACTTAGAAATACATTAAATACGCCAAATACGCCTTTGGCTTTTGTGGCAAACATTTTGATATAAATTATCGCCTCTTCAGATTTGTTCGTGCCTCTTCAGATTTAGTACTAACATACGAGCTAGAAGGGCAAATCAAAGGTCTAATTGTTTGTCGTTCACGTCTTGATATTTTAGTCTATCCTATGTATAGTTTAATTTTAATCACTCCAATGAAGTTAGCAAATTAAAGCAAAGTCTGTTTTATCGACATGATAGATACATTACTTAATAAAAGTATATTATGATTTCACAGTAACTTGAGATACTTAGATGACCATCTTCTTCTTCTTCTTCTTCTATTTGGCGTAACGTCCTACGCGGACATGCCGGCCTATACAGGCATTCGTGACTTAATTCATTACCACGTAGCCGGATAGTCAACACGTAGCTTGATAGTCAATCAATTAGATGACCATCTAATCATCATAATAATCATTGCTAGCCTTATCAGAAATATTATAATAAATTAAATGAATAAATAGGAACATTACATAGTTAATGCAAGAATTGATACAAGTGCTTCATAGCACACCAATGTCTTCTAGCCAATGGAATATGCTTATTATTTTTCTCCATTTAAAGCTATAACATTGATTAATTATGAGCTGTCCTCATTATTTGAAGATGATTATACACACCTGAAACCTATACAAAATACAATATACGTACAACTACACTGTGGACGAGAATTTATCATTAGTACCACTGAACTTGATGAATGGATTCATGTATATGGCTATAGACCAACTATAATAATGCACAGAAGTATTGGATCATCGTCTAACTACCATAAGGTTAACGATTG
This sequence comes from Anopheles merus, assembly GCF_017562075.2. Lineage (NCBI taxonomy): Eukaryota > Metazoa > Arthropoda > Insecta > Diptera > Culicidae > Anopheles > Anopheles merus. The sequence continues at coordinate 20,017,688 of NC_054083.1, forward strand.
TAATGTAACACATCCAGTTTCGTCCTTTCACTGTCGCTATCTCTGCGAGTATGGCCCGCAAAAAAGAGGAAAGTTCGTACCAAAACTAACTTTTATTTGATACTAGAATCGTTTTGGTAATAGCGATACCGTTTCTATTCTCATAGCACACTTCCGAACAAATTCTGCCACTAATGGAGCTAATGGTATCGATCTAGATACAGTTTCCGAAACATCATCATTAATCCAGACCGGAAATCGTTAGTTTCGCATCTACTGCATGAATAAATTAAATGTCTTATCTTAGAGTCTATCACGTCTAAGCACTTTAATGTAGTGTTTCTGTAATTCTAGCAAGGTCAGACCCCATAGACCACATATTGAGCCGTGTACTAATGGGATATTGCAGTTGTGGCTTAATTTGTTGTTCAAAATTGGTTGTTTGAGAATATATTATTTTAAAGGTAAAGGGATTATTTGTGTAAAGGTTCCATTCGTGGTACACAACGTGGGCGAAAAAAATTAGATACCATTGCAAGGAAATGAGCTAAGCACTTCCTCGACTCTACACTACACGATCGAGACTAGACTGATTGAAAGCAATTATCACATTACAGCGAAATTAATTCATTGCCAGCCCGAGAATTAAACCGCCGTGCCACAATATTCCACGGTTCAGCGAGTGAGCGGCACCGAGATCAGTGCGCCATAACTCACGCCATCCGCCATAAACGCGAGGTAATGAATTTTGAGCGCAATTTTCATCACACTTCAACGCCGAAATTTACATAGAAATGGCGCTGTCACTGTCACAGCACGCTGGCAGGATTATCAATTATGCAAACCCACGCCGGCAGGCAGGCCAGAACGGCACACGGCACTTTCACCACACAATCGTTCCGGTTGACACTTCACCTTTCGGCTCGCGGGCGGAAGTGAGTGTATTGGTGATATTTAATTTTTCCCAAACAAATCGTGCAGCAATAAAGCGATGGCGTCGTTACAAGACTGCCGGATCGAACGCCGTGTAAGGAAACGCTAATGCTAATTAATCAGGCTTCGTGATTCGGGCAAGCTTGTCCCGTGTCACACAGCAAACGGCAATCGGTAACTGCTAATGTTTGATATTCTTCACCTGGTTTTCTTCACCTGTCCGTGCCTGTCCACACTGTTTTCCGCCTCGTTGACGGTGCGAGGGCCATTGACCGTGAAAATGAATGTGCAAATAGACACACACCACACCCAAAAACCTACCCAAATCGCGTCCCAAGTGCACGAGATATGAGAAGCTGAGAGCATGTTGTTGTAATTGCCAAAAACTACACGACAGTGGCGATGGAGCTGGGGAAAACTACTTGCAACCCATCCGGAACATTGGCCGGATAAAGTGCAATCCATTTTGTCAAATGGTAACAAGCATGTTACGCTCAAGGTGGTGCGGCTTTTAGGTGCTTTTCCGTCACGTGATCGAGGTTGGGTAGAGTTTTGCACGTTCTTGTACAGATAGAATTCATAATTTCCTATTTGTTATTTGTGGTTTTGGTAAGTGGGACGGATATTGTTGCCAAATCGTAGAGCAGAGAATACAAGTCTTGCTATGCCTAAGCAAATGTTGGTGGAAATGAGCTGTGCATGTTTGGTTCTGTTCTGTTCGTGTTAATGAGGCATAGGTTTTGGTTTTGTACAACGCTGCTCCTAACTAGACGGATCAGTTTTCGCAAGGTTTTGTTGTTTCATATTGGTAACCTACAACCCGCGCGGGAAATAACCTTGACCTCCGTGAGATGTCCGTGCTGACTGTCTGTCCAACCAAAATAACAAGATTGATTGACAGCAACGTTTGAAAAGCTGTACTTCATCGGTCAGATTTGAACAAACTGATACGAATAGCTGACATTCTCTGACCACAGAGGTCAAGGCAGGTGTTGGTCGGGTGTAGCGACCGACTTGTGTAGTTGTCCTCAGACCTTTGCATTGTCCTCACAACAGTTACTGCTGTCCTTCTTTTGCCAATCTTAGGCATGGTTTTGTTCCAACTGTTTGAATGTTTTGGATGACATGGATTTTAGGACACCTTGTAGTATAAGTATGAAACCTCCAGTTAATGGTTTAGAAAATGATCTCAAAAGGCCTTATTAGACGGAGGAAAATACTGTCATTCGATTTTGGAATCTATCCTTCGAACAGGTTTCCCGAGTAGATTTTTTCTGTCAACGTCGATAGAGCGAATTGAAATTCCTGATCATGATGTACAAAAACAACAAAAATGGGAAACAACGAATAATTCTTTTGGATAAAGCCAAGAAAATCAATAAATTATATAATAAATGTGAAAGGTGACAGAACAATTCTCTTGCCTTATTACACGTACGAAAAGCATTTTTGTGGCAAAGTCTTAGTTTAAATATGCCAAAACAGATGAATGCCAATCGAGAAATTTCCTCCGTCTAATAATGCCTCAATCAATCAGGACGCAATAAACAGGATTATTCATAACATTTGCAAAATAAACAATGCAACACAATTTTGCACCTTTACTAAAGAGAAAAAAATTAGAAAACCCTTTAAGATAAATAAAAATTATCAATAAATAGAGAATTTTTGGTGGCCGGGCCACGTCCCAACGACGTGCTACATGAAGTATAACGTGATCAAATGCTCGACTTGATATAAGAAAATTGCTTTATGAAGATAAAATAATAGTTCTTCTTATTCTTATTTGGCGCAACAACCGCTGTCGGTCAAGGCCTGCCTATATCACTAGTGGGCTCGGCTTTAAGTGACTTTTTTATTACCAAATCAACCACCAACTTTAAACTATATTGTGTATTTTTTCATTAAAAGAACGAACATAAAATTAGCTTACACTATTGGGTTCTTTTTATGTGCGATTGCATGGGAGTGTATGAAAAAATCTATACAATGACGATCACAACGATTAACCACACACGAACGACCTTTGTCGCGCGATAATAGTAGCACAATGATTGTAATCATGATGATAATGATGATGATGATGGCGATGGCGACACTGATATAATGATGATGAGATGTGCATGAGCATTACCCGGCCAATGTCTCGCCGATGGGATGACATCGACAAAACCATTAGCACGAAATGCGCTCACGCTAGATGACATTCGACTCTACACGTGCGCGGACACGGCCGAACGAGGGTTGAAATCGATCCAATCGGAATCGGTTTCCGTTTTCATTGCACTTACCCTTGATTTCCTCCTCGGTGAAAGTTTTCCCTTTGGCAACCGAGCTCTGGGTGAAGGAGAAAGATAATGTGAATTTGTGTGTATGAGAGAGAGAGAGAGAGAGAGAGAGAGAAAGAAAAAAAATAATAGAAGAAATCAGTTGCAAGGTAGCAGCAAGGGAAGCGAAGTAAATCCATCCTTCAACTACATTGTAGTTGGGTTTAAGGTGATGACTCCTTGAGAAGAAGCACGTTGACTACTTACTTTGCGCCGTCCTATCAGTGCAGCTCCCAGCATCTGTGCAAGTGGAGGAACACAAGAATACGATATACAAGTTAAAATGTAGTTCATAGTTAACGGTTGCTTTTGCAGAGCGAAGCAATAGCGCGACAAAAAATAACGCAGCATTGTTGTAATATAAAACTCCTGTTCGAGCAGTACAATCTTTTACTCTTTCGCTTTTTCATGCTTCGTTTGCTTCCCTTTGAAAATGTTTCAGTTTTGGAGCGTAAACACTTCTCTTTTAGATCTGGAGACCAGTTTCGTTCAATTACCGCACCGATTTTAATGCAATTCAGCCACGAGCGAAGTGACGCCACGGCACGCTCGCTTAATCGTATTTCATTCTTAACTGACATGATTGCGATATATGTGTGTGGCCGGAAAGTGAAGAAAAGCAGCGCACGGTAATTAGTTTACAAAGTTTACTGCACTGGCTTGGCCGGGCTGTTGCGGTTTGTTGTGCACCATCGGTGGTGATGACAACAGATTCACAGGGGGTAAAAAAGCGATGGAGACGCCTGGTGCCGCTCATGATTCATACGGCGGCCATTGCCATTTCTGGTTTGTTTCCGGTGTTTTCCGCCCCGGCAGCGAGCGAGAGTGAAAGCAAGATAAGTGGTAAAATGTTGGTGAAACCAACAGAATGAGGTTGAAGGTGGAAAGGGGGAGGTTATTTACGGCTTCCTTGAACTTAGCGTACTTATGCAATTAACCTTCCTGTTGCGGCTTCCAGCCTGCTTCTGCTGGTAGCGAAATCAACCTCTCCCCTAAGCCTACCCCATAAAAGGGTGGCGCATTTGTCTGCATTTGAAATTGCATTTGAAATTCATTTTTACAACAGCAGAATGAATTCTGCTGCCCCGAAGCAGCGCACTCGCGTCTGCATCTTGGCATTTTTTTCTCTGCATCAACTTTTCTGTGGCCGGTTTACTAGCTTTTATCGTGCAACGAAAAATCGAACCCTTCCCTGGTTGTTGAAGCAATAAAAAACGAGCATTGCGAAAAACGGTGACGGAAGGGAAGTTGGAGAACGAAGACTGTTCCCGGAAAGAAGACTTGAGCAAAAGTCGTTGCCACGTTCGCCGAACGATTCGAGCGTCGAGGGCACGTGATTGCTGCCGGCAGAACATAATTGCACCATTGATGATGGGTGTTGCCTTTGCCGCTTGTACGAAGAGTTTAGGGACGCATTTGGCGTTCGCTTCGTAGAAGATAAGCAAAACGAGAGTGGTAAATTTAATCGCAAAGAAGCTCGTTGTGAAAACGTACGAACTTTAACCGTTCGAATGATTGCCCGGTGGGTGATTTAACTTTTATGGCATCAGCGCTATCTGCTATCGCTGATGCATGTCCATTGTCTTGATTTGAATGCTAATCAAATTCAGTTTCTTGCCAATTTTAAACAACTTAACATCCCTTCAGCGATTAAAACACGCATTTTCAACGATCAGCTTCTTCCCTTGCCGTGTGGGTAAAGCGTTTCATTTTCACATTCCATCGTGTGTGCATAAGTTGATAAAAATAACTCAAACCACGGTACATTATTTGTTGAATCACAGTAAAATATGACCGCCCAACGGTGCTACGCTCACCTTTGCTGCGTCTTCTATCTCACTAAAATCACTCATGATTTCAAGCGGGCTACAAGCACGGGTAAGAATGGGACAGAAAGTGGAGCACCTAATTCACTACCGATTCGCTAATTAACACTTCGCGAAAAATCGAAATCGAGAAAACAAAACACAACGCGCTCAAAATCACTGCTTCTGAAAAGGATGAATTCCCGAGATAATTAATGATACAGGAAGGTACAGAACACTTTTTTGCCGTGGGAACGATCGCAAACCAATTATACTCGTCTCGGGAGGTATTATTGGCAAGCCACGATGGACGAAAGGGCAAACAAAACAAATAGCAATCAGAAGCGCGATCACACAAGGCGTACGATCGCCCGATCAAGCCCGCGCGAAAGATGACACTGGTTTGTGACACGGGGCCCAGCCCACGCCACCGCCCATTCGACACAGTGCGGTGCATTCGGTTGCATTCGTCGTCGCATCCCCAACCCGCACGCGAAGCGTACCCGTTGCCCGGTCGAACTATTCGGATCGAATGGAAAACAGATTCATAACGATGCTGCTTGCCTCGAAGATCGTTCTCGTTGCAAAAGGGGTTCGTGGTGAGGCGGGGCAAGTGGAACGAGCAGGCTGACACGGTATCGTAGCGAAGCGTTACAGTACAGTTGGCCGATGAGCGCGATGTACCGGCACCTCACAATTCACAAGATTGTGTGGTTTTGGTCCTCACTGTGTAGCCCTCGCGCCCCAAAAATAGCAGAACCGTTGAAGCGCAAAGAAGAAAGGGTCGCAAAGTCGGGGAGCCAAGGTGTCCACCCCCATGAGGGAGGCAGGTGGAGAGTAGAAGCGATCAGCGGTGTGATGCCTCACCGGTCCGAAATGAAAACGAAACGAACGAAGGAACAGGACAGTGCTGTCACTTGTTACTGTGTAGAGATTCAAGCAGTTGTTTTAAAGCATAATACAGTGGTGAACATAATATTTGTTGTTTGGTTATAGATATTAATAAATACGGAAACAAAACAATGATGTCAAACAGTTTTAATAATAAACTTGGTTCATCATGTTGTTAAGTTAATAAGTGTACATTTGATGGTTCATCATCAACAACAAAATACTTATGAATATTAAAAAGCCATAATGTATCATGCAAATTATTTATAAGTCATCTACGATTACAAGGTTTATAATCCAGTGTTTGTAATAATGGCGAAATTACCTTACCGATTAAGATTTGTATGGATTTTTTCAGAATATTTAAACAACATGTTTTACACCGGACATGCTCATATCGTTAATAAATTAAAGGGATATTTTTTTATCATGCTGGAATATTCACCATGAAAGGTACAAAATAAAATTAGGACCAGTTGGACTTTTGATCTTTTTTATATTGTTATTTATATAACAATTATTTTACACACATAATGAACATCGGCTAAAATATACATTAAAGCAAAATAACGTGGAGCTGTTCCCAATGTTCACAAATAAGTGATTCTATTTTATCTAAGCTGTCTGTTTTAAATATATTTTAATTTTAAAAAAATATGTAATTAAATATAAAGCAATAAAATAATTCCAGGTTTTCTGAATTATGAGAAAAAGTTGCACATAACTCAATCGTTATACATACGTTAACAAAGCTTAATTCAAATATATGAGAAGTCCAGAAAAAAAGTCCACTACACCTACACCTTGTTACATCTCATGCAACACATTGCGGCACTGGAATTTAGCTGCACTTTTTATGAACGTTACGTCTTTTATGGATGTTTATTTTATTTTTAGTATTACCAGCAACACAAAGTACTTCTCGAGCAAAGAATTCCATAATTATCATCATTCCATAAATACGCGGATCTCTGATATATTTTCTGTAGGTAGTACTTGTAATAGTAGGCATTAATTGTTCCATTATTTCAAGAAGTTTCAATATTTAACCAGTTTTAAGTTTTTATATTTAACCAGGAAAAAAAAATTTCAATTATTTGTTTTTATTTTTTGTAAGAATTACCCAGGCCAACTAGCCGTTTCTATTTCAATAATTTTATGATTTATACTTTTTTTGTGAAATAATGAGTGACATATTTTAACTGGTATTAAGTCCTGATTTGTATCTTTAAAAATAATAAGCATAGTCTATGTAAATAACGGTGTAAAAAAGTCAACTACCCACTAATCCTAAGGCATCCGAAAAATCGCTACACTCCTCATTTGCAGCGAAACCGGTGGTCAAACCCTCCACAGCTGACGATAGTTTATTTTTGCAGCGCGCTCTTAGGAAACCGCAACATGGTGGCAAATGCTGCAACCGCGCACTCTCATCGATGCATCAACCCGTTGCGCCAGCTGCAGGACGCGGCGGCGACGGCGGCACACAAAAACCCCGAAGCCGATCAAGTTCGAGGAAGTGAAGCTCAAAGGCGCACATCTTGACTGGCACACGGGTTGGCACAACCTCGACAGCCGACTGCTTGCCGTTGTGCCGCGCATATACTTAAACTAATCGCACACTAACGTACCGGATTGAGAGTGCGAGAGCGAGAGCGTTGGCGGGATGCAAAGGAGTAAACTATGCTGCTAATAATAGTAGGTCGCGGATAACTTTAGCCCTCGTTAGCTACCGTTTTGCGGCCCCACCGAGCGCGCTTTCTGCCCTCCCGCTGCACGTCGCGTCAGGTTGTTATTGTTTACAGCTGATCGCGAGCTCGCGAACAAACGAACGGCTGCTTGTTGTGTATACCAGCTTCCCTTTCAGATTTAGTGGCAACCTTTACACATGCTGCAATGTTATTTTTTCTCTTTCTTCTTTTTACGCTTCTCAAGTTCCGTTCCTTTTTTCCGTCCTCTCTGTACACTCTTGCTGTGTTTTGTTTCGCAGCGCGCAGCAGAGAAACAATTCCTCGTGATGCGACACAAATTCCTTTCTTTGTTGACTTCCCGTTGGGTTTTGATCAATAAAACCTGCTATCAGGTTACGAGGTAACCGGGGATGAAACAGTGTAGGGATGAATCATGTGATTAAATCGGCCAACATTTGCGCATTGGTTCAACGGGGTATAAATCCTTCTCTAATTACGCGTGGAGAAAACAATGTTTCAAAATAATCAATACATTAAAAGCAATCCTCTTTACGATCTGCTATCGTTATGCAAATTCTAAAGCTTCCCTCCTCGCTGGCCTCTGATGACGAAACGGAGCATGAAAATTCCACTCATCTCACATCGCAGACAAGCACACAAACACTCACACAGCCACATTATTAAACTGCCAGGTGTGCAGCTGTTCGGCATTAGCCAAAAGGGCAAAATTATAAATCTCATCAATAAGACCGATCCGTGACAGAATCAGTGGGGGGTGTAGAAATGGAGACTAGCCGTAACGCGGCAGCAGGCACGGCAACTCAGACCGGCTGCTCAGACAGTACAAGATCGATCGGAGTCCCCCGAGAGACACTCAGCGTGTGCTGTGCTGTTCACTTTAATGTTATAGTAAAAATGAAAACAAATAACAACAACAAAATCCTTCACGAAACACCATTGGCTATAACAACTCTACCTTAATTTGGCTGTAGAATCCACTCATTCGAAATCGAATGTGTAGCAATGCGGGTGGGTACTGATCGCGGGATGTTAAGACAGAAAGCAATGCAGTAGCAGCAGCACGCTCGTCCCGTTCGCTCGCATTAACGCACCAATGCACTTTGCTTCACTTTGTCAGGCGGTTGTTAACATCAAGAATAATAGACTTCAAAGTCTAACTTTGCACAACTAATTCAGCTTTGGGTTATTTTCTTCGCTTTATTCAGTTTTTGTTTCTTACTCTCTTGATATCACTCGATCACTCTGCTGCCACGCAAACACCTGGCTGGCCGTTAAACTGTCGTCTAAACTTGCATAAAAAAACAACTGTCACATCAAACTAATTAGTATGCGCACGCGGTCTGCATCCGTTCATCCCGTTAACGGCGTCGACACCTTCCCAACCGGGTAGACACGCTCTAAACTCTATTCCATTCAAAACAGCCGTCCCATTCGATCGTAAACACACGGCCTAGAGAAAAACTGCTTTTCAAACTGGCAATGATACAGAACTGATCACCCCAAACATGCGCACACACACACACACACCTGCACAAATTATGCTGTTTCGTTGTCAATCGCGCAGAGGGAACAACCGACCACCGTACGATTCAAGGCTTTCCGTAGTACTGTCCCGCCTGGCGCAGCTACCCTTAGCGAGCCTTCAACGTGACGCTTTGAGCGGCAACGGTTTTCCTTACCCTTAGCGCCTGCTACACACGCATAGGAATCTTTCCTCACCGCTCGACCGTTTAGCTAGTCACAGTGCAACACGAATCGTACGTGAAATTTCACCCCACCCCGAAGCAGAAACGCTCCCTTGCGCGATCGGTGATGGCGCGCTTTAATCCACCTGGGTTGGTCGGTTGGGATTTATTTTTCGACTTTTACCACGAGGTTATCTTTCGCCTTGAATGCTGTGTTACACACACACACAAACACTAAACCCGATGTCGCACAGTGTCGTCGATCGCCTCCACATCATTCACCGCTTGAGTTCGTGATCGCACAGTGATCGCATTGGCACAGAAACGTGAAAAAAATATATTTATATGGCACACGGCTTGTGACACGCGGTTTACGCACCGAATCACGGCTGTGGCGGAACAAACAAACAGCGGTTGCGACTGATTTGCGTATCGCTCGTCGGTACACTGAACGCGCCCGATTTTACCAATATCCCCGTTTTCCGAGGGTCAAAAGTTCATGCGGGATGCGGAGCCGGATTTCCCTTTGACCGGGGGTTTTTAACGCAGGGGCGGGGGCTTTTCCCGTGGGATGCTGGGACGGCACGCATACCAACTCACTGCTGAACGGTGCCTTTCCGGCGTGTAGTACGTAATCTGCTGTATGCCTCGTGGCGATGGTCCGAGGCCCTCCTAACCTGTTTCCCCGTTTCCTGCTTTCGCTGCCCTTTTTGCCCATGCGTTTTTGCTGACCTTCTAAGAATAGCCCACAAAAAATTGAGCGCACGATAGGTTTTGGTTTACGCTTCCTTCAAAGAGCGCTTTTTTGCGTTTGTTGGGGCCCGCCAGGCATGGCATCGGCGGCACGTTTGTCACTCAAATTCGGCGTTCTCGATGTACAGGTGGGATCGTGTGTAAATGTGCGTTTGAGTATGCAGGTGGTTGTGTGCGTGTGGAAGATTGAGTGAAATTAGCATGCCCTCCGCCAGGTTGTGTGCGTGCGCGTTCGGGATCGTTACTGGGCGACAACTTACTGTCGCACAAAAAGACAGCAGGCAACAGTAAACTGAAGCGAAAAATTTACTTTAAACCATTTGAATTATGTCTGTAAAGGAAATTTGAAGTCGAACTAACGTATCTAATTTTCTAAAAAAAATTAAAAAGCTTAACACTCTTAATGTTGCAGAATTTATTGTGTTTTGAAATATTTTCCCATCAATCCTTGTTTCTGCATTAAATTTAATTTAATGCCTTGACATTTGAAGTCCCATTCAAGATCAATATTTTGTTTGGTTAAATTTATTTGTTGCTTACATATTGTTTAAAATACATAATTCAAATGCATAGTTCTTTTTTAGAATTGTTTTTCTGATAATACACAAAAACCCAATAGGTATACTGTTTTGCATTTGGTCTAATTTAAATGCTCCCCAAACCATCATGCTCTGTGTATGCGTGCTGGGTTGTTCAGTTTTTTATGAATGTTTGTTTTAATGTCGTTGCTACAAAAATTCGTCAAAAGGTGACGGTCACTTCATCGTTTAACCGGTAAACGGTAATTTCCGTCCGCGTGCGCTGGTTCAAAACAAGAATAACAAATGTTGACAGTCGGCAAGAAAATCCAAACACTGCAAGGTGACAACCACTATCGGCGGATCATGAACGGATAGGAGGAAGCTGGAGGAGAATTTTCTCGCACATTTTTCATCCCAGGATAGTCAACAGTTTAGTGACTCATGCAAGAGGATTGTTTTTTTATCTTATTCGTTACAGGATTTAATTTTATATGCTTTACTGAGTTGTGCATACAACATTTAGATATGTATTGTTATTTTCATTAAATTGAACACATTTGCTTGCTCGTTTGAAAACTTATGCCTTTAAAATGTATTTATTCGAGTAGTTTAAATTGCGACATTTTTCAAGTTGAAAGTAACAATGCACAACAACTAATAAAATAGATAAATAATTAAAAATTAAATAAGTAAATAAATAAGGTAAAACTTGGGTAAAAATCTTGGTAAGATGACTAATACTAACATTTAAATATTTTACAAGCAATATATTGTAGGAAAACTTAACGCCGTCTCCCTTGATTTAAAAAAATATTGCAAACTCCAAATCCAATGCACCTTACCGGGCAACTAGACATAGCGAGACAATTTCACGCCGTGAAATGTAAAAAAGGCTAAAATCAACATGGCTGTCATCCACACATGGCGTAAAAATATTTCCCGTGAAACGGATAGTTTTTGTGCGGAATTCTCATCGAATATGATTGAATGATCATCAATTTTGGTTTCACATTTCACGGTACGTCGCCATTCTACCGAATGTCTGGTTGTACGGTTATGAATGTCGCCATAATGACCCAGTTTGTGACCTCACTGTTGTGAAGTGATCTTCACATCGCTTCCTTTGAATACTTTGACCACATATTGGCTCAAAGATTCCATAAGGGTGCTACCACGATCCTAGACGATCCATAGACCACGATCTGTAGAATTTTCGGCCACAGAATACAAGACGCCTATTATTACCACTTCTAAGGCATTTGAGCTTTGTATTTATCCATGTGTTGTTTATAAATGTAGTTCTGTCATAAATATAACTCAGCCTAGTTCTTATCTAAAAAGATTGTTTTTTTAGTAAAACTCAACTCTCATCTTTCTATGAGGTATGCTTGCACTTCGGGTGTTTCCCAAGGTAGCGTGCTGAGTCCGTTATTGTTTGCCCTTTTGATCAATGATATTTATAATGTTTTACCTCCAGATGGCCATCTTCTATATATGGATGACATCATTTTATTTCCTCTGTTTCTTCGTCTACTGATAGTGAAAGACTTAAACTATACTTAAACTCCTTCGTCGAATGGTGTTCTGCAAATTTGATGTGCCTTTGTCCCGATAAATTTACCATTATTTTCATTATTATTTTCAGTTCCATCTCACTTTCATTGTCCACATTATTTTGAGTAGAAGCTTCTCAATGTCTCGTGTTACGTCTATTCGTGACCTTGGGGTTAAACTTCAAGCAACGGTTGTAGGATATAATAACCAAAGCATATAAACCCCTGGAATTCATGCGCAGGTTTTCATCTGAGTTTAGAGATCTTTGCTGTTTAAGAACTCTTTTCTGCAGTCTAGTTCGTCCAGTTTTGAAACATGCTAGTATTGTATGGAGTCCTTCTAGTATTGAGGGATGCACTAGATTAGAAAATTTTCAAAGGCACTTCACCAGGGTTGCATTTTCGTTTCGTGCATTTTTCCATACGATCAAGATCAGACGCCGGATCCATACGATCTATCCTTCCGGACGCCAATTGTAAAAACTGAGCAATCCGCATTCAAATTTCATGTGCTCTCGTAACTCAGTTCGCTATCCTAACTACCCAGCTGGTCATCCAACTTATCCATGCCATCGTCTAATCAGGCCAGCCGGTCTTCAAACCGGCCAGCCGGTCAGCAAACATCGTCGGATTGAACAGCGGATTAACACCGAGGTTAGCCAGGATTCTCGGTGACCACAGTTTCAATTAAGACAAAAAACCAGATTAGCACAATTCAATCGGGGAAAAACACTTTTCATTACATCCCATATTTATTAACATCCTCTCTATATTTTCTTGCTTCACTTGTTATTTTGTGTACTGCAAATGTAGAGTGCTTTTATGAGTGTTGTTTCGTAGAATTTTGATTTTAAATGTGGGTTGTTTGGTTTTGTTTTGATTATAATATTAGTGGTTAGGTTTGAGTGAGGTTAGGTTAAGTTAGGCTAGATGTAGGTTGATTTTGATAATAAAGTATAATCGTATACTTTATATCGTAATCTGTACAGGTTTGAAAAAGCTTTAATTATAATCCTGTTTTATAAGAAAAGATCTCAAAAGTATTCAGTAGCTTTTTTCAATTTGTGGATAATTATTATTTATCATTAAAATATACCCAGCAGAGCAGCACGGTTAAAAAGCATTTGTATTCAACCCCCAAAATAAGTCTAATTGCAGCCATTTGCAGGCAATATACAAGTTATCATGTGCTTTTAGGTTATCTTCTACATAATCACACACAAGCTCATATCTTGTCACACAAAAGCTCAAGAATAGGCATTAATTAAGCGTTATTGCTAAAGCAGCCATTTGATTCGAAAAAAAAAGTCCAATGCATAAAGTCGCAAAAATGGCAAGCAGCGCTACGCCATCACACAACACAACATATTACTTCATCAGGTTCTCTGCTGCTTCCTGGCTGCGCCGTACTGAATGATAATGTTTTGCACTTTGCTCGTGCAAAGTTCACCAAAGCAAACGAAAAACACAAATCTCGGCAGCACCCGATACACACGCACGAACACTTTTGCTACCGACTTTCCTTAGCCGTTAATCCCGTCCGATCAACGATCAAGAGTACGATCTTGCTCAGAAAGTAGCACGAACACTAGCGTCACGATCACGGTACGACTCCCGCGACACGGCGAACAATAGTGAACGCATCCTGCCGAACGGGTGCTCCCGAAACCGCGCAATTGCTGGCCGAAAAGTTCAACCCGAGGGATGGTACAATTGCACCGACCAGCAGCAGCAGCAGCAGCAGTACCCCCCCCCCCCCCCCCTCCAACTTCCTTCGTGATCGCAACCCGCATGTTCCAATGGGTGACGGGTGGTTTGCTATTGAACCATCCATTCGTCCCTACTCCCCGGCACGGTGCAGAACCGTTTGAAGTGTTTGATGGTCACGGTACCGTGGGGTTTTTCGCGCGAAAAAAGCCCTTTTTCCTACCGCTAATCAGTTCGCGTGCTGGCAGACAGATGTCGACAGCACCCCGCACAGAGGGTGAGAAGGAAAGCGTGCAGAACGGGCAGAAGAACGGACCCGCCGTTTAAACATGAACGTGGTTGACACATTCAAAATGCCGCTATTTTTTACGCCGCCGCTCAACATCTCTGACAAAAGCAGACGACGGTGGCAGACGGTGGGAGATGCAAACGGGCGTTAGTGTTTGTACTTGAGGCTTTTCAGTAACAGTGACAGCAATGCAACTCACAGGGGACAGGGGAAAAGGGGAGTGGATGTTGATGTATTCTAACCGCCGCGGAGGTGACGAAGCTCGTGACAAAATGGCAGCGTCACCGAACGGTTGCCGGTGTCCTTTCGGTTTGTGTGTCTGAATGGTTTTTTTGTCATATAAAAACAGACACACAAAAACAAATAACCAAACCCCTCCACACGATAGCTCACACACACATAGCTCAGGCCAGACAAACGGCAATACGATCGCATTATTGAGGTGACAAGAATAAGCAGGGAAACAAATTTGTCTTTTCGCCATCATTACCCACAACGCGCCAATGTCGGTCAGCGCGTCGGTCGGAATGTCGATCGTGGTCGATCAACAACGAAATAAAAAAAAACTCGCTCTCTCGCTCTTTGCATAGTAACATCACTTTTGCATGTATCGGAAAACAAAAGTGGCGCCTTGGGCGGTCCTGCACGGAAGAAAGAGCACGAAAGCGAAAAGCAAAGCAGACTAGATGCGCGCATTGCCAAAAGATGTTTAGTGTGTGTATGTGTGCTTTGTTGGCGACTTTTGAGCAGAAGACAAGCAGGCGTTCGTTGTCGCCACGGAAATTGATCGATCTTAGTCTTGATCGGCGCCAACAAAAGCGACACGATTGGCAGGATCAATGAAAGTGCAACGGTTTGGTTCACTTTCAGTGCAGCCTTTTTAAACACTTCCTAGCATTCGCTGCCAAACCGACGGTATACCAGAAAGGACACGCATGTCATCGATTTGTTTAGTCGCTTAATTAAGATGTAAGCATAATCTACAGCGCTGCGTTAGTGTGAATTATTGCAGGTGCATTTTTTATTCATTTTTTACAGCGACTTTGAATTGCTAACACTTTTGCGTTTCTAAAAGTTCTGCTACGCTCTGAAGGAGAGAATCTTTTAAATGATGTTTCTTTCCTACCTTTTTTGTTCGGTAATACATGTGATAAAATAAAACATTGTGTAATAAGTTGTAAGATGAACGCAATATGTTTCAAGTGCATTCTTATTAATCATCATTAGTCGTACGTGCAAATGAGCAATTCAACTAATCTTATTTTTTGTCTCAACAGTATTAGTTGGTCAAATTAAACCACCTATGAACTAGGTTTACTGATTTAACTAGCTAGAACTAATTCGAATTCTACCCTAAAGCAAGATAATCGATTCTACGAATTATTCAAATTCATACGTGGTTTGAAACATGTTGTCCGGTTATAAGCATTGACAAGTGTACACATGTCCTCATGGGAAGAGAATGCGTGTCCGTCAACTGTGACAAAGCGAACTAAGGGACTATCAATTAATTGCGTAACAAAATGTGTTATCAAAAAAGCCCTGTCATGATAGTTCTTTTTGTTAATCAAACATATGAAATAGAAAAAAGTTTGCCCCCGAACGCCCTCCGCGTTCAAGGAGTTTCAACGAAAAAGTGAGTTGCATCCAGCGTAACATTTCGTTACATAAGAAGTGGGTGTCACATTATCATTTTTGGTGGTACGTTATTTCTGGATGATCCATGTTTTACTCAATTTGTGCAACACCCTTAGACCTCAATTTAATTGTAGTGTCATATATGAAGAAACGTATGAACAATATGGCAGGTGACATGTTAACGTTCTCGGCCTGTCCAAAATTCACGACATTGAACCGAAGTCATACAACAATCGAAAAAAAATCCGAGACTTCACAATATTGGAGATTCTGTTCGGCTTTACTCAAAGCCAACCGTAAACGTGGGCAGGACCGTTAATGTGTCACCTGCCTATCATCCCTGGCGACATCCTTCCTTTTGATAATCCATTACTTTTTGTCTGATGCCTTTATATCTAATTGGCTTGCAACACATTCAGAATTGATTAACATGCCAATTTTATTGCTAGTTCTTAGATTCCTCACGTTTATAGATTCTTCTTCTGTAACATTCGTGCCTTTCAATTTTCGTAAAGATCCATCGGATATCGGTTTGTTGGTTGTCATTGTGTTTAAGCACTGTAATAGAATGTTAAGCTTGATAAACTGTTCAGGTGTTGTTTATTTTGTTGGGAATTGGTCCATGTACGCAGATCATTAACATCAATTTTATAGTGTTTATATCTATGAGATATAAACGTAACGTTAACGAAAGGTATTCTAAAAAAACATCTTTAAACCCAATGCGTAAAATATGCAATATTGGCACATATGTACATTTTTCATTGAATACAAGTTTTATCTTCGATTAGAAAATACCAAAACGTAAATCACAAACTCCTCCAATCTCCAATCCACTGTTCGCATTCTTTTTGCTACATATCTTATGGTCGGCAGATGAATAATTTCCTCCCACAAGGCGTCTTCTTTCCAAACGCAGTAAAATGGCACACATGGCATTCATAAATAATTAATTACACTACCCTCTCAGATTCTTTCTCAGCTTAGCGTTGCTATTTTGCCTTCTATGAAATTTGAAAAAAAAAAAATCCTCTGTTCCTCCTCAAACCATGCCATCTTTTTTACCAAATGGTTCATCTAAGCTTTCAACAGACCGTAAATGAGACGCTCCTCCCCCAACTTTTATTCCGCTCCATGCAGGCGAACAGATTACGTTTATATTTGTTTCCCCCGGCGGGCAATTCAAGGGTATAGATCATTAGATCGTGGAGAACGGAACAACCAAATGATACTGTTTAGAACAGCAAAGTACGGAAACATGTCGTCCAGCAGCTCTGCTTCTTTCAGTGCAACTCTCCTCTTCGACATCCCGCTAGGAGCTAGTGTCGTCGTAAACAAATGTCTTTCCGATTGAACGATGAACAAATTTCCTCTCTCTCTCTCTCTCTCTCTCCCTCTCTCTCTCTCCTCTCTCTCTCTCTCTCTCTCTCTCTCTCTCTCTCTCTCTCTCTCTCTCTCTCTCTCAAGGTTGACGATCCATGGCCACGATCTGCTACTGGCGATGGAGCTCGAGGGATTCTACCCGAGCAACCGATCGGGTGACTGTACCAACTACTGCTTCATGGCAAACTGACCACCGTGTCTCTTGTGATCGGGCAGAAACGGTACGCCGGTTGGTTGGTGTATGTGTGCGGAGCGGTCGTAGATCATTGAGCAAACTGAAGATCGTCCATTCGACTCAAACAGGTCCGGATTCGGAGTGGACTAATCCATCGTGGCGAGGAAAGAAGTTTTGAAATGGTTGGCAATCTGCAGAAAAGGGAGATAAAGAGAGAGAAAGAGTGAGAGTGTGTGTGTGTGTGTTCGTGCAAGGGCAGCAGTGAAGATGCCAGGGAGAAAAGGGTTTATTGCCTCCCTGACCGTTTGAAACTATTTTTAGTTCGTCATCGGCTTGAGACACGATTGCAGCGTGTTTATTTTTGGTTGCCGATGAGATGCGCGCGGCATGTGCAAAGTAAAGGAAAAGCAGTTTGAGATGTTTTTCTTTCTCCCTTTTTTTTTTTTTTTTTTTTTTTGTTAAACTGACCGGATCAGATTAAAGCGACCAACGGCTGTGTAAACGTGGCTGCGTATGAATGAAGGGGATGTTTTTTTCACTTCGTTTAAAAATTGAGTCAAAATGAAGAAATAGCACGTGCAATCAGCTGATCGCTTAGGGTGTAATGTATTGTTGCAACAGAGTCTCGATTGTTTGTATGAATTGGTTTTTAAATATTTCTGTTGGAAGTGGTAATCTAAGAACGATCACGTCCGGAGGTCAGTGCAATAATAAAAACTCATGAGAGGCTCTATCTCCTCCTAAAATCTCGTATTTGTAGGGTTTATTACCCTAATGAATGATTGAACAACAGGGCACAAATAGTAAAGCTACATAAGTGATCTGTTAAATGAAAACAAGACTATAACTTATTATGGTATTGTTTATCATAATGGAAAGCTGGACTGGCGTCGTACGAAACATATTATTTCGTGACGTTTTTATTATGCTTTATGTTGTTTTTTGTTTTTTGCAATTTGAATCCGAATGCTGTAAGACATTTTTCATTTTTGTCTCTCATTTCGATTTAATGGGCCTTATAATGTGTACCAAGCAATGGTAACTTTCGTGCTGATCATTCCGATCGTTTCGCTCATTTATTCTTTTCCAATTACACTTTGATCGTTCTGAAGAATACGACCCAACATAACCCGGTTCTAAATTTTGAACCTAGTACCGATCGTTCCATTCCGAGAAACGAAATTATCCTAGCTGGTTCGCACCGGAACGTGCATCACTTATTGAATAAACAGTGTTTTTAAATTATTATAACCAATCTTGTTTTCAATTCCCATTGTGCTATTTAACAGACTATCAAACGTTTCTGAAGGGATGTGACGGATGTTTTGGAGGAAATGAAAACAACTTATTGTTTTTCGGTTGATATCCCTTCCAATATATATGAATCAATTTTTAATTAACAGATAATTAAAAAAAAAACAATAAACTAGTCGAAACATTCCGATTTTAATAATTAACAGCACCACTGAAATGTCAATCCTTGTCCGTTGCGAAACTCACTGTACGCGGCTCGTTTGTTTGTAAACATAGCAGCAATATTGAATCATCCTTCGTTCCTTTAATCACATTTCTTCATTTCTTCGAATCGCTGAACAATTTAATTCGTAAACTTTCCTTTCAAATGAATTGGAACCTGCTATTAGTGCTAAAGCATGTAATCTTGTGTTGTGTTTGTGTGATCGGTGATAAACTGGGTGAATCCGCGCAGAAGCCGGCTCTTCTGCGAGCCTGCATTGACAATGCCACGCACGCCTTTATCGGGTGCATAGTCGCAGAGCTGGTCCTTTTCAACTTCAAACATCAACTTACGCGACACGAGTACTGCTGGCTGCTTTTCGTGGCAACGATTATTTCATCATGCATTGATTTAGATCATTTTATAGAAGCAAAGTCATTCAGACTGCAGGTAGAGAGCGCTTTTATGATTGCTTATATTTAAAAAAAAACCGCCAAGTAACTTTCATTCATTTTTAGGATGCTACCAATCTCGACCGAAGACCATTTCTTCACAATTCAGCTATATGTGTAGTAATATTTATCTTATTTATCCTTATGAAGCGCGCTAGCAATCAATTGCGTATGTTGATTGCAATGACTTTCGTTGCATTTAGCACGCATCATTTACGTGATGCGACAAGGCGTGGAATATGGTTTAAATTGCCTTTTCAGGACAGCAGCAGTCCGGCAGTTCCTTATGTACTGTACATTGCGTATGTTAATATCATTCCAAGTGTGATCGTTTATCTGTTGCAAACAACGGGCGGCAGCACTGTGCCAAAAATGAAGTTAGTCGAGGTGGTGTAGATTAAGTTGGGAGAATACAATGTGATTGGAAATAGATAATTAATTTTAAATAAATCAATTTTGATATTCTATAGATGTCGTAGGCTTAATTTGTTTTTATATAATAATTTCAAAAATATCAAAATCCAGATTATTGCACATTAAAATTAATTTAGAATCTAAGCTGTGTAAAAATAATACGCTTCATGTGAGTCGCCTGTATTGCGCAAATCATCATTGATGTAGTATTTTCACTGGGAAGAGAGCATTGAAGACTTTTTCTAATTTTGATGGCATCCGTCGTGGAAAATTCCATGGAATGCAGAAACATACATTACAGTGGTCCTTAAGTGCTGAAATTCACCATCTTTTTATTCCAAAAATACAAAAAAACGCAATTTTTTATATTTTGTTCCACAATTCGCGGTTTTTTGAGAACTATGGGACAAAGTAGGATGACAACTGGTCAAAAATGATCTCCATCGAGACACTGCTGTCATTTCCAGCAATCTTTGGCTTATTTACCTGTCAATAAAACATAACTCATCAAAGCAGAAAACGGAGAACAAAAAACGGAAAAACATCACGATTGTGCAAGGAAATCCCTCTCTTCCGAGTGCTTTTTGTCGATATCTGTGTCTTGTGTTTCGTCAAAGTTACTGAACAGTTGACGCAACCAAAGGAAGTGAAACGGCACACGGTACGATTGCCATTTCTTGAGCGCGAACCAACACTACCCACCACAACGAAACAAACAAACACACATCACAATGGCGATAATCGAAAGCATTCGCCAGGCGTACTGGTTCGAAGTGCTTCCCCGGAGAACGATCCTTGCGACGGTGGTAGCAGCACTGCTGGTAAGTGTGACTCATCCTCACCCCATGGCACTAATTTGATTAAACGCAATATACAAATCCAATGCATTCCTGCCCCCTGGGACAGTTCTTCTCCGGATGGTGGATCATCATCGACACGGCATCGGTGTACCCGAAATCGTTCAACTTTTCCTACTACATCTGCGGTATCCTAGGGACGATCAGCTTCATCATGGTGAATGCTGTAACGAACGAAATGGTGAGCAGAGAGAAGGAGGGGCAGCACACAAGAGAGTGTTTTCCAGTACTAATAATCTCGTTCGTTGTGTAGCTTCACGGCGCTCCCAATTACACGGGCGGTATCATGGGCGGTAGAGGCATCAAGGTGTTTCTCTTCACCGGATTCGTGCTCGGCTTCACCTCGATCATCGCCACCATCTGGATTATGATTGCCGAGTTTACCGTGAACGAGTCGCGAACCGACAAGTACCCGGGGTACGCTCTGCTCATGCACAACGTGTTCATCTTCCTAGCCACCCTGATCTACAAGTTTGGTCCCCCGACGGAGAGCGATTATTTGGGCAATTTCTAAGATGGTCAGTCTGATGAATTGACCGCCCATCGTGCCGGATACATCCACGAATCATCCGAAACCATCAACGACGCTGGGTAAACCGTACTTTAAATAGGTGTCCTTACACCATCCACGCTTCAAATTCCTCCCCCCCATTAGTCGCGGTGATTTTTTATTGTGATTCCCGTACAGCGCGCTGGCTGGGCTGCGATAGTTCCACCCTCGGTGAGGCAGTTGCGTCGCTTCTCACATATACACACACACTCATGCGATGTCGAAAGAGGAAGTAACGTTTTGATTATTTGAAAAAAAAAACCATTTTCTTGATAAGTAAATCCTCACATCCTCGAATGTCTTATCGGTCGGTAAGGAGAGTGATCGTACAAACACGAGTGTGCTGCTGCTGCTACCGTCGATTTGAACGATCATCGATCCCTTCTTGCCTTTCGAAAACTGACTGGAGTTGCTGTCCTAGAGAATCGAAAATTTGAAGAAACGAAATGAAAAAAAAAAAACTTGCGCAGCTTCTGTATGTAAAAAAGGCAAAATATCGCTCCCCCTTATAAACCATGAACTAACCTACCACGAACAAGTAAGTGTAAACACAATAAACAAGTATCATTTATTTATATATATATACTCAAATTTGTTCACTTCTGTCAGATTTTTCACTCTTCTTTTTAACAATTTCAAACTTCAACGAAAGTAACGTTAGCAAACAACCGGAAGCCAATTGGGAAGCAGAATGAATTTGGAATTTGTTGGTGTCATGGAGGGCAAACAAAACAACAGGGGAGGGGGGAGAACCAAGTCTGCCACCTCAATGTACACCCCGAGCTGAAAGTTTCTACTTTTGCAGTATCCTTTTTTTCCATCATCTTTTTACGAACGCCCACCATCGCCCCCGATCGGACAGTTGGCTTCGTTCTGTAGGCACCATTTCGGTTGAATGCTGTTGGCCGCAATGCCCTCCTCGATTAGCCGCTCGCGGTGAAGGAGCATGCGCGCCTCGGCCATCTGCCAGCCGGCCCGCGGATTGCTCCACAGCCGCTCGGCGTGTGCGCTCAGCCGGGGCCACAGACGGTTGTCCAGCGTGTGCGTGTCGGACTGCTCCGTCCAGAGGGCGGCCTCGCCGCCCAGTATCTGCTGCGCGTACGGGCCACCGATCGCCATCAGATCGTTGTTGTACACCTTCTGCCAGCCGATGTACGGTGCGCACCAGTTGCTACCGTCCGTCACCCAGCCGGCAAAGCCACAGTCCAGGTAGAGCGCGTCGTAGTTGGACATGATCAGCCGGTAGCCTTTCTGCAGCAGATTGGCCACCTTGCTGTCGTTACCCGTCGTCCACACCTGCACGATGTACCGGTCCTTGTCCAGGTACTGCTCGAGGTAGGGTGACTCGGTCAGCTTGCTCGTCCACATCACGATCGGGCGCGGCTTACCACCGCCCGGCCCCTCCGCCACCGGGAGCGTTTTGTCCAGCCGGCGCAGGGCCTCGGTTTGGAAGTAGTTCCACAGCTTCATGAAGTCGCCCTCCTGCAGGCCCCATTCCTGCTCGCCCATCCAGCGCTGGATGCTGCCTGTTGCGTTCCAGCACCGCACCGACACCTCGTCCCCGCCCATGTGGAACAGGTCCGACCGGTTGAACATGGCGTTCATCTCCCGGTACACGTCCTCCAGGATGTCGTACACCGCGTCCTTGGTCGGATCGAGCTGACCGCACGGTGGCTCCACGCAGTAGTTCTCCCACGGCTGGTAGTTAAAGCAGGCCGTCACGCCCAGCTTCTCCCAGCCCTCGCCGACGTGGGCCGGTGCATCCAGCTCGGGCACGATGCGGATGCCGCGCTCGAGCGCGTACTGCACCAGCCGCTGGACGTCGTCCGCCGTGTACACGTCCCGCCGGCTGTACGCCCCGTAGGTGTGCAGGGTGGGGCGCGATTTGACCACCAGCGGGAAGCTCTGCGAATCCGTGATGTGCCAGTGGAACACGTTCAGCTTCACCATCGCCATGCCGTCGATCGTGCGGCGCAGCGACTCGAGATCGATGAAGTTGCGCGACGTGTCCAGGGCGAGGCCGCGGTGCGGGAAGGCCGGTGCATCGGACACCCGTGCCCGGGCTACCATCTGCAGCTCGTTCCGGATGTCGTCGTACAGTACCAGCTGGGACAGCGTTTCCAGCCCGTGCCGGGCACCGAAGAACGTTTTCGCCTCGATCGTTGCCTGCAGCTCGTCCTTGCTAGAGCCGGCCCCCACGGTAAGGGAGTAACTTTCGTCGGTTTCGTAGTTAAGCGCGAGCGAGCCATCCGTAACATTCAGCTTGATGCGCACCGCCTTGCCGCCGGGTTTGAGCGCCGCGCCCTGGGCACGCTTTTTCAGCTGGCTGCGGAAGCGGTCCCTGTTCGCTTCCCACAGACCGACGAGCTGGGACAGCTTTTCGTCCCACTGGAACCACACCTGGTCGGGGTCGATATGGGCCAGCTCGTTCTCCACCGCCAGCTGCCCGGTTGGCTGTGGCCAGAGGAGGCCCGCTCCTTCGCCGCAGAACAGCCGACATGCCGGCAGGCTGATGGCGTTCGCCGCCGGGTATGATTCCTCCGAGATGGCCGTTTTGACGCAGCGATCGTTCTTGCACTGGTAGCCCCACACGGCTTCGCTGGAAGTAGAAATCAAGGGAAAAAACCGAGGTAAAGAAAGTGAATTTAAAAGCCATTTGCAAAACGGTCGCCATCTTCGAGGCACCTCTTTCGTAAATTGTCGGCTTTTGGCAATGCGATACCAACGGCCACAATGATGGCGACCGCCGTTAGCAGTGAACCCATCAAAAAGCATTTCTGTGTAAAATTCATATCACAAACAGGAGTGAAAAAGCAAGGCAACAATCACTGATAGCTGTTCAACACTGTCAGGCTTTTGCCTGAAGTGCTCGAGGATGGAGACCATGTACGTTCGGTTTATAATTCTTTTAATTGCATTATACAGTCGAACGTTGCTGTTGCGGTGGAAGAAAGAGGACAACTTACCCCTCCGAGTGGACTCCGATTCCAGTGCAAACAAATAGAGCAAATAATGCCGTCACAAGATATTGTACTTCAGCCATCATGCAGTCGCAGCTTCGAAGACTGCTGGAGATAATCGAACAGCTGAAATTAAAAATAGATAAGATCGTATAGATGTGTTAGTTGGATTGTGGTCGATATATTGAAGCGATTGAAGGGGAACTCTAATTTGCATTTGCTAATTTCTTCCGCATAGTTCCGCACCCCACTTCTTGCCCTACCTTGATAGTTTGTAAAAAGGCGGTACTATACTACAACAAACTTTCACTTCTTGCCCGTTCACTCCCCCTCTCTATGTGTTGTTTGGTGCAATTGGAAAGACTCGTTGGTGCCTTGGTGGTTAACGAACCTTAATCGGTGTACTGTGTGTGCGTCCCGTGGCACCTACGAGGGTCACCAACTTCCGACGGTTCGCTGATCGCGAATGATGTGGGAGTCAATTCGGGGAACTGATTTTTATTGGAACCGTCTTCTTGTTACCGCCGGTCTTCGCATTCTTACCCGGATCTGCTGGCCGGTTTTCGGTAGGCACCCACTTTGCCTTTCCTTCGCACCCGATTACGTACCGTCAGAGCAGGTAAACCCGTAGACGACCAAAAAAACCGGTTCTGGATGGGTTGATGGGTTGATTCGGGCAATGTCCTGATTATTTCATCTTCTGCACCATCCCCCACTTGTGTGGCGAGTTGGATGGTTCTATACACTACTTGAAATTTGTGTTTGTGTTTTTTTTCTTCCCTTGGATAGGGACGCAGGGACGGAACTGTGGAAAAAAACGGAACCACAAAGGGTAAACAACGCCAGCTGCTGGGCCGTGTGCTCGCGCAATGCAGTGATTTTGTGATGGAAGGCACGGCATCAAGGCAAACAATGAGTTTGTTTATGAAGGTTACACGAGAGAATGGCAAATACAAGAGAGGGAGAGGGAGAAAGCGATATAAAATCTGAGAATTTGGACACAGAAAGCGTTCAAAACTAGGGGTTTACTAAAAAACCTAAATGTTGTGTTTTTGCAAGACACCAGAAAGATAGTTTCTACTGAATAGTGTAAGTAACATTTCAAACGCAATTTCAAAAATTAAAAATAATCGTTATTTCTCTGCTTTGCGAGAATTTGCGAGAGCAAAATCCAAAGAGAGCGATTTGCTTGCTGAGAGAGAGAGAGATAGCGAGAGAGAGAAAGAGAGAGAGAGAGAGAGCACGCGCCAGCTGTCATATTTTGACAGCAGAAGTTTTGTGCTTTGTTTACGTCTGCATTTGCCACTGGTGCTGCAGCGTTCGGATTGAAATTTTATCATAATCAACGAATTAAAAGTGTGATACATTCCTGAACCATCCGTAATTCTGTATTCCAAAGACAAACGCACCGCCTCACGATGGATCCCGCCCTGTTGCGCGAACGAGAGGCCTTCAAACGGCGGGCGATGGCAACGCCAACGTAAGTTTCGGTGCTTTGTTTGTGCTACGGTGGCAAGCAATGGTTCTTCCCGAAGGCTCGTTTTTTATCCTTTTTCCGTTATCCAACATGATTTCAGCGTTGAGAAGAAGGCAAAAACGGAAAGCTCGTTTGCCGCACCGAAGGATATCAAGAAGCCAAGGCCCGCCAGTGCCGCACCGAAGATCGATGCCACCAAGTATGGAAGGGTGCTGTGGAAGGGTAGTGGGACGATTCGATGAATACGTTTTTGGCTAATGATTGTGGTTTTTCCTTCCTTCAAGTTACAAAACTATGTCTGGTAGCTCCCAGTATCGCTTCGGTGTGCTGGCAAAGATCGTGAAGCACATGCGCACCCGTCATCAGGAAGGCGATGATCATCCGCTAACGCTGGACGAAATCCTGGACGAGACCAACCAGCTCGATATCGGATCGTCGGTGAAAACGGTACGTGAGGGGTTGAGTTTCTGCCCGTAAACAAAACATTATACAATTTCCCTTATTTATTGTACGTACCTCTTTTGCGTTCAAACAGTGGCTCCAAGGGGAAGCGTTGCGAAACAATCCAAAGATCGAAGTGACGCCCGATGGCCGGTTTCTGTTCAAGTCGGTGTTTAAAATCAAAGACGGCAAAAGCTTGATGCGCCTGCTGAAGCAGCACGATCTCAAGGGGCTGGGCGGGGTGCTGCTAGACGATGTGCAGGAATCGCTGCCGCACTGTGATAAGGTGCTGAAAAATCGAGCATCGGAAATCATTTTCATTACGCGCCCGAACGATAAGAAGAAGATCTTGTTCTACAACGACCGGACGGCCAACTTCCAGGTGGACGAGGATTTCCAGAAGTTGTGGCGCGCGGTAACGGTGGACGCCATGGACGATGCGAAGATCGACGAGTACCTGGAGAAGCAGGGCATCCGGTCGATGCAGGACCATGGGCCGAAGAAGCCGCTGCTGCCGAAGCGTAAGAAGCTGGCCAACAAGAAGCGCCAGTTCAAGAAGCCGCGCGACAACGAACATTTGGCCGACGTGCTGGAGACGTACGAGGACAACACGCTGACGCAGTCGAACGCGGTGCAGGAAATCAAGCAAAACAATTGATGAGCAGGGGATGGGTTACCTTTTTTTATAAACTAGATAAATGTATTGTGAATTTAATGACAGAAATGAAATACAAACAATTATAATGAAATATGAACTCAAAATGGCCTTTATGATACCGTGAAGAGATATGTAAAATAGCTTAGTTTCGTCAGAATGGCCCTAACAGGCCGCAATTGATTTACATGATCTGTATTCTTCTTCTTCTTCTTCTTCTTCTTCGTTGGCACAATAACGGTTGTCGGTCAAGGTCTGGGGCTGTACCACTAGTGGGCTTGGCTATCAGTGACTTATTATGCTTCGTATGAGGGACACGGGCCATTCGGGTCTTGTAACCCATGATCGGCATGTTGTTAGGTCGTATGAGTTGATGACTTTATCACGGGACCGGTCCATGATCTGTTTTGCAATGGAAATAACAAAACAATTGCGAACACCATACTTCATGTGTTGTATTACACAAGCACAAGGCAATTTAGTCTCACTCAATTGTACATCTAAAAAACGTTACAAAAAAAAAACTATAAGTACAATGCGTACACGGGATGCACTTATTTAGCACACGCCCATTACGTGCACTAGCTAAAACCTGTTCCCACATCGCACACTCGCTACTACTACGCGTTACTGTTTGTCCTTGGCGGCATGTACGAGTATGTACATCAGTACCGCATACAGTACCCGCCGGTCGCAGGTCAACAACAAATCAAGCATGGCAGTTTCAAGGGAAGGCTGATATATTTCTAGTCCACCGATTCACCACATTAATACAATTAAAAAAAAATCAGTAACACATATGCACTTTGAAGATCAACCACTTAATCAGTTAATCAACGTCCAACTTTCGGAAGCTGCCGATCATTCCCTCATCGCCGCCCGGCTTGGTTTGACTTTTCACCAGTAAACAACACTTTTCGTCCACCTTCATATCGTCCAGCGCTAGGATGATGTTTCGGCAACGGTCGAACGATTCTCTCATCTGGCGCTTCAAGTCTATCGGCTCTTGCTTCCCACCGTAGTACTCCTTTGGCAGCAGGGACAGCAGGTTGCAATTGCCAGCAAATTCATCCATCGATCGGTAACACTGGATCAGAGACAGCGGGGTTTGAAGAAATGAAATATTAAAACTTAATTTGAAAAATAACGACACCCTTTACCTTTAGCCGACTGCGCAGCTTCTCACTGCAGCAGCTCATGATCCACTCGCCGACGGCTGCGCCAAACAGTGGCAAATTCACCACGTGCACCTCCTTCACGCGCAGCGGAAGCGCCTTCGTTACGCAGTCGATGTAGTTCTTAATTTCCGTCAGTGACCACTGGGCGAATGCACGCATCGGCACATTGGTTTCGTCAAACACACACACCAGGCCGGCAATTTGGTTCAGCTCGTCGTGGCAAATGGTCTCAAACACCATCGTGAAGAACCGGATCTGATCCGTCACTTCAAACCGATCGATGTCCAGGTTGGCGTAGCGCACCAGATACACCGCACGGCCCAGCTCATCGCGCCCAAGCGGCACCACAAACTCGCTGTCGATCATGACCTGCACCCACGGTTCGGCCGTGTCCAGCTTGCTGTACCAGGCGGGGAACCGCTGGCGCGATACGAGATACCGCTCGAGCGTTTCGCACGCCGCCAGGTGGGAAAACTTGCGCACACGCAGAAAGCGCAACAGAAAGCTGGCATCGGTGCGGCACGTGTGGATGGCGGGATTCTTCGCAATCCAATCGCGCATCTGCTCCAGCGCCTGTTCGACGATGGCCGGTTCTTCGCGCAGCTCATCGGCCGCAATTTGGCGATGCAGTGCCGAGTCGGCCGGTTGATATAGGTCGTACTTTTCCGGACACTTTTCTACACACGGTGCACCGAGCGGTACGGTCGTCATGTTGCGTCCGTTTTACACAGTGCGACCAATCGCTGGGAATGACGACGAGATACTGATGCGAGCGAGCTTTAGCAGGGTACATTGGGGAGTGAGTGAGTTTGAGTAGTTTATACGGCCGCGCGTATGGCCGTACAAACTATGTACGCATCGGCTGTAGACGGAGACGCTGGCCTTCATTACACACCGTTGGAGGCTGTAGATAGCGGCGGGTAACCACGCACCGAAGTAGGCAATCTGAGAAGGGAGTTTTAATTCACACCAATCTATGTGTACAATAAAGACGGCAATCTGATTTATATTGCTTGTATAGATAGATGTGTGATGTAGAAACATTTTCCGGAGCTTAAGATTTTATTTGAATTTAGTTGTTATTAAAATCTTGGAATAATACTGATCATTCAACCCAATCGATCGCCAAAAGATAACAGAACAGACAACTCTGTCGCCATCGAATGTCCCAACTGGTCAGAATTAGGTCTGCTGTCTAGAACCACCGAAAGATTACTATCTTCGTTTAGAGAAATCTTAGTTATCTATAGCACCTTTTTGTCGGTTTTGTTCATAAAATAGAACCGAACAGATTTTGTCTGATTCCAAAAGGGTCTATATCTGAGAAGTTCCTGTGAGGATCGTATAAAGAACTGAATGTCCGGTTACGTGTAGAACAGCGTAGTCAACCAGTCAGAAATCATTTGGCAAGCCTCAATTTAGGGGCAAGCGGTAGGTGGTAGAGGAAGCGTTACATTTGGAGCGGAGCTTTTAATAGTCTTCGTTCAAGTAAGATCCATAGCAATAATAGGGGATTTTTCAAAGTTAGAAATGTATGTCTTTAATGGAATATACAAGTTTATTTTGGCAATTTTAATCTACAATAATTTGCAATTAGAAACGGACGAACTCATCCGTGTTGGCGGTCGTCTGGAAAAATCGAACACTGCGTCCAAGCATGTGCTGATAGTGCCTGTAGGTCATCCGTTGACCAGTTTTTTGCTGTTGGATCATGCCGGTCCCTGATCTAGCTAGGGATGCTGATGTTGAGTATACGGTCGTCAATCAAACTGCATAATCGGCTTTCCAACAAGTGGGTCAAAAGATGTGGCTCAAATTCTGAAATGCAGTTTTAATCGAATGACTAATGCGAGATATCCCCATAAATCCCCATTTTATAAATTGATGAATTCATTTTTTATTATTCTCCAAAACTTGTTTTAAAACATGCAACCATTCCTTAAAACACCTCTAATTCATGGTTAAACGTTTAAACATGGCACCGGCTGCAATCTCATCCGGCGTAGTGCCCTCAAAGTTCCACCGCGACGAATAGTAATCCAAATCGATCTCCATCTGATCCAGCCCGAGCACCACCTCACGCTGATCCTCCATACGTTTCCACAGAGCCCGATTTGCCAGCTCCAGATCGACCGTTCCGCCGTACAATGCAGGCTTTAAGGGAGCTTCAAAATACTTTTCCATCTCAGCTGCCGTTGAAAAGCACTGTGTGAAAAGCACATGATATTTGGAGTGAGAGCTGGAAAAAGCCCGTTAAGTTTGCAATAAACGAAATCGTTAAATACTTACGCTTATTTTTTCCCGCATCTTCGGGTTCGCGAACGACAGAAACGTATCGATAACGGAGCTACCATACTTTGGCAGACCCGCCGAATGAATGTCCGCATACCGGACGGGGTACGTGTGGCTGTACGCATCCATCATGATCTTCAAATCGGTCGTACTCCACTTCTCAAAGTTGGCCACCGTGCTGCCCTCAAAGTCGATCAGAACGTGGCATCCGCCAACCTGGAACTCCTCGCACTCGAGCATCGTCTCCATGACCAGCGCCATAAAGCGTGCATCCTGTGCGGGGCTGTGCTTTTCACCATCGAAGCGACTGAAGCGCGAAAATCCCACCATCCGTCCCGCAGCGTCCCAGCCGAGCAACGTGAACGTACCGCTGTGGAAAATTTCCTTCATGGTCGATTCAGTGCAGTCAAGATTTTTGAACCAACTTGGATACAGCTCGCGAACGGTAAGATAGCGCTCCAGCGCCTCACACGCCATCGGTACGGAGAACTGACGGAAGCGAAGGAATCGGAGCAAGAACTTGGCATCCGTGCGACATTTGAAGATGTAAGGGTTTTCCGCGATCCAGTGGCGCATCTCGGTAAGAGCTTTCTCACGTACGCAATCATCTTCTCGGAGTTCCTCTTTGGCCAGCTCACGGTACAGAGCTGGCAGAGTGAACTTGTACTCGTCGTACTCCTTGGGGCTTTTGTTAACCGAGTAAGGCGCGTGAGATGGGGCCATTTTTGAGGATCGATTTTGAAAACACTTCACCAAGGTGCCAAGGTGTGAACGATACTGGTCGTGTATGGGATGCAACCGTTTGGAGGTAAGCTCCCGAATGGTTTGGATTTGTGGTGGAAATAATTATCACTTTTGTTGTATGATGCCGTTTGACCTCAAAATGAGATAATTGCAAGTGAGATCAGTGTACAGCTTATCAATTGCGAATTTTCATCAAATCCTGCATTCTTATAGATTCAAGTTTTTTTTTTAATTCAATTTGTCTTATTTTTATTGGTGTATAAAAATTTTTGAAAATACATTTGGTAGCATAGTTTCTAATGGTCTACGCGTCTTTTGGTTTCCTGCTCTTTAGAGTGTTTACTCATTGATTTGGCAGTAGCCTTTCTAAGGTTTGTGAGGTATTTTCAGTGATTCTGAATTTTAGCTTTTAGCTATTTGAACGCAGGGGAAGCCCTCATTTTATAGATTCAAGTAGGGCTGTAATATGTAGAATGTTTAATCGAATGTCATTGTACAAAGGAGAAAATAAATAAATCGACATAATTTAAAAAAAAATAAAAAACCGGCTTGAAATGACAAGCTTACACTCATTGACTCAGACAACCCATCAATATTATCGAGGTCAACGATATCCATAAAAATCTGAGGACTTTCTGAGAACAATCAGGCTAGAAAAATAAGAAATTTTAACACTCCATTCATGAAAATGAAAAGAAGAAATATTTTTTCAAAATCTTTGCCAGTTGGGAGTCAAAGGTTGTCCGTGCTTGTAGGTATAGAACGCATTTAACAATTAATTCACCGTTCGTCAATTACAGCCGGAACTATTCTAAACGGAAAATACAATACTATATACAGCGGAAAAAATCTAAAAATTTACCCAAATCTTGGGTATACTTCCTATTAGCTTGGCCTTGCTTCCTATTGATCTACGCCAGATCTGAATAAAACATCTGAAGGGATAACATGTACCAAGAATTGTTAATTTTCTGATTAATAAAATACATGAAGATTAATGAAATAATACATTTATTTCTTTTAAATAAAATGCTTCTTCAAAAACATTCCTCGAAGTGAGACACCTAATAATTCAGAACATTTTTATTTATTAATTCCTATCGAAAGCGTTGTCATGTTTAATTTCTCAATTTCGAATATAAACTTTACCTCTGAAGCACCTCAGAAGAATACTATTGACATTGTACATCGGGATACAAACAGTTACAATGCTTCGGAAATTGTCTCATTTGATGTTCAATTGTTCCAACATAGCTCCTGCAGTTGCCGCCTCAGGCAAAACTTCCTCCGCATCCCAAACCGACGTATAATGGTCCACATCAATCGCCATGCCATCGAGCCCGAGCACGATCTCTCGCTGCTCTTCGATGCGCTTGCGGAACGAACGGTTGAGCTCCTCGAAGTCTACCGTGCCACCGTAAGTGGTCGGTTTGCAGACAGGCTCTAATCGTTTCTCAAGCTCCTCGATCGTTGGATAGCACTGAAAGATAATAATACCAGCAAAGTGTTAACAAACAGCGATCAAAAAAATCAACCACCCGGTACTCTTCGTCGCTTACGTTGATCTTTTCTCGCAGCTTTGGGTTAGCGAACGAAAGAAACGTCTCAATAATTGGTACGGCCTGCTTCGGTAGCTTTGCTCCGTGAATTTCACCATACCGCAAAGGGTACGAGCGGCTGAACACGTCCATCATGATCTTCAGCTCGCTCGTGCTCCACTTGTCAAAGTGTCCGACGGTGCAGCCCCGATAGTCGACAAACACCTGACAGCCACCGATCTGGAACTCTTCCCACTCGAGCACCGTCTCCAGTATCAGTGCCATGTACCGAGCGTCCTGCGACGGGCTATGCTTTTCGATGTTGAACCGACCGAATCGAATAAGGAACGCCGCCCGGCCCGCACTGTCCTGGCCGATGTAGGTGAATGGTTCGTAGTCTAATATTTCCTGCATGATGGGATCGTTACAGTCCAGCTTCTTGAACCAGCCCGGGTACAGCTCGCGAACGGTTAGATAGCGCTCCAGCGCCTCACACGCCATCGGTACGGAGAACTGACGGAAGCGCAGGAATCGGAGCAAGAACTTGGCATCCGTGCGGCACTTAAAAATGTAAGGGTTTTCCGCAATCCAGTGGCGCATCTCGGTGAGGGCCTTTTCACGCACGACATCATCTTCCCGGAGCTCCTCTTTGGCTACTTCACGGTACAGTGCTGGAAGAGTAAACTTGTACTCGTCATACTCCTTGGGACACTTGTCCACTGCAAAGGGAAGTTGATTAGCTGCCATGGCTTCGGGACAAGTGAACACGTTGGCGGTAGAAGTGAAACTGTTAAATTATTCGAACAAGCGAAAGACAAATCGATGTGGTTTATGGTAGCTTTTGCAGGTTTTGAAACATTGGACATTGGAAGAAAGAGAAAACGCCAAATTATCAATAAGGAGATAAAGTAAACAAACAAAATGTTTGTGTGTTTGTTTATGCGATAATGTAGTTTCATTATGGGTAACGGAATCCGGGAGCATCAAACAGCATTATCAGTACCGAAAGGCAAAGAAACTGCAGGAACAATGCAGGGCTACCAAAATCATATGTTTCTTGTTAATTCTACTGCGCGTGTATTTATGTTCTTATCACACAACGCCGCACATTGATAAGTCATAAACACCTTCAACAACTTTTTGTGCATGATAGCAGCAGCCAAAATATGGACCAAAAAATGCACCTATGCATTGATAAGCAAGACTGTTGACCCTTGCCAAATGCAACTCCAATCTGCCGTGTTGCGTCTGTAATCGCAGCTCCCGGTCATTGGGTCAAGTTGTTTCGCGAATGTGTGAGATTTTGGTTTAGTTTGAAACTTAATGTAATAACAGGTAACGTAGGCGCCTTGGTTCAGTTTCGTTTCGGACAGCAGAGGAATTACATCGCACCCACAAGAAACACCAGAAACGGTACATCAACATGTCGAAGTTTGCGGCCTATCCGGTGGACAAGAACGTGAAGTCGTACGACGAGTACAAGTTTACGCTGCCGGAGGTGTACCGCGAGCTGGCGAAGGACGAACTCCGCGAGGATGATGTGGTGCGTACCAAAGCGCTGGCGGAGATGCGCCAGTGGATCGTGAACAATCCACACATCCGCAAGTGCCGTATGGATTCGAAGTTCTTGCTGCGTTTCCTGCGCTTCCGCCAGTTCTCCGTACCGATGGCGTGTGAGGCGCTGGAGCAATACCTGACGATGCGCGAGATGTATCCGAGCTGGTTCAAGAACCTGGACACGAGCAACGACAAGATGAAGGAACTGTTCAACTGTGGTGCGACCTCGATCATGGGCCAGGACAGCAATGGCCGTACGGTGGTGTTCTTCCGCATCGCTCGCTTTGTGCCGGAGATGTTCGAACCGCCGGTCGGTGGCATTTTCATTGCACTGCTGATCGAAGCGATGCTCGAGTGGGAAGAGGTTCAGATCGGTGGTTTGCAGGTGATGGTGGACTACACCGACATGGATCTGAAGCTGTTCGAGAAGTGGGGCTCGTCGGAGTTGAAGCTCATCATGGAAGCGTATACGCGCTGGTACCCGATGCGCTACAACGATACGCACGCGGCCAAGCTGCCCAAGAAGGCGCTGCCAGTGATTGAGAAGATTCTGTCCTTCACCAATCCGAAGATTCGGGAGCGCATTAACGTAAGGAAACACGGAGTGAAAATGGTGATAAAAGACGTACGTTCAGAGATGGTAAAAACATATTTTTCTTTTAACAGTGCTACGCTAACGTCTCCGAGATGGAGAAGCACTTCGAACCATCGATGGCACCGAAGGGCTACGGTGGCAACGTAGATCTGGACGGGGAGCTTAATCCGGCAATGTGGAAACGCATTGAGCAGCAGCGAGATGTCATCCTGGGACTGGATCGCATGGAGATCGATTACGATTACTATGCACCGATCTGGGACCAGCAGAACGCGGGCCTGCTCGGTGAGACCCCATCTGCTTGAGGGAGAATAGCTTGCGCAAGAATAAAACGCTAACATTCTATTATTTTTTGGATTTGTTGTTGTTGCTGTTTGATATCATATTTTGAGATTTTTACATAGAGTAACTATTAGTAACGTGTGGATGCGATCGGTAGTCCGTTCACACGCACATCGTCTGTATCTTGATAAGCTGTAATTGCTTCATTCTCTAACACCATAGCATTAGGAGCTGCTTTACGTGAGCAGTACCTTCATTAAATTCTAATTATTGTCACGTCACTACACACTC
The DNA here is from genome assembly GCF_017562075.2 of Anopheles merus. Classification (NCBI taxonomy): domain Eukaryota; kingdom Metazoa; phylum Arthropoda; class Insecta; order Diptera; family Culicidae; genus Anopheles; species Anopheles merus. The sequence continues at coordinate 20,052,778 of NC_054083.1, forward strand.
TTGTGTCACTACACTTGTGATGAAAAGGGAAGAAATTGTTAGAGAAATAATTCGCTTTTACATGGATAAATTTTACTAAATCACAGAACAAAAGACAATTCATACTTTACTTACTTACTTATCGGGCGCTACAACAGCTTTGTGGTCTTGGTCTGCCTCAAGAGTGTCCAAAACCACTCATAGTCTCGACTGCCAAAAAGATCAAATCATATTTATCTAAAATCTTCGAATCGTTTCACCCCATAATTGAAGAACAAACTAAACAAACGGAAGTCTTATTATGTTTGGCTAAATTTTTATTATTTTCATGGCTTTTCAATTGATACCCTGAATCCGCCGCTCTTTACTGGCATACTTGTGGAGCGCTTTGTGGCATGACGTTGATTTTGAATTTTGAAATTACACAGTGGCGGATTTAGGGTATCGGGGGCCTTAGGCCGTAAGATGATTTGAGGCCCCCTGTAGATGGTGAGCGGGGTTAGGAGATTCAACAGTTTACAATACTAGTAGGTGTTGTTAGTTTTCAACTGAAACCATAATATTTCCCAAGATCCTAGTGAAAGATCGTCAACCACCACGCCGGTCTGGTGGTACAATCGTCAATTCGTACGACTTTACAACTCGCCCGTCATGGGTTCAAGCCCCGAATATACCGCGCCCGTACGTAGGACTGACTATCCTACTATGGTAGCAATAAGTCACTGAAAGCCAAGCCCACTTCACTAGTGGGTACAGTCAAGCCTTGACCGACAACGGTTGTTGTGCCAAAGAAGAAGAAGAAAAAATGAAAGATAGTGAAAATTGTTTCCATATCAAGATTAGATCAGTTTTCCAAAATATCATGATTTGTTAGGTTTGCGAAGTTATTGAAAATAGGAAAAAATAACTAGTAGAGACATTTGTACCAGCAACCATTGTGTATTTTGAATGAATCAGGAAATATGCTGTGTTGTTTAACTCGACAATTATACACTAGGTTAGTAGCCTCTAAAAATCATAAAAATCACGTTAACACTTAATTCACCAATGCTCAAGTATCATAATCGTTCACCAAGTATACTTTATGATAGACATTTAATCCACATCAAGCTTTCTAAAGGTTCCCATCGCTCCACTATCTATTTCGTTCTCGGGCGCTTCGTGGTGTTTCCAGAGTGAAGTATAATTCGTCGTATCAATATCCATTTCATCCAACGCCAGCAGCACCTGCCGTCTGTCCTCTAAATGATCCTGGAACCGTTGATTGAACTCCTGCAAATCACAGACACCGCCCCACTCCTTGGGTAAAAGTGTCGATTCGCATCGCTTTGCCATTTCCTCGACGCTGTTGTGACACTGAAATAAAATGCACGATTATTTTCAATCACTTGGCTGTACGTTTCATAACACTCACTGTGATGCGATCCTTTAACTTTGGGCTAGCGAACGTCAGCAGCAAGTTTAGTAACGAAACAGCAAACTTAGGAAACTTGGCACCATGCACCTCACGGATCCGTATCGGGTACGAGCGGTTGATCGCATCCATAAACACCTTCATGTCCGAAACGCCCCAAATGCCGTAGTGCTTTAACACTGAGCCAGTATAATCGATCAGCACCCGAAAGCCACCGATCTGTAGCTCTTCACACTCGAGCAGGGTCTCGATCAGCAGCACCGTAAAGCGACCTTCCTGCAGTGAGCTAAACTTGTCCACATTGAAACGGGCAAACCGGAAGAGGATCACCGTCCTGCCCTCGGCATCTTGGCCGAGCTTCGTAAACACACCGTCCTGAAGCATTTCTCGCATTGCGGGATCATTGCAATCAAGATTCTTAAACCACTGCGGAAAGGTCTCACGCATCGCAAGGTATCGCTCCAGCGCCTCACACGCCATCGGTACGGAGTACTTTCGGAAGCGCAAAAAGCGCAACAGAAACGACGCATCCGTTCGGCACTTGCGTATGTACGGATGTTTGGCAATCCACTCCCTCATCTGCGTCAACGATTGCTCCCGAATCTCGTCGTCCTCGCGGAGCTCATCCTTTGCTAGTTTGCGGTACAGGTCGGGCAGGGTAAACTCATACTGATCGTAACTTTGCGGGCACTTCTCAACCGAGTAGAGCTTTTCCATCGTGACAAAACAGGCTGCTTTACTATATCGTAGCTCGATCGATACTGAAACGAAGCTCAGCATCATCTATCGTGATCGTTGAAATCTCTTGGGAACCAGTTGTTCACGCGATAATTACACTCAATGCTTACTACCAACCAACGCACGTGTTAGTAACGCATGTAAGCGAGCAGTAGGTATACCAGTAGGTATTATAATGCTCTGTACTGTATTTGCTTCATGCAAATGAGTGCATGTAGTAGTGAGTGTACCAATAGTGACAGATCAAGGAGAACAATAATGGATGAGAGTTTGTAGTGAGTTCATTCTGTTAGTAACTAATTTAGTGTTTATTGACACTGATCGTAAGGCTACTATGGCTCTGTGAGTAACCTGTGGTAACTAACCTGTTGTGGATAAAAATCCCAATAAGTCATATATAATTGGACCTAATCAATAGACTAAGACAGACAGCATAGAAGTACCCACAACTTCCAAAGACCATGATCTGGGAATAAGTAAAGTTTATTCCCTTGGTGCTTCGATATCACTCGTTCTACAGAATGTTCGATGCATGTCTGTATTTATCCGCTAATCGCAAAAAATAGTAAAATTTCCTCTCTATCTCAATGTTCATTATAATTGACTAATTAATTGTGTTGCTAGTGCGACCAGAGCCACTCGCATGAAGGTACTTCGTCTTGGTCGCATTGATCATCAATGCAATTCTTGCTGTTGTGCATTTTTGTCAAATGTAATTCTTATCATTTTCCACAGTCTCATTTATCTTCATCAACTGTTAGAAAAGATTTGCATACTTCAATTTCAAACAAATAAACAAAAGTTTTAGCACAAAAATACGAATGGATTTATTATAACTCTATCCCATTTCTTGTGATCTTACAACCTACAATCTTTACCCTTGTATTCGGACAACTAATCCACATTCAGCTTTCGGAAGCTGCCGGCCACACCGCCCTCGACCTCATTTTCCACCAAGTTCGTTTGGCTCCACAGCGAAGAGTAGTGTGCTACATCGATATCCATATCATCCAGCGCCAGTATCACGTTCCGACGATCCTCGAGATGTTTCAAAAATTTGCGCCCCATCTCCTCCGTATCCAGCTCACCGCCGTACGACTGTGGCAGAAGCGAAGGTTCGAACTTTCCCTTCATCTCCAGCACCGTATTGTGACACTGTAAAGGTAGAAAGAAACCCAAGGCAAGCAACCACAGCAAGTTAGAACAGGCCCTTTCACACACCCGCCAAACGCACCACCAACACATTCACTTACAACTATTCGTTCCTTCAATTTGGGACTGGCGAACGTTAGCAGCAGGTTCAGAATCGAAACAGCAAACTTGGGAAACTTGGCACCATTAATCTCGCGGAACCGTATAGGGTACGAGCGGTTGATCGCATCCATGAAGATCTTCATGTCGGAGACGCCCCACATACCGTAGTGCTTCATGACGGTGTCGGTGAAGTCTAGCATCACCCGGAAGCCACCGATCTGTAGCTCTTCCCACTCGAGCAGTGACTCAATCAGCAGCGCCACCAGCCGGCCCTGCTCCAGCGGTCCGAACTTGTCCACGTTCAGCAGCTTCACGCGGAACAGGATCACCATTCGGCCCTCCGAATCTTGTCCCAGCTTCGTGCACACACCGTCCTCGAACAGCTCTCGCATTGCCGGATCGTTGCAGTCCAGCTTCTTAAACCACGTAGGAAACGTTTCGCGCATCGCAAGGTATCGCTCCAGCGCCTCACACGCCATCGGTACGGAGTACTTTCGGAAGCGCAAAAAGCGCAACAGAAACGACGCATCCGTACGGCACTTGCGAATATACGGATGTTTGGCAATCCACTCCCGCATCTGCGTCAACGATTGCTCCCGAATCTCGTCATCCTCACGGAGCTCATCCTTTGCCATCTTGCGGTACAGGTCGGGCAGGGTAAACTCATACTGATCGTACGTTTGGGGACGTTTCTCGACGGAATAGTTGTTGGAGCTCGCCGGGGGAGACATCTTTAACTGCCGAGCTTTATCGCGATGTAGCTGCGTTGCTGTCCAACTGGACACTAACAGTGGCGTTCTTTCCAACACAGTGCGTTACAGCATCTCTCGCTAAACGTAGGTTTCAATGTCATTAAACTGTCCTGTTCTATCGCCTACGGCAAAAAATTACTCATCTTGCACCGTGCGAGTGAGCGGGTTAGCACGAAAACCGAAACACCACCACCTTCGTACGGCTCCATACACGTTATTAGATTACGATGATCATGACGATACAGGCGGGTAGAACGCCAGAACCTCACACAACCATGGACTTTGAGGGCTGAGAGACTGATCAATGCTATTGCATGAGTAAGGCATCCCCCGGCCGATCTGCCCCGGGCGTACAGGGACGGCGGCGCTATCGGGTTGTCTAGGCCAAGCCGACGCGACACTGACATTGTGGTTGCGGGTGCGATGGTTGCACACTACACACGCTAACTCAAGGGGAAGCGTTTAATCGATCGAGCGCAAGATAATTGTCGGCTGCAATGGGATCGTGTGCGTCCGGCGTGCGTACCAACGTGCATTCCCACACGCTATCGACCGATGTAACCTGCTGTAACGTTCGGATGACCTGAACTAATTGCTCTCGGTGGGTTTAGAATATTATATCTGGATCAAAGAGCGCTGTATTGGAGAGAACGAAGGAGAGAGAGTATAAGAGCGGGTTATTTTGTCTGATGTTTGGAGTAGGAACAGCAACACAACAATTGCCGCAGGAAAAGGTAAGAAAATTTTGTTAATTATTCGGTATATTTCGTTAGATGATAGGTTAAAATAAATGAGAGTAGAAAAAACACACGCACACTTGAGTTGCCGGCTGTGTACTCAGGTGTCGGCGCGATCAGCATCACTCTCGCTGGAAGATGCAGGCAGTTAGAGCAGTGTTTCTTAAAGTGATCGTCGGTGAGTGGAAAGACGCAACCCATCTACCAGAGGTATTTTTACTCTTTTCTACCTTTCTCTTACTGACCTTTAAAAATGCTTGGATCACACATCACCCATTTCAATGATGTTTTTTTACGTTTTTGTCTACATCATTTTACGCACCATGTTTTTCGTGAAGCGATGCATTCGTTTTATATTGTAACAATCTTCCGACATTTGTGTGTACATTAAAACATTACGAAGAAAGTTGCAGGACGCAACAGTTAGTTTTAATAAAAAGTGTTTTAACACGATTTTAGGGGTTATCCATAAACTACGTATGTTGCTATACGGTGGTGGTAAGTTTTATCGAGGGATGTTTTTAATCAATCTGAGCCTAATAGATTTAAAAAATGTGAAAATTACACTAATTAGTAATCCGATCATAAAACTAATCTTCTATTTTCACAACAATGCAAAAATTGCATACAAAGAATGGGTTTTAAATGAATTATGGCATAAGATCGCAAAGTAAACTAGCACTCTTTCGTTAATCTTAAATAATGAAAAGCTACTACCAAGTTTAAGCTCTTTAATTATAATTGAACCATGTTCCATCGGATTAAATATTGAACATTGTTTTATTGAACATTGTGTGGTGCACTTTTTATTTGATAGCATATTACATATTCAGATTCGTGTCTCAAAAGCGGTGTAAATCACACAAAATACACACAAAGTGATTGGGATGTTCCATACTGTAGTATAATTACTTAGTAAAAACGTCTATTATACCATATAGCTTTCGCTATTCCAACTTAAACGACAGCAAAATGCCTCAGGTTAATCAACTATCCCACGATGACCTAACCAACATATCTATCCCATCCAACAGGTAATCAATGGGTACATGCACACGTACCCTACATGCGCAGATACGATCAAATACATGTAGCATTGTGAGTTTGTGTTTGTGATGATTCTAGATACATCATCACCTTTGAATAATTAATTTATCAGTAGTACCGGAATAGTACCGCGTGTACTAACACACGATACCTTATGTAATCCAATTATCTTTCAATCTCAGCAGCTCAGTTCTCTGTTGTGTATGAGTAGAGTATTTACGTAGCTATGAAGCATCGAATCCGTTAGATTAATCAATCTCCATCCCAAACTCCACATCCCCTTCATCCGACTGACGCCAAAGATGAGCGTACGGTTCCACCTCGATTTCCATCCGATCGAGTAGCAGCAGCGTGTCCCGTTTGTCCGCCAACCGTCGCTTTAAGTTGTCCGTGATCTCTTCCGGGCACGACTTGCCACCGTACTCCACCGGCAGCAGGTCCTGGTCGACACACTTCAGCACCTCATCCATGCTGGCGTGGAACTGAAATGACACGAATTTAGTTAAACTTGATCATTTACTTCAATTCCCCCAAATCCATGTTCGTGTCCATCCGGTCTACTCACGAAAATACGCTTGCGCAGCTCTTCGGCGGCAAAGCTCAGTACCAGATTGCCCAGCGCCTGGCCGATGCGGGGCAGCCGCACAATGTGCACCTCTTTCACCCGCACCGGCAGCGCGTGCACGAGACAGTCCATGAAGTTCCGGATGTCGGACAGCTTGAAGCAGACAAAGTGTCCCATGGTGGCACCGTCGCAGTCAATGATCGCCACACCACCCGCAATCTGCAGCTCCACATCGTCAAAGAACGCCTCGAACAGCATGTGCTGCAGCCGGCCGAGATGGTAGCAGTTGAAGCGGGCCACATCGTAGCAGCGAACTTTCACCAAAGCCACCATGCGGCCGGACCGGTCCAGCCCGAGCGGCAGGCAGCCGCGCACGTTCTCCACCAGCTCGCGCATGTACCGATCGGATGGGTCGAGATTTTCGTACCAAATGCGAAACAGCTGGCGCATAGTGAGATAGCGCACGAGCGTGGTTTGTGCGGCCTGCACATCGTACGCACGGGCACGCAGAAATCGCAACAGAAACAGCGCGTCCGTGCGACATCTGCGTATGTGGGGGTGGGTGGCGATCCATTCGCGCAGCAGGCGCAGTGACTCCACGCGTCGTACGTCCGTTTCGCCCAGCTCCTGGAGGGCGATCGTACGGTGCGACTCCGGCGGACTGATGTCGTTTGCCTCGTACCGGGAAGGACACTTGTCCACGGACAGTGCCGTAGCGGTGACGCCCGAACCAGAAGCCATCGTCGATCGGTGGTGGCCAGTGGGAAACTGAACGAGCTGGCAGTGCCCAACGGTGCATTGGCGCTACTAGCACGCTGCACGCTTCGCTGCAAACGCGCTTTCACTTTCTAATGCATTGCAACGACGATTGCACCAATGCAGCAGCGGTTAAGTGCAAATACAGAGGCCGTGGTTGGGTGAGTTTTTGCTTAGCTTGAGCCCCCTCTATTTTTGCGCAAAGGTGAGGCGCCAACGCGATGCTTTTGAGTGTGTGTGTGTGTGTGTATGCGCGCGTGAGTTTGTACTTGAACTCGCATTGTGTACGATGCGCTTTGGAACCGGTTCACGCAGCAAACAAGCAACATCGGTGACATAGACCCTGAAGTCTAACAACCATCATTCTCTCGAGTCCATCCAACAGTTTATCAAATGCGATTAAATGATACCCTTCTTCTAGCTATGCGATGAACTCGGACGACTATTTTATAGCTTTGTTTGAGGAAGAGTTTTTTTTTTTTGCGTTGTGCGTCCCACCATTTCGCTCTTTAAGTTGAAGGTCATTCTTGGAACGAATAATTGCGTTTGGATTTGTTTGAAGATAAACTAGCTTCGGGGGGAATTTGTTTTTTCGTGGTTGTTTTATAGTTTTAGGTTTAGCTTTTGGATGTGTGGAATCGCAAGAAGCACATCAACACATTGCCTCGACATTGGCAAGTAAGGGTTTAGTGCCAGTCGTTGAAACAAAATGATATAATACTGTACATAATACTGTGGAACAGTTGGATTAACGGAACAACACGCTTAATCACCGTTTCGCGTTTTAATTTGTATGTACTTTAAATTGGATTTTGTCATTTGCGATAACTGGGTTCTTATAATAATTTCTCTTTATTCGATGATGTATCTGTGATTAAAGCTATTCAAAGTTAGAACTTAGTATTTCATCTTTTTATGCAGAACAGTTTGCCAAACTGTTGCTAGTGTGCTACTTTTTCTCCAATAAATTGATATGTCTTAAATGTTTGTTTCATAAGATAAAACAAATGGAGGAAACTTCGAAATAATATGAATAATCTAACAAAAAAGTTATGATGCGCTTTTTATAGCTCTCTGTACAAGGTTATATAAGGTTATACAAGAAGATCTCCATTATGCTGATCCTGATCCTAAACCTTATTCCCTCATCGTTCTAAAACCAAATATAGACAAAAGCTAAGAAATACAAATGTCTTTAAATGTTCAAATAGGAAAATAAATAAATAAAAAGAGACATAAATAAGATAAGATAGAAAGATAATTAAATTTCTTAATGGACAAATATAATTTCTTCCGAACCCTTACCCGTGTTAGTCACGTTGTGACATTGGTATTCTTGAATTAAACAAATGACCTGCGTAAGCAAATGACCGTTAAACAATGGTAAAACAATCATACAATATATTAGAAGAATTACATTTGACCCAACGAATCGTGTTAAATGGATACAATGTACAGGCCGGGGGACTTTGCCCGTACTCGCTAGTGTAATTTCGATTTTCACTAGCGCATTTGCCGGTGGCTGGTCATCGAGGGAATGGTAATGACGGATCTCAAAATTAAATAGTATTTTCATCGTTTTTTTTTTATTCAAAAGTGGCTGAAATACTTGTAAAACATATTCATCTATGAATTACAAACCTTTTCCAGTCCAGTTTATGTAAAAACATGTGAAAATAACATATTTTTCGAAGCGGCTCCAAATTGTCTGGCAAAATGCTTCGGTCAGCCGCCGCCAGATGCGCTAGTGCAAATCGAAATTACACTAGCGGGTACAGACGATGTCCTCCGTACCTTTACAGCCTTAATATAGCTAAGATTTAAAATTTTAAATAATATTTTACTCCTAGTCATTACTCTACAAAAAATGAGTTACATTAGTCAAAATATACAATGTGGACAAAGTACAGCAATAGAAGTTCTGATACAATGTTGATAAAGACGAGATGATTGATTGTCTAATTACCTGAAATAAAATACACGTTTTGCTATAAGAAGGGAGAAATAGAAAGAAAGAAAGCACCATAGAACCGCGAAATCTTTTTTTTACAAATTGTACATCTTTTATTCACTTATTGCGTAAATGTCTTATAAACCTTATCAGCCTAACAGTCCTATCACTTCGTAAAAAGTTTTCGTTAAAAATTATCATGTGTTTACTTATCTTGGACCATCCCTGCCAGTAAATCTAACTCTCTTAAGCTATAAACCGTACGCCTAATATTGCAACATTTCCCAGCACTTGTTTGCCACTCGAAGGCAAACTACTACCATAAGATACATTAGCTTACTTACTAGCACCACCTTTTCAGCATTTTTAAAAATCAAACAGTATGTAAACATGTAAACTAAAGATTATGATTTAAATAAATCGAAACTGAACGTAAAACTATTCACTTTAGAAAATAAATAAAAATATAAAACTACTGTTGATACAAATGAAATTAAGATAAAAGAGAAATGTAATCTTATCTTCAGTACGGCGGAAGCAGTACTGTAACCTCACTCGACTCGAGCGGCAGCAGCCTGCACCAGCGCAGATACGCAAAATTAAATCCAAATCAGACTAGAACATTCTCGTCCTGTTCATAAAATGTCGTCAAACATCTATGCACTAAAAGGTTACAACACACTCTCACACACACAGACACACACACACACACACTTACAATATACTATACAAACGGCACTTATGCTAATCGACAGCCAGGAATATTACTTAGAGGTCGTTTCGTTCTGACGGACACGGGCGATCCGAAATGCATAACGATCGTTCGCTCAGCCCTCCCTCCGCCCTATAAACTATTGCTTTGGATTGTAGCTGTGTTTTTGAAATAGTTTGCAGCGTGTGCAAACTGAAATTCTTATCCTCTAGTGCAAAAGGAACCTTAAGCGAAAGTCTTAACGATGAAAGGGTGGCTTGCAATAAAGCGCATAACTAAGCATAACAATAGTATACCAGTGGCTTAAGCTAATCATAAAATGGCGCGGATGTAAAAAAGGGTTACGATCGTGCGTGTCTATAACATCTAAATAAATAATTCTTCTCTAGCCCCGCGCGGCTATCTCTCGATCGTAAACCGACGGAAAATTGCTGGCGAGATTGCGGTGAGAAGAACAAAACAGGAAATACTTAGTTTCACAGGAGATCAACACGAAGCAACGGAGTACGATCACTGGGACCACCGTTACGTTACGCAATCACGGCATAGCTTTCTGCGTGATATTCGGTGCTGTTACTGCTACTGCTGCTGCTATTACTGGAAGTGGGTCGCGATCCATCCAGTGCATATCCACCTGGTGAACCTGCAATGCGTATGACGCTGATACGATTGCTCTGGGGAGTGGGTTCACGCGAGACGCTCCCATTCAGGGGAGTCGTACCATTGGCTGCCGCCAACATACGAGCAGTTCGCTTACAATTGTCTTCAACTACTTCCCTGATCTTGGCTCGTAACACATCTTTAAACGGAACATTCGCGGGGTAGTTGTATCGATTATCAGACGCTTGTTGCCCGGACTGTAGCGCATTAGTTCCGCTACTCTCCGCTACTCCGTTACAGCGCTCTTCACTACCTGCCGGAGCGGTCCTTTCCGAACTTCTGGTGGGTTTAGCGCGCCGTACACTGCTGCGCCCGGTGCCGGTTGTTGGTTTGCGTACCTTTACCGGTTTGTCATTCTTCAGGCAGGATGAATCCTCGTGCTTGCAGAGGTAAGATTTCAGTGCGAACGATTTACCGCACCGTCCGCACTGGTACGGTTTGGTGTTGGAGTGCGTTTGGACATGCGCCCGGAGGTTCGATTTGTCCGCGAACGCTTTGCTGCAGACGCTGCACTTGAACGGTTTCTCGCCGGTATGCGTACGGATGTGACCCTGCAGCAGCCAGGGACGGGAGAAGCGCTTATCGCAGGTCGGACACTTGCTGCCCTGGTCGTGAGTACGCACGTGCATCGAGTAGGCCGGCATGGAGACGTACACCTTGGAGCAGTATGGACATCGACGGGCTTTCTGATCTTCCAGGGAGCTGTAGAAGAGAGAGAAAAGTTAGCCATGGAACATCTTCACCAATGAGACACAGTACAACCTACCGATGCGTCTGTCGATGCCTGGCCAGATTGGAGGACGTCGAGTAGCGCTTGTTACACTCCGGACACACATGGACGTCCTCCGGACGTGATGTCGTCGTCTCCTCGCCAATCTTCATCGCCTGATCGTCTGCACCCGAATGCTCCGAATCGTTGCTGGTGTCCTGTGATCCTTCCGGATCACTACTGCCCGGGCGTACCGATTCGGCCAACTCTTCAACCTGCATCAACACCGCATCCTGTGATGTTGCTTCACTGTGCGTGCCGCCTTCACTACTGCCACTGCTGCTTCTGCACGACACCGTACGAATTTTGCGCGATTTTTTCCGGTCAAACACTTTGTGCGAATAGCCCTGCACCGCATCCTGCGATTCCTCCGACGACGAGGAGCCGCAGAATGCGACCTGCTGGCCGTTGCCGAAGCAACTGACTGCTGATTCCGGGCCGAGCTCAGGACACTCTATTATAGTGTAGAGCTGTATCTCCTTATCTCTCTCCTTCGGGCATTCCTTATCATGGCCGACATCAACCGTACCGAGCGGGATATCTTCCACACGTCTTATCGTCGTCGGTGCGTAATAGATCAGTCCCGACGAGCGTTCGTTATCGGCTACGCTCAGTAGCAGCGGTGATGACACATGTGTTGCTATTTGCTGCTGCTCTACCTGAACTGGTCGTACTATGTAGACGGGCTCTTCTACTTGATGTTGCGGCTGCTGCTGTTGCTGTTGCTGTACGAACGGACCAGCAGGGCTTACCGGACCGTGGATTATTTCCCACTTTTTGGTCCATTTCTTTTTGGCTGGCACCGCCATCAGTTCATCTTCGGCTGCAGATAGCGTGTGCAAATCCATTGCCAGTGGTTCGCTCGCTGAAAAGAGATGCTGCTTCGTGACGTAGCCTTTATCTTGTATCTCCTCCAGAATGATCGTTTGGTCCGGTTCGGTACGGCGCAAAGTGTGATAAGAGGTGGGTACGGGAGAAAATTCAACCATTGTTGTCATTTTGCTCGATGAGTCACAGTGGCGTAGTGGTGAGCTGTATTTTATGGGACTGTACAGTTTAGCTGTGGCATGAGCCAGATAGTCCGTTTCGTAGGGTGAGTGTGGACTGGCGGTGTTTAGCTTCCCTGCTGCCAGCGATACGTCGGCCAGCTGGGTGAGATTGTACAGCTCTTCGGGTACGTTGTTTGGCCGTTGTTCCTGCACCATCGTGAGTGGGTCTTGAGCTGTAAAAAAATAAAGAAACAAAAAACTCTAATGAGTACATCGGAGTCCAATAATTGTCTTTTTGAGTCAAATTTAAACCCTTGCTTTTTTAGTCCAATAATTGTCTTTTTAAGACAAAGTTAAACTTTGGAATCAATCCACGTCTGACCTGGAAGGAACCAATATGAATATTCATTTCGACTCTCTATTTTAGATTCTTTCAATATTTTATTTTAGATTAGTTAGTTCAAATTTTCAGCTAGTTTGAGTTAAACTAAATCAGCACGAAAGAAGGATAACATAAAGTAGGAAGTAAGCGAGAGAAATCATTTAAGAATATACAAAGGGGGATGGGATGTAAAAATTGAATATTTTTAAACATTAGAAAGTACATTATAGTATTGAAAAAAAATCATATATCTCGCATAGTTCATAGTTCCATACTTCCAATAAAATCTAAAATATTAGAGCCCAAAACGAATACATTGCTTCTAAACTAAAAAAAAATCATTTTGCCCTGTTTCTCCAAATTCTTCAGCTGTTCGATACCGGAAACATACATGGGGAACTAAATTGAACAGTTTTTTGTTTCAGTTTTTCTCATCTGATTAAGCCTAACTTGTTGTTTTTTTGGTTGTCTAGAAAAATAAAATTATGAACTGCAATTTATGACACTGCGAGTGGTACGCTTCCGAATACAGCAGAAACAACAACAGCGTGATCGTAACCGCGTCTAGTGGTTTCCGATTTTCCGGCGTACAGCTCTGATTTACGATATTACGAAGAGGAGGGATGTTTAAAATTAGCCTTCTGCCTGTGTACGGCGTATCCCACCACCGTTCCTTTATTGTTTCCTTGTTGAAGCATTTTTTGTTAATGATTTTTTCTTCAAACCTCTACGAAACAACCACCGTCCAGGGGAAAAAATCTGAAACCACTTAAAAGAACATTTACAAGCCATTTGGTCGTTGCTGAGCCCCCGCGATCTCAATTCGAATCATCTTGGAATTGTTGGATGTTTTACGCTGTTTCATTCTCTCTCTTCTCAAAAAAAGTAGTTGTGCCAAATGTCTCTTCTTTTATGAATCCCATCAAACTTCCTTATTTAAATGGCTCATCATCTCAACATTCATCTCACCGGTGCATGTACTACATAAGCGTTCAAAATCCCTGTACAATGAACAAGATGAACACCCGCACAAGTCATGTTCTCGGGCTTTAAACGCGTTTGTTTGTTTTGAAACGTAGACCATTGATCCCCAACTAACAACAACCGTGTAGGACAAACGGTCCCAAATGACCTGCGCACTTGGACCATACCATTCACTAACACTTAGCGCGAAAGAAAACCCGTTTCCATTGCACGCTTTCTACGCCATCGAAGAAGGAAAAACAGCTATTTCAAGTTTTGTTTTCATTCTACTGTTCGCTTGATCGCACAGACACACTCAAACCTCTCACGTGCAGACCCAATTTTATGAAAACCCCCATTTTCATCAATCAGTCTTGCTGCTCCCGTGTTTTTCTTTCTAACTTTAAGCAGCAAAGTGTTTGACCTCACGAACTACACTACCAATCAGCCGCCTTCAGGGCTGACAGAACGCATCGACCGCATCGTGTTCTGCGTATCGTAACTGTCAAAGGTGATTTAAAAAGTGCAGTGCCGCCCCTCGACAGGCATTTAAATAATTTTGATTTATCACATCATCCATAATGATCATTCTCGCACCGACCGGCTAGCGCATAAACACGGCGGAAGGTTGCCCAAACACACCAACACACACACACACACACACGAAGAAATCGAAGCGCAGAACCGTTAAGATCCTTCTTCCTGCCATCCAGATCAATAAATGAGTGCAAGATGATCGGGATCGTGGTCTGGTTAGTGTGGATTCACGGGGCGACCAATTTATTTGTGATCGTAGACGATTATAGCTTAATTAACCTGCAACACCGCCTCCTTTAAATGCTGGGTGAGGAGAAGGTTTTGCTAGGTGTGAAACCGTGCACCGTTTCCAGCCGATTCCCTTCTCAAACGGGCTGCATCGGCGGGGGACCGAGTCGCTTGACCGCTTGACCGATCAAGGTGACAGGTAACCGAGGGAGGGAAACCAGCTGACCGGGAAGGTTGGAAAGGCACGGAAAAGGAAACCTGCCACTGACGACGCTCTTGGAACGGGTCCAAAACGGTTTGTAAACAGTTCGGCGTCGTTCGTCGATCCGACGTTCCCCTTTCTCTCCAGCCAAGGAATCGAAGTATAAAGCGTTCTTTATCCTTATGAATCGTTCAATGGCTCCCCCAGTCGGCAGTATCGTATTTACTCCCTTCCGTAGAAAACGTAGAAACGTTCCGTTGAAGGTTCAACAAACAGGTAACGCTGGTGATGCGCGTCTCCACCACAAAAGGCAGGAAGCGTTTGCACGCGTCCGAATCCACTCCGATCCGCGTCCGCGAGGTAAAAATACTAAGCCTCCACGCGAATGACGCATTTACCGAACCGGCCTCTCCCTATCACTCTCGGTCCCTTGCTCCCCCGCACTCCTCCCATCACTTCCCCTCATGAAAGCGCAAATCTGAAGTAAACATCAACGTGCGAATGGAAAACCGGTGCTGCCAAAAAAACCGCGAACGTATGCCGGCTGCGTCCACACACTCGTGGCCCATGTGAAGCAGCAGGTTGTTTCACCTTTTCAGCTGGCCAGTCGCGAGCTAGCGTCTCACGCCAAAGATCCCCTTTCCTCTCTCTTTCTCTCATTCTCTCAGTGCCAATGTGCCAAGTGCTGATGAGCCCGCGCATTAGATCATCCACTTGTTGAAGTTTATTTTCTCCCGCATGCACACTTCCTTGTTCCTGCGATCGTAAAGAGCAGGTTGATTATTTTTTAAACTTTTTAAGCTATTGAGTAGCCGAAAAAGAGGTAGTTGGTTGTTCTTTTTCTTCCTTTGCTCCCACACGGTCGATCAGTTTACGGTCGAGTTTTTCGCGTTCGATGATGATTGATCGCAGTGAAATTAAATACAGATCGTTGTATTTCGTTTAGTTTTTGGAAGCTTTACCTCATTCCCCCTCCCCCTCACTCCTGAGTGATTCGAGAGTAGTTTGATCGATGGCGATGAAATTGCTAATCGAGACGATCGATCAGCTGTTTCCGAATCGGAATGGAACGGAAAAAGTTATCGGGACGCCCCGGGAAGTAAAATTTGACCAATGCGTCATTTTGTTTCACGCTGACTGTGCACGAGCAGCTGTAAGTTGATATGACGCGTTGAATGTCGTGCTTTTTTTGTTCGGTGGCGTGCGAACCGCAATAAATAGATATTTATATTTAAAAATTGAAGGAGAACGAAACCCTTTTTCCCTTCGACCGTTGACGCCAATTCGTTGCGTTGGACGCAACATTAAAGTAGATGGTTTTTGGTGATGGTGACGACTGCCTCGTAATTTTTGAGAATATTTTGTTGGCGGTATGTTAAAAGATAAATAAATCGACAAGGGATAGCACAGCATAAAAAATACTCTAATTCAAGGGAGATTAATAAAGTATAATGAAGGCATCTGAAGGATTCAGGCTAACCTTTGTTTTATATTACTACCACATCTGACTCATAGATGGCGCTTATGAGAAATACACTTTTCGTCAGTTAATACCATGTCCTTATAGTTTCTTTCTTTTCATTTCGTATTACCAGAATATGAACCTTTTATCAGTAAAATTTGGTTTGATTTTTTGTTTTTCAATCTCACATACGTATTGACACTCAAACGAACTGCAATTAGTATTAATCTTTCGTGACAGAGAATGAGAAAATATTTCACAATTTGGAAGATTTCCTTTTTTTATAGTCGGAAAAGGCTAGACTTTAAAGCCAGTTAAAATTATATTAAGAATCCTTTCATATAACCTCCTAACTTCATGATTCTACCATTTTAACAACAGTTGTAGCAAGTTATATCTGTCAATTATACAAAGGATTTTCTTCGTTTCCAACATATCTCCGTTAAGGGACGAGGCCTCGAAACTACGGCCCGCGAGCATGTAATGAGACCCGCGATGCTTTGTATAATTGTAATTTTAAAATAAATAAAATAAAACTGTAGCAATTTGATACATTCAGTTAGTTTTTTTCTAAATAGAAAGAAGATTTGAACTTGCACTCATTTCAAAGGTAACGTCAAAATGGCCCTCAACAACGATATTTGGGAAGCAATGCGGTCCGCGAACTGAATAGTTTGAATATCATTTGGTAACAAATTTTCATATTCGTCTAATAAAAATCCTTCTAACAGTTTTACATTAGCACGTAGAATGAACAACTTATTATGACTTTAAATAGCCAGTTACAATTTAGTACAGTGCCAGTGTGAAACATTTATTCTGATAAATCGTTGAGTGGACTATAATCGTTGGGCCAGTCTGGTGGTACAGTCGTCAACTCGTACGACTTAACAACATGCCCGTCATGGGTTCAAGCCCCGAATAGATCGTGCCCCCATACGTAGGACTGACTATCCTGCTATGGTAACAATAAGTCACTGAAAGCCAAGATCACTTCACTGGTGCGTACAGGCCGGCCTTGACCGTCAGCGGTTGTTGTGCCAATGAAGAAGAAGAAGAGGACTATAATCGTAAGCCAATGTCTCACCTTTTGACACTTACTACCTTTATAACAATGTGTACAGCTAAAAAAACAATTGTCATCGGTAAAGGAAGGGCTTCTCCGACAACGGTTGTTGCGACAATTAAGAAGAATTTGAGGTATGGATGATAGTTGATCTTATTTTGTTTTCTTTATAAACTTTGAGATCGATACAAAAATGCTTTATTCCATACTTGAACTCAAAATACCATTCAATACAGTCCAGCTAGATTGCGCTACGCCATTGCGCTGCAGCTGTGCACTTTATCCTCTTCAGCTTAAACCATGATCAGCTGGATCTATTGTCCAACTTGAACTTAGTAGACGATCGCTCGAGAAAAGACGTACCCCCTAGTGGTGTCGTTGATCCACTTTCGGAAGTGGCCGCTGAGTGCATTCCAGCCCATCGAACATACTGTGGAGGAAAATATTTAACTTTTTTTTTCTCCCTCAAAACCAACACCAGCGCCAACTAACCAAGCTGTCGGAAGATGGGTCGAACGTACCATCGAAGCGTAGCGGTAGTGGTCATACAGTGGATTAAGTGCTTACGTCCATATCGCATCCGGGCTGGAAGAGATGCCGTACGGACAGTACGGCCGGGTCGGTAGTGAACCGCAATTTACTATTTTTAGTACAACCAGGCCCGTCTTCTGACACGGCCGTCAATACACGTTCGATATTATTTCAAGCGAGCGGCACACCAACCAACCACCGGGTGCACGGAGAAATCATCTTCACCGGGCAACCCCTCCCTCCCTAAAAAGCAATCACCTTGGACCATAAATGTTCAACCCCTTCGGGCAAACACCTTGATTGTGCTTGATCGGATTGTAGTACGCATAGTGGGTAACGCAATTTGCTGTCCTGCAAGTGCGTTAAAATTCGCATTTGAAAAGGGCATCCGTACGTGAGATAGAGCGAGTAGCTAGATGATTTTACGACGCAGTTCGAAACGGAGGATTTTATAACAAGTTAATGTTTTATGTAGTGTGTCTGTGGTCGACATGGATGTAGTAGGGCTCATACAATAAGAATGTCAATCAAACTAGGTTAGATTTACCCTATCGGGAATAAACAGACGCTACAAATCCTGTTACCTAATGAAAGTTAAATTAATCATTTGCTTTCTTTTAATCGTTAGCAGAAAGACAAAAGGCTTCTGGATAAATGCCTTCTTTTAAAAACAATTTAAAACATCATGCTGCTAGTTTTTTTTTTTTTTAAATAACAAAAATATATTAAAACGATCATGAAACGATCTTGTAAAAAAGACCTAAAATAACATAAAGATTCATAACATAATACATAATTCAATCATAAATCTTGCAGTTAAACAAAAACACGAATAAAATGTATTTTAAAATGAAAAATTTAAAATTTACATGAATTTAAAAAATGTACGATCAAATGGTCTTTGTATAGGACTTATTATTGAACTTTACAATATTTATTACATATCTATGCATTTAGCTGTATTACAAAATTAGCAATGTTCAAAGTGTTAAATACTTTGTGTCTCAAATTTCTCCCTGACATGGTTGAATCAATGTTAATGAAACCCAAGGAAGATATATGGAATGCGAATGTTAGTTTTATTATGCCAATATACAATATACAATATACAATACAATATATTTGACGTGCTGTGTAAATAAATTTAATTTTGAGAAACACTATGTAAATCCATATGAAAAATTGTTTAAAACTAATTATCTCACAACCGACGGAGTTTGAATAAAAACTATCTTAAAGACTGTCTACTTAAAAATACTTAAGAGACCAAAATACACTCGTACATTGACACCGACACCAATTGGAAACCACCGAAATGCGATCGCCCTCACAGCACGCGAAAATGCGTAACTCAATAGCCCATTAAGTCACCTGGCCATTCGACACAGGGCAAATGAGCAAATGCATGCAGCAGTGCCGACAAGGAACTGCCCACCCACCCGCCCACCGTCGGGGGTATGCTTGTCAGATGTCAACTAATTTGTTGAAATGAAAAGTATTCTCCTCCGCACTAACTCCGCATCCACCCTGTCACAGGTATGCATAACCACCGCGGCCGAACGCCGCCGAGCTGCCTGCCCACACTTACCGCTTTTTCCGACTACCATCCAAACCGCCGTCGCCGTTGCAGGAACACACGTAACGTATTTGTATACCGGTACCACGGAAAACCAAACATAAAAAAACACTCGGACGATCGTTAGAAAGAAACACCGGTACAGGTCCGTTCACCCGTGCCAAGACGGGGTCTCCAAATTTTACACCGTGTTGTGTACCTTTTTCTTTATCCTGTTTTTCCTTCTTTACGCTTGGTTTTCACTAAAGTACGTACGAAAAATCACACACACAACCACATCCAGCACTGCAGGGAAAGGGCACCGAACGGTTGAGGTGTTTGCCTATTGAAAACGATCGTTTGACTTTTGCGCGAAATAATTCAGGTAGTGTGAGTTTATGAAACGGTCATCCTCTATTTATCTCTGTCATCTTAACGAAGGTGGATCAGATGACCGGGAGAGAATTTATAAGCAAACCGTTCATCGAAGGAGGTTTCAGCGGGTTTGATTGATCGGCTGATGCGTTCTAGTGTCTACAGGGAAATAGTTTATCACACGCTGAGCACAAACTTTTCACCAACAATTCTTGCTTATGATTTGCAAAAAAGGTTTTAATTTTTTTTTATTTAAAAAATCCCTTTAAAATTATTGAACAACTTCACTGCCTTTACAAAATGTATAAAACCCTTTCACTTGCACAACTCCAACACACACACAATCGCGTCACGAATTTTCCGAGCACCAGTGTTGCGCGTCCGCTTTCCAGTGTTCCAGCGTTTGCCAGGCGCTCACCGCCAGAACCAGACAGAGACTGAACGGTGGACCGTCTCCGGGAGTCGTCGATCGTCTTCTGACGCCCGGCACCGCACTATCGCCGTAGCTTCGTAGCCGTCGCAGCGAAGGATTGCGCAGGATCCTACTTGGGGATGTAAATAACACGCGAACGCGACACGACACTGCGCATAAGTGAAAAATCTCGCTTTTCTCAGCGGGAAGATGATCGCGATCGTACCAGCGTACGAAGAGAAAATCAGTTCGGGCTCGGGAAAGAAAAATAGGGGAGAGCGAGCGAGAGAACGTGCGCGCTAGCGTGCGGTGCGTTGTGTGCCATATGATCTCGCGAGAACTGCGCGCCACAACAGACACAAACTCAAACATACACACGTAGTGTGCATTATGTACTGTACAACCCCTTTTGCTGATGCATTCTCCTGCAGCTGCATATCGAAGCGATCGGGAGCGGTGCCTGGCAGCGGGAAGATGCGCTCCGTGTGGCCCCGCGTGGCGTACGGCGAGCGCGCGAAAGGAATAAGGAAACTGAAGCAAAATAAACAAATTCTAACTCATGTAAACAGAGGCCGCGGGAAAAGCCGGCGGTCGGTTTCGCGAAAGGCAAGGGTGCAATGCGGGGTTATTCGGTTATTCGATCGCTTTACTGAGGATGTGGCCGTCCTAGGGAGAGACGATTCGATGAATGAAAAGGGTTAAAGAAATTCATTTTATTTAGGCTTTTTTTTAATCTCTTGTACAGCATTTTAAAAAAATAAATGTATTTATGTAGTTTATAATGTCCATTAATTCAATTTAATTCAATCCATCCCTTTTTTATCCTACTTACGCCAATTTTCTAAACTCATTATAAAAGTATAAACATTTTTTCTGGCTTTACGAATGCACAATGAAGAGGAAAGCGTCAAAGATCACATCGTTTTAACACGTGCAAAGAGCGCGACCACACGAGACAGTAGCATAAAGCAAAGAGCATAAACACACACGAAGCCGCAGCACACAAAAAAAAACGCAGAAAACTGCGGCGCGATCGCTTGCTCCTGCTGCGAGCGCGTGCGCCACATAGCGCGGATGGTCTCGTGCAGTGACTACATACATACTTATGCCGATATGCTCAAGTTAACCAGAAAAAAAAGAGAGTCAACAACAAAACGTGCAAAGAGCCACAGCATAGTTAGAATATGAGCAAGAAGAAGAAATGAAAAACAAGAGCAAAAAACCGCTTCCATTTGGCCTTTTTATTCTTTTTGTAAGCTGTGCTTGGGTGTTGCCAAAATGGACAGATGTGTTGTGCTTGCGATCTTTTGTCGGTGTGCGATCTGTACAAGTATTATTTGCGAACTATTTTCTTTCTTTAAGTGACTTGTATAAATCTGAGTAGTATTAAAACTTTTATGAAGATTATGTAGAATGTTGAATTAGCTGATTATTGAACTATATTAAACTATATTGACATACTACATTTCATACAGTCTCTTTTAATGGCAGCAAGACAAGTGGTGATCGTTAATTGTAGTGCCCATTATAACCACAACCAAATCCTCAAACTAGCAAGCACGGGGATGATTCACCGGCCCAATTCTAAGCATCGCGATCATCCTTTCCGTAACGAAATTGCGATCGCGTGACGGCTGGGAAAGAACGCCACATTTCGCAACGCTGAGCGTAGATTTCGCTGACCGATCTCAACTTTCCGCGAAAAGCATCACGTCGGGGGCCATATGGCCAGCCGCGCACCGGGCACGATGACTGGGCGTCCACTTTTGCGGAAAAATCTCTTCCCAGCCTAAAAACAAAAAGATGGCACCGATGAAACGTAAATGTTTGTGAGAGGATCCAAAAAAACAAGAAAATAACAAAAAATAAAGCAGTGTAGACCGGAAGAAAGTTGACGAATGAGCATCTACAATTTTGCAATGGAGAAAACAAACACATCCAGACAGAGCATGGCAATGAGCGAAACACCACTGACCACCGGGCCGCGATGATCTATGAAGGGAAGCGCGGCAAAGCCAACGACCAAACCGATCACACTCTATTCGCCGAAAATGTGCGAGCCGAAATCAAATAAACAAGCGACAGCTACCGTGCTTTTCCTTTTTTTCCGGCGGGTTTGTTGTCGCTTTAGGTGGGAAATTTTCCGCGGTCAGCAACACGTTGCCACGCAAACGCGCTTGAACTTGATCGATCGTGTCGGAAGCGCGAGAGAGGAGGGAAAAAATGTTAAAAAATGGAACGGAGGACCCCGAACACGCGCGGGAGACTTTTTAAAATCCTTCCTGTCACGCTGTCCCGCGGCGACCAAATCCATCACTCATAGAGCGTAGTGGTACGCGGCAAATGTATGCTAAAATACACCCAGGAAATGTCATACGATCACCCACCGCGCGTGGTGGTGGTGGGTTTTTTTGCGGCTAAAATAAATTAGGTAAAAATTGAAAAACAACCAACTTGAAAAGCGCAGACCGCGTGAGACAGACAGTTGCCAGCGTTACGCGTTTTGCGCCGGCCTTTTGTTGTCCCCAAGCCAGGCCGCTCAGCCTCACCATCCCATCCTGTCAGTTGGATGGAAGGGGGGAAGTTTTGCTTCTCTTATAAATAAATCAAAACCCATTTGTGTGAGCGGCTCGTTTTTTTTTCTTTTTTCATTCGATCCGCCCGTGTGGTGTGTGTGTGTGTGTGTGTGTGTGTGCGGATGAAGAAACGTATGCAGCAGCCCTCCCGCGGTTACATCTTGCTGCCTTAAGATGATTAGAAGAGTCAACAAGTGCGTCGGCCCTGTGGGACGAGCGGATTCGGGCGTGGATGGAACATGCTGGTGGTGAAGGAACACAAACACACGTCAACATATCAATGCGTCAGAGGAGACGCAAACGGGTAAGCAGAGAGAAAAAAAACGGCAGCGAAAAAGATGAAGGATAATCGACCACCGCTTGGATGCGAGCGGTTACACGCTACGTGCGCTGTGGGCCACCGCGAAGAGCGGCATCATATGTTCACGAGCGCCCAAAACAGCACTTTCGACGCAACGAGTGACGGGCTGGGAGAGGAAGGAGCAGGAAACAGGGGTCTAACGATGGGGATTTTTTGGCAAACGGAACGGTAGCACCTGTTACTAGCTCGCCACTATACAACTACTACAAACCAGTCTGCTGCTGCTACTGACGTCGATCGATCGTGCTTCCACCCTCTCGGCTCCGTTCCGGGGTTGTTTCTGTGTGTGTCAGCAATCCAGCTGCAACACTTTCCACCGCCTTTCCTGCTGTGTTTCGAATCTGAGTTGAGGGATAGAAGTTTCTATAAAAAAAACACACACACACACAACACAACAACCACCCGCTTGGGTATTCGGATTCGGACCAAAATATTCTCTTGACCGCGAAAACCGACCGGCATGCGTTCTTCGGCCAGTTTCGGAATGTTATGCCTCGTTTTGTGTTGCACTCACCGCCATGGTCATCGCGTCAGAGAATGGTCAGTTTGGGGCCAGCGGGGCAGGGATGGTGCACAGAAATGCAGCTCACAGTTTTTTTTAACGCGGCAGTTGCACACGATCACGATCACAGCCAACCAGCCAGCCAGCTTGCCAACGAGCCAGCCAGCCAGTTGGTCGACAATTTTTGATTCGCAGGAGCTGCAAATTTGGCGCTGTATCGGGAAAAGTGGGAGGGAGGGGGCCGGTCTGGCGATTTTATGACTGATTTATGGGCGGCCATAAAACGCGCTCGATTAAGTGCAGAACGGGTCTTCCCCTCCCGGGTGTGTGCGGGTTTGTTGGCGTTGGGCACACTATTTCAGGGATGACCAGATTGGCGTGTGTGTGTGTTTTGATGGCGATCATGATGATGATGATGATGATATTTGGGTTTTGAGCGATCGACCGCTACACTGGTACACTGGTATGGTGTGTGCGCCACTTCCGTCAACAGCCGGTACCAGGTGGTTTGAACAGTTTTGGGGGATTTGCAAAGTGGTCGATCGATATCCTTTTTTTTTTGTTCTTTTACACGATTGGTGGCCGGTTGTAAAGCAAAGCCGATGATTGACGAACAACAAAGAGCTACATTGTACGTTTGCTTCATTTTTTGTTAGCCCTCACGCTACGAATTACGCGCGCCTGTGTAATGCACCCGCCGTTAATTCGGCCAGCCGATCGTAAACAACGGACGCCGGGGAGCCGGGTGCAATAATAAACGATTTTTCACTCATCGTGCTCGTAATACGAGCTGGTGTGGTATTGAATGGTAGATTTTGCCCTCTTCGTGCCGTTTCTTCGCGTTCGGTTGGGCGCCATCTGAAAAGCATAATTTAAAGCGAATCTGAAACAGCGTTACCTCTAATCGGGCGGATTTGGATCGTAGCCAGCGTGTTACGTCGCATAACAGGAATGTGGGACGGGTTGGCAATTGGGTGATTACGGAGTGATTAAAGCGACAGAAAGAAGTATTTGTGTCAAAGATGTACCTTATCCTGCGTATAAAAATAGACGAATTGACAAGAAATAACTCCGAGATAGGAGCATTTGGTTTGTTTGTTGTTTGTTGTATTTTTTTAATTTGTAATACAGTGTGTAACACAACTGTACGAGAATAGGTTTTAAAATACAATGGAACACCTTATAACGAGTTTAATCCGTTCCAATGATTCACTTGTTATGCGAGAAACTCGTTATACGGGAGGCTCTTCTTCATACACTGTGTATGAAAAGTGAAATAATTAGACCCAGGTCAAGAAAAATGCAGGTCTATAGGGATTGTATGCATTACAACCATACGGAACATCTTCAAGCGGCAACAGTAATCCATTGATCGATTCTTAGTGCCGAATTTTTTGCCTTCATGAGCAAGGATATCAAGAATGCATGCAAGAACACACTAATCAATGCACCTCACACTTGTCACCTCACACGCTTCTTTGGGAGGTACCCAAAATCCACGTCCTGCCCACTTCCACGGCCGAAGAGAGCTTCAAATATTGTCAAATAAGAAGGAAAGAAATGGAGCAATTAAACTGAAGACACTACCTCACTCACTCCATACGTCGATAAGCGCAGCAAAACTCTTAGCTCCGGTATCTGATCTGAAAAGAGTTACCTGTACGTGGAGTGAACGAAACCACGGCCCACCCCGGCTTTTTTCGATTTTTGTATGACTTTGTGAGTTTTTTGCTGGCTTGTACCTGCTTCTTTTGGAAAATAGCTTGATATTTAACGAAACTCAGTATTGCAATTCTCGAAATGACGATTTCGATTTGTTATCGGGAACAAAAATGAAATTGCTTGTTATGTGAGATTTTACTCGTTAAGAGGAGTATTCGTAGAGCATTTAGATTCGCTCGTTATGCGAAAAATTGTAAGGGGTACTCGTTATGAGGGGTAATACAAAAAGCAAACAAATTGTACAATAAAATAATGTAGTACAGTTACTTCACTTCTTCTTATCCGGCACTACAACCGCTTTGCGGTCTTGGCCTGCCTCAGGAGTGTCCAAAACCGCACACGGTATCGCGTCTTCGTCTGCCAGTCCGTTATCCCGGCCTTAATGGTGGACGTTACTTTACTAGTGGCCCCAAAAACATATTTGGTTCAATTTTAACATTTAACGGTTCAACATTCCTCTGAATCCTCCAAAAGGAGAACTGAATACTCGGTTAAGACAGATTAATAATGCAAGTTGATTAACAGATTAATCAACTTTAAATCAAGTATATTCTCGTTCTGTATATACTTGATTGAAAGAATTTGTTGCTAGCTACATTAATTAGTAATAATAATCCTGATTAAAAAATATGCACCTAATTATAAAACAAGACACACAAGTTTTTTTTTACATTGCTGCAAACAGACAACATACAAAATATATTCATGAGGCGATTTTTGTTTAAATGGTTGTACAATAAACAAGTTTGATACATTTTAAACATTTGCTCGTTAAAACCAAATTATTTAAAGCTTTGTTAAATACACACGGTATGTATGCAAATATTTAATACAAATATCGTACAAGATTTTTAATTAAGAACACACGAATGTACGCTTTATGCACGCTGCTCAATTTGACATCATTCGCAATGAAGCTGAGGGTTACAAAATCCCTCGGGAAACCACATGTTTTGTCTGGGACTGGGGAGTGATTCACTGCCAAAACGGCAAAATTGGTTCAGCCAAACAAGCGCTGCCGTGCCCTATCCTCTATTCTCCACCCAGTCTTTTGACACATTACACGGAATGCAAAGAAACAAAAAAAGAAAGACTGAACGATTTTCACATTTTGATCGTCGTGATTCCCAGCCACTTGCAAAATATTGATCGTACGAAAAAAAAGTAAGGTCGAAAGGCAGCCGTGATGCGTAACTTTATTCCACAGCATAACCACCGATCTTGGGTTCGCTTTCACCACTCTTTTCGGCAGCTGCCGTTTTTGCTTGCTTGTACGGAGTAATATTCCCTGGAGCAACCAGCTGTGGCCATAATAATGGCAACCGTCTGCGCCGCGAAGCTTACGTGCCGATCTGCACCCAACTCAACAAAGGACACTAAATCATGCTCAGTTTGCAATCGTGGCACGCACCCAGAAGCCATCACGGATCCCGCACCCGCAAGTGTCGGTTTACATCGAGCGCGAGATCATTTAACCAAAACACACACACTGCTGCCCCTCCTCGGACCAGCGATCGCTTGATCGACGACAGGTGGATTTGTTGGCGTGAAGCAGAGAAAAAACGGCTTCCTGTCGATGCCTCCCAAGGGAGAAATGTAGCGTGGAGTGGAGCTAAAAGAACAAAGAAAAACGTTCCGCCACCGACGACGACGACGGCAGCAGCGATGTCACAACTTCCGTTCGGGTCCAAATTTTTACTGCCCAATCGGCGTTCCACTTTCAATCATGGGGACCACATCTGCGTGTCTACCCGCGTGTTTTCATCGCCCAGTGACGGTGTGTGGAAAATCTCTTTGTTCCATGCGCAAATTGGTTATGCTTTTTTCGTTTTTCTTTACCAAACGCGTTGGATGATGTTGCCCGAACGGAGCGGAAAAAATGGACACAAAAATGCAAACCGAAGATGAAAAATTGTGCCGTAGGATCGAGAAAGTAAAACACGAACATGAAAAATGCGGAGAAAAGTGGGACACAACATTTTCCGCCAGATGTTGTGATCGTATTGAGCGCCGGTGTGGTCCTGTCTTGACCGGGCTGGATTCACTTTACGAAGAGAGAATTTACATTCCGCTTGATTGCGTTTGCGAGTAGACAAACAGGAAGGAAACACTCACGAAGCAGTCAACAAGCGAAGAAAGAACCTGCATCGCTAAGGAGGGACACAAACAACAACCATGGTGGTGAAAAATAAATGAAACGCTTATCTTTGTGAAGGAACCGAGTGGGTATTAATTGGTCAGCTTGTACGTGAAGTACTGGGCGCACACATCGATTATTGAGAACGTATTGGAATATTTATTATTACAAGTTTTCAGTGCTTCTGATACATTCCACTCACTTTCTGAGTTATGTGTGTTTCAATTGATACATTCATGCCTTATTTGTGATTTGTCAGGATATGCGATTGTCTCACAAAGAGCTCAAAAAGGGTATGATTAGAACAGTTTAAATAAAACTATGTACAACCGTTACCAGTTTTCTGTTTTAAATTCATATTAGACTTTTTTTTGAGAGTTATTTTTAGTCAAAAATACAAATTTTGTTTTCTTTCAAGAAATTAAAAATAATTATTATTTTGGTTTACATTCTTGAGTCACAATTTCATTCTATTTCTATACTTAAACTTCGAGGCAATTCAACGCTACAAACAAATACAAAAAATATACACAAATATAAGTTCTGGGGCGGTCCGTGGTACAGTTGTCAACTCGAACAACTCAATAACATGTCCGTCATGGGTTCAAGCCCAGAATCGTAGCAAGGATTGACTATCCGGCTGCGTGGTAATGAATTAAGTCTCGAAAGCCTGTATAGGCCGGCATGTCCGCGTAGGACGTTACGCCAAATAGAAGAAGATAAGTTCTGTGTAGGCTTAAGTGTAGCTATCCGATAGCTGAAAAATAACAAGGTACCGGAACCGACGGAATAGCAGCTGAAATGGTCAAAAATGGAGGCTTACGACTAGAAAGCGAAATTCATCAAATTGCTACCGAGGTGTGAGATAGCGAATCGAAGCCTTGTGATTGAAATCTCGGCATCATCTACCCCATATACAAGAAGGGAGATAAGTTGGACTACAACAACTACAGGGCTATTACGGTGTTGAATACCGCCTATAAAATATTCTCCCTGATCCTTCAGGATCGCCTTGTCCTGCACGTCGAAGAGATAATCGGAATCTATCAAAGACGATTCCGAAACGGAAAATCAACCTCTGACCAGATCTTCACCATGCGACAGATCTTGGAGAAGATGGCTGAATACAGACACGACACATACCATCTTTTCATTGACTTCAAAGCCGCATAGCACGATAGCATAGCCAGGGGTGGTTTTGCTACCACCAAAGGTCTGCGCCAGGGGGACGGGCTTGCCTGTCTCCTATTCAACCTGGCGCTAGAGAGGGCCATCCGCGACTCGAGGATGGAGACTACGGGAACCATATTCTATAAGTCAACCCAAATCCTGGCATACGCTGATGATATAGACATCATTGGCCTGCGGCTCTCCTATGTAGCAGAAGACTACCAGGGGATCGAGCAAGCGGCAGAGAACCTTGGATTGCAGATAAACGAGGCAAAGAACAAACATGGTGGCAACATCAGTGGATCTACCAATAAATAATCCAAACCTACGTAGGCGTGACGTACAGATAGATGAACTCCCTTTTGAAGTCGTCACAATATTCATCTATCTCGGTTTAAGGGTCAGCAACGACAATAGCATGGATGAGTTGCGCACAAAGACGCTGGCTGCCAACCAGGCATTCTACAGCCTGAAAAATCAGTTTACCTCTGAGACATGCAAACTATCCAAATCTGAAGCAACCCTCCAGGCCGCGTTCGAGAGGAAGATGCTCAGAAGGATACTTGGCCCCGTATGTGTGGAAGGACAATGGAGGAGCCACTATAATGATGAGCTCTACGAGATGTACGGCGACCTCACTGTCGTACAGCGTATCTAGCTCGCCAGGCTCTGGTGGGCTGGCCATGTTATACGCATGGAAACGGACGACCCAGCCCGTAAAGTCTTTTTAGGCCGTCCACAAGGATAGAGGAGGCGTGGTAGGTGGTAGGAAGGTGGCAAGATGGCGTGGAGGCGTCCGCTATTAAGGCCGGAATAACGGACTGGCAGTTCAACATTAAGTTCAAACTATGGAGTATTATGGAGTCGCAATATGGCAATGCACTACAGGCATACAATTTAATTTGCAATTGCACTTTTTGTTATTAAAATATCATCTAAAAATATATATAAATAAAGCCCACCGAAAGCAATTCGACATGAATGAAATGTCTCCGAATGCTTTCGTCATAGTATCTTCCTCTAACAAAATTAGTACCTAAATACATTAGGATACTCACACATTGTCAACATAACAACACATCCCTCCACACACATACATTCACAATCACTTTCCTGCTCAGTGGCGCGTTAAACGGTGGGCGGACTGGGCGGCCGCCAGGGGCCCCGGCGATCTAGGGGGCCCCGTCATTGTGGATGTTCGACTTCGTATCGATTCTACCCCCCCCCCCCCCCCCCTCTGGATGGGACTTTTACCATCTATTTCAAAAAGACTCATTTTTAATTAATGCATTTTTCCCATCGCTTCACTCACTGTATTTTGTCAAGGGCCCGAACCGAAATACCGGGGCCCCATACTACTCAAAGCAGCACATTAAATGTTCTAAGAAATCTGCCAATACTTGCATCACAGTCGCAAGCGAAGAACGCTGCGACATGCGCGCACAGCTCAAATCAATACCTCATCATCGTTGTCGCAAAGTATTGGACAGAGCGAGAAACCGTTAATTTTTGCTGGTGTGGGTGGCCTGTGCACGAGCACCCAAACCCAAAACCACGCAGAGCAACTTGCTGCTAAAATGGAATGCACAGAACGCTGCGCTTAACTACCACCGAAAACCCGTTACACAACACAAGCATACAACACACCCAAACAAAAATTTAAAGGCCCCGAAACACAATATCAATACACCGACTCGTAGCCGGTAAAATTAGCAGGAAAAATTGACTAACATCAAGCAAGCAACGGTGCTCCAGTGGGTAGAGGTTTCATTCGAGAAACGATTCCATCGATATCGATGTGTGCGCTTTTCAATTTGGCTGGGATGAAACGTGCCTGCGCTTGTCTGGGGCCCCCATACTTGTTTTGCAGATGTGTGCCGAAAACAGACAGCTGTTTTCACGCGAAAAATGGTATTCACATCTCAAGCCTGAGATCGTGGAGCGTGCCTGCTTTTAACGAAAAACCTTAAATTTTCACGCGGGGTCCTACTCAACTTTTGTGGTCAACTGACAAATAGGGGAAATCGGGAAGGGGTGGTATTCATATGTCCAAAAAGGAACTCGAAAAAGGAACATAGTTGTATTTACATACAACTTTTTGCGTGAAGACAAAATAAAAAACCGTTACAGCTATACTGAAGCCAAAACTCAAAGGTGGTTTACGGGGCCTCAACGATTATGTGGACTCTTCGATGAAGGGGTCCCGTCGGTAAGGGCCCCGTCGGTAAGGAGGCCCCATCAATAAGGGTCCCCGTCTATTAGGGGCCCCATCAATAAGGGGCCCCGTCCATTTGGTGTCTTGGTGTGGATGGTCCGTGCTCGAGCTCACCAAAAAAACGCGGAGACACTTGCTGCTAAAATCCAATGCACGGAACACAGAACAGCGCTGCGTTTAACCACAAAGAAACCCCGTTGAAACAGCCACAATCACAAATCATACACAGACAAAAATTTAAAGGCCCCTAAACAAAATTTCAATACACCGGCTCGTAGCCGGAGAAATTCGCAGGAAAAATTGACACCAAGCTCGCGTTGCTTTAAAAAGTCTAGGAAGATCGTTTGGTCAACGGTCCTTCAGTGGGTTGAGGTCTCATTCGAGAAATGGTTAAATCGATGTAATTGTGTGCACTCTTGGCTGGGATGAACCGTCTTGTTCTTGTATACGGGGCCCCTGCTATCGCTTTGCGATTTTGTGTCGAAAGCAGACAGCTGTTTCACACGAAAAATGGTATTCACATTCCTGGCCTGGGATAGTGGATTGTGTCTTTTAATGCAAAAACTAAAATTTTCATTCTTGGCCCTAATCGAACACATCAAGTTTGTGGACCGAAGAGAAGGGGAAATGGGAAAGGTTTCAGTTAGAAGGAAGGGGGGAAGGGTATAAAAATACTCAAGGAACCTATGGACCATGTTCATTTATATATGGTTTTTATCGACTATTTCAATTTTTGCGAATACAACAAGACCAAAAACCGTTACAGATGCATCTACATCCAGCCATAATACGAAGAACAATCTCCATTGCCTCGGCCATTTGGGGGCCCCGTTGATGATTCGGTCGATTGAGGGGCCCCTTCCATTTGATGTTGTCAACCTAATATATCCCCATTTTTCCCCCGGGGGTTATGTTTACAATCAGATTTACTATTACTACCAGACCTATCAGAAGCATATTTATTTTACTTATCAGAAGCATTTTACTATCAGAAGCAGAAAACATTTGCCTTTTTAACATGTGCAATATTTTTGTTTACCATGTGCACCTTAGTTGGAAGCGTAGAACGCTGCGATACATGCCCAGAGCTCAACACAATATCATTTCATCATCGATGGCCCAAAGCGTTGGATCAAATGCATTGAACGCTACGCGCGAGTTGGGTAAAGCGAAATCCGTTACAAGAGATGCCTCACACAAACTACATGCACATACGACATTAAAAGGCTCCGAAACCGATCTCAACACAACGGTTCGTAGCCGTAGAAATAAGCAAGAAAAATTGGCTGACACCAAGCACGCTCTTTTTATCTGTTGAGGTTTCATTCAAGAATCGATTCCGATGTCGATGTGTGCGTTTTTTAATTTGGCCTGTGTGTATGTTATCACGCAAAAACTAAGAACTCGTGCCCCGGCTAACCTTTGGGGCCCCAGTTAAAATTGTGGACTGGACGAAGTGATGGTAGAAAGGCAAGCTGTTGAAGGGTTTGGGTCAAATTTGGAAGGGTCGACGGAAAGGAAATATCGATATGAATGATCGCGTAAAATTTGAACTAATTAAGCTGTCGGCAAAGTCCGGCCCGCCACAATATAAAGTCAGGCCCGAGAAAATATTTGTGCGATTTTGAAAGATAGGAAGATCCTATTCATTAAAAATTAACTGAACATATTTTAATATGACAATTCATATCGTTGAACTATTCCAAATTTGATCACCATAACATGGATTGTCGGACCAATCAATATGGTCAAATTTGAGGAGAAATTAGAAAATAGAAACGAATAATTCCATAAAAACCTAACTGTTGATTTTACGAGAACAATGGTTACACTCTATTGCTTTTTAAGGATGCAACGATTTTCTTGGAGCTTTTTTTTAAAGAGCACTATCAATTCGTCTGACCTGGCCTTACTTGTCCGTGGCCTCATAATAGTACTGAACGATTGTACGTTTGTCTCGATATTTTTCAGCTGTTAACTATTTTGTACCATCTCCAGATATATCCTAGAAAACAATTTGAAACATGGAAGGAAGGGTACGTTAAGAAGCGATATTGCGATTTTGCTTTATTGTTTTGAGCTTTTTATGACTTTTGCACACTATGCTGCAGACTCTTAATTGAAGAATCTTTACAATCAATTTTAGTTATTGTAATTTAATAAAATGAATTTAAAACTTGCTTGGATGATATAATAATCTAAGAAAACCAATAACCAATCGCATTGTTTAATAACATAAATATCATATCATTTTGTGTATTAACTGTAATAATATAATAATGTATGTGTAAAACAAATGCATTCTCCTGGCCCTCACCGCTCGATCATTTAGAAAGCAGCTGATCTAAAGCAGTGGTCTCCAACCTGTGGTCCGTGGATTACTTGAGACAAACATACTGCAATACAAGGTATTTCCAGTTACTTTCGAATGAAAATATTGTTTTTCCAGCGTGCAAGAAGTTATCGCTTTGACCGATTGAAAATGAAGTGGCCGTAATTCGAAGACAGACGGTACTTCAGTATTCATTGTAAAGGTAAACCAACGTAAAAGCAAAATATTGTTTTCATGTTATGCTCACGATGACGATTTTAAATCAAATCGTCCGTATTATGAAACACGAGCTGGAAATTGTAAAGTAGGAAAGAAAATATCGTTTAGAACCATCGTTCTTGTCCATAAAAGACAAACGTAACTAGCTTAGCGAAAACGATAACTTTCCGACCTTTAACTTCTATTGAGTATAGATAAAACCAACAACAACGATCATGGCAGGTCAGATTTGTTCGGATTGTCAGGATAGGACTAAGCCCATCCATCATCTATCGACTTCTCATTTAAGGAGTTTACTTATGTCCTCCTACCCAAGGTAAGCCCTCTAAACTCCAACGTCCTACAGGTTTTTATGATCGCCTAGACCAGGGGTCTCCAAACTTTTCAGTTCGCGGGCCACATTTCTTCGTAAATATCGTTGTTGAGGGCCATTTACGCGTTACTTTTGGTAATGAGAACGTTTAAAACTTGTTTTGACAAGAAAATACTTAATAAATGTTTTAAAGTTCTGCATTTTTCTTTTATAGTAACTTGATTCTTGTCTTGGTTTAGTAAAAATTTTAAAAAATGATGGAAACTGTCAAACATATATGATATTTACATTATCCTTTACAACATCATCACGGGCCGCATTATAGGCTCTCGAGGGCCGTAGTTTGGAAACCCCTGGCCTAGACGATCAAGTGTCGAAAGTCCGCTTCGAAACAGTATCCACAGTACCCAAAATTTTAACATACCACAAAGCCTTTCTGATATTAATGATTGTTAAGTCATTACTATCGATTGAAAATTGGCGAAAAAAGTATTAAAATTGGGGTTTTTAATGATGCGCGGGTGGCAGTCCATTCTGCTTATGTTCATCTCTGTTTCATAAAGTTTTATACAGATGTGAATTGTATTTTGTCGAAAGAAGTTTGTTGATTTGGTATAATGGGTATTTGGCCGAATACGCACCTAAAATTTATCGGGGTGTCTGTAAGCGGTTACCAAATCAAATTTTTGTTCATCACGAGCAAGTGGGCTTCGCAGTATGTTTTCCTTTGAAGCTCAGACGTGTCGTTTTGGTAGAATAAATAGCTGCATTTTCAGTAATTTGTTTTACTGATATTCAGTACCATGTATTACTTAATAGCTTTCAGTAAAAAATGTAACTGCAGCAAACTTATACAATTTGCAGTGTATGATTCGTACACCAAACCCCCCCCCCCCCGCGATGGATTTGGTGAAGGGGCCCCGTCTACCATAACGCCTAGGGCCTCGGAGAGGCTTGACCCGCCACTGTTCCTGCTCATACTTCCGGGCACAATGTGGCCGCCGCGTCGCGCCACCATACACGCGAAGAGGACGACGCGCGGACCGGGTTTATAAATCATTCCCCAATTCCTTTCTGTTTTCGACCCGCTCACGGCACGCCTGTATCACAAGCAATGAGAAGCAAAGAGAACAAAACACAAAAACCACGCACCCACACGCGGATGCGCACGCGACCTGCACCACCGTTCGCTGTTTGCCGCTCGCTCGTGTGCGAGCGCGCGCGCGCCTCACGCCAAAACAGCAGCCGCAGCAGACTCTCCCCGTGCTCGGCTTTTCGGCTTGTTTTACATTTTAATTCTTTGTTTTGAGTGCGACACATCACCACCGGGCTCGTGAGATGAGAAGCGCGCGAAGCAAATCACAACAAAACGTAAATCATTCGCCGTTAAAAGCGAGCGGGGGGAGGCGGAGGTTGCTGTAATGGCCGGAAGGAAATTACTGTCATGTCCAGTGTAACGAATGGATTGCAGGTTTTATGATGAAAAGAGAAATTTACTGTATTTACGCGAGCAATGTGACATTGAATTCCTTTTTGCCGTACCGTGGCGGATCGTGACGGAATGGGACGATCATCGGCAGTAGATTATTCTTTTTGAAATCAGGTTCAACGCGATCTTTATCGTAAAGATGACAAATTAGTAGGGCAAGGGAGTACCATGTGCTCATTAGAGCTTTAAATTATTGAAATGTTCTTCTGATCAATATCATTTTTAAATATCATTTTTTAATGGCATGACAAGATGTCCTACTGAAGCAAACGTAATCGTCATCGCACGATGCAACGGTTCAGTCTGCTCGCCTGCAAAAATCAATCATAAACGAACGTCGAATCGTTCAAATCGTTCAGACAAACACTCCGCCATTATTGCCTCGCCCAGTTGGACAGTGTCAAAAAACGGGGTTGCAGTCAGCGAACGTCTGTCAGTCAAACCGAACACTAAATAGCCCACTAAATAAAGCTATCAACAAAACCCGGCCGGCATGCACCGGCATGAACGGGACTTTGCCGATTTGCAACAAAATTCCACCAACTATGTTAACTATCCGCACCACCACCGGAATGGGGCGATGGAACGCATTTTTGCTGGGCGACTTACGGCAAAGAGCTACACGATATACAGCGAAGCATCAGCGGCCGGTGCCGTGACCAGGAGCGGCGTCGCTTCGGTTCAATGAACTTCAGCGTGGTGCAGTGTTACACCGTGTATACACAGGAGAGACTGACTGACTGACTGACAACCGACTGAGCCGGGGGTAGGCTTTGATGCCGGAGCCGCGGACGGGATGGACTCCACAGGTCCACCGAAATGGGTGTACCCTTACCCACCCGGGA
Source organism: Anopheles merus (assembly GCF_017562075.2). Classification (NCBI taxonomy): domain Eukaryota; kingdom Metazoa; phylum Arthropoda; class Insecta; order Diptera; family Culicidae; genus Anopheles; species Anopheles merus. The sequence continues at coordinate 20,088,695 of NC_054083.1, forward strand.
CGCCGTGCGCGGTTGGTGAGCGATATTTTTAGAACCCACCGTGTACGTGTGCAGCAGCACACCGTGCCACGAAGGGGCGCAAAAGGTTACCGCCGAGGGTTTCCACCGTGTTCCAATGAACCGTAATAGTGCGTGCGCGTTGCGTAAGTACCCGCGCCGCCGCCATCTATGCTGGATCTATGCGCTTGCAACTACCACTAGCGTTCGATGCTGGCAACGTATTGCGTTGAGTGCAGCGCTCGCGCCCCAGGAGCGATCGGGCGTGCAACGATGGTGAGCTATTTCCAAGCGAAAAGGGGAACGTTCTCGGAACGAGTCTGGAAACGGGACACGTGCTCCATACGCTTAAGAAACAACCACTCCACTATTGAGTTTTGAGCCCAACCAAAGCCAAAGTTTGCTTCGTCAAATTACAAAAAAGGAAACAACAGAAGCAATTGCAATTCGATCAGTTGCGCATTGACCCTTTTGGCCCCGTGGAAATCAACATTCCTGCCATGAAACGTGGCAATCCAATGCAAACCACGTTCGTGTTCCTACCATCGTCGCCATCGAAGATGTCCTCCGTGTAGTCGGCACTGGCACTGCACACCGTCTCTGTTCTAAAACGGGGCTCGTGTGTAAACCCTTTCGAACGCCTGTGACCTAAGCCAGGCATGCACCAGGTTCGGTGTAAGTTTGCCGCTAATGAACTGGAGATTAAAATAAGAGAAGACCTGCGATGATATGGAAATGCGGGCAACGATCAACAAACCATAGATCAAGCAAGCGTCGGTGCAGGTTCATTGCACCGCGGTTGCTACGTAACCGCTTTCGTTTTTTTTTTTTGTGGCGCACTAGTGGTGAGAACCGGTTGGAGACGACATGGAGAAGCCATACGGCTCGTGCACGTGCTGTGGTGGTGTCTGGCCCATCGGTTGCTGCTTATCCCTGCGTGGAGTGGTTTTTGTTTAGATTACAACCTTCCAGGCATACGGCATTCGGATCGGATCGGGCAGGAATCTAGCTGAACATCCCACCGAACGCACTCATCCATCTTGCTGCTCCGCCAGGTCCTACAAAGAAACTCCAAACAAATGGATCCATCCAGACTGGAGAAAAACAGCAACCGGTCGGAGTCGGATTTTCCTCCCTTCATCCAGGCCACTTGGGAGTTGGGTCGGAGTCGGTGTCAGTTCTGTTCGATGCCAATGGCCTCCGGATAGTTGAACGGCGACCAAAAATAGTGATCCAGTTGTGAGGGAAATCGTACGAGAGGCCGTGTGGCGCAGTTCCCGGAAGCACAAAAGCGGTGGTGGAAACGAATTATTGAACGCCACAGTAAGAACAGTAGATCGGGAACGGATGTCGATCGTGGCACGTGCTCGGGCAGCCACCTTAAAACCGTGTCCCACCAAGCGCACACGCGTTGTCCAAATATAGACTTCAGAACACGTCCCACCCCGAATGCCTGGATCGTCGAAGAGGCCTGGGACGTCACCGTGGAATCGATAGTTCCAGATCGTGGTAGGCTCCGGCAGTACTGGCAATGTCTCGGGGTAGTGTGCAGCAAGGTCAAAAACCTGCACACACGCCACAAAACTAGTAAACTGCTCTCCCCTCTCTCTCTCTCCAATTTTCTGAAGACGACCCCCGTACGTTCCATACCTTCAATCAACGTCGACGGTGTACACTTTCGCTTAGAACGAAAACAGGGGGAAGCAGTTTTGGCAGGCGTCGTCACCGTCGTACCGGTGGTACTTATTTTTAGTTCCCGTCCAACCGGCACCGCTTCATATTTTATACCTTTCACCGGGTGTACTGTACGGCGCCGTGTGATTCTCCCTCTCTCGAGTGTACCGGGGACACATACATACGCGCGGGGAGACACCGTAACTTTCACTATCGATCATGGCGGAAACATCATGCATGGAGTCACTGAACCGCCGCAAAACTGGCTGTGCGCCATGCTCGGGCGGGACACAGTGGCCCTGCTTTTATGGGTACATTTGCCCGAAAGGAGCGCCACTGTCTACGTACCGGGAACAGAGAACAGATGAGCCCAGGCCTAGGCACGAGACAGCTCGCTGTGTGTCCCATGCCCCGGCCAATACACTCCAGCGGGGGCTGGGTCCGATCCGTGAACAGCTGCCGACAGCCTCCGCCGCGATCGTTGTTCATCGATCGTGACTCCAAGGGTAGAGCGCGGCTGGCATGCCTCCGTAGTGGTTTGCCCTGCGTGGAAAGCATGGAAAACGGTGGCCAGAAAGTGGTACCGAAACCAAGTCCCCTTGTTGGGTTCCCTTCTTTGTTACACTGTTTGCAGTATCCGGTAGGCGCTAAAAATAAGCGTCCACAAAGCGACACCGGTGCAGCATTCCAAGTTACTCCTCGGAAGGGGTGACCGTGAGTGCGGTGTAGACGCATCGTTTAGCATTTTATAAAGCAATTATTTTGTAGACATTTTATTGCATTTTAATTCAACCGATCCTCCCCGAGCAACAGATCGTAAACCGTAGGGACAGATCGGGCGTTTTTCTGCAAACACACGGACTAACAAGGCACTGCTCGCTCGTGGATCCGTTCATTCGCAGTGCGCACGTCAATTTATCAAGCAGTTAGGCAGGCAGAGTGTGGCGCTGCACTCCAGCACTGGGGTAGGGACACCGGGGCAGCAGCGAATCGTTTACATTGTCGCTTGTTTGCTAGCAAAACAAGCCATAAAGTAGCGGCGGACGTCGGCCGTCGATGAAAGGCAACACTTGTAAAGCCGTCCATTAGCGTGCGGCGTGCATCCAGGAAACAGCTCGTATTACTCGAACGCCTGTTTTTCACCGCCACCGACCACTACCCGTGAGATGACCTCCGCGCTTGATCTGGTGCGCCCCTGGTACGCCCGGGTACGGGACATCTCATTAAAAATTGTTGACATATTGAAAAATCTTGTCATCGACCGGGAACCGGAGATCAATCACACCAACACCCGTGCGGGCCCGAGCAAGGATGCGGAAAATTACATTTTCTGTGTGCGTTTTTACCCCCACTCGGAAGGTGTTTTGGAACGAGGATTGCCTGTTGGTGCTGCCGACAAGCGTTTGACGTGCCGTTGACGAAAGGATAAATGAAAACTGCGAGCAACGTTTTTCACAATGAAAACGGGGCATGGGATTTCATTAGATCGCCATTAACTTTGTTGCAGCGCTGCAAACAGAAAGGAAATTCCCTAACCAGCTCGCTGTCGATCGAAGCAAAGGTGGTTGTTTTAACTGCTGGGACGTGCCTGGGATGGTGGAATGAGCATTCTGTACGGTGCAACGTGAAAGCAATTTGTTTGAACCGATTTTCCCTCCCCTCGGTACAAATATGAGGAGAAAATAGGGGTACGCAACCAACACAGGCACACCGTACACAGTTGTCATCAATCATAACCAACCTCACGATCATTCTGACTTTTCCAACTAACTCCTTCGTTGTTTTTTTTTTTTTGTTTTTGTTTGCCTTCCCGCGTGCTGGTTAATTCCGTCAATGGATCTGTTCCCGTTCACCGTTTGTTAAGTGCCCGGGGAAAAAGGTTATGGTTTTCCATCCGCCACCGAGACACCCGTTAGCGGAATGACGAATTCCATGCGCTCGCGCTTAACCCTTTCGGAAGCATTTCCTCGTTCGCTGATGCACCAGCTCTCACCAGATGCGCGAACGATGCGCACCGACATTGTTGCGGTTCGGGCAATCGTGTGCAGTGGTGGAAGCGTTGAACTTCGGGATGGGAAAACAGACTTTTGTTTAGTGCATACATCTTTCGCGGTAATTCCACGGTCAGCGAACGGTCAGACGGTCAAATGGGACTGAGAACAAGCCGGTTTGGACAGTTTCCATCACACAGAATGGGCTTAGAAGTTTTTACATTCTTAACAAAATAACCATTCGAAAAAGTCGATCCTTTTACTGTGGCTTAAATCATGGAATGTTCATGGAAAATTTAAATCCTGTTGATACACACAGTATGCTGATGCTAAGTGTGGCATGCTTAAAAGGAAAAACTCAATCGATCTTGATCTTCAGCGAATGAAATTAAAAAAAAAAACGTCTTCATAACTCTACAATATTCTTTAAAAATATCTTTGAAAACTCATCAGACAGCACTTCCGTTTTCACAGGATGTAAATAGATGATACGTGAAATTGAACATATGGGGTGTCTGTTTTTGTTTTTCGTTAGTTTTATATATTAATTTATGAGGTGTTTTAAACATAAATTAAAAGAAATTAAGATTACGCATAGTTAAGAAAAATGTCCAGCCAAATCTCACGCAATCAATTACCTTCTTCTTCTTCTTTGGCACAACAACCGCTGTCGGTCAAGGCCTGCCAGTACCCACTAATGAAGTGAGCTTGGCTTTCAGTGACTTTTGTTACCATAGCAGAATAGTCAGTCCTACGTGTGGAGGCACGGTCTATTCGGGACTTGAACCCATGACGGGCATGTTGTTAAGTCGTGCAAGTTGACGACTGTACCACCAGACCGGCCCAATCAATTACCACATTTACTTAAATTCATCATCAGTTTGTTACAATCGTATTCCACTCTTGGTTTGCTGCAGAAGTGTCCAAAAGCTGTGCGTTCACATTATTCTGTAACTTTTTGCACATCTGAGATTGCTGCATATCGTAAAGCTGTAGCGGATTGACCTTCCACTCAGACAGAGCTAAAAATCCTCTAAAGCATTTTGTTCCGGATGCTGCTAATATGACTTTTTTTTTTAAATTATAGTATTTGGAAAATAGATAACAAGATAATATATAAAACAAAATGTTGAGACGCTACATTCCTAGATTATTTTTACGTTTTTAGATTTTGTAATTAATTTTGATTGTTTAACCGTTTAAACATGATTTCAAACTCGTTTTCTTGATTTCTATGCTGATCGTTTTGGGTGTGTAAGTTACGAGACGACGATGGTTACCATTGCTTTATTCAACACCAAACTCAATCTGATCTGCCTACATATTCTGTACATCTCAGTAAACGAAATGAGAGACGATCGCTACTATCCTCATGCGGTAACTCATATATTTATTTATTTATTTATTTATTTATTTATTTATTTATTTATTTATTTATTTATTTAGTGAAATATTTGCATGGCCTTCGCAGAGGCCTAAGTAACTAAAACTAGCTATCCTAACACTATGTGCGACTTAACGATCCAACATTAATTGGGGACAAGAGTGTTAAATAAAGCCAATAGGTGATTTTTACACGTATCGATCGAAATATTATAGTCAGAGTATGAATAAGACGAGTTAAAACTGCGGAACATATACAACAAAGGTTCGTTATAGCTATATAGTCGCCTCTTACGGTCGATACTTAAATGTTCATAGTGTCTAAGAATCCTAATTGGAGTATTTATACATAATCATGCTAACAGATCTGGAGCGTCGATGTTGTGTGTTAGCATTTTTGCAACAAATGCACTCTGAGCAACCATACGGCGATATTTGAGAGATTGAATACCTAATATCAAGCACCGTGTACGGTAAGGAGCATCGGAACATGGTGTGTTAACTAGGATTCGGCGGGTGGACTTTTTTTGGACGGATTCTAGTTTCTTAATACAGATCAACGAGTAGGGACACCATAAAACAGAACAACACTCCTGTACTGACCGGACAAATAACAAGTACAGTAACTTAAATCAATTAATACCCTTTATAGTTTTAGAATGGCATTGATGATATAGATGAGATTTCCATGACTTGTATATGACCATGTGAATTCTTCTGTGTGTTTACCGATACCACCATTTGCACGTACATTATTATTTCTAAACAGCAATATTTAGAATAATATTGTTTTGTTTTGAAAATATTTCCACGTTTTTTAAACCAGCGTTGAGGTAATAGGTCAGACTTATCATATTTTATCATCGTCAATATAGCTTCAGTATCCAGAGGTCCGAATGGAAATCGAACCCCCACGGCTTTGTAGGAGCTGCGCCTATCTAACAAACTATTCACTAATCTCAGACCGACATTACGATCACGCTAGTGAAAGTCTACGAAACTTACTATTATAATGAAACTTACTTTTACTTCCTGTCCTGACACTATCGAGCCAATTCTGAGATTTTCGGATCCCTCGCATGTAGGAGAAGCTAGTCAATCAAACGGTCTTAACATAAATTCTTCTTTTTCTAGATGGCTTGAGGTTCGCGCGTCCTCCGCGGACATGCCGGCCTGAATAGGCCTTCGAGAATTATTGAGTACCACGCTGCCGAATAGTCAGCCTTTGCTACGGGGAGACGATTCATTCTAGGCTTGAGCCCATGACGGGTATGTTATTTTAGTAGCAACACGTTGTAAATTCCAATCTTTATACATTCGTATCATTATTGAGCGATGATATAAACCAAACCACCGTGATATGATTTAGGATAACTCTTTAAGTCGTTCTCCATGGCCAGGATGCACCGTGATGAATCATCAACCCGATCAACAAACGCATCAACTTCTAATTAGGTGTTATTTATGGAATTGCAAAAGACAGACACGGTCACAGCGGCTCGTTCTTTTTAATTTCGAAGAATTCGAATACATGTTCCGCTACCCACTCAATGCCCTTTACCGTAGAATCCTCCGGTCTTGGTAGACGTCGACACAAAAAAAACACCCCACTCGGCAGACTTCCTTGATTGTGTTTTCGTCTTCCTAGCTTTCCTGGACCACTGGGTGTGCCTCTCGGCATGCCGTATTTTTTGAACATTTTCGGCAAAACACTAAAATTAGAAGCCGTTTCAATAGGAGCATCGTCCCCATGGCGGAAAAGAACGTGGTGGGACGTTATTCTAAAATTCCAGTCCCAACACTGATCCGTCGGAGCCAGACACTACGGGACTACGGTGGTAGCATCATCATCAGCATCAACAGCAACCACCCCAAACAGAGGTCCCGACAATGTGACCAATAAAGACAGGGCAAAGAATAGATCACCTTGAAGCGTCACCCAGTGGCACGGGAAAGTGTGTATGTGTGGGATTGGAAATTCAACAACCGCGCGAGGACGCCGCTGAAGTCTGTGTCTTCGACGACCTCCCCCGGTCACGAGCAGGGGCAGAACATTTTGAAGGCCAACGGGAAGATAAATCCGTAGCACCATAACACCGGGCTCTGCTGCGTGGTCTGGTTCTGGGATCGCATCAACGCATCGCGGTGCTGCTGTGTGTCATCGCGAGGGCGCATCTGGAAAGCGGTTCCCATTATGAGAAGTGTGCTGCTGGTGCATCGTTGGCGGAATGGAGATCGGCATGAGATTTCGCGTTTTTCTGCAGCACTGTTTCACGCAACACTGCTCGGTTACACAATGCGATCGCTGTGGGACGCATACACACGCCCAGGAGGTCCTCCGAGTCTATTTTGCAGTCACAAGACTCGCTAGCTGAAGTGGTATAAATGGAGCAGTCACTTGTTGGAACGAGTGGATGGATATAACGTCACAATCGCACACACGCGGGTAGAGCACTCGCCCTCCCACTTATGATGCGTAATAATAGGAAGATCGTGGGCCATCCAAAATCTTCTACACTTAACACAGAAGCAGCACATGGGTCGGTGAGGATTACAAACAGTCAATCATCTTCTGCAGCTATCTGAGCACAATTCCAGAGCAAAATATCCCGCAAAAAAAGAACTCAAAAGCAATCCAGAAGGCAGTAAAAAGTTATCAGCGACGCCTTTCGCTTAACCTCAACTCTCGAATAAATCATTCGCCTGCCCATTCCAGATGACATTGACAGATGGCGCTGTTTGTTTCCCTCTCTCTCGCCTCATCTTGGGAAAACGATCACGGCATCCAGCCGGTCCCGGGCATCTTGCGCATACGCTTGGGCCAGACTAACGAAGCGCGCCGCCATTTTCACGGATCAATTCATCGAATCGCGCCACCGCGTGGTGGTCATGGGCCTGGGAACAGTGCAAGTATTTTGGCAGAATTTCGCACCAGAAAAGGTGAGAAAAAGGCAACGAAAAATAAACCAAACTGTACTAAACCACCCGAACGCGAATCCGACGTAAGTGTGCGGAATGTGTTGCGGTCGGTGTGAACGAAAAGTTTGCCCCAGACTGACGACGTGCGTGCTGACTTGCTAATGGTACGAATCGGGTACGATCAGTCAGCCTATAGGGTCTGGATGTTGCTCCTCTCGATGTGGTTCTGCGATGAACGTTTTACATAGAGCAACGCTGACTCAGAACCTAACAGAGTGCCGAAACTAAGCAAAAGAACAACTTCCAACTATCGAAAATCAAGAGGGGGATATGAAAAACTGTTTAATAGATAATCTAGCGGGAAGCTGCGGAGGCACAAACAAATTCCAGGAATAACAGCTGTTTCAAATTGTCGCGTGCCAAACGAAACCACCGAAAAGTCGCAGCACCAAACGCAGATTCCATGCCAGATCCTCATCATCCCCTGTTTTCTGTTCCGATGCACTTTATGTCGCGTTGTGACATGTGTTCTGGCATTGTCTCCATGCTTCCACCGCCCCGCGTCCAAAAAATGGAAGTAATATAATTTGAAATGAGTGCACTGTGGTTCTTTTATTTGTGTAAGGATGGCTATAAACTTACCAACACTTGTTCTTCTGCTGCCATCGTGACAAAGATGTGTCACATGGTTTTAATGCACCATAAGCTACATTCGTCAATCAAGCCTCTTTTTACAGCAAGTTTTAATATCTTCGCTTTTATTACACACTTCTCAACGCCACTTGATAGGGAATCAAAATAAAGGAAAAGGTCGTAAAATTGCATCGCCATCAAACGACATAAATAGAGTGCTAGAGCGCGAACAAGGCTAATGATAGATAATAAGTGCAGCGATCATGCTGGATCTCTGGAAAACAAGCTTCAAGTTCCTTCAAATCTACTTGACTGGCGCTAGCTGGCAGTGATGAACCTTTCGCCAAAACGTCACCCAAATCATCCAAACGTCAGCGTCCCGGTGAGACAACCTTCACACCGATCCTTCAAAACCCGATGGCAGCAAACTACACTGCCGTGCGTAAATCAATCTAGTTCGCCGTATCTAGTTCTACGAAATTTTCCAGCACCGTGTGTGGCCCACGCCGCGCTGCACTTACTAATTTGAAGAAAGTGGTAAGTAACTGCCACCCAGTGCATGCAACTTGCATCTACGATCCGTCACACGGCGTCATCAACCTGCCACCCCATGTGACCTTTACCGTCAACTGACAGTTGGCCAAAATGGTTCAAAATTAGCGTCTCGACCCCTCCAAACGGTACGCCCCCTTACGGTACGCGGTTAGTAGTTTGGGTCCTTTAAATTATCGTTTTATAGCATGCAAACGACCTCTTCATTGCCACCGTTTGGTAGTGTTTCGGTTGGGACCAGCGGGCAGAAGCAGCAACGCACCAGCGTGCAGCAGCCGATGATCATTAGGCGTGGCATGCATAAATCAAAGCGTCACCCGAGCGCAATCCAAAACGCTCCCGTGGCAGCCCCTTTTAATGGTGAGAAGCGAAGGTGGCCGCGAAGGTGAAAGGATGCATTTACATTGCAAATTTTGATCGGCGAAGTTTAACGGAGGCCTGAGAATTATTGCCCTGCCGTGCGTTATTACTCACAGGGAATCATCGGTATGATTCATGAAAGGAATGTGTTTAATTATGGTTGACCAGCGGGCGACCTCGTATGCAGCTACATAGATCAATGGCATCCTTTTGATGCATGCCTATATTTGCTTGGTGGTGTGGAGTTGATTTTTGATGAAGAGATTTTTGAGTTTGACGTTCTTAAGTTGGTTTTTCAAAAGAAATTTTAAAAGGAGGACCGCTGGGGAGCTATTAAGGACTCATCAAGCGTCTTTTTTTTGGGCGTTTTTATTCTCCACTTCCACAAAGACCTTGAAAACACGGTCTTTTCTGGCTACTGTCACCTTAATCATATAAACTGAACATACTTTAACAGCAATAATTCGTAAAAACATTGCTTTGCGGATTTGTTCCAACATCTACTCCTTATACTGCCATTAAAAACATCTGTAAATGCACTTTATTGCATTTTGCAGCTGCTCGACCTCTGACCCTTATCGCTAAAGCAACGCTACCACACAAAACTGCATAGCTCACCAGATGTTTTGCATACTCCTTGCAAAACTTAAAAAAAGAAGAAGTTGTGGTTGTAGTTTCTTTCCACTTCCTTTGGAAGCGTTTTGGTGGGGTGATTTTTTGTGGCTTCAATCTACCCGTTCGGTCTCCGTTTTGCACCGACCATTCTTTGTCACATTTGTTTAGTCAGCGTTGCATACAGCCAGCCATAGTTGCCGTCTGCTTTACCCGCTCCATCGATCGATCTAAGACACATGAGAGCGAAAAAGAAAAAGCAAAACAAGGATCATCCACACATCCAGTTGGGGACATGAAGCGATGTTTCTGCGTGCCGTTGAAAATTGCGTCTTTTTTACCCCCTTGCGTACTCGCAGCGCAGTCAGAACACGTGTTCTCGTGTTCTGTTAGCGTAGCTCTGTTTCAAACGCAGGGCATGATGCGCTTAAAGGGAATTAGTGTGCGACGAACGAGCGAACCGGTTCGGTAGTAGTCCTGTTTTAGCCAAAGCCTATGCCACCGTTGAGATTGTGTGCAGTGCAGGTATAAAATAAGATTGGCAACGCGCAAATGCTATGTAGAGAATAATTAACTATTCGCGTGACAGCTGCACTATCCGCGGCGGGCGAATATCATCTCACCTCACCCTGTTTGGCCCGCTGTCAAACATAAATAGTATATTGCGTCAAGGTGGAACGATTGTAGTGTTCGGTAGAAAGTCCGGGGGAAATGTGCCCTTTCTTTGGTGCTGGGTAGCCATTACGCAGGGAAAGCAATTTGTGAATGATTCATTAGAAACCACCGCTTATGCTGGAATAGCGAGTGAGTTTTTTATGTTTTATTTAATGATTTTATTTATATATACTAAATGAATTATAATAATGATAAATCATATCATAAAATGATAAATTGTGACTCTCATTAACATTGAGTTATATCAATGTATGTACATTATATACGTTGTTAATTTGTACATCGGTATAAATAGGATATTTATATTATATAATTTTACATCGCTCATCATAATACAGCTGACGGTACATTTTTAAGGACATACCAGCTTTATCTTGAAGTACTGGAAGAAATCTACACCTTGGGAAATAACGACCAAAACCCAAATCAGAATTATTAGATTTTTTTTATTGTGATAAAACAAATGCATGCACTTAGTTGCCTTTAACACAGATAAACAATTACCTGCTAGTTAAGAGAAAATAAACTGAAGGAAAGGTTTTTTTTCTTCTTCATCTTATGGGCTTTATTATACCTTATGGCAAACAATGGCAGCGTCTCCATTTTACGACTGTTAAGGTGCAATGACATGTGTTTTAAACCAAAAAGCCGACAGCAGCATATCCTTGCTGCCCGAAAAGGATCACAAATGAGGTCACACGTGCGCGGCTAGACAGTTTTGTGCACATGTGTGGCATATGCTGTCAACGGCACTGCTTCAGAACAAAGAACAACGGTAGAACGAAATGCCCAAACATTGCCTGCGTTTAACGCATGGGAGGGCCACACTCGTAACATGTGCCATTCTTATCTGTACGGATAACAGAAAAAAGTGTGCTATCTTCAAAAGAGTTATCCTGGGGAATGATCCTTCCGCTGTTGTGGTGACAAACATATGCAACGTATGGTACTACGATTAGAAATTATGGAACGTCTCTTTGACTTTCACAGCATAGAAAGGCACGAGATGTATTCGCTTCTAGGGACATTTATCGTACCTTTCTAAAGCCGTATGGTTTCCTTTTAACCCTTTTTCTGCTTCTTCCGCTAGCCACCTTTTCCGTAAACAAGACGTTGTACGGTGGTACGTTCAACCCGACACTAAACCGTCCCCAGCTCCAGACGTCTGCTTAGGATGTTTTAGCATAAACATGCACGGCTTGCATACAGACACTCACTTTCCTCTCGCACGTACGCTCACACACCAGCGCCCTTTTACCCTCCGTTTGTCCGACCAGAGTCGAAAGATAACTAGACACCCTCCGGGGAAGAAAATTCATTATTCCCCCAGTACGCGTGTAAGTGTTTAAAAGTCACCCCAGAGATGGTTATTGACTGATCCTTGCGCAGATCGTTACAGCATGCGATCTGATGTCGCTTGCAAACGAAAAAAAAATCCAACAATTTATTTACTCAACACACAGCCTACAAGTAGTGCGTCCTGCCGGAACAAGGAGTCTGCTCGCTGGAAAATGGGGGAAAAAAGATTAATTGTGCCACGCGAGAAACGTACCGAACGGAAGCCCATCGTGGTTGACTGGCGTGCGGGAGATGATGGATTCCAACGCTGCTGTTGGCTTTGTTGATGGAAAAGATCCGGAAAATGAAATGCGAAGGGAAGGTTTTGGTAGCTCTCGAACAGTAGCGCGTTCTGATTTTCTTGCTTTTTTCGTACTTGGGGTGCACAATTTATTTTTAAAACATGAAAGCTGACGAAACGATAAGATAAACGTAAAGACATGAGATTCAAAAAGCATGAACAGCTCATTATTTTCTTTAAAAAATGTAAGCTGGTGCTGGATTAATTGATGATTTTTCTACAACTGATTTGCAAAATGTCTAATTTATAAAATGAGTGAAAGAATGTTCTCTAATGTTGCTTATATTTTAGAATAAACCATAAAATTTCCATGTATACAAAAGCTTTATAAGGTCTGTTTCGTAAATTGGAGACAAAAACAATCCCTACAATGTATGTGGCACTGAAAATTTCAATTACACCATACGCACATCTGGTTGTGATCATACGAACAAGGAAGATCGTAATGAAGAAAATTATCCCACATTTTCCCATTTTTTCCATTTCCCATTCTGTCGGCCACTTCCTATCGGCGCGTGCCAATCCTTCCCCATAAAGTCATGCCTTCAAGGCAATTCCATTTCACAGCACATCAAATCCAGCACATGCACTTGTTGAAGTGTTGGTTGCAGATTGGCACATGTGGCAAAATCCTCCAGAAAGGCTAACTCCCAAAAACTTCGGTACCTCTTGTTTGCTTCCTTTCTGTTCCCTTTTTGGGTTATCCTTTTTGGTCGTAAAAGACAGTAAAAACCCAGCGAACCAGAACTGGTGACACCGCGACGAAAAGAAGTCATTCTATACGTGTGTGTGTGTGTATGTGTGTATGTGTTTATGTATGTGTTCGATTTCCGCTTCTGGTGACGTTTTATGACCACAGCGATTTGATTTCGAAGGAGGGCCACACGGTTCCGCTACAGGTTAGTGAACTTCGCCGCTTTATTTTTCCGTATTTTTCGTTGCTTTTTTTAGTTTTGTCTTGTCCTTACTCTTCTTCTTTTTCTTCCGTGTTAGATGTGTCTGTCCATATGACCAATACACATTGCTTCATCTTGAAAAGTGGTTGCTTCCGTTTTGGTGCTCAAGTTTCATCTTTCTTTTTTTTGTACGGTACCGAACTCCACGGGTGAGTTTGTTGCACCCGTAGGAATAGCCGGGTGGAAAAAGGCACCGATCAGTCGTCGACACCATAGTGCAGTGGTGGGTTTGTAAAATTTGTTTGTTTTCAAATTCAAGTCCTCGGAAACACGGGTCTGTTTTTTACTGGCTCGTATTGAAGTAGGATAAACTAGCAGCACCGGATTTGCTCCCTCGGTGGCATTTCATGCTAACAATCGGGTGATTCTTGTTAGGTGGTTATGGATTTGATGCGTCTGATTGGAAAAAACGTGCAATTTCGTTTCCCTTTGCTCTGAACAAGTAGCAGAAGCTCTTAATGGAGATTATTTTTAGAGCTATTTAACGGAGGGAGTCTTACCTTCTTGAAACTAACTGATTCAGTAGAGTATAGCAGTTTGTGTAAGGTTTAGCTGTTTGTAATCTATATGCGTATTTTATTTAAGCTCAATTTAAAGTAAATCTCAAACTTAAAAATACTCGTCTTCAAAACTCTGAAATTAGGGGCAAAATGTGTTTTAAATGCATAATGATCACTAAATTTTTGCTATCCCTTTTTCCTAGCTGATCGAAAACTGTTAAATCTCCAACAAAAATCAATCAAAAAGGCATCCCGCAGAGTGCATTCCCCTTTCGAGCATTAAAATCACATCAATGTTCTCAAAACATATGCAGCATTAGCCGGAAGCTGTGGTGCCATCTAGGCGCGCCACATTTCGATAAGAAAACACTGCCCGGAAAATGTGCTTCGGAAACCCTTTCGATCGTAATATCGTCCACTTTCCCCGACCGTTTCTCTTCTCTCTCTCTCTCTCTCTCTCTCTCTCTCTCTCTCTCTCTCTCTCTTTCTGTCTCTCTCACCTGCACTTTAAGCAGTGCACGAGTTATTGCTGAAGAACGAATCTTCATTACAGACGTTTTATTGCATTTCCTGAAATAGATGCTCGATGATTCGATAAAACAAACTCAATTTCCAATTCCCATTGTATGCAGGAAGGATTAGATGCGGGTAATATTTTAAATTATGGTCATAGGAGTTATTGTTTGGGACATTTTATTAAATTTCTAAAACTAAATTCAATTTAAATATGAAGTGAAAGCAAAACTTTAGTTCACAATACTTGAACCATATTCCAAGTACGACCCTCTGACGTTGAAATGCCCATCTTCAACAGTCTATTGCACCCCGACAAGGCGTCGCCAGTGAATTATTGAAATCCTCATTTTATGTAAACGTTCACTTCCGCTGTGGCAATAATCTCCGCCAGGCAAAACAATAAAAGAAACGACACAGTATGTGCCGCAGCACGGCGTATTCACTGCCACTGCACAACATATGCAAAGCGTGCGCTATGCAGAATCACGGAGCATAAGTATAGCAAAGTAAAGGCAAGGATTGGATTAATAGTTCGTCATCTAGATGCACGATCTAATGCAATAAGATGGTGCATCCGATCCGATTCATCTGATTGACTATTATAATCTAGTGGTATTAATGATTTAAAAAAAAATGTTTTATTAACTTACTTACCTCAGTTAGCAAGTTTTAGGATTTTTAGTTTATTGATATTTTCACAATGTTCACATAAAATATGATTTATTGCTCTTTAAACATAATTTGGAAGGTTCCATCCATCAACATACTATAAAAGATGTTAGAAAGAAATCTCAAAAAACATTCCAATCTCAATGATTTTCCTTTTGATATCACATAACTCAAAATGATTACGATCTCCATGATTTAAATAAACCCGTGTGTGTAATTCATCTCATCTTCTCCGCAGAATAGCTATTTTCAGTCATACCCAACCCTTTACTTATCCACTCAATAGATTCTTGATGAAAGTTTAACCCCGCTGACAAAGCGCTGTAGCACAGCTCCCTATTAGCTTCGAAATGCGCAATGCACAGTTCACGATCGGTTAAGCAATGCGACACGCACTCAGCGCAAAAATCGTTACGCACTTCCTCTGCACTGCGTACGTGCTAAATATGGTCCTACCGACCGTCGAGATCGGCACCAGCAGCTGCAGCAACTCCAAAACAAGTCGCCACTCTTCTATCGGAAGCCATCGGGATCAGCCAAACGTCGTCAACCCGTACGCGAGGGCACGCGTCGTTGTCCTTGATCGTGCAATGGTGCGTCTGAGCGAACGCCCAGATTGCCAGACCAAGTGTCATCCCCGTTTGTGGAGCAATCGTGCGCTGCAGCACCGAAATGCATTGCTCATTAAAAAGGGTTAATAATAAACTGCCACCACTGTTGCTGCTGCTGCTGCTCAGTTTGCTGAAGATTGTAGAAATCGACAGAACCAACTGCAAACGGCTGGAGTGAGCAGCGATGTGACAAAGACAAAGCGAACCCGGGACGGCAAAGGGACTCGGCGGTGTGTCCTGTGTTGCCACGACTCTGCAACGCTCTACCCTTTCCTCTTCCTCGTGAACATCATTTGCTAACACTAAAATCCGCTTACATAGTTTAGTTCGCTCGTGTGTGCGCGCTTTTGCGGTATTATAGGAGAAAGGGATACCACTGGTGCCTTTCTGGCGGTTATGCGAACGCTACATCCGCCCATCCGGATCCTCTTAAGAAGTCGTACATCTAATACCATGGCTCATGTATTACAATGTGGCCTTTTTGTGCAGCAGCCGCATATTTATCGGCTCCAACAGTGTAGCGCTGCCCGTGCTGCTGCTGCCCTTTTGCCTGGCAATGAGCCCCGTCTACTGACACCGATTAACGGGTCCTCCTGCCTTTTTACCGGGTACCACCACCTTAGGTAGATCAAGTGCACCCAAAATAGTAGGTTCTTCCATTACCGAAGTACCATACAAATGAGGCCGTGCTGTGCAGCATAATTTACCCAACGTCAACATCAAGTGGAAATACAGGGGGTTAAAATTAAATTCGCCAACATCAAAAACCATGTCCCGCATTCGCATTGTTACGGTTGAAGTGCAACTGTTTGCAGACACAAGCAGCACACTGCATTTGGCTTGACTAGGTTTCGGTTTGTTTGATTCCACCACTCTCTTGCCTTTGGCCAGTGGGCGAATGTTCACTATTCTTAGTTTGCAACTCTCTCCCTCACTGCGGCTAGCGCAACGGTTTTACCATATTTTGCGAAAACTAACAGGTTCCTTTTTGTTCGAGTTGGGTCGCCTTGCCTAGGCACCACTGTGGAGACCTAGTGTTTCTGACACAATTTCGATTTCGGGGCCAAGTTTGTGTGGTCGCACTTTTGTGTATCTTTAGATATGTGGCGTGGTTGCGTGCATTCCTGATGTGTATGAGGCTATTATTTTGGTTGAGCAAAGTAGCCTCACACTTAATAAGCACTATTTAACTATTTAGCAAACATTTTTTTTTCTTCCTCCAAGCTGGCATTGCTAAGATTAGTAATAGGTGTAGACTTTATAATCTCGGAAAGGATCAAATTAATATGTAGTTGTATTGTAGTTGAAGCTGTACTTGAAACTATCCAGGAACAGTCCAATTATTCCGGTTCCCATTGAACTCCTTTTCTTTCCAGATACTCATCTATGTTTCACTATTTCACATACACTTATTATTCACCCTCAAGATTATTGTTCCGATTATTCACCCTCCATTGATTGTTCCGACTACAATAAGCCTAATTAATTGTATCGTTCTTGATATTTTTATCTTTCTCGAAATATGATCTTGTTTGATGTTTGATCTCATTTAAACTTTTTTTCAAAGTTGATTGTTTGATGTTAGCCGGTCTCGTGATACATACAGTCGTCAACTCGTGAGACTTGACAACATGCCCGTTATGGGTTCAATCCCCGAATAGACCGTCCCGCCATACGTAGGACTGACAGTCCTGCTATGGGGGGTAATCCAAAAGTCACTGAAAGCCAAGCCCACAAGTGGTTCAGGCAGGCCTTGACCGACAACGGTTGTTGAGCATTAAGAAGAAGAAGAAGAAGATTGTTTTATGTACATTATTCGAAACCTCTTATTGAGTTTTTTGGTGGACGTTGCTTATTCAATGTTCAAAGATGCTTGCAAAAATATTCCAGTTCAAGCATTCTTGTTAGAAGTTTCATTCGAAAAAGGAATTACGTTTAAAGTATGATCTTTTACAACGATCCTCTAATACACAAACAAGATTGGTTTGCAGTAGTACTATGTTTTTGAAGTATTATGATCTTCATCATGCTTCAAGGATTCTGGCTGAGGTATCGAAAATTAGTACATTGACCAAAAAAACTGACCAAAGCTGGTCTGATCTGCTTTAATAATTGGGAAAGAACTGGGAAAGAAGCTGAATTTAGGTAAAAAAAAAAAACAAAACATCATTTAGCGCAAAACCTGTAATCGATATAGGCCTTCCTTAGTTAGGTCTTTCTATGACTAACTGGTTCATTCATAGGAAGATAGTTGAATCTGAATAGGTGGAGGCTTAATTCATTGGAGGTTTTATCAGATGATCAAGAACTACGCAAAATAACCGGGGCCCCAAAGTTACGAATGAGAGCAAGGAAACCCTATACACGCATTCAAGTAAAATTTATAACAAATCAACATAGCTTTTGAACCCACACATAAAGGCATAGTATTCGACATGAAACCTACATTCACTGACTTAATTTTGTAGAATCTAGGAACGCTCATTAAAATATTCATAAATACATTACTAAGCTGCTTATTTATTTACTAATCCGGCGCTTCAATAACATCACGGTCTTGGCGTGTTTCAGAACTGTTCGAAACTGCTCTTAGCTCGCGTTGTCGTTAGCCAACCAAACTGTTCTAGTGAATGGCATACAAGAATTTTACAGGATGGGTCGTCCGGTTCCAAGCGCATTACATGGAAGCCAAGCCTAGCCTATCGAACTCTGGTGACCTTGAAGCTCGTAGCAACTCTTTCTTTGTCCTATCACAAATTTGGGACTCCAAAAATCCTTCTGAGTATCTTGCTCTTGAGTCCTATGGCTCAGAGGCAAATGAGAGTGTCGGTACTCTAAAGTTATTCTTCTTATTATTATTATACGTCTTTGGCACAACAACCAGGGTCAGTACCGGCCTGCCTGAACCACTAGCGTGTTTGGCTTTCAGTGACTTATTGATTTACCCATAGTAGGATAGTCAATCCTACGTATGGTGGCACGGCCAATTCGGAGCTTGAACCCATGAAGGTCATGTTGTTAAGTCGTTGGATTTGACGATTGTACCACCAGAATGTGTATTCTGCACGAGAATGGTAAATCTATCATATATATTACGGTGTTGAATACCACCTATAAAATATTTTCCCTGATCCTTCAGGATCGTCTTGTCCCGCACGTCGAAGAGATAGTCGGAAACTATCAAAGAGGATTCCGGAACGGAAAATCAACCACTGATCAGATCTTCACCATGCGACAGATCTTGGAGAAGATGGCTGAATACGGACACGACACATACCATCTCTTCATTGACTTCAAAGCCGCATATGATAGCATAGCCAGGGTAAAACTGTATGACGCTTTGAGCTCTTTTGGAATCCCGGCCAAACTGATAAGGCTAGTTAGAATGACTATGACCAACGTCACATGCCAGGTGAGGGTGGATGGAAAACTCTCAGGACCTTTTGCTACCACCAAAGGTCTGCGTCAGGGGGACGGGCTTGCTAGTCTCTTATTCAACCTGGCGCTAGAGAGGGCCATCCGCGACTCGAGGATGGAGACTACGGGAACCATCTTCTATAAGTCAACCCAGATCCTGGCATACGCTGATGATATAGACATCATTGGCCTGCGGCTCTCCTATGTAGCAGAAGACTACCAAGGGATCGAGCAAGCGGCAGAGAACCTCGGATTGCAGATAAACGAGGCAAAGAACAAACTGATGGTGGCAACATCAGCGGGCCTACCAACAAATAATCAGAATCTACGCAGGCGTGACGTGCTGACAGGTGAAGGCACTTTTGAAGTCGTCCCACAATTCACCTATCTTGGGTCAAAGGTCAGCAACGACAATAGCATAGAAGCTGAGTTGCGCGCAAGGATGCTGGCTGCCAAAATTCTACATCGGTACATTCTACAGCCTGAAAAAGCAGTTCACCTCAAATAACCTGTCGCGACGGACGAAGCTGGGACCTATATAGTACTAGTACTCACATACGCCTCTGAGACATGGACACTGGCCAAATCTGACGAAACCCTCCTAGCCGCGTTCGAGAGGAAGATGCTCAGAAGGATACTTGGCCCCGTATGTGTGGAAGGACAATGGAGGAGCCGCTATAATGACGAGCTATACGAGATGTACGGCGACCTCACTGTCGTACAGCGTATAAAGCTCGCCAGGCTCCGGTGGGCTGGCCATGTTATACGCATGGAATCGGACGACCCAGCCCGTAAAGTCTTTTTAGGCCGTCCAAAAGGACAGAGGAGGCGTGATAGGCCCAAATTGAGGTGGCAAGATGGCGTGGAGGCGTCCGCCATTAAGGCCGGGATAACGGACTGGCAGACGAAGGCGCGAAACTGTGAGCGGTTTCGGACACTCCTGAGGCAGGCCAAGACCGCAAAGCGGTTGTAGCGCCGGATAAGTAAGTAAGTAAGTAATAAAAGTGTGTACAATAGTGTCATCGAGAGTGTCCCCATGGTCGATAGGGTCCCCATAGACGAAGGGGGCTCATAAACTATAGGGGCTCGTAGTTGAGGCAGAAAGCCTTAGTTGATCCAAAGCCAAGTGCAGAAATCCCCCTCTTCCCCACCTCTCAACACCTGCAGGGGGCCTCCAATACTTTTAAATCTTAGTAGTGATGGGTAAATTCGACAGAAATCCGGAATCGGTTCCGAAAAACTTGAAAATGACATGAAAATCAGAACGGGCCTCGGAAGGCACGCGCAACACTCGAAGCACAGAACCGACAGAAGTTGATCGAAGCCGTCTGGCGCCGCTAGCCAAGAAGCTAGAGAAGGCGATGAGCTGTCATAGATAGAGATTTCACCGATGGAATCGTTGAAGCTGTCGTAACCGCCGAAACCATCCGTATGGTTCCAACGGCTCCAAGCATTCCTGAGTAGCAATGCTCGAAAGTGGTTTAGAGTCCGTGGGTGCTATTCGAAGAACCTTAAAATGTTTTCTCAGAGTTTCAATTACGACTATTATTAAAAATGAAACGCCCAGCTAAATTAGTTATTAGTTTTGTTAGGTGAAGTAAACACAATAGTCAAGCTACACCTGTACGCGTTCGATTGTTGTTGAGCAAGGTTGGCGAACCTCTTGAAGACATTGCTACAAGGTTATTTCAGAATACGGGGACTTTTCGTCAAAATCGTCAATTCTTGAAAGCAATTTCGTTTTTCAGTTTTAAAACTGTTCTTTTGATTTTAAATTAAACATTTGCCAAGAACGCGTCTCACCGCAATGTACACAAACCCGGACATTAGTATCAGTCGATTCCTGCAGATGGCACTCTGCTCACTGCTGTCATTACATCCCCAATCTGTCATGCCGTGAATAAAACGAAAACAGGTTTCGCGATTCTTTGCAAGCACGGAAAAAAGTGAAAATTAATTGTTCGAAAACTCACGTAAAAATCGTCGCTACTGGCCAGCAAACAGTGCGAACCGCGGTGCCAAATGTAGCCGAAGCGAGTGAACGGTGAAAGAAATCGCGGTCCGTACGCAGCTACCCGCACGAGACGGATCTTTGTGCACAGGGGCTTGCATCGAACTACTGTAAACAAACCCCGCCATCAAAACACACACGAAAGGCGGTCACGTTTTAGTTTTCCGGGACGGGAGGTTTTTCCTACTGCCAGAAATTTTCCTTTTTGGGAATCTTTTCCGTTGGGTGTGTGTGTGGTGTGCGTGATAAGAATTTCTCGACTTTCATTGCCCGTACCGAGTGAGTGGGCAGTTCCAGCAAGCTGCCAAAATGGCTGGCCACAGCTTGAATGATGACAAAGTGCGTACCGCCGACGTCATGGTGGATCGCAGCCTGCTGTTCGAGCGGATGTCGCTGTCCGAGCCAGTGAAGCAGGCGCTCGCCCGCAACAACTTTGTCCATCCATCTCCGATACAGGCGCGAGCCATTCCACTGGCGCGGTGTGATTTCGGTATGGAAAATCAATAATGTACCTCTACCACCTGCATAGATGGTAAACATTATTATTTCTCTTTTTAGATCTATTGGTGCAGGCAAAGTCCGGCACGGGCAAAACACTCGTCTTCGCCATCACGATCGTCGAGAGCCACGATCCGGAGATCGCCTTTCCGCAATCACTGACCATTGTGCCGACGCGGGAAATCGCGGTGCAGGTCGAATCTGTGCTAAACCGGATCGGGGCCGAGCTTGGCAATTTTAAGGCCCGCTCCTTTATCGGCGGCATGGAGATCAGCGTCGATCGTAAGAACTTGCAGAACTGCTCGGCGGTGGTCGGTACGCCCGGCCGGATACTGCATCTCATCAAGAGCAACGTGCTGAACACGTCCTACATCCGGACGCTCGTGATGGACGAGGCGGACACACTGCTGCAGCCGAGCATGCGCGGCGACATCGACAAGATTGTGGGCGCCCTGTCCGACAAGCGGCAGACGATCGTGTGCAGCGCCACGTTTTACAACAACCGCGACCGGGAGCTGCTGCGGTACATGAACGCCAAGTTTATAGGCGTCACGCCCAAGCGGGAGGTACCGCTGCTGTTCGGCATCAAGCAGTTTGTGCGCGAGCTGCCGGCCGAACCGGACAACGTGAAGGACCTGATGGCGAAGGTGGGCGTGCTGAACGAGATCTTCCAGCAGATCAACTTCGCGCAGTGCGTGGTGTTTGCGAACACGATCTCCAAGGCGGAAACGTACTGCACGTACCTCAAGAAGGCGGGCTGGCCGGCGGAGGTCATTAACGGCGGCATGGAGCAGCGGTTCCGGCTGAAGGCGATCGAGGACTTCCGCTCGTTCCGGGCGCGCGTACTGATCGCCACCAATCTGATCGCGCGCGGCATCGACGTGGAGAACGTCAACCTGGTGATCAATGCGGACGTGCCGAAGGACAACGCCACCTACCTGCACCGGATAGGGCGGGCCGGCCGGTTCGGCACGAAGGGCATCGCGATAACGCTCGTGTCGGGCGTAAAGGACATGGAGCGGTACCGGCGCATCCTGCACGATATCGGCGGGAACGAGATGTTCGTACTTAAGCTGCCCCAGGGCAACCTGGAGGACGTGTGGCAGTTCGAGCGGTACGGGGACCGGTATGAGAAGCTGTTCGCCTCGCAGATGGTGCAGGAGATCCGCGATAAGGACGTGGACCAGCTGTTCCTGAAGGCGATGAAGATGCTGGGCAAGCAGCTGGGCAATGGGGGCGAACCGTCGCGAAGCAATAACAACGAAGAGCAAAAGCTGGACGACAGTTTGGAGAAGTCAACGTCGGATGAGGAGACGGTGGTGGAGTTGGATGCACCGAACGGCACGACAAGCCAGCCAGCGGGCGAGGCAGCCGCCCCAGCGGTCAAAGGAAAGACCACGAACGGGCATGCGACGGAGCTGAATGGAAATGTGTCGCCCGGCAAACCGGAAGAGACGGGCGCTCATGCGTCGTCCACCGTGGCCATGGATGGGCTGTCGATGTCGATGGAAAAGCTAAGTCTCGAGCGAGGTGGCGCTCTACAAGCGAACGGTGAGCGGGGCGGCAAAACGAAGCGGCTCGACTCGCTGAACGGCAATCAAAAGAAGGCGGATGGCAAGGACCGAAACAGCTTACTGCTGGAGGAGCAGGATGGTGTGGAAAACAACGACGACGACGATGACGATGATGAGGAGGATGATAATGATTCACCAAAACCGGGACCATCGAAGAATGGTGCTAAAGGTGCGGCCGGTACGATCCGGGGCAGCCTTTCGACTCCCGTGCCCGATATGGACGGGCCTCCGGTGCTGCTGGTAGCGGGCGACACCATTACAACCATCATCACCCGCAACGGGGGCAACGAATCGGATCTCGAGAGCAGCTCCTCCCTCAGCACGAACGTGACGGAGAAGGTGGAGGTTGGATCGGACTTTAACGCCCAGCTGTCCCGGCTGAGCCAAATCCCGGATCCGCGCTTCCGGCAGATCGGTTCGGTCGACTGTTCCGACATCGACCACAGCTCGGACAGTGAGGCGAACGGGGGCGACTGCCCACCGTTCGAGGCGAACAACGACGCGCTGTTCGCGAAGATCATGGAGCAGAAGGAGCTGGGCGTGGAGCATCCGGAGCATCAGGTGCAGCTGCATTCGATCGACGGCTGCAGCCTGGAGGTGCACGACGATACGGTCAGCGATCGGGGCCTGACGCGCAAGTGCTCCGTGCCGGACGTCGTCCCGTGCGGCATCTCGCTCGACTCCTCCCGGCTGCACGGCGGCAACCGGGGCCCGCTGGCGGAGGAGATCGGCGAGCACGGCGAGGAGGGCGAAGAGATCGAGCTCAACTCAAACACGTGCGGCTCGAACCGGGGCTCGCTGTTTGAGGAGGAGGACGTGGAGGACGTGATACAGGCGAACCTGCCGAACCGGATCCGGTTCCAGCAGCAGGACTCGCTCGAGGTGAACTCGAACACGGTCGGCTCGAACGTCGGCTCGACGCCGGAACCGCCCGAGATGCTGGACCAGCAGTCGCTGCCCAACATCAATCCGATCGAGGCCGACCCGATCGGGCCGATCGGGCCGCAGTGTGCCGCCCACGACGTGGACGACATGATGGACGACGCGAGCTCGTACTCGTCGTACGACAGTGACGCCTCCAACTCGTCTTTCTTCGACGATGTCGACCGCGTGTCGGTTGCGTCGGCTAAATCGACCCCCAAAGAGAACGACGCACTGGCGGCGGCCGTCGCCGACCCGTTGATGGTGGTGGCCGCTGCTGCTGCTGGCGGTGGTGGTGCTATCGCTGCGCCGTCCGGCAGCCTGGAGCAAATCGGTGCCGTCACCTCGAACTCGGTGTCGGTGGCCGCTTCGCCCCATCTCTTTGCCGTGCCCAGCATCCCGACACCGCCCCTCCTGGTGGCCGGGGGTGTTATTCCGCCCGCAGCCACAAACCCCGTCGTCGTTGGGGGCAATCCTCCCACGGCCGTACCACCGCTCATCATGGACGAGGAGCGTTCGCCCCGATCGCCCGCGTTCATGTCGCGCATGGAGAATCTGCTTCCACCCTTCCATCCAGCGATGGCATCGCCGGCAGCGGCAGCCGGCCCTTCCGTCAGTCTGCCGCAGCAGATGCGTGGAGGCGATGCGCATGCGACCGCCCTCTACCACCGGACGTACGCCCTGTGGAGCAATCAGTACTGGAACCAGCTGACGCAGATCAACGACTACGTTCGGTTTGCGGCTTACGCACGGCGCAACGCGTACCGAAGCCCTTAGGCGGTCATAAGTCGTGAGTCGTCTACCAACCCAGTCCTACACCAAACCAAAACAGCCCAGTGAATATTTGGTTCACCACATAGATCCCTGCAACTGAAAAAGGCAAAATGCACACCACCACCACCCCTACTACATCCCGCACATTCTTAGCCAGTAAGAGAGCGACAGCAAAACTTATACACCACGTGAAATGGCAAATGAAATTTGTGATCTGAATGTTAGAAAAAGGAGAAGACGAAGAAAAAGTTATTGCGTTACATAAAATACTAACTCAGCAACTACAAACACACGTAAACGTATAACACACAGCACATGCTGCCCGTGCTCGTGCATAATAATATTATTATATATAATAATAGAATTAGTGAGAACATAATTAATATTATGGATTGGTGAGTTGCGAAAAAAGAAAACACAAATACACACACACACACACACACACACACACACACACACACACACACACACACACACACACACACACACACACACACACACACACACACACACAAATTATCGAGAGTTGTAACCAATTAATATCTAACTAACACTTAAAAAATGCGTAAAAGCGGGTGGCTCCTTTCGGGGTCGTTAAGTGTTCGCTACTTGTTGTACTCGCCCATCGCCAATTAGGACTAGTGATAGGTTCCAGGTTCTGCCTAATTCGCGGTAAGAGAAATAGAAGCGAGAGAGAGAGAAAGAGTAGCACGTTGAACGCAAAGAAATCGAAAGGATCTTTCGTCTAGGACTGAAAAACGTTGACGCCGGTAATTATTAGGATGAAGGCCGGCATCGTAGGGTAAAAACGGGAAGCGCAAGGAGACAGCAAGATAGCTAGTAGGGTGAAATGCTGGAAGGAAACGATAAACCGATCGCGCGCTTTTGCTTTTTTTAACACAATAACAATTCCAATGGCGTTAGCAGTTGAAAAAAGGAAAAACGTTAGAAGCAAGTAAGCGCGTGTGTGTCTGTGTGCTGCCAGTTAGTGAGTGGATACGAGTGGAAAGCTTCAAAAGCTGTCGTCTGGTGGTGTTTTTACTCCACGCTCCCGCGCTGCCCTGGACATTGCACGCGTAAACATATTACACACATCAATTGGGAGCTTGCTTTGGAGGTGGCGTGAAGGTACGGTTTTTTTAACCTATTTTTTTGTTTGTTTTGATTGTTTTTCTTTTATATGTATGAACTCAATGTAAAGGAACATTAACCGCGTATCGTATTGAATACAACTAAGTGCTGAAAAATAAACCAATGTGTAACTAGTTCCAACGCAAAGAGCGCAATGCTGCACAATGAGGTGATTTCTTTTCCGGAAAATGAGTGGGAACGATTGCTTTGCTGGAATTAAAAGTATTGTATATTTTTGTGGTCCTATTCTAGCTGCACAGCTGCAACGGGGTTTGCCGAATTTCGTAGATTATTGGTTTATAATATTTAATCATTAATTATTGCTCGTAAATACTATCTCCTGCTCCGTTGTGGCTAGTAGAATATCTGCACTATATAATATATCCTACGAGTAAACCTGGAATACGCACGCGAGTAATCGGTATGTAGCAATTTTTCTGCACGAGGTGAGTTTCCAAAAGAGTTTAAAAAATGTGGAGCCTTCCATCACGCCGTTTTTTGTTTTTACCCGATCGTTGTATTACCATGTACTTTGAAAATCCCCCTTGCGGAGCCCGAACGCTCGAACGAATGTTATAAAGTTTGACTAGAATGGTCGCTGCGCGATCGCGCAACGAATAAATATGTGATTCCAAAAACTGGGCTATACATTCAATTGACATACACGTCTACGGTTACACTTATCTAGCTGAAGGAAAAGAGCGCTGGCGACCCGTGCGGGTCTGGAGGCCCATCGCTCCGTACATTTGGCTCCAAAATTTAAGGTAAATTGGTTGAATTCAATTGCATGTTGTTTGGTTTTTTCGATACTAAGTTTTGGCATAATTTTGATTCGATAGTTTTCTTTTTAGCTAATTAATTAATACGATTCGGAACGATTTAGAAGAGTACGCAAAAATGAGTATACGCCTAGACAGTCCTAAACGTCCTAAACAGTGTGTCCAGCCCTGAATAAGTACATTTTAAATCGCTTAACAGTTGAAAGAATGTGATAAAAATGTATCCTTAGTAAAAAAAGAATGCACCAAAAATACGGTTTACCAAGTGGTTGTGTAAAAGTAGACAAATATTCTACTTTCTGTCCAACGACTAAACGATATTAAATACATCATCGCGCAAATCATCGGTACTAACGGTTTGCGTTCTGCTTGCGCTGACCAGAACGCATTGCACGTGTTGCCCATGTTTGTCTTATTGCCCTTCAACGGATATAGCAATTCGTGTTTGTCGATCTTAGTAGCCATTAGAGCAGCTTGCGGCTCTCTTCATCTTCCACGCCGACCAGCTCCTTGCGCAACGTTTTGCAGTCTTCGATTATAAAACTGAAAAAAAAGAAATTACTCTTTCAAAACAAGCACACACAACGTTGAAATGATGCATTCACTTACCTATAGAACAGTATTGTGAGTGGTGCCGTTACCAAATGCCATATCGAGTGAGCATCGAACGTCCACAGGATCGGTGGGAAGTCGTTTATTTCCAGCAGCAAGGACGATGTCGCCAGCACGATAAAGGTAAAGCACTTCCAGACGTAGCGGCGCTTCTTGCGCTGCAGAAAGCACCATAAAATCCAACCGAGAGCACCACTCATACCTGCGCACGAGAGACCGGGAAAGGACATAAAAAAAAAACTCAACCGAACGGAAAGCAAGCCACGCAAATGCACACAACTTACCCGTCACAATGTTCGCCTTCATGTTGTACGAATAGTCGAACCGGCCAACGCTAAGGTAGGAAAAGTGATTGACGAAGAACAGTACGCACAGGCAGCTGAACGCGCCGCGCACCACGATGGACGAGCGGTGTATCATGCGCATCACCATGCAGTGGAACGAGGCCAGCACCATCGAGTAGGCGAACGTGTAGTCGAGCAGCTCGGTCACGGGAAAATCGCGCGTGTGGAAAAACGCGGACCAAATCCACGCGTTCAGACAGATGTAGGAAAAGGCTCGCCACGTGCCGTACATGGGGCTGTCGGTGCGTACCTCTCGCCTGAACCGCTGCAGCATCTTGTAGTGCGTCGCGAAGTTGGCCACCGAGAACAGGACCGAGGCCGGTTCCTGCATGCCGAGGAACCGCACAAATGGCCACTGGAGAATAGAAAGAAGAAGCAGAGAGGTATTTTGAATCGGTACTAAAGTATTGAAATGCTCGCGGCTACTTTTCCGTAAAACTGTGGCGTCGTCCAGTTGCGGTTGTGAAAGGCGGCCGTTGTCCGCCACATGCAGTCGTAGCCGCACTCATCGTAGCAGGTCCACAGCAGCAGTTTATTGATCGGATCGTGCTTCCACTGTAGCTCCTTCTTGTACGATACGCCAGCTAGCAATAAAAAAAAGCCCAGTACAATCAAACAGACCATCCAATAGTCGGTCTCCCAGGTCTCGTACTTACACTGCGTGCAGTTGTCGAGCGTGCAGAACTTTAGGCAGTTTTGGTAAAACTGGCTCCGGTCTCCGCCGGACGCAAAAATGAGGCGAAAGAAATAAATTAGCAGCACAATTAGCACAAGCGCCACTACCCGGTACCGTATCATGGCTCGGTGATGCTGGCAAACAACAACAACTGGAGCGATTGGCAGAAAAGCAGCAACCCTCAACCGAAATGCACACAGTCGCGAGCCGTAACCCAAAACGCGCACGAGAGCACATAAATCACAGCACGTTCATGGCTAGCAAAACGATTACGCAGCAAGCACAAGCATTGGCGTTTATTTTCGTTGCTGCATAAAACGCAAACCGGAACGTCATCCGCGCGGATGGAGGAAAAACGGAATCAAAACAAAACCCACAACAGCGCACAGCGGGCGACGATCTCGGACGTGATGGGATTTCTGTTTACGTAGAAAAGTTGTGAAATTAAATAGATAGAAAAGAAGGACAAATTACAGCAAGCGTTATGTTGTAAAATATGTATTTAACAAAAAAAGCACTAAATTAATTTAATTAAACAAAACTAATGTCTTCAATGTCGGCAACCACAGCTGTCAAACACGCTCGATCGACTGTCAACCTGTGTCAACCTGCACGTCGCATGATGCAACCTGCCCCAACCAGCAGAATCAGAAGTCGCAGTCACTTTTTCTCGTCCGAGTGTGTTTTTGCTGGCCCAGACCCCGAAAACCTTTAACAAAGAGATAAACACGGCCGTATTGCAGGCAAAAGTGTGGAAAATTGATTATTCTCCCCCTTTCTCTCTCTCGATTGAATTGCCTTCCCTCGTAGTTTTGCCTTCGCCCGAGTTTCGTCGCCGCTAGTCTGTACGATATTTTGCATCCGAGTGTGTTATGCGTGTGTTTTCCACAGTGCCACGGCCAAGTACGCAGTGAAACGCTCTAGTCACAACACGGGAGTGATCTGTCTCACTCCACTACAGGAGTGTGTGTGTGTGTGTGGTGTGAAGAAGCAACATAAAAGCGAACGGGGAAGGTCGTGTGTGATAACAGATTTCGTGAAATCCACGTAATTGCTAAAGTACATCGTACACAGCGAGCCCTACCAGCAGCAGCAGCAGCAGCAGCAGCACCATCATCATCATCATCCTTCATCGCCCACACGTCCGCGACCAATCTTCTACGTTAAAATGTCGTACGCTTACTTGTTCAAATACATCATCATAGGAGACACAGGTAAGACGCACGGAAGAAAGGATGGAGCAAAGTACATGGTCAAGAAAGACACTTCCGTATTTGTTTGCTCGGAAAACATACGGTAGCAGCCCGGTCGCTTTTCCGGAGCCCGTCAAATGGGCTGGTGGTGGTGGGCTTCATCCGCCTTCGCAGCTTTTCCAACAGGAAGAAGGGCTGGTTTTGGGTGTGATTTAATTTGCAATTGCGTAGGCGATGGAGCTGCGTGTGTGTGTGTGTGTGCGCGCGGGTGTATGTGAACACCAACACAGCTACGCAGCAGATGCGGACGCGAGGGACACACATAGGAGGAAGCAAGGAACACAAGGGGTGGTGTGATGGCTGAATGAAAAAGGATGATTAAACATGATTTTCCTTTTCGTACGGGAGTGATGTGAGCACAACCCGCATCTTGGTTACACACACACACAAACGCACAGGGACACGTAAGGGAGGATGAAACCCAACCACACACAGGCGTCACGACCAACACGCCACCCCATGTGTCTGGAGGTAGCAGCAAGAGGAGGAGGAAAGCAGCGGCGGCAAAGAACAAAATCGATAATTTTTCGTCATCAACCCCACAATTGGCCTGTTTATCACACACACACACACACACCCGGAATAGAAGCCCAGGAAGAATATAGAGAAGGAAATCGACTGGTGTGTTTGTGTGTGTATGTGTGCGAGCTGTCGAACGAAAAGAAGCATTTTCCCTTTCCCGGATCCACCATATGGGAGAGCTTCGCCTGCGAGCCAGATCGAGTTTCCTTTCGCTGCGGTTGATTGCACTCGGAATGCATGGATGCACGATCGTTCTAGGTGGGAGGAGATGACGAAAAGAATGCTCACAATACACCGAGAAAAGAATTGTTTATAATTTGCACCACCACTACCACTTGCGGCGCGCGCTGGTTGTTCACGGGTGGTGGTGGGCTGTAAAACCGGGTCAGACGGACACTACTTGCCTGGGCGCGCGTTGTTTCTTTGTTCGGGCATGGCGCTTCCACCGCGTATGTCAGCCGTGTTGAAAAGTAATAACGCACGAACCACCCGCTCAATTGCTGTCCAATGTCCCTGAGCCCAAAAATTGGCCCCGCTTGCAGCAAGAGCACACCCTCTCGTCAAGCTTTCTTACTAGGGGCGCCTTCCACTGTGTCCCGCATGCAATACATGAAATCACCGTGGCGTTTTCACATAGCAACCACTCGATGCGCAATATTGGTGTTCGGCGGCGCTTCCAAGTGGCCACACTGCTGCACAAAACAGAGCGGGTGGAAATGTGTGTGCTGTCTTATTGCATGGCGATGGATTAAAAAGAAAGTAAAAAATAGCGATGGAAAAAGAAAAAACGAACGAATAAAATACGATAAAAGAAAACTGTCTCCCTCCCTCATCAACCCGCTCGCAAGCATAACGGAGGGCGGGGGCACCACGCTCAATAATGCCTTTAATGTTGCATTTGTTTATGTTTTTGCCCGGAAGCATGAATCATATATGGGGTGGTTCAATCAAGTGTAGTGGTGTAGTGCAACTTGCCAATGCATTTTACACTGTGCACTGTTGTTGGTGTTTCTTTCTTTCGAATTATTTTTTATTCGTGCAGAGTCGGGTTCACGGCAGCAAACGCTAAAATGATAAATATTGATAGAAAGAAAAGAGAAAATGCTTGAGGCGCTGTGTGACTCACGTTCGGATGAAGCTTTATTGAGCAAAGATAGGTTTCTTTACACCGTAATCGCTTTTAGCGGTTGAATCTCATTTTGTGTCTAAAGTGGATCCGTTTATTATTCAATGAATAATTTCCCATGTAGTTTATTTTTTAACTAAAATTATTATTAAACACACTTTTGATGAGAAAATAAAAGAAAAATGATTAATATTTTTTTAAATTATTTATAATTTATTTGTTTATTTAATTCACCAGACGTTTGCATAGAAAATCGAAAATATTAAATGCATTTTATTGATTTTATTATCAAAAAGTAATTCATTTTTTGAATTGAACAACTTCAAAGGACATGACTCAATGTAGAGTATTTAATTTTGCTTTTTTTACTTACTTGGAAATAAATTAAATTATGTATGAAAGTAATACGTAAATTAGCTCTCACAATTGTTCACATATAAGTAGTCTTGCCACACGCTCCTAATTAACCACTAAAAGTGGAATCTAAGAAATATGTAAGGCATTAAAACATTTATTTAAGTTTGAACATGTTCATCTTAATACCAAAATGATAAAGTTGAGTTTTTCCCTACGACACTTTGAACAATTCGACGATACCGAAAGACTAACACACTCCATTTTCTGTTCTGTTCCCTCAGGTGTGGGCAAGTCCTGCCTGCTGCTGCAGTTTACCGACAAACGCTTCCAGCCGGTGCACGATTTGACGATCGGCGTCGAGTTCGGGGCACGCATGATCACCATCGACGGCAAGCAGATCAAGCTACAGATCTGGGACACGGCCGGCCAGGAAGCGTTCCGGTCGATCACCCGCTCGTACTACCGTGGGGCGGCCGGCGCCCTGCTCGTGTACGACATTACGCGCCGCGAAACGTTCAACCATCTGACCACCTGGCTGGAGGACGCCCGGCAACACTCGAACTCGAATATGGTCATTATGCTGATCGGAAATAAGAGGTAAAAATGAGCGTTTTACGATGCTGGAGTGTGTACTTGAAAGTGAATCGTATTTTTTTTTTTGTTATTTAATTTTCCAGTGATCTTGATTCACGCCGCGAAGTGAAGAAGGAAGAAGGCGAAGCGTTCGCGCGCGAGCACGGGCTGGTGTTTATGGAAACGTCCGCCCGTACGGCGGCCAACGTCGAGGAAGCGTTCATCAACACGGCGAAGGAGATCTACGAAAAGATTCAGGAGGGCGTGTTTGATATCAATAATGAGGTATGTGTTGCTTTGTTGCTCTTTCCCAGCTCCCTGTGCAGAAGTATTTCCTAACATTCCTTTTTTTGCCCTTTCAAATCACTCGCCACAGGCTAACGGCATCAAGATTGGCCAGCAGCACTCCCCGACGAGCCCATCGCTGGGCAGCGGCAACAGCCCGGGCGGACCGGCCAGCAGTGGTTGCTGCTAAGCGTCGTGCCGCCAGCCACCGACGATCATGATGTGCAATGCCGTGCCCGACGACGGTCCGCCGCTGGGCCGAAGCTGGGATGAAATTAAGTAAATTGGTCTAACAACTGGGATTGGAACAAAATGGCAAGCGAGCGAGCGAGCGAAATACAGGGGCGGGCGGAGGTTTGCGTGCACTCTGTAGCGTTTCACCCTTCTTCGGTCGAATCTACTCCTTTTTCGGCCAGACTGTGCTGAATCAGCGAATGCGGGTCACCGAAGGGATGATCGCTATAGAGCAGCTACACAACCGAAGGCGATCAACGGGAGAGAAACAGGAAGAGATATGGAATAAACAAAGTTGGGGCTGCATTTCCTTTCCCCTTCCCTCTATTACATTAGCTATTGCAAAAACAAACAAACAGTAAAGTAAACTAAAAACCAACTACAGTCAAACGGTATCAAGCGAAAAAGTGTACAAAAGCGTCCCTTAAATACGCTTTTCTCATTTCAAACAGATCATCGAGATCCTCGAAAGGGTGATCTCTGTGGTCGCCCAGGCAAGGCAAGAATCGTAGAGGGGAAAGAGAATGGCAGGAAAAGAAAACCCGAGAGCGGAAAAGACGCAAACACTAAAAGAAAACTTCTGAGCCCAAAACAAACCAAAACCAATTCCAATCTTTTGTGATGGGGAATATGTGTGTAAGTGTATGTGTACGTGAGAAACAACAAAAAAAAAACAAACTAACCAATGGTGGAGAGCATGGAAAGCGTAACCGAAATAAAAAGTAAGAAAACTGAAACAATAAAAAGAAGAGAAAAAAGACAAAACCCAACCAGAGCAAGTAAAAGACACAAAAAAAAGAAAGAGGGAGAAAACGCGGACGGTAGCACATCATGGGAAACATCATTCCGTGTGGAAACAACAAAAGCTTCCAGCAGATGGGGACGATTTCGATTTGTTTTTTTTTGTATTTGTTGGCATCCTGTAGAAAGAGGAAGGATCGCTTAGCCCCTGGCAAACCATCGCTGGACGGGGCGGGAAACGAAACGACGCACGCGGTGGTGTACTAGGTGGGTGGATGGCGGCTGTAAAGTAAATTATAAACGTAAATTTTTACTCTCTTTAACACTGATCACTATTTCTACACACCCAAAGAGATACATACAATTTCACACACACAAACACTAACATTCGACGGTCAGTGATGATCAACTTCACGCCGCCCATGGGGACGTTGTGTCCGTACGGGAATGTAGTGCCGATTAAAAGCCGGAAAACAGCTGCTAATTGCGTTTCTGCCAGCGTCGCTGCGCATTTGCGTGCGTATGAGCCTTATTCGGTGCATCGGCCAGAGTACTGCCGATCGCTTCGTTTTATTTACCATCGCCACACGGATCACCAACTGCTTGACTGTTTCGTACGGCCTCTGCCTGAGCCTTTGCTTTTGCCAAATGTTTTTCATTTCACGATCACGCAAATTGAATAATGATAATGCCATGAAAAAAGTATTTGTACGCTGCTACTCCTTGCGTGTCCATTGGTTTGGCCTGTGGCGTATGCAAACCCGCTTCCTTTCGTACAATCTCAGAACGTGACTGTAACAGGACGCTCCAAATAGGAGAAGGAAAGGAGTAAAGTCATCCGTTTCAATAAAACCTCAATCAGATATAGCTAAACAAAGTTAATTAAGTACAACAATTGCTGCACTTGCATGAATATTGCCAATTAGAGGGGCATTAGTTACGCCTTCCACTACTACAAACAAAAATCGCTCCTTTTTCAATCGAATTGCCCAAACCTGTTACAATTAATTTATAAATATTATTATTATATAGTTCATCCTTTTAAATGGTGCACCCTTCGGCACCGGCACCATGTTTGCGTATGGCTGCTTACGCCGCAGACAAAATATGTAACGCTAACCTACCCTCTCCTACTTCTATTGCTTGCAATTGAACGATACAATACGATTAAAAACACACAACCGGACACATTGAAAACATACATAATACCCGTTATAAACAAAATAGTACTAATGTTAAATTCAAAACAAAAGATTGCAAGCTAAATACCACCATTTCTCAACCAAAAAAAAAGCAAACGTCAATGCATTGGCAGCAAACGGTAAATCACATCATACAGAAAAGATAAAGAGGATGGTAAATTACAACAATCGGCTGATGATTGTAAAGAAGAAGTAAAAAAAACATAAAAAGGGACACGAAACTACAGGGTAAAGCAAGCTCGTGCCCCGTTCGTAAACCGGCCGGTCGAGACCTTACCTGCAATGTGGTGTAGTAACGTAAAGCTAATAAACAGAAATAAAGATAACAAAACAATTTAAAAAGAAACTCACACACAATAGCAACTGGAAATGAAATTGAATATTGATTTTTTTTCTCTATTTTTCGGAAACAGTGGAAGGCGAATCAGTAAGCAAAAAATAGAAAAAACTAACGAATGAAAAGGTGATTGGGGGATTGGGAAATTTTATTCTAACTAGCAAAAATTAAAAAAAGTACATCTTACACGTAAGTACGGATGCTAAAAACTAAGAACGATCCTACCACACTCTACTATCCCCTCCCTAACACCACACTTCTATCACGCTCCGGGGCACGGAAGATTTTACTAAAATGTTTCCTAAACTGTTTCCTAAGTTACCTAAATTCCTATACGCGTTTATATACGTAGAGAGAGAGAGAGAGAGAGAGTGGGGGTGATGAAGGGAGTGAAAGAAATGATAAAAAAGAACCTACTGTCCCTACAAAGTACTTTTGTAATCACAAGAGCCCTGTGTTTGCTTTCCTTTAAGTGCGTTCGTAACTAATACGTAACTAATAAAACCTTAATTGGCGGATTTGCCTCAACACTACGTAAAGTACACTACGCACACACTCTGTGCAGTTAAATATATGTTCGCTTACATCCCTTTTTCGAAAAGGTGTCCTTCTACTACTGGCAGCCTGATGATGATGGGGTGGTCCCTGGTGAAGGGGGGGAAGTGGGATAGTTTTTTTGTTCAAATGTTCTAAGCGCCGAAGAAAAGCTCCTCCAAGATCACGTACTCCTACTTAGAGTGGGATGCAAAGAATCGTTCTAACTACACGTTTAAACCGGCGCATTGCAGGTGCGTTGGGTTTGCGCGTAAAAGCGCGAAAGCATGGCCTAATAACATTCCATCTCGTCCAATTCTTTCTTCCTACCAAATTGCATATTTGTCTTATCGATAACACATTACAGCACGACCCAAAGGGAGAATAGTGTCTTAAGTTTCCTTCTCCTTTGATTCCCCTGTTCCGTTTCTACTCGACTTATCCTCCTATCACGATTCATTCATGCTCTTTTGTTCTCTTCCCTCATTTCAGGGCATCATTTCACCGTTCGATAAGGCAGCATCTTCGATTGACGTTCGTTTGAACTACGGAAAGCGTGTTGTAGCTTACTTCTTACTTCCTTTTTCTAAGCTAGATATGGAAATTTTTCTCTAATGACGTCAAAAGCCGAACACAAAAAAAAACGAGTAAACACCTTTTTTGACTACGAATACTTCAAACACATCGTTTGCATGGCAAAACTGTATGCTCTGAGGTAGGTGATGTCCTTTGCGTTAGTTTTGAGGAGTCGATAGGTACTGGGAAATGGTTGTTTCCCCCTAGTGAGGTTGAATTAGAAATTCCTAACCGGTAAGGCTTGCTGTGAACACACGTGATATGAAAGGAAAAGCTATCATTGCTATCGCATAGAACCTCCAACAAACAAAAAACACCGACAGACACACACCGGCTTGTTGAATATAAGTACAAAAGGCACCACAGTTACGCACAGCCCCTCTGTCTACCTAGCAACCGGCCTTAGGCCGTGACCGTTGAGCTAAGGGCTTCACTTTCCTTCTCGCCATCGTCCTGCTCCTCCTCGTTGTCGGCTGTCTGTTCCAGCGAACCGATCAGCCAAGCACACACGCCGGACAGGAAGATGAAGAAGCCGGCCGCATAGAACGAATCGTCCCATCGGTTCGTAACGTCGTACAGGAAGCCGGCAATCGGAGGTCCGATCAAGCTGCCAATGCCCTGCACCAACAGCACCAGACCGTAGGCGACGGTAAAATCGTCCAAGCTGACCAACCGCACCATTATGATCGGCGTGAAGGAGAACGTGCTGGCGAAGGTAAAGCCGAAGATGATGCACAGGACCACCATGGCCGGGTAGCTCCAGATGAGCCACGGCATGACGAAGATCGATGCACCGCAAACTGCAAAATGCAGACACGCAACAAGGTTATTTTGAGTTGCTTCTTGTGGGAGGGAAGCACTGATCGCGAAATCGCGATCGACTTACATGCCAAACAGACGCCGTACGTTTTGCCGACATCGACCCAGGGCTGATCGCCAAGCCAGCCGAGCCCGACCATGCCGATCGTGTTGGTGATGCCGATCAGCGAAATTAGGTTCGCACCATCCTGCTCGCTGTACTTGTAGTTCAGCACGTACTCGGGGATGTAGAAATACGGAATGATGTACCTTAAATGAGAAGAAATCGTTAATGCTTTTGACGCCATTTAGAGGGTAGGCAAAGGCGTTGAATTTCCACTTACCAAACGAATAGCAGCAACGTCGAGATGGACAGCATGCCGAAGCGGAACTCGAAAAAGAGCGAAAAGTCGAAAATCGATTTCAGCGTATCGATGAAACTTCCATACCATGGCTTAACAAAGATAAGAGAATAGGACAAAAAAAACATTAAAAGTTTGAAAAATTTAACAAACAAGAACAAAATCTGTGCTAAAATTCCTATGCTAATGCTATTTTGCCCATATACTGCCAGATATGGTTCGTCGACCTGCGGAATCAGTTACTGGGTCAGAAGAGAAACTGCATCGGTTCCAATACCGAAAGAGGTTCACGTTTTGTATCGGATCCGGAACAGGTCCAGGTACAGTTTCAGGACTGGAATAAAATCGAGATCAGGTCTAGTACCGGATTGGGTTTTGGAATCTGTTCCAGAACCGATTAGTTCCAGGTACAGTTCCAGGGTTGGAATCAAATCGGAAGTTGTTCCAGGGAAGGAAAAGGTTCAGTATTAGTTCCAGGACCGGGTGGGATTCAATATCAGCTCCAGGAGCGATATGGATTCGTGATGAGTTCCAAGACCTCCAGAGCCAAATGGAGTAAAAAAAAACTAGACATTTCTTATGTCCCTTACTTCTTGAAAAAAGTAGGAAATAGAAGAATTATTTTTCACAGGATTTTTGTTTGTAAATAAGCAAGTACACACAATCGATCCTTTTTTCAGTTTTGTTTTCATGTCTTTTGTTTTAGACTCTTTTAACCCTATTCCAGGCAACTGGCTACCCTGGTAGCCAAATCGGTTTTGATTGCTCATTTCTCGGATTCTAAGAATTCGATTAACTTGAAATTTAGAATACGTGTGTAAACCACAGCCTTCTCTTGAATTTTTCGTAGCTTTTTTTTGGAGTATAGTTTACCTGTTTTTTAGAATTAATTTTTGCAATACCCTTATTGCAGACAACCGGGGAACCCAGGTAGCTAGCGACTTTGGAGGCTTACAACAACTTTGGAATGCGTAATCCAATATCGATGCAATATTCTGAAGAAAATTAAATAAACTAATGAAGTTTCTATAACTGTGCATGTCCAATGCGCAATGGTTCATTTTGCTACCATTTTTAGGCGATAGATTATTAAAGTTGACAGGATTAAAAAAAAAATTACAAAACGTAAAAAGCATTTTTTTTTTAACACTTTACAACATTTTCACATCAAAATGGATCTAATAGCTTTGAGAACTGTACATTGCACGTCTAACATATTTTTTCAGGTTTTTTCTAT
The DNA here is from genome assembly GCF_017562075.2 of Anopheles merus. NCBI lineage: Eukaryota > Metazoa > Arthropoda > Insecta > Diptera > Culicidae > Anopheles > Anopheles merus. The sequence continues at coordinate 20,127,256 of NC_054083.1, forward strand.
GAACTATAAAAAAGATACAGGGTTTTCCAAATCACTTTTGAATGTGAACATTGTTTTTCACCGCATGCAAAATGTTATTCCACAGCATTCTGACATTCCTTTTCCATCAAAATAATTGCATGCATTTGATGCAGTAAAGAACAATGTTTACATTCGAAACAGACTTGGAAAACCCTGTAAAGAAGTTTCGATTTGAATAAAAACCGTTACAACACACCTGTCATCATAATTTTATAAAATGCGCAATTGGTACAAATGCAAAAACTTCATAAAATGGTATCTATTGGTTAGTTGTGTTGATTAAACATTGTAAAGAGACTGAATTTAAACATTGCGTGTGAATGCAATTTGATGTTGGTGTCTTTCTACCAGCAAGGGTCATAACGGTAATGGTTTTTATTCAAATTTAAATTCCTTTATCCTTTTAATTGTTAGTAGAAAAATTCTGAAAAATCTATGTGAGACATGTACTATACAGTTCTCAAAGCTAATAGCTATAACTTAAATATGGTAGCGAATTGAAACAATTTATGAACAGTTATAGAAACGGCATTAGTTTATTTAATTTTCTTCAGAATATTGCATCGATATTGGATCACGTATTCAACAGTTATAAGCCTTTGGTAGCCAGCGCCAAGTAACCCGTTTGCCTTGAATATGACGTTTTTGTTTTGTTTTTTTTTTTTTTTTGGTTGCCAGTGACTGGGTTAAAGTGTTTGGTTCTAAATCGAAGATAAAATTAAATGGATTTAACGTGCAATTTGAAAAAAAAATAATCAACTCCTTCTTCGACAGTTAAAAACATAAAATATAGCCACGTGACCTCGATTACTAATGGAGACGCATGGTTGCTTTGCACACGAAGCACGTGTTTGCGCAATTAGCGACTGAATTGCATTTGAATACATCAGCATCCGCAAACGGACAACGTTACGCACGATCAGTTGTCACTTTATCTGCTCTAGAGCAAGACTCGATCAACCGTTTCCTTTGTCTGATTCTTCATTATAACGAACGTGCTAATTACCCTTTTGACCTGCCGCAGAACCACTTCAATGCCAACGTGGCGCTAAAAAAACAAAACAACGCAACGACTATTAACGAGCGCGCAAACTCACCTCATCTTGCTCCTTGGCGATCGTTGTCATCGAGTTGCGATAGATGTTCGGACAGGAGGACGCCTTCAACCGGTACCGGTGCGTGTTGAGCAGCGCACCGCGATAGTGGATCGAGTTCCGGTGCAGCCGCATGTCCTTGTAAAAGTTCGAGTACCGCATCGAATGCTGCCGGCCGAGCGACGTTTGCTTCTTCAGACCGCCGCCCCGTGGCGCCACCGCCCGCTGGTGCAACCATTTGGTTTGCTTCGGCACCACGAGCGTCACGTTGGTGTCGACGTTCGGGTTGAAGATTTCATTTTCGTACACCACATCGAGCGAGTTGCCCCGGAAGCTGCGACATTTCTCCGTCCGGCTACCGTCACCAATACTAGCACCACCGCCAACGCCACCACCGCTTGCCGCATCACCGTGCGGTGACGGTACGACCAGCGAGCCGGCCAGTGCGACCTCATCCAACGACCACGTGCTGCCGCCCGCCTTTACGTGCAGCTCCTGTGCCCGCTTCTCGCTCAGATAGCCGTCCTCCAGCGAGGCCACGCTGAGCGTCTTGAGCGACGCGTGAATCCCAAGACTAACGCCATCCGGGTGGTGCTCGTGCTCCTCTTCGTCGGACAGCTTCTCGTACGAGTTGAGCGTTTCCGTGCTGGCGAGCCGTGCCTTCGCTTGGGCCAAACGGCCGCTACGCTTGAACGCCTCCTTCGTGAGCACGTTATGGCGCAGAGATCGATTGCTGGCGTGCAAATTACCTCCCCCAGCACGTGGGCCACCACCACCGGCACCGTGCTGTTCCTGCTCGCTGAAGAACGTTGGCAGTGCGACCTCGCTCGAGTACTTCTTCGTCATCGCCGGGTCCTCGGGCGGTATCGCCTGGTTCGCCTCGGTGTTCACGTTCGTCACGAGCGTGTCCAGCACGTGCTCCTTCGGGATGCCCGTCTCGATCAGCTTCTTGATCTCGTCCAGGTACACGCTCGAGTTCGAGAACGTCTGGATGCTCTGAGCCCTGCTCTCCAGCCGGCTTTCCTCGATCATCCACTCGGGGTCGCGCATCAGCGCACCCATCGCCACCATGTTAAACAGCGTGCCCGCCAGTATGAGCGTCGTTCCGCGCCAGCCAAAGTTGTTAATCAACCACTGGGTCAGCGGTGCGTACACGAACGTACCGATGCCCGTGCCGGACGCCCCGATACCGGTCGCAAAGGTGCGCCGCTTGTCGAACCAGAAGGCCACGCACACGACCACCGTCACGTAGCCGAAGCCGAGACCCACCCCGGACAGGATGCCGAATGTAAAGTACAGCTGCTCGACCGACTGGCAGATGGAGGCGAGCACGAAGCCCATCCCACCGATGAACCCACCGAGCATGGTCATCTTGCGGCAGCCGTACCGATCCACCAGATTCGACATGATGGGCCCCGACAGGAGCGGTACCGCGATAAAGAGCGACCCGATCCAGGCCGTTTTCGACTTGGACTCGCCGAAGTAGTCGAGCAGCTCGGTGTAGATCAGCCCGAACGAGAACGACACGCCGTCCATGATGAGCGAGATCATGAAGGAGGAAAACACGATCACCCAACCGTACCCGCCGTCCGGGATTTTCGGCGGTTTCTTCTTGTACCCGGCCTCGTGGTACGAGGACAGGATCGAGTCCGCCTCCGACAGCTCGGAAATCAGTCGAATGCGGCGCGTGCCATCACCACCATCGCCACCACCATCGGCAGCGGGATCACCACCGACGCCCGGCACCTTCAGCTGGGCCATGCTCAGGTTTTTGCCATAATTGCCCCCGCGTCCCGGCGGTGAACCGGGCGGCCCGAGGTCCGTATCGAGCACGGTGCTGAACGTTACCTCGTTCGTGTTGAGCAGGTTGGTCTTGATCGCTTCGAGCTCATCGCGCCCGATGCGGCCGGGCGAGTGGCGGTTGTTGTTACGCCGATCCTCCTGCTCCTCTGTGAACGGTTTCACCCGCTCCGGCGTGACCGACTTTTCCGACGGATCGGTAACGCGTATTTCGAGCACCATCGTATTCGAGCTGGCTTCGACGCACGGTCCCAAGTGGTTGCGATTTGCTGCTGTGTGGCCAGACGAAATCGTTCATTCAGCACACACACACACACAGACACACGGACACTCTAAGACACACTTAATTTAAATGCTTTTCCGTACGCGCTTTAGTGGCAGTGTTGTACAAACGGTCGAAAGGTGTCGATCACCGTGCTCGACCACTACTAAACGGCGCGACCGAACAGCTGTCCCGAAAGGCGGGTCAAGGTGCCACTGCTACTAACACCTGTCTGCTCCTTCTTCTCTTCCTCTTCCCACTTCGGTACGATCGACGCAAACGAAACTGGCCACGTACTGGCGTCGTCGCCGATAGAACGGATGTTACTACGGATATTCTTGTTGGCGCTGGCACAAATAGCACGAGCACGAAGCAGCTTCACGCTGGTGTGAGTATTCCGGCTCAATTTACTGTCTCTACTACCACTACTACTGCTACTACTACTACAATTATTGCTTCTCTTATTTAACCTGCTGCTACTGCTGGCGGCGGTGGTGGTGATGGCGATGGTGGCGAAGGCGATGTCGGTGCGGCGAATGGTCGTTATTCCGGGCGTCCGGGGGTCCTGCGGTCTTCCCGTCGATCTGAGCCGCGGGTCCTTGGGCAGATAGCGCAGACAGTGGGTGGCGGATTCGGTGGCGGACGCGTATTCCCGATCACAATGCATAAGTGTTGCTAGCAGTGCGTGTAACTGGCCGCGGCGTCTAGCGTTGCTCGTTGCTTCCCGTGCCGCCGGGTGCGTTTTCATCAAGCCGGACAATTCGGTGGCTCTACGGGGTGGTACGGACACACACACAACTACGAGTACGATTGGTCGTACTCCGCTTTGCTCCTTTCAACGCGGTGCTGGTAACTCCCCCTTTTTGCGTAAGGTGGGAAGAAGCTACACACGGCGTGTCGTGTCGTGTCAGGCTTCTGCAACGCAAGCTGCAAAGCCGGACCACATTTTGCAAACAGAAGCTTTGGTTGTATCTTTGCACGTTAGCCCGCGAATGTCAGGGTGATGGGCGAGTTCACTTCCCTCGAGCTGCTGCTGGTGCTGCTGTTGCTCCCTTTCTTTACGCTACGTTGTCTTGGTGCGATCTACTTGCGATCTTTCCCGCATACACAGAAAAAAAAACACTCTCACTCAAATTTTATTTGTGCACTTCTTTTTGCAAACCGGACACAAACAATACACACAAGCACACACGCTTTGGTCCGCACGTGAATGAACGGGCTAAGGGAATCGGAGGAACGGAACACCTTGTTTGTTGTGCACGCGGCGGGACGCCGAACGCCTCGGTTTGGCAGTATCTGAAAGTATAAATATAGAAACAAGCATACGGATTAGATGGTGCTTTAATGAAGTCTACCGGGAAAAAAACAAAATTTGCGTCCACACAAACACACACACACGAGAAATGAAGTGAGTTCTTTAGTAACCTTCAGCAGGAAAGGCGTCTGAAGATGGAGCGGGAATGTTGGAATGATATATTACACAGGCCGTAAAGCAATTGGCATCTCATATTCAAGGAAGGAGGAATGTAAATTAAACGACGTTGTCACTTTGACGGGGAGAGCGAACGGCCTTCACCTTACCCTTGAACCTGAAGGGAGGAAGACTTCAAAGAGATGTTGTGAACTGAACGAAAATTGAAAACAAAAATCGTTTTTTCCCCCTTAAATCCAGCTCATTCACAGCGGCATTTCAATTTGCCCGATTTTGCAGAGGAAAAACAATATTTCAACACGTTACATAAATCTCGCCATAGACGTCACTAGACTCTGCTGCCCGAAAACAAAGTGGCCACTTGCCAACCAGTACACTTGCTACTAAATTCCACAAATCCGCACAGATTGTCAATTGCGATTATTTCCTAAATATTATTACCGAATGTAACAAAAAACCCTTGAAACACCGCCCTTTACTAAGATTCGGTTCCGGCCGGTCTCGGATGGTTGTGTCATCGCCGGCGCAGTGACGTCTTTGCTGATGACGATGATGCGCCACCCAGTCCAAGGACATGGTGAATGTTTTTCAGCAGAATAGGTCGAAGACCGAGAGCCGTACCGCGGACATCATCCATGATGGAAAGATGGGGACGAGGAGAAGGGGATCGGAAATCAAATGGACCATTCTGGCACACTGGCGTCAACCGGACGAGACACCATTCGACCGGTGCGTGCAAAGTTAGTAGAAATTGGGCCACTTGGGTGGTGTGAACTATATTGGATGGGTGTACTGGGAGTGGTTTCTTATGCTGTATTATGGAATTGTAATGCAGAATTAAACAAGCTATGTATTGGTAGGATGATTTACTGAAATAATAAACAGATAGTGAACAACTCAATGGAGCAAATTATGTTCAATAAAGCTGTTTATTTAAAGACTGAGACCAGTCATCTCAAGCTCCATAATAAAATGCAAATCAAACTGATGCCCTGGTCAGTTTCTAATGTTATCATCATTATTCAACACAATTTCATCATTATTCAACACTCGATCCATGTTTTTCAACAGCTGTCATATAATTGTGACAGGCGTGTTGTTGGAAAACATCTTGCAAGAGTTGAATAATGCTGGTTAAATTCAAAACTGATGCGGAAAACAATGACCAATGTTAAGCTACACCAGACCTGAATTACATTAAAGTCTTCTTAATGTTGTATACAGTAAAAACATTGAAAATGCAAATCCAAAGTCAAAGCATTTAAAGTTATCCTTATCTTTTCCAATAAAGATGTTAACGTCTAACCATTCCCTTAAGAAAGTTGTCAAGAACCCTCGCTTTTGGTTATTTTTAAGCCCGAGAAGACTTAAATAATCGAATAAAATACACTTTTGAGACGTTTTGGGCTATATTTTGGAATCTTATTCTTCTTCTTCTTGTCAAAAGAACCTACTTTTCTAGGCTCAATTGTATCACTTCTCCGAAATCTATTATATCTTAGATATGTGGGGAAGGTCAGGGTGGAAATTCAGACTTGTTCAACCTTTTAAAGTTCCACAGAGAGTTGGATTTTCGCCCTTTTTGTGGTTTTGTTTTTGGAGTATTGTGAATACTGTTGTAGGAACATCGTTAGCTCTTGCGTTAAGTACACAAGAGATGTGATTTCCAATGCTCCAAACATACTACGCGAGAGACCTACCCTAATAGCATACAAGACTCTGTAGCAACCGTTAGCAAAGACAAACTAAATAATTCCATCGCAAAAGCTGCTATGGATATAGCAGCAAAAGAGAGCCCCATTTCTCTCCCAATGGGAACGTGCGGTCACTACCACCATGGTGCCTTATCACGAAACGCAACGCTGCGCCTTACAGGTGAAACGAATCAACATAATCTCACTAATCCTTTTCTTAGTGTTTCATTTCGAGAAAAATCGGACACAAACACACATCCATCCACAAAATGATAAATAAAGGGATAAGATAGCACACGATTACACCAAAAGGTGTCCGAAATTCTCACTCACAATTTACGGGTGGCGCGACATGCTGTGGGGTTTTCATGGTAAATGAGATTGTCTTATCGGATCATCCCGATTTAAGATACCTGCAGGGAATGATAAGTCACTGGCCTGCTGGTTTGTATTCAACTAACCTACGTTTACTGTAGTACTGACGAAGATTTATAGTATTTTCTCACAACTTAAGCACACACACACGGTATAGCGTTTTGTTCTTCATTCTACTCACAACACAAGCAACTGACACTTTCCCTGAACGGATGCCGATGCAGTCTGACTTTACTGCTGACGGCGTTGTAAACCATAACGCTTCGTCAGCCAGTCCACATGGGCATCGCACTTTCACTCCACATCGTACCACGCTCAGACAACAACTGGATGGACGATACGGCGGGCGTTCCTCAGTGCCGCGCGGTATGAGAGATTCATTGAATCGTTCCTTCCATTCCCATCGCTCCCATCAACCCATTCCCCTGTGTCGTACACCGGCGCTGGGTTCTTATCATCTCTCGTAAAGCGATGTCCCTCCCCGGTAACCTCTGTGACCACTAACACCACCACCACCTCTCCAATGCAATTATTCAGCCAAATGAGGCTGAGTCAACAGTCTCAAACGTGCGCCAAACCCTTCCCCGCCGTTCCTGAATCTGAAAAACGGAATTATCAGTCCCGATTACATCCCAGATCCAGGGGCCAGGCGACGATCAAGCAACTGCCAAATTGTCAATGAAAGTGTCATCGAGCATTAGCCAGATGACACACACATAAAAGGCTTGGAATGTAATATCGGTTGATTGTTTGCCAGTTCGATCATAGAAAAGAGCAATCGAACTGGGTTAGAAACAGTCCAATTGCTCTCATTGCACATCCGAAGATGGATGGGTTTTTTTTATTGTGGAAGGATTGTTTCCAAGATTCAGCAATTTCAAGATAACTCAATTCCACGGGTAAAGCGACTCCGCCCAAAAGCACACAGCAAACATTTATTTTTCCTTTTGGTTTATTATGTGCTTTACATCACAATCTCACATTAGCTTTGTAATGCATACTTTATCACAGGTCTCGTAGTAATCCTTTCCACAAACAACGTGCCAGATGTTGGAAGAACTTTGAGAACAATTACATACAGACCAGTAACAACACATACGTGCCCTGGAAGGTCAGCAAATAACCAATCAAGCGACAATTGTAATCTTTTATCACCATACATTAGAATGCCACGTTGTCACGCGCTATCTATCCATCAATTGGCCGTACGTGGTTGACGGGCGTACTTGGTGGGAATGCACTTTTTAACGTGCAATATCCGTTCGGATGGAGCTTACACTATCGTCATGTAATGTGCACTCTCTCTCTCTCTCTCTCTCTCTCTCTCTCTCTCTCTCTCTCTCTCTCTCTCTTTTGTGTGCTGAGAGTAGTGCAAACAAAGATTGTGCACTAGTGAATTGCCGACATTTGCAAACCCGTGGCAGGTCGATAAGCGTCAAGGTTTTAACAAATTGCAACCATCTGCGGTATTCGGTAATAGCGTTCGTTCACAGGAAACTATTTGTGGACGTTTTTATGGGCGAAACGATTGTGAGGATTGCGTAACGGTTGTTCAAACAGCTGAAGTGCAAAAGACCGATGGAAGAGTAGTGTAGTATTTGAAAACAATCGCCGGAACGATAAATACACAATTTGTATGTAATATAATTCAAAGAGAAATGATTGGATTCTAATATTCAAAGTGTATATAATGATGAGACAATATTGATTTTCAGAAATCAGGTTTTCAAAATGGCATTGCAATGTAATAGCGAAGCAATATTTACTATTACACCGAATGAACGACGAAACCACAACGGATTTCTAAATGATACTAGATCAATTTCCCTATAAATGAGCGAAGAGAAATTCGTCCAGAATCTACGAGGATCCTGCTCCCATGTGTTTGGACAGGCTCTAATGTCGGATTAGTAATAATTTGTGCTAAAAAAAGGAATTTTTCAAAAATACAAAGAAAAGATACGGTCTTGTCCCGTAAATCTTTACAATAATGGACTGTACATAATGTAAAAAAAAAACATAAACGTCAAGAATCTGTATTTTACGATACTAAAATAAGCGTATCCGACCTCAGCATGACCCTGCTACTAATGAGCTTAAATACCTGTGATCCTGCGTCTATACGAGGGATTCAAAACCCAAACACTACAGTATGTTGAATACACCATCTCTTCGTTACAAAGTATTCCCATCTTCTGATCTTGCACGAAAGATTAAAGTACTTCTCCTTAGAACATGCCCTACAAACTAAGATTCAACGTCTACATCCACTTCCCGCCACCGTGTGAGAGATAAAGGGAGAGATCGTCAGATATATGGGTCTCAGACCCTCCCGTGTTCCCGGCACACATATCAATTTAAATAAATTCACCCAATGGCCATGCAGTGTCCACCCGAAACTTCTAACCATCAACCGCAGTATCTCATCACAACAGGGCGCATGTCGCCACCACGCGCTCTCCCTCCCTCTGTCTCTCACATACACGTCCCACCATTTCAGTTTGCACCGGTTTGGTCCAGTTCCAGCCCGGGATGGACCGGGGTAAATGTGCCCTGGTCTGGGCCGATTGCCACCAAACGCAAGAGCCGCTCGTATCAATCGCTTTCGCGTCGACGAACGTTACACTTCTTGCGCACGGGCGTCGGTTGGTCGCGCATGGTCGGGCACTTTTATTTTCCATCCCGCGGGAACTGATTTGTCCGCCATGACTCTCATTTTTTTTCGCTGTCCCACCATCAAATGCATTCTATTTCTAGCCATAACAAATCTTGACGCACACGCAAAGGGGGCACGTTCCACGGTCCATCCTTCAAAAGTGAGCGAAAGTAATGCGCATTTCGTTTAATAGGTAACCACAGAGAATGGGTCCCAATTGGACACGCGGATCGTTTCCAGAAGATTGAGCTTGCAGTTAATGAATGGACGAAGGCACGGCGCCTTCAATTGTGAGGCATTAAGGGGTTGCCCGCACAATGGGGATGCAAAATGTATCTAAATTAAGCAGCGTGTTGCATATCGATCAATTGGTGTGGATGCAATTTTGTGCGCATGCTTTAAACGGTCCATCTATTCCAGCAGGACTGGCGAACGAGTAGTAATCAAGCCGCGAAACCGAGTGTTTATTGTGATTGCTACATAGTGCTGGCAAGCAAAATAGTTTGGTGTTGGTGATTATATAGCATCTATTGCAATTAAACCAATAACAACAGCTTTCTAGCGTCAGTTTACAACAATGATGTAAGAATAACTGCATTTCCGACAACTTGGAATTTCAGGTTAACCTTTGGATCATTCTTTTAGTTGTGCATTTTCCTCGAAAATCCAGAACGTTAGAAATTCCAGTCTCGCTCACTTCCATCTGGACAAGGCGTTCATCCAATTAACGGTCACCACACGATACCAGCTTTGCCGGCACGTTACATAAAGCGTCATGCTTAACAATTCCACACAATTCGTCTGCCGCTAGGCTAGCTGTACCACCTGGAAGGAACAGTTCCACAAGAAATCCGCCTATATCGAGTTTCGTTTCCGGACAGCGAAAAACTCCGTAGCAGTTGCGTGTTCTTGCTTTCCATATGTATAATAAGGTTCCTGTGCTCCTTCGCCGAAAGTGAAATATTATGCTAATTCGGGAATGCATTTCCCTAGCACTATTAAATAATAAAATGCTATGCATCATGCATCTCACGGATGGAGCGAAATAAAGGTTTTCCAAGGAGCAAACATGCTCTATGCACTAGACCTCTGCTAACTAATATGCAGCAAGGGGGCAAACTAATTTCCCTATGTGTGCAAGTAGGTTACCTGTCCAACCAGAACATCAACGGTGTTGCAAAACCCATTGCGTTTCGCACGATCATTCCAAAGTGTGGCTTTTTAGAAGCCTTCACGATACGTTAGAATAACTGCTAGAGCTGTATGGGGATTAGTGGCACGCTATCGGCATTAGGCCACGCAATTTAAACGCACCACGATTGCCCACGATTGCTGGGAGGCATTTCAAAGGTCAGCAATATTGATGCCCGAGTGCAGTTTAATTTGCCAAGATATGCGAAGCACGACGGGGGAAAGCAGTGTCATAAACGCAAAACCCCACACACAAACGCGAGACGGCGGCGATAAGCTTATCTTGGTGACGCAAGTGGTACGTGGTTGGTACTTTATGGACCGTAGGGAAGAGTCATCATCGATGGTTACGTTCGCTATTTCTCCTCCTCCTCCTACATCTAGTCTAGACGATTATGATGTAGGAGGAAATCGATTGATTACCGAAAGAGGTTCATTTCTTTCTTAAGTTGCAAATTTCTCGAACAAAGTATGATCTTGTTTTTATCGTGAAAACGAATTGAATCACTGAACACTCCTTTTCAAATCAATCATTAACTCCATACATCAACGAGCTTCATTAAAATAAGATTAATCATAATCACAATTGTCAACCGAGTTCCGGTTTGAAACAACCCTTGTGATGGAAACACACGCTATAACGTTCCCATGGATGTGTTCTACTTAATTGATATTTAATTCAAGGTCCCTGTAAGGGCACAACGCATCAACTTCATCATAAACTAATTAATCGTTCTAATAAAACACAACCCGTTGTTCTTGCACAATGTAACGTCGGCTCGATTGATACTCTCTGCCACAAAACGGTACCCGTTTCATCCGACTCATGCCGCGGAGCGCCATTTCAAATCTAATCACATGTTTTACAGGGAAGCAGCAACAAAACAAAAACCCGAAAAGAAATATACATTACCACGAGCTGCACAGGCGAGTAAATTATTGCGCCAATTTATCTCTTCACTATCTGCGCCGCTTATATCACCGCGATTAGCTGCTACTACTACGCAATATTTTCACAGTACCCGGCCCGCCCGGTCATTGCCATAAATCGTCCTCTAGGATGGCTGGTGTGGGGCTGTGGTTGCGAATTTTTTGCCCGTTGCCCGCTGATCACAGGAATGTCTGGCAAGGGATTGATTGCGGGCATACTTTTATTATCAATACCCCGTTCCTTTATTTCATCCCTAAACCCCATTTCCGAGGAAGCGGGTGCAATAAATAGCAAAAGCGTGTGTGGAAGAGCGTATTGTTTTTCTTTCTTTTTTTTTTGGGCGGGATCGTCCTCGACTGCAACATTAAAAGAAAAAAATTGCCCTGGTACGATCACATTTGACCGGTACTGCCACACACAGATGGACGAGGTCGAAAGTGAGCAAAAAATAAATAACGGAACTGAATTAGACAGCAAAAACAGAGGCACGCAAATTAGAAGGCCGACCGATAGAGTAAAACGGTAAGACAGTTCGATTTCCCCTGGACTGGTCGACCGCAGCGTGATCGCTTGGAGCGTGTGAGGGCCTTGTGTCTTTATCAGAGGACCACGTGCAAACCAGGAATTGATAAAAAAGGGTCGCAGGTAGCATCATCACTTCTCGGTGTCATTTTATAACATCGGTGCGGGCATCGTTATACTGTTATCGCGGTGTACATTCCCTTTCACTTTCGATGAGTAATGAAAGAAATATTTTCGATCAATTCAATGGAATTGATGGATTAACAAGGCATACTCAATGAACTGCAATGACGCACGCCATGGAGAAGATGATTAAGTTTGATCCGACGATCGATATTCTCCATTCTTTCCAGACTTGTTCATTACCACGCAGCCGGATAGCAGTGTTTGCAACGGGGATATGGTCCATTCGGGGCTTGAACCCCCGACAGGCATGTCATTCCAGCTGCCGACTGTACCACGGGACAGCCCCTATTTGTCTTGTGTTTCGATTATTTATCGTTTACGTTTAAATACTGCAAAAGATAGAATCAAAGTACAGTGAAATCTCCCTAAGGTAAATCTTGAAGGGACCGTCAGGTTAGAGAGATATTCATGTTTGACAAAAACGAAAGAAGTTGTTCCTATTAAGTTTCCAAGAAACCACCGAAAATACCTGGCATCTTTGGACCAATATTTTTATGAACTGTCGTTCAAAAATCTATCTTAGAGAATTTCGGCTGCCAAATCGCATATGTACCTTATAGAATGTTCACCTTAGAGAGATCTTCATCTTTAAGAGACATAACATGTATGTAAAATGACGGGACCTTCAAAATATTCATCTTAAAGAAACAATTCATCTTGTAGAGACTATATCTTAGAGAGATTTCACTGTATTACAATTATTATCGCAACTTCAACTCCAATAGATAGGAAGCGATTTAGGCCTTCTTCATGTAAAGCACAATTACTGCAGTTGTTCTGTTTCATTGCTTTTATCATTGATCTTTTGCTCGATGATGATTGGTAGCCCTAATTGGTAAGCCTAATTGGTGATCAGCCCTTCCTATGAAGGACGTTATGGATGAACATTGATTTAATGTAGACCTGTCAGAGAAGTTGATAAAGATATTCACTATACCTTCAGGCTGACACTATCTGAAGTATTTCTCCAGGAAGCTCGACTAAACATACTAATATACTTTAAATTACCGTTGAGCTAGTTAGGGCAACACTGTACCTTTGTATGGAAATACAAAATAGATATGTATATCCTTTTCAGGAAATGAGAAATCAGTATTCCTTGATCATTATAGATGTAATCATTTTGTTACATCTTTACAAGCATCGGTCAGTATTTAAAGGAAAGTAGCATTATTCCACTATTACATTGGACGATTTCCATGTCCGATCAACCAAAGGTAACAAAAAGTTTTTTGAACAGTAATTGATGGGGAGGGGAGTTATCGTAGTACAATCGGCAACTTGTACGACTTGATAACATGCTCGTCAAGGGCCCAAGCCTCATATGGACCGTTCCCTCGTAGGAAGGACTGATTATACGGATGCATGATACTGAATAAGTCTCGAAAGCCTGTATAGGCCGGGATGTCCGCGTCGTAGGCATTATGCCAAATAGAAGAAGAAGAAACTGATGTTTTGAGCAAGTACACTAGTGCTGATCTCTCTAGAGCGCTCTCCGACTCTTGTTACTTCGATTCTGACTCCAAAAACGGAACCATCAATTCCGCCGAGGATAGCAGTTCGAAAAGAGTCGTAGTCGTCCCGAGACAGAATCATCCGGCGTCGGTCGTAATCATCCGAAGTCCGGTCGATACTGACTCCAGACGACTCTTACTCTTACTTACAGACGATTTTTCTCAACTTTACTAGTACACACACAGGAATCAGTCACGAAAGTTGACAACGGTCATGATTTTTACCCATATTCTGTTTCAATGGATTTAACAGGTTAATCAATACGACTTTCAATGAAATAGAAAAGATTATTATAAAAAAAATACAGCAAAGATATTTTGATATCTTCAAAAAGGTTGTAGCCAATAGAAACAGTTAATGTTTACGCAACTGATAACATGTACATGTAATAGATCCAACAAATACGGAACATCTTAAATCTAATCTATTCGACTGCTCAATAAATTAGTAATCATAAATATTCACTGATTCCACACTCTATTCAATTTGATGGACGCTACCATTTAAATTACGCCAGATTAATTCCTGGCATTCGCTACATCCATTTCAGCACATTTCTATTCATCATATTCAGCAAACGAACCCCAATGTTGGCGCCAAGCTTCGCTGAAGAACTGGTTTTTGTGATATTTTTGTGCCTCATTCGCATGCCCATAAACCATTCGGAACGTTCGCGATTTCGGTCGATAACGCGATGCAAAAAAACAGTGCCCACCTCTAATTCAATTCCTCAAGCGTGCCGAAATCCTAAAAACTTCCAACAAATTGCTGTCGCTCCTCCAAAGCCTTCAAAACGCGCGTGTCTCCATTGCATCACACAAAAGGCGCGTGTTTTGAATGGATCGTAGAAGAAGTGAGACAACAACAAAAAAAGCCGCCACAAACTAAAGCCCCAAACATCGCATTACTATCTGAGCCATGGAGTGCCCCCGGGGGTGAGCTTAGAACGCGAGGTTTTCGCTGTGTTATGCAAGCTGGCAGAATGGTGAAACGAAAAAAATAAAACATCAGCCAGTGCTTTGCCTTCCGTTGCGAAGTGTGCTAACGCTGGCGTATCAACGACCGATGATGGAAGGAGATTGGGAAGTGAATTGTAGAATCGTAATGAAACGTGTTTGGTTCTTTTCCTCCCCCTTTGCTACCCGAGTCAATACCGGAGCGCTGACAAAGAGTCTCGTTCCAACGTGGTTGTCATGAAGATCATGACGATCATGACGCGATACGTTCTCATCTGGCCACAATGTCATTATCAATGTCTAATCTCGCACGGCCGTCCGCTACTGGGAAGGTTTAGTATACGGACCAAAGAAACAAAAATCAATTAAAACGCGTATTAAAGCCTTCCTAAACGAAACTTTTGCCAAGGGAGGTAGTTTTTTTTGCACCCGTTACAACCGGTTAGTAGTGGAACTAACTTAAAGATTCAAGATTCAGTCTTCAATCGGTCCTGCCCTAGGGTAGCGGCACACTCAATTGAATGTTTACATTGCGTTTATTAATTTTAATAAACAGTCCAACATCCAACGGCACTTGTTCATATTCCAATGAACGAGGCAATTTGTAAGGCACAAGAAGAAAAAGGAAAGAATTTATAAATGAAGAGATACGAGGCTGTAAATAAAGCCACACTTGGTTTACAATAAAAAATGCTGTGAAGCGATTTTCACTGTTTGTGCAATGGTTTATTTTGTGATGGGAATTATTCTCTTTTTAATATCTTCATTGACTGTAAATCTTTAATTTTCTTTACGATACAAACAGCGTACACAGTAATAATAATATTAATAATCACAAAAGTAACAGGGTGCCGCTTTTATAAAAATGAAATAGTTTCAAATCTGGAAAAAAGTCTTCAGTAAGAGAAATAATATTTAAGATAATGAGAATTTATTTGATTTGATCGTATGAAATACTTTTGCTTACTTTAACCCTCATTAGTTACATCTTATTTTATTATACTAAAAATGGATTATTCAATATTTTAATCAAAAAATAATAATTATTAAATAAGATTATTTATATCTTGCAACTGATTCTAATTGATTTTACTAACATTGTGCAGCTCTTATATTGTTTTGAAATATAGTTTGATTAATTATATTGATCATTGATCATTGATCAGTCCATAAACTATTGTGTTTACAGTAGTCATGGGAAAAATGATTCTTTTTAAAGATCAGGTGCGGTCCAGTTCGCTCAGTGGAATGAACTGAACGCGTGCGGTGATTCTTTCGCACGCCTGAGGTGCGGTACGTTTTTAAATATCGATTATATGCTGCAAAAATATCCAAACGATTTATTTTATTTTTTTTATAAAGTTACATTTACAAACATAGAAAGTTGTTTTAATGCTCATGTAAACTTTAAATTTATCACGATTTGTTTTATTTCCTTATATCATTATTCATTTTGTGTTCTACTCGTTTAAAGTATTTTTTATAAAAATGTAACTTTATCGCCGTTCAAAACAACGGATTCATAACCCTCATTCAATTAATCGTACCGTTTAATAAACTGTGGTTAACTATAGTCCATGAGGAGAATCTTCTTCATAAATTCAGAGCCGACATCGGGTGCTTCAAACTTATGGAAAATTACCTGCAGTTTCGGTCTGATGAAAAAAAACTACTAGAGCGAGAGTGTATTGCTATTTTGCGGAACGGGAAAGAAGACATGGATAACAGAAGCTTTCTCGTTCTATTTAACACACTATCAGATCGAAAAAGCATGCTGATTTTCTGAGTAGGAGAATGAACTCCGCACCGCGTGCGGTGGTTTGTTGCACACTTTCATGATCGGTATGGAGAGTTTCCGCACGGAGAACCAATACCGCACCGCTAGCGTGCGGAGATGTATCGCACACATTCATAGTCGGCGCGGAGAACGTCCGCACAAAGAATCATTACCGCACCGCTAGCGTGCGGAGATGTATCGCACACATTCATAGTCGGCGCGGAGAACGTCCGCACAAAGAATCATTACCGCACCGCTAGCGTGCGGAGATGTATCGCACACATTCATAGTCGGCGCGGAGAACGTCCGCACGGAGAATCAATACCGCACCGCTAGCGTGCGGAGATGTATCGCACACTTTCATAGTCGATAGGGAGAGCATCCGCACGGAGAATCAATACCGCACCGCTAGCGTGCGGAAGAATCATTTCCATTTATCTGGCGGTGCGGTACTCGTTCACTCAGTGTAAAGATTGGAATGAATCATTCAGTTCTGATTCATTTTGCCCATGTCTAGTTTACAGAATTAAAACCAATACCTGTTTGTTGATCAAAATGTTTTTCTTATCGAATTAAATAACGTTTTGAGAGTTAGGACTAAACTACTCGTTTATACACACAAAGTGGCAAAATCGTAAAGCTTTCATAAATTTATATAAAAAAATAATACTATGAAATAGAATTACAATTGAAAATCAACAGTTTTTTACAGTATTCACTAAATAACTTGTTGATAGCTAAGACCAACAGCACATTAAGATAAATAAACATAAGTAAAATATGTTTGCATTGATCATACTATAAGAAAGTAATTATTGTAATGAATGAAATTACGATAGTAATTTAGTAAAAGCAAATTAGTAAAACTAAATAATAGTAATTTTAAAAAAATTTAAGACGTATACCATTCCTAACATGATAGATTTAGGAAAGAGTTATAAAAAACTTTATACAATAAACCAAATAAAATACACACCTTTTAACAATGGTTTCAAATCTTAATCCTAAATCTAAAACTTTTCACACTTTAGGAATGTACGAAAAAGCGAGCTACGAAATGTATCTAAAAAACGGCACTGGTTTCAAACTTGGCTGCAGAAAACGGTTCCATCTGCACATACCGGCGTTATACAGCAAAAACTCGAAACACCCCCTTCACCACGCACGCTAGAGTTCAGCCCGAGGGTGTGTAATGCGTTTATGCTTGCGTGCGAGTGTGTGTGTGTACGGGTATGCGGCAGTGGAAATTTCCATCCATCGTTTTGTCTCTGCACTGCGTTTCGCTGCCGGTCAACCCGCTGCTGCTTCTGCTAGTGGTGATGGTGGTGGTGGTGATGGTATTGAATGCACAAGAGAAGCTATTTTATCTTCCCCGGGATTTTTTTTTCTGCTACAGTGTTTGTTTTTTTTTTTTTGTTTCACTTCAAATCGTGCCTTGAGTAGCGAAGTAAGGGGCAGTTCTGCCTAGTGAAGCACGGAAGCACGCAGAAGCTAAAAAAACCATAGCAACGGTGAGGATTTTTTGTTTTAGAATCCCGCGAGAAACGAACATAAATATAACAGGGAATTTGAATGAAGTGAAACAAGCCAACGGGAACAGAGGTGGTAGGGGATCGTTCTTTTGATAATTTTAATTGCGTTGCACACAGCATTGACGTACTGACCGATCCGTGCCCACCAAGCATAATGATCGCAAACCGGCCAGAGCGAGATGAATGAACAACAAAGACCGGCACAGACAGTGAAGGGGAAATAGCGGAACACGAGACGGGAAGGCAGGCTGGCAGGCAGGCAGACATGCTGTCAGTTTGAACAGCTGATAAGTTGCAACACGATCGATGCAATGCTTTCCCCCTTGTCCACCGCACTGCCTTGCCTTCCCTTTAATGACAGTTCTACAGTCACCGGCAAGATTTACATCGCCAGCCCAAAAATACAACACACACAGACACGGGAACGCGGGAGAGAAAGAGAGTCGGAAGAACGGTTTATCTTTGTAGGTCAAAAACGCACTTCGCGCACAAACTCACACACAGACAAGTAGGCAGTGAAAAGAAAGAGCTGCGAAAAGACCTTGAAGTCCTGGTCGGAAGTGTGCCCGGTGAAGGACATTGCGTAAGGGCACGAGGGCCATCTTTGCGGGGAGTTTACCGATTAAGAATGGGTAACAAAGACGCCACTGTGTGTGTGTGCCCTTCCGTATGACACACACACGCCTAGTTCCTTCCACAAACCACTGCAAACGACCTTTACTAGCAAAAGGGCCTTCGCCTTCCCTTTGCCCTATTTTCACACCGTGCATGACCTTACGCACTTTTGCCTTCCGCTGCAGGTGCTTTACACTGCCTAAATTCACGTTTGCTTTTCTATAGAACCCTGTTCTCGTCCCCTGGGTGGGACCTCATTTTCCCCGTCCACGCGGTACACACTGTCACTTTCCGTTAGAAGAAGGTAGGCTGGCAGGCAAAGGGGGGAATGGTCGTGGCGTGGGGAAGAATATTTTTGTTTCTTCGTTTTCTGTTCGCTTCCTTCGATTCGCGAAAAAAAAGTGACAGGTTGGCTGCTACAAGATTGCACAAGAGCACGCGCAGGAAGGGGTAACTTTACTGTTCTCTGTCTCTCTATCTCTCTCTCTTATTATATCTCTCCCTCTCACTGTTTCTATGCCGTACGCATGGGACATTCACGCGGTATCACGAAATACGCACGCACGGTTGCAGACACACGCACACACAGACAGCGAAGGCAAGTGGTAGTAAGCGTGCGCACCGGGTGCTAAAGATACGCTGATACTGTTCATGTGCTTCGTGGATGTGTGGCGTGTTGCTGGGTTTATTTAGTACATTTAAATACTACCTCACTCACCTGTGTATGCTCGGAATGGAACGATCAATGGTCAAATTATTTGCTGAGCGATGTCGGGCTGCAACAAACGCGAAACTAAGCTGCACTACACACGCACTCGGATAAGAATGACGAATATCTTCCTGCCTCTGCCTTTATAGTACACACTCTGGCACACTAGACGGTTTTGCGGCGGAGAGCAGAGTAAACGGTCGGCCTCTCGGGCATACACACAAACACTCACTGCTGGCGCAGGTAACGGAGAGCGGAGAGTAACAGCAAAAGGGAGAAAGTAAGTCAGCCAGAGTCCACAAGCGACCGTCGCCGGCAACGAACGCAATACGAATACAAACAATATGAAACAACGGCGCGTCCTAAAGGTCCGCACGGTTCTGTTGCGCGATGCTACTATTAGGTTGGCCCAAAAGTGTACGCAGCAATCAAACGGACGCGAAGAACCGTTGCAAATCAATTGCATTTCGTTAGGATTTGTATACACTTTCTTTATATCCAGTCCCTAGTCATACTTGGTTATTTGATAGAAAGATATACTGTAATCAATATAAAGTGTGTTAATATTTTCCCGGTTAATATTTAAACCCGGTTTTCAGTAAATGTGGCGTTCGGTCGGCCCAGGAAAAAACCAAAGGGGTGTTCAGATCTCAAAAGAGATCGGGCGATATCAACTAAAAAGCAATAATATGCACCACTAGGTGGATTATTGGCGATACTTTTTGCAACTTGAATGTAAACTTTTGGATTTTTTTTATTTTTTAAATCTAGAAGGATTGCTTGAGCCGGTCTCATGGTACAGTTGTCAACTCGTACGAGTTAACAACATATCCGTCATGGGTTCAAGTCCTAAATAGACCGTGCCGCCATACGTAGGACTGACTATCCTGCTATGGGGGGAAATCAATAAGTCACTGAAAGCCAACCCCACAAGTGGGTTGGTAGGCCTTGACCGGCATCGGTTGTTGAGCCAAAGAAGAAGAAGAAGAAGAAGGATTGCTTAAGTACATATAATTATAATTATTATAATATTTTCTCATTGCATGTCCGTTTTTTGTAATTCAATAATTGTTTATTACAAATATCATCACGCAGGAATTAAATCAATGCACATTTTATTCAACCCAATCGAGTGAAGCTGTTTGATGAAAAGTGTTCATTTTGATTATTTTATTATCGTATCTCGTTGATACTGGATTTGAAGGTATGTTAGTATATTTATTTTTTCATTATTTTGTATTGCTCTGTTATGAACACATGTGAACACATTTCTCGATAAGAACATGTGTTCAAAAACGTATTCTTTTACAAATTACTTTAATCATTAACAAATTTTCCCAATATATGTTTATTCGTCTAGCGCAATATTTGCGCTTATTGTGGTGAACTTTTCTTTTTACTTCATCGGTTCCATCAGCTGATTCTCCTGACGTCATCATTCTCAATGCGAGCAACACCGATTGTCATGTTGCATGCACGCTGGCAAAGTTTTAAGCAACATTGCTACCGTTGGGTGCTTGTGTGAGTGAGTTTTCTTTTTAGCATGGAATGCAGTGAGATATTTAAAAATATGCAATTCTTATGTTGGCGAATAATTTCTCTACTTTTTTTGAATATACATTTAGCAATAAATGATCTGCAATGCTGCGAGTCGTTTTTGATTCTAGATGCAAGAGAAATGAAACGCTCTATTAATGGTCCAAAAATATCCACACTCCAGATATGGAACGTTCTCGAAGGGTTGTGCGGAAGCGTTACACGGTAGCTACGTTGCATCCACAGAGTAACGCTTACGAAAGACAGGGCTCGCTTTCCCTTCTGCTCAATTTCGAAAAATAAATAAATAAATAAAATATGACTAGGGTAAGTGTACCAATTGTGGCTATAGCACCATTTATGGCTATCTTCTTCTTCTTCTTCTTTGGCACAACAACCGCTGTCGGTCAAGGCCTGCCTGTACCCACTAATGAAGTGAGCTTGGCTTTCAGTGACTTTTTATTACCATAGCAGGATAGTCAGTCCTACGTATTATGGCTATAACGAACACTATTTTCGATCTAAAACAGCCTATTTGCATTCTAAAACCACGGAAGGATTTTTCATTTAATTTATGAACATTTTAACACATTTGTACTTATTTAGTTTCATGTTTGTCACTTCCGTTTGTTAAATATCACCCTTTTAAAATGTGTTGCCAAGATTTTTGGTATCTTTTACCATATTGCTAAGAGCAGCACTGTAGGATATTAGCGATTTTCAAGCACCTAACCATAATTTTATCTCAAAATCATCATTTTGGGGCAAAATATTAGTTATTTAACGACTACACATCAAAAGCTACCAACATTTCATCGAAAATATGCCTTTTTCCTGTACGTCCATAATTGGTACAACTAAACTTCGATGTACCAAATATAGCAGTATGCTATGGATGCTTTGTTGACAATTGTCGTTTTGGTCGTAGCGCGTAGTTTACAAGTGAACAACTCGGGTTTCTCGTTGTTATTTTCACAATCTAAAGTTTTATTATGTGGTTTAAGCATCATTTATTTGTAAAGAGTTCTAATCAGTAATCAGTGGAATAATCAGTGGAATGTAATCGAATCAGCTTATCATCAAACCAAATAATGCAGTCTTGAATGACTTTCGTACTAAGAACTGAAATCTGAAGCCGCTCGTGTCGCTTTATTGCCAAATGCGCTCTTGTTTTTCCCTGATCAAGAGTTAGTGCAAGTCTTGACCGGATTTATCTTGGCCAGAATATAGTTGAATTATGGCTATGGCCTGATCTGTGCTATTCTTCGTATCGCGCTGAAACGGTAGCTGGCTTCGGTATAGCTTCCAGGTGATATGAAGGATTGTCAGGTGTGTGTCCAAGCACGGTGTCATCAGAAAGGTGTACGAAAGTAATTTTTTAGGATTAGCCTCATCAATTGTGCGATAAATTGAGCGTGGATATGAATACAACCAGTGATAGAAAACGGATGTTTTAAAATATTAATTTTACGTATTTAATGGTGGTTACATATTTATATTGGTGCAGTGAACTTATTATTACTTGATTTCAGTTAAAACAATGTCACAAAGTAATTTTTGGTGGAAATATCCACGAGTTTTAGAATATAGCCACAATTGGTACAGCTATGGCGAATTGCTAGGAACACTATATTCATAATTGGTACCTTAAGATGCAATTTTGAATTGAAATTTTCTAGTATTTTGATAAACACTGAGTGAAAATAAAAAATACCCTCGTGTTTTACACATTGTAGGCTATATAAAAACATAAAGAAGTTTGAAATTTTACCCAATACTTATTTTTACAGACGTAAAATCGATATCTTGATGACATATTATAGCCATAATTGGTACACTTACCCTATTTGAATACACTTCATGCCAGCAACCGTTTTTACATTACAATTGTGAAACATGAGAGTTTTATGTAGGATAAAACTAATTATAATTTATTCGAACATTTTTTACATCGCTTGTTGTGTTTTCTATAAATATTCGCAATTTGAAATAATCATCCTCTCGAACGTAAAGACAGAAATCGAGGAAACCTGTAAAGATAAACGATAATACTCTTGACCGAAACCATTTTGAAAGCTTGTATTTAATAACATTGTTGATTAATACCAATTTACGAACATCTCATATAACAAAGACAGTTCAAGCGTAACGATTGCGTCCAAGTTCTTGCATTTGTAATCTTACTTGCTTGCAAGTAGAATTCCAATTTATCGGAATTTGCCTTTCTCTCAGTGCTATGGTCGAGAGCACACGGCTCGAAAAAAACACCATAACGAAAAAATAGACCGATGAAAAAAAGCGCTTGTCAGTGTCAACAACTGAGGATCGCTAACCACAAATTGGGCGTGAAAATTTGGATAATTTCCCTCAAATTTATATTGCGTTGTTAGTTGGCGCGGTAGATCAGAGAAAATAGCAAGTTGGTGGTCGACCGAAAAAATTAGCGAAACGAAACGTTACATTTCATTTCGTTCATATTTTTAAGTTTTCAAAGCATCTCACACGAGCCTAGATAATTAGTCTAGTATATCCACTCCACCCACCGATAAGTCTGATGTTTATGATATGTTCTCTTTACCGCGGTATCTGTCTTTAACATTCCCATACATTATCATTACCCTAATCAATGCTATTGTTGAATATGCATTTCAATTGAAACGATTACAGTATTTAGACAAATTTCAATTTCAGTACCAATGCGGATAGGTTAGAAAATATGTACCTAAGTAATATGGATGATTATCAGCAGATGTAAATAAAGTCAGCTTGTATGATAGATCCTATGTTGCATTTGCTTGAAATATGATGTCGCTATCGTGTTACTTTTCCATCTTTTTCCAACAATATGCTTTTATCCTACATTGTAACGATATTTTAGAAAACATATATTTTACATAAATTTTAAACATGGCGCTTTAAGACAAGGAAACTGAGCATATCAAGTGAAAGTTTGACACATATTGTTGTGACAACAGCGTTTGTTATGGTTTTGGGGAACACCACAAATGTAGAGAGGAAACTGTTGTAGAGTTCCACTGCTCGACAGGAGAAAACTCCATCGCGATTGAATCGCGATGGCGGGAGGGTGAGAGGATAAAAGGGCCGGAGGACGGACTCCCGGCCTCTTTTCGCGCCAGTTACTCGGAGAATAAACTAATTTTGTGATTTTTCGCCGTTAGAAATATCTACTTAATTTTCTTTGAGTACCTTTTCGCAACATTTCACAAAATTAGTTCTTCACAGTGATAAATATACAAACTTTGGATTCGTTCACCACACTGAAACGTATATAAATCTTCAACCGAAGTAATACGAACAAACGCGCGGAATAACTCGTAAATCTTTCAGTTGAAAGTATAGTGAAGACGCCGCGAACGTGCAGTGACGAGTAATCGTTTGTAGTATTCCGAAGTTACGCGCGCGATACGATCGTATATAAATCTCGCCACCGGGAGTAGTGCGAATCCGCGAGTGACACAAACCGTGAAGGAACGTTGTTTCGTTGCGATGATGAACGAAAGAGCAGTACAGGACGCAAGCTGTGTGGTGGTGGAGACGCAGCAGCAGCTAGGTGAAACGTCCAGCATCTCCCCGGAGAGGCGCGTGAGCGTCGTGGAAGATGCTGCAAACAAAGACGAGTCAGCCTCGCAGCCCGCGGGACTACCCCGCGACCTGGAGGTGAGGAGGAAGCGGCTTGAGATCCGCAGGAAACAGTTTGAGCTCGAGAAGGTTCAGAAGGAGCTCGAACTGGAACTATGTGAACTGGAACTCGAGGAAGAGATTTCAGATCGAGGCAGCCATGTAAGCGATTTTGTGCGGAAAACAGAAGTCTGGATGCAAAAGACGAATGATATTGGAACAAACTTGATGGTTCATCACGATGGCGAATGCATCGGTCATTCACCTTCGACCACAGTGAAACATAACTCGGCAACAACGGGCGCTACGCAGTTAGCCGCTGAAGCAACACCAACGTCATCACGAGAGGAATGCACGATGGCGGACGCAAGCCGGTGTCATCAACCATCGTCCCCAGCAATGTCCAGCTTCCCCCCGGATTACGACCGGACCTTGGCAGAAGACCAAGCCGCTGCCATGGAACGGGAATATGCACAGTGGAGACGCGCGGTGGAAGACTCCATCAAAACGCACCGTACCAAGCACTTTGGCCAGCCAAACCAGGTTGGCGCGATGGCGATGGCGGCACCATACGGCGTCAACTCGACGTTGAAGCCGACACCCGCGAATCAAAATGCCGTAATGGGGAACCTTTTGACGCCAAGTCAAAAGGCCGCGCGGGATAGCACACCCAAGGAGCTCCCTGTGTTCTCAGGGTCTGTGGAGCAGTGGCCGCTGTTCATAGCCGTTTATGAACGATCCACCAAGGCTTGTGGTTTCACTGATGACGAAAATCTCATCCGACTCCAGCAGGCGCTACGTGGACCTGCATTAGAGTCCGTGGATCACGTGCTTCTACTCCCGGACGGTCTAAAGGAAGTTTTAGACATTCTGCGGACAGAGTATGGTCGTCCCGACCTGATAGTGGACAACCTCGTCGATAAGGTGAGAAGGTTACCACCAGTCAGAGCCGAAAGGCTTGATACCTTGGCGAACTTTGGCAAGGCAGTACGCAAGTTGTGCGCCACAATAAAAGCGTCCGGTCTAGAAGATTATAATTGCAATGTTGCGTTGCTTAAGGAGTTAGTTGCAAAATTACCGGCCGAGAGACGCCTGGAATGGGCACGCTATAAGGTGAAGTTACCGAGGAAGACCATAGAAGAATTCGGCAAGTGGTTTACTGAAATTGCGGTGGCCGCGAGTACCGAGGTTAACCCGTTCGAAAAATACACGCAACACACCGAAACGACGCGATCACAACCGGCGCGCCGACCACTTACTAACCACCACCACCTAAACGTTCACCGTACCACTACATGTGCGCTTTGCCACGATACATGTCGCACACTCGTAGATTGCGCAAGGTTTCACGAGCTAACGATCCAGGAACGTCGAGTTTATATTAACGAACATCGTCGGTGCCATATATGTCTCGGAACACACCGAGGTCCGTGTTTCGTCCGATCTCCTTGCGGCATGGACGGATGCCAGGCGAAACACCACCAACTGCTTCACGTTGAATGTGACACTACACAACGCAGCGGCAGCACACAACACGCACTGAACACTCACGTTAGCACTAAACCGAATTCACTCTTTCGTTACATACCTATCACAATATACGGCGGGAAGAAGGATGTCAACACTTACGCCTTCTTAGACGAAGGCTCCTCGGCGACGTTTATTGATCGAAGGTTGATCGACGAACTTGGCATTGAGGGCATTCCACATCCATTGTGCCTGAAAAGGACTGGTGACACTACACGCGAGGAGGCCAATTCGTTAATGGTGTCGCTGCGGGTATCAGGTGTCTACAGGGGAGCTCCAACATACGATCTTCAAAAGGTGCACACAGTGAATGAGTTATCACTTCCAGCACAAACGCTACCGCTCGAGGAACTGGCCCAGAAATACTCACACCTAAGGGGCCTGCCGATAGCTTCTTATGTTGGAGTGAAGCCACGAATCCTGATTGGTATGGACAATATCCACCTGGGAAAACCGTCACGGTGCGCTGAAGGGAGCTTTGACGAACCAATCGCCGCAAAGACGAGACTTGGATGGACTGTGTTTGGTCCATGTGCTACACCGACAACCGTAAGTAGAACCACGTACAATAACTTCCACTTATGTATCTGTAATGAGAATGGGGGGGAAAGCATTAACACAGCGTTGAAGGAATATTTTTCGTTGGATTCTATGGGAATCAATACTCCCCGTAAACTGCTTTCCAAGGAAGAGGAGAGAGCAATTACTATGCTCAGTTCTGATACACGGTTATTACACGGTCGGTACGAAACAGGATTGTTGTGGAAGTACGACAACGTACGCCTCCCCTGTAATCGAGAAATGGCTCTCCGTCGTCATGCGTGCCTGAAAAGAAGGATGAGTAAGGATCCAGTGTTAGAGACTGCGATAAATGCCAAAATGCGAGAGTACATCGAGAAGGGATACATTCGGCTGATGCAGGAACGAGAACTAGCAGAGAGAAGGGAAAGGGACTGGTATTTGCCAATTTTCCCCGTCTACAATCCGAACAAGCCCGGTAAACTGAGGATGGTGTTCGACGCTGCGGCGCAGGTACACGGAGCAAGCTTGAACACATTTTTGCTAACTGGACCAGATCAGTTAACTAGTTTGGTACAAGTGCTGTACAGATTTCGCGAGTTTCGCACTGCCGTGACTGGCGACATCCGTGAGATGTTTTTCCAGGTGCGCATGAAGCCTGTCGATCAACGAAGCCAGCTGATCTTTTGGGATGATGGTAATAAATCGGACGGAGGTCCTAGCGTTTACGCCGTGTCAGTTATGACTTTTGGGGCCGCTTGCTCACCATCTAGCGCTCAATTTGTTAAAAACCTCAACGCGGAGAGGTTTGCCCAGCGATTCCCACGCGCAGTAGAGTGCATCAAACACGAGCACTATGTGGATGATATGTTGGCGAGCGTAGAAACAGTCGAAGAGGCTGTCACATTGGCAGAAAACGTACGCTTTATACATGCGCAGGGCGGATTCGAAATCCGAAATTGGTTATCCAACTCTAAGGAAGTTGTACAAAAGATGCGTTGGGGAGCTAATGACGAACTGTCCATCGACATGAGTCGCGACAAAGGGACCGAAAAAGTATTGGGTATGTGGTGGAATACCTCGGATGATACGTTTACATTCCGAATAACTCCACGCATAGATAAGAAGCTGTTAACATTAGAAAGACTACCATCAAAGCGTGAAGTTTTGAGCACGCTGATGATGATCTACGATCCTTTGGGGCTCATTGGCCACTTTCTGATGTTCCTCAAGATTCTACTACAGGACTTATGGAGATCCGGTACGACTTGGGATAGCCCTGTCGATGGCGAATCAGGGAAGAAATGGAAGAAGTGGGTTGGACTATTGCCCGAACTAGAAAAAATTGTCATCAGACGATGTTACAGAGGTATTACATCAGTCAATACAACAAACGTGCAGTTGCATGTCTTCAGTGACGCGAGTCAATATGGAATGGCTGTGGTGGTGTACTTACGGTACGAGGAAAACAGCGTCGTAGAATGTGCGATTGTAGGTTCCAAGACAAGGGTTGCTCCACTGAAGTTACTATCTATACCACGTTTAGAACTCCAAGCGGCAGTGATAGGAGCCCGGTTCGCAGATCACATAATGAAAGCGCATCGCCTAAAAATAACAAAAAGGATTTTTTGGACGGATTCACGCAACGTTGTGAGCTGGATTCGCTCGGATCATAGACGATATAGTGCCTTCGTCGCATTTCGAGTGAGCGAATTAGTGGAAACAACGAACGTAGATGAATGGCGCTGGCTCTCCACCAAGGTCAACGTTGCCGACGACGGAACCAAATGGCAAGGGAATCCTGACTTGTGTTCATCCAGCAGGTGGTTCCGCGGTCCTGAGTTCCTGTGGGAGTCAGAAGATAAGTGGCCGATTAACCCTGTCGACCCAGGCGAAACCTTGGAAGAATTTCGCCACAGTTTAATGCATCAAGTTGCAGATGCCACCGTAGTTGATTTCGCGCGATTCTCGCGATGGAAGAGATTGTTAAGGACGGTGGGTTACGTTCATCGTTTCATCGGGAACATGCGAAGGCATGTTCAACAGTTAGCGAAGATCGATGGTCCATTGACACAACAGGAATTGTTGGATTCCGAGCAGTCGCTGCTCATCTGGACTCAGGCCGATGGATTTTCATCGGACATTAAGCGGCTCAAGAGTGATGCACAGCAAAATCATCCGTGGAAGAAGCCAATTGCTCGCGACAGCGTGTTGTACAAATTATCACCTATGATAGACAAAAAGGGGATATTGAGGGTGTGTGGGCGGTTAACTGAAAGTTCTTTTGTAGAAGCATCATTGGCAAAACCGGCGATCTTACCGAGACGACATCACGTAACCGACCTAATCATCAGGGACTTCCATGAACGGTACTGCCATCGAAGCCACAGAACGGTGATAAACCAACTGCGTATTCGTTACTACGTACCAAAGCTGCTGATGGAATTTAACCGGGTTCGACGTGGCTGTCAGCACTGCAAGGTGAAGAATGCTTTACCAAACCCGCCGCTGATGGGCAACATTCCTCGCCAGAGATTAGCCGTATCTCAAAGGGCTTTCACACATACAGGACTGGACTATTTCGGACCGATACTTGTGGTAGTGGGACGACGCTCGGAAAAGCGCTGGGGAGCGCTGTTCACCTGTCTCACGACTCGTGCGATACACATCGAACTGGCCCATTCGCTAACTACTGCTTCTTGTATCCTAGCAATCCGTCGATTCATCGCTAGAAGAGGCTCACCGCGAGAAATTGTTAGTGACAGGGGCACTAACTTCATTGGGGCCGCACGAGAGCTCAACGCTGCCCTGAAGGAAGTAGATGAAGCTACACTGCAGTCGAGATTCAGCTCATCCGAGCTGAAGTGGAGCTTCAATCCGCCGGCCGCACCGCACTTTGGTGGATGTTGGGAGCGCCTGGTACAATCAGTAAAGAAGATTTTATGTAATTTTAATTTACCACGTTTACCGACAGATGAAATACTGCTCACCACGATGACGGAGATTGAGATGATGGTAAACTCCCGGCCGCTGACCTACATACCGCTCGATGAGGACCTGGACTTTCCCATAACCCCAAACCACCTACTGCTAGGCAGCTCAGACGGAAGAAAAACTACGGCGTTCTTCGATGACTCCCCGGCATCGATTAAATCGTCTTGGAGCGCCACACAAGGGAATGCGGACTTGTTCTGGAAGAGGTGGATCGCGGATTATCTTCCTACACTTACCCGCAGATCGAAATGGTTTCATCCGGCACCGCGCATCAAGGTAGACGATGTTGTAGTGATCGTGGACGGAAATTTGCCGAGGAACAGTTGGCCGATGGGGAGAGTTTTAAGCGTAATTTGTGCAAGGGATGGGCAAGTAAGAAGAGCGACAGTGCAGACGGTAAACGGGATTTTAGAGCGTCCGGCGACCAAAATTGCGGTTCTAGATGTAGGCGAAAAGGTTAAGTCAAGTGATGAGGCTAGCAAAGAACAACAAGGGAGACCGCATGGGATTAATGACAGCAGTGGAGAACAGAGCGAGCAGAAACAAACGTCATAGGAGTGTAGCACCCAGGGGCGCTAAACTGATGGGGAGAATGTTGTGACAACAGCGTTTGTTATGGTTTTGGGGAACACCACAAATGTAGAGAGGAAACTGTTGTAGAGTTCCACTGCTCGACAGGAGAAAACTCCATCGCGATTGAATCGCGATGGCGGGAGGGTGAGAGGATAAAAGGGCCGGAGGACGGACTCCCGGCCTCTTTTCGCGCCAGTTACTCGGAGAATAAACTAATTTTGTGATTTTTCGCCGTTAGAAATATCTACTTAATTTTCTTTGAGTACCTTTTCGCAACACATATATTAACACGTATCTATCACATATCTAGCTTATTTCCGGTAACTATTTGTTTTTATTTACAACGCTTTTTTATCATACAAAAACAGTAATATCTATCTCGTCCTATTCTTACTCATACTGCTTCAGGTCCTCCTCATACCTCTCCCAAACGCTCTCCCATTCCGTTGCATTCGTCCCATGCGACAATCCAAGAAGATGGTTCAAATCAAGCCTTCCAATATTGTGCTTCTGAGATACGCAAAGGATCATCTCGTTGTTCTCTATCAATGGCACAGATTGTTCCTTTGATTGGTCGACGGGGGCATCACACACATCATTTTGTTGATTCTCATTTCCCTTGTTTATGGAATCAAGCTCGGATGCAATAATATCCGCCAACGAGATGGGCAACAAGTCATCTGAGACATGTTCTTGCACATAAGGATTAAAGCGAATCTTCTTCGTCCTGTTCTTTTTCAGAGCACAGGTTTGGACCTTCATGGCAGAGTTTAGATGGGACGTTGAAAAATTGCATGAAAGGTTCACAGGCGCTTGATCAGGAGCATTGCTGGTGTTTGATCCTACTTCATCCAATGGCTCAGTCGATGGCAATTGCGATGCTGGATTGCATGATAGGTCCGCTGGCGTCTGATCGTTGGTTTGATTTTCAGAAACGGTTGATGAAATACGTGGTTCAGAAAATGGTGTTTGATCTACTGTCAAAGCAGGTGTCTGATCGTGATTATTCTCAACACTTGGTGGACTAGCTGCACTTGACTGCCCATGACATGGCG
This sequence comes from Anopheles merus, assembly GCF_017562075.2. NCBI lineage: Eukaryota > Metazoa > Arthropoda > Insecta > Diptera > Culicidae > Anopheles > Anopheles merus. Next base: position 20,158,367 of record NC_054083.1, read on the forward strand.
CTTGTACCACCGATGAAGGTGTACAGAAGATATCCGCAGACATCTGATCTTGCGACTGATCGTCGATGACATTTGGTGAAGCCGCTGGAGTATTTGGGCCAAAAGCTGACGAGGAATGACTGGATATTTTGGAAGATGGTCGCTGTTGAGGTTCATGCTCAGGATCTTTAGATGAAACAAGAGGCTCGCCAGAAGGTAATTGCTCCGAATTGCTTGCTAGAATAGCTGACGATTGCTCCGACGTTGTATGATTTGGAGATGGATGAATAGTTTCCTTATCGTTAGATCGATCCTCAAGAGTGCATAACGAAAGAGCTTCAGATGGAGGCTGCGTAGATGACAATTTATTCACCATTGAATGTACTGGAATTGCCGCCTCAAAACACTGCGATGGCTCTGCTGCTAAAGGATTACAGGGAACAGTAACATCATGAGTTTGGTTCTCACTAACCACTGATAAAGGAGATGGAGGTGGAGTCCCAACCACCGTTGACGATATTTTCTGATGCTGATTTACTTCTTGTCCCAATCTCAGTTCTTCAACACACTTTATGTATAAACTCTGATCTTCAGTGATGCTTGATAAAGGAGTTGTAACCCCTGGGACAGATGATACTCGTTGCTGGTTTTCGCCACACAGTTCTTCAACACACTTTGCGTACAGTCGCTGATCCTCAGTGATTGGAGGAGGAGTTGGCAATACAGCCGGTACCACTGCAGCTGAAGCTACTTGCTGCCGTTGATTCAACTGTTGCTGTAACTCTTGGTTTTGAATCAAGTTGGTGTATATAAACTGCCACATCTTGTTGATCTCCATGAGCCTGTTTGGCATTGGCGCTTGTGCAACCAAACCATGTTCTGAGGAGTTCTCCATCTTGAATCGTACTTCAACTGTAGTAGACTAGTTCACTTCACGAATCACGAGCAAGGAATGGAGCACTTAAGATGGTTCTGACGAGCAGGCTGGTATCGTTATGATGAACACTTTTTCCTTACGTAAGGCTTATATATCCATTGGATGCACAAAATGATGCATGACAAATTACCTGATTACCTCTAGTTACGCACAAGTTACACATATCACGTACAACACTGGTACAAAAGTTTAATACAGGTACATTAGGTACACATTGCATAGGTACTATAACATATGTTATGTAGAGGTATAACAAAACATGTTTTTTTACAACCACCTTTATAACAAACACCTTTTGATTTAACAATACAAGGAACGAGCAGGGGATAGACTTCATGGATAACGAAGCAGAAAATAATTCTACACGAGATACAGCGTCACCGTTCAGTTGGAAAGCTGAGTAGGAAGTGTTTATTCAAAACTATAAATTTCTCTATGTACCATACTTTATATGTGACCATGTGTATATGTGTGTACGGCGACCTCGCTGTCTTGCAGCGTAATAAGCTCGCCAGGCTCCGGTGGGCTGGCCATGTTATACGCATGGAAACGGACGACCCAGCCCGTAAAGTCTTTTTAGGCGGTCCACAAGGACAGAGGAGGCATGGTACGCCTAAATTGAGGTGGCAAGATGGCGTGGAGGCGTCCGCCATTGAGGCCGGGATAACGGACTGGCAGACGAAGGCGCGAGACCGTGAGCGGTTTCGGATGCTCCTGAGGCAGGCCAAGACCGCAAATCAATTGTAGCGCCGGATAAGTAAGTAAGTAAGTGTATATGTGTTTAACGCCTTCCTCGTATGACAGACATTCCAACCATAAAAACATCTCAAACGTAAAATAAATAACCCAAACGATCATACGGTACGCGTTAAGTGGATACGAAACCGAGGCGAGATAACTATTATGCATACAGTAAAAGTTGAAAGTCGCTCTTTGCTATCTAAATGACGGCCCATTATCATTTGTATATTTCATATAACTTTAAACATACGATCTGTGATTTACTCTACGTTTATTAAAATTGGCTCTTTTGGTCGCAAAGTTTGGCGATCCATGGACTAGAAAGATCACGGATATGAAATATTTTTCGGCGAAAGTACGATCCATACAGATCGTAAAACACAAAGTTAATTCGAATGCTTTTCGTCATCATTATCCAAGGGATCTTGAAATTCATTTCGAAATTGAAGAATTATATTTTGTAATACCTCTAAATAACATACATTATGTTGACAGTTTTTTTGTTTGTTGCTTTCATTAGTTTGCACTCCATCGAAGACGCTACTTTCCGCTCCAATCGAAAAGATCAACGATCTAGCTGACCAATTTACTACGGCATTGATGTGCCGTAGTAATAAACATTGTGTACATGAGCTAGAGGGTTCCCATATGATGGTTGATTCATTTCGAAATAAAGTATCTAAATGAACTTGTGAGACTAGTACAGATTCTAAAGGCACTGGATATACCATAACTACCAAGACACTGGCTATGTGTGTCGTAACTCGCGCATAATGATTCGCAAAATCAATTTCCCATATTCACCTCCATTTTCTAACATCACCAATGACAAAAAAAAGAGACACACGAATACAAAGACAAAATCTAGAATTGCTTTATTTTAAATTTCAACTATATTTATTTCATTATATTCAATGATGTAGTAACGGAACTTTAAGCCGGTCTCGTAGTACAGTCGTCAACTCGTACGACTTAACAACATGCCCGTCATGGGTTCAAGCCCCAAATGGACCGTGCCGCCATACGTAGGACTGACTATCCTGCTATGGGGGGAAATCAATTAGTCACTGAAAGCCAAACCCACAAGTAGTGTGGTACAGGCAGGCCTTGACCGGCAACGGTTGTTGAGCCAAAAGAAGAAGAAGAAGTAACGGAACACCGAGTTATTTTTTTACGTCCTATTTTTCCATTTCATGCTGAAGCGTGTCTAAACCCTTCTTGAAACAACTGCTCGCGTTCTCCCATTCAGCAGCCAGGTCCCTTCGTGGCAATCCAAGAAGATAACACAGCTCCGTCGCGTACACTCGCTTCTGTGCTACAAACATCTTCTGAGATTGATTCTGTTCAGCTGCCTCGTCGTGTTCTGTCTTCAGCAAAGAGTGCAACGCTCGCTCCTTCGCCCTACTAACACGCGCTGCATAAGCGATTTTATCTCGTCGTTCCTTTTCTTCTGGCGTGTAATCCGTCGTTGGCTGTACTTGTCGGGCCATGCTCTCGTGGTACATCAAATCTACTTCCACCGAGTCCTTTACCGATACTGCCGATAAGTGACGTGGCCGACGGCTCATTTGGTACGGATCAAAGCGGATCTTCCTCGCAGCACTAAGTTTTGCAGATGTCTGACGTTGCTGTTTCACTGGTTTTGGCTCAGATGGTGTGGCAGATGACGGGGCTGCCATAGAATAATTAAGTGCCACTCCACCATAAGTGAGATCAACAGGACCCTGATCCTCAGTCCGATCTTCAGCGATGCTCGATGAAGGGGACGGTGGCGGTGTCACAGCTACTGTTGATATTTCTTGTTGTTGTATCAGTTGCTGTTCCAAAAGCAGTTCTTGAAGACGGGTCTCGTATATCAACTGAAACATCCTGCTCAGCTCCAAAAGACAGCTTGGCGATGTTGCCTGTTCGATCAGAGTTTGTTCGGAGATGTTTTCCATCTTTATGTTTGCTCCACAAATCACGATATGAACACGTTGATGTTGCGTATGAGCTGGTTGAAATCGTTGTGATGAAAGCTTAGTCGTTGCGTGGAACTTATAAAGCCCAAAGTGGCATTCGACATTCCTTACCTTGGCGAAATTCACATATCCTGGTATCCTGGTATGAAATTACCTATGCTAATTTACCTGTAGTACCACCAAATGCACGCAAACAAAAATAGCTCAAACTTTACCCTGTTGATGGCGGATCATGTTGAATTCGGGTAAAACGTGTGGAGGGAGTGCAAGCATTGTAGCATTTGTGCTTCAAACTGTAGGTACTTATTTCTGCAATGGATTAACATAAGCATAAAAAACATGCAAAATGATGCTGATCTTTCTAATACATTAACATCCAACATTACACATCATTTGTATCAAAATAAAATTACGAGAACGCAAAATTTGACACTCAGTTTACAATTTTTAGTTTAGTTTTAGCATCTCAAACGAGCCTAGATAATTAGTCCAGGCGACCATCCACTCCACCCACCGATAAGTCTGATTTTTATGATATGTTCTCTTTACCGCGGTATCTGTCTTTAACATTCCCATACATTATCATTACCCTAATCAATGCTTTTGTTGAATATGCATTTCAATTGAAACGATTACAGTATTTAGACAAATTTCAATTTCAGTACCAATGCGGATAGGTTAGAAAATATGTACCTAAGTAATGTGGATGATTATCAGCAGATGTAAATAAAGTCAGCTTGTATGATAGATCCTATGTTGCATTTGCTTGAAATATGATGTCGCTATCGTGTTACTTTTCCATCTTTTTCCAACAATATGCTTTTATCCTACATTGTAACGATATTTTAGAAAACATATATTTTACATAAATTTTAAACATGGCGCTTTAAGACAAGGAAACTGAGCATATCAAGTGAAAGTTTGACACATATATTAACACATATCTATCACATATCTAGCTTATTTCCGGTAACTATTTGTTTTTATTTACAACGCTTTTTTATCATACAAAAACAGTAATATCTATCTCGTCCTATTCTTACTCATACTGCTTCAGGTCCTCCTCATACCTCTCCCAAACGCTCTCCCATTCCGTTGCATTCGTCCCATGCGACAATCCAAGAAGATGGTTCAAATCAAGCCTTCCAATATTGTGCTTCTGAGATACGCAAAGGATCATCTCGTTGTTCTCTATCAATGGCACAGATTGTTCCTTTGATTGGTCGACGGGGGCATCACACACATCATTTTGTTGATTCTCATTTCCCTTGTTTATGGAATCAAGCTCGGATTGCATGAAAGGTTCACAGGTGCTTGATCAGGAGCATTGCTGGTGTTTGATCCTACTTCATCCAATGGCTCAGTCGATGGCAATTGCGATGCTGGATTGCATGATAGGTCCGCTGGCGTCTGATCGTTGGTTTGATTTTCAGAAACGGTTGATGAAATACGTGGTTCAGAAAATGGTGTTTGATCTACTGTCAAAGCAGGTGTCTGATCGTGATTATTCTCAACACTTGGTGGACTAGCTGCACTTGACTGCCCATGACATGGCGCTTGTACCACCGATGAAGGTGTACAGAAGATATCCGCAGACATCTGATCTTGCGACTGATCGTCGATGACATTTGGTGAAGCCGCTGGAGTATTTGGGCCAAAAGCTGACGAGGAATGACTGGATATATTGGAAGATGGTCGCTGTTGAGGTTCATGCTCAGGATCTTTAGATGAAACAAGAGGCTCGCCAGAAGGTAATTGCTCCGAATTGCTTGCTAGAATAGCTGGCGATTGCTCCGACGTTGTATGATTTGGAGATGGATGAATAGTTTCCTTATCGTTAGATCGATCCTCAAGAGTGCATAACGAAAGAGCTTCAGATGGAGGCTGCGTAGATGACAATTTATTCACCATTGAATGTACTGGAATTGCCGCCTCAAAACACTGCGATGGCTCTGCTGCTAAAGGATTACAGGGCACAGTAACATCATGAGTTTGGTTCTCACTAACCACTGATAAAGGAGATGGAGGTGGAGTCCCAACCACCGTTGACGATATTTTCTGATGCTGATTTACTTCTTGTCCCAATCTCAGTTCTTCAACACACTTTATGTATAAACTCTGATCTTCAGTGATGCTTGATAAAGGAGTTGTAACCCCTGGGACAGATGATACTCGTTGCTGGTTTTCGCCACACAGTTCTTCAACACACTTTGCGTACAGTCGCTGATCCTCAGTGATTGGAGGAGGAGTTGGCAATACAGCCGGTACCACTGCAGCTGAAGCTACTTGCTGCCGTTGATTCAACTGTTGCTGTAACTCTTGGTTTTGAATCAAGTTGGTGTATATAAACTGCCACATCTTGTTGATCTCCATGAGCCTGTTTGGCATTGGCGCTTGTGCAACCAAACCATGTTCTGAGGAGTTCTCCATCTTGAATCGTACTTCAACTGTAGTAGACTAGTTCACTTCACGAATCACGAGCAAGGAATGGAGCACTTAAGATGGTTCTGACGAGCAGGCTGGTATCGTTATGATGAACACTTTTTCCTTACGTAAGGCTTATATATCCATTGGATGCACAAAATGATGCATGACAAATTACCTGATTACCTCTAGTTACGCACAAGTTACACATATCACGTACAACACTGGTACAAAAGTTTAATACAGGTACATTAGGTACACATTGCATAGGTACTATAACATATGTTATGTAGAGGTATAACAAAACATGTTTTTTTACAACCACCTTTATAACAAACACCTTTTGATTTAACAATACAAGGAACGAGCAGGGGATAGACTTCATGGATAACGAAGCAGAAAATAATTCTACACGAGATACAGCGTCACCGTTCAGTTGGAAAGCTGAGTAGGAAGTGTTTATTCAAAACTATAAATTTCTCTATGTACCATACTTTATATGTGACCATGTGTATATGTGTGTACGGCGACCTCGCTGTCTTGCAGCGTAATAAGCTCGCCAGGCTCCGGTGGGCTGGCCATGTTATACGCATGGAAACGGACGACCCAGCCCGTAAAGTCTTTTTAGGCGGTCCACAAGGACAGAGGAGGCATGGTAGGCCTAAATTGAGGTGGCAAGATGGCGTGGAGGCATCCGCCATTGAGGCCGGGATAACGGACTGGCAGACGAAGGCGCGAGACCGTGAGCGGTTTCGGATGCTCCTGAGGCAGGCCAAGACCGCAAATCAATTGTAGCGCCGGATAAGTAAGTAAGTAAGTGTATATGTGTTTAACGCCTTCCTCGTATGACAGACATTCCAACCATAAAAACATCTCAAACGTAAAATAAATAACCCAAACGATCATAACGTACGCGTTAAGTGGATACGAAACCGAGGCGAGATAACTATTATGCATACAGTAAAAGTTGAAAGTCGCTCTTTGCTATCTAAATGACGGCCCATTATCATTTGTATATTTCATATAACTTTAAACATACGATCTGCGATTTACTCTTCTTCTTCTTCTTCATTGGCTCAACAACCGATGCCGGTCTAGGCCTGCCAACCCACTTGTGGGGTTGGCTTTCAGTGACTTATTGATTTCCCCCCATAGCAGGATAGTCAGTCCTACGTATGGCGGCACGGTCTATTTGGGGCTTGAACCCATGACGGGCATGTTATTAAGTCGTACGATTTGACGACTGTACCATGAGACCGGCTCACAGCGATTTACTCTACGTTTATTAAAATTGGCTCTTTTGGTCGCAAAGTTTGGCGATCCATGGACTAGAAAGATCACGGATATGAAATATTTTTCGGCGAAAGTACGATCCATACAGATCGTAAAACACAAAGTTAATTCGAATGCTTTTCGTCATCATTATCCAAGGGATCTGAAAAATAATTTCGAAATTGAAGAATTATATTTTGTAATACCTCTAAATAACATACATTATGTTGACAGTTTTTTGTTTGTTGCTTTCATTAGTTTGCACTCCATCGAAGACGCTACTTTCCACTCCAATCGAAAAGATCAACGATCTAGCTGACCAATTTACTACGGCATTGATGTGCCGTAGTAATAAACATTGTGTACAAGAGCTAGAGGGTTCCCATATGATGGTTGATTCATTTCGAAATAAAGTATCTAAATGAACTTGTGAGACTAGTACAGATTCTAAAGGCACTGGATATACCATAACTACCAAGACACTGGCTATGTGTGTCGTAACTCGCGCATAATGATTCGCAAAATCAATTTCCCATATTCACCTCCATTTTCTAACATCACCAATGACAAAAAAAAGAGACACACGAAAAAAGAGACAAAATCTAGAATTGCTTTATTTTAAATTTCAACTATATTTATTTCATTATATTCAATGATGTAGTAACGGAACACCTAGTAATATTTTTTTACGTCCTATTTTTCCATTTCATGCTGAAGCGTGTCTAAACCCTTCTTGAAACAACTGCTCGCGTTCTCCCATTCAGCAGCCAGGTCCCTTCGTGGCAATCCAAGAAGATAACACAGCTCCGTCGCGTACACTCGCTTCTGTGCTACAAACATCTTCTGAGATTGATTCTGTTCAGCTGCCTCGTCGTGTTCTGTCTTCAGCAAAGAGTGCAACGCTCGCTCCTTCGCCCTACTAACACGCGCTGCATAAGCGATTTTATCTCGTCGTTCCTTTTCTTCTGGCGTGTAATCCGTCGTTGGCTGTACTTGTCGGGCCATGCTCTCGTGGTACATCAAATCTACTTCCACCGAGTCCTTTACCGATACTGCCGATAAGTGACGTGGCCGACGGCTCATTTGGTACGGATCAAAGCGGATCTTCCTCGCAGCACTAAGTTTTGCAGATGTCTGACGTTGCTGTTTCACTGGTTTTGGCTCAGATGGTGTGGCAGATGACGGGGCTGCCATAGAATAATTAAGTGCCACTCCACCATAAGTGAGATCAACAGGACCCTGATCCTCAGTCCGATCTTCAGCGATGCTCGATGAAGGGGACGGTGGCGGTGTCACAGCTACTGTTGATATTTCTTGTTGTTGTATCAGTTGCTGTTCCAAAAGCAGTTCTTGAAGACGGGTCTCGTATATCAACTGAAACATCCTGCTCAGCTCCAAAAGACGGCTTGGCGATGTTGCCTGTTCGATCAGAGTTTGTTCGGAGATGTTTTCCATCTTTCTGTTTGCTCCACAAATCACGATATGAACACGTTGATGTTGCGTATGAGCTGGTTGAAATCGTTGTGATGAAAGCTTAGTCGTTGCGTGGAACTTATAAAGCCCAAAGTGGCATTCGACATTCCTTACCTTGGCGAAATTCACATATCCTGGTATCCTGGTATGAAATTACCTATGCTAATTTACCTGTAGTACCACCAAATGCACGCAAACAAAAACAGCTCAAACTTTACCCTGTTGATGGCGGATCATGTTGAATTCGGGTAAAACGTGTGGAGGGAGTGCAAGCATTTTAGCATTTGTGCTTCAAACTGTAGGTACTTATTTCTGCAATGGATTAACATAAGCATAAAAAAACATGCAAAATGATGCTGATCTTTCTAATACATTAACATCCAACATTACACATCATTTGCATCAAAATAAAATTACGAGAACACAAAATTTGACACTCAGTTTACAATTTTTAGTTTAGTTTTAGCATCTCAAACGAGCCTAGATAATTAGTCCAGGCGACCATCCACTCCACCCACCGATAAGTCTGATTTTTATGATATGTTCTCTTTACCGCGGTATCTGTCTTTAACATTCCCATACATTATCATTACCCTAATCAATGCTTTTGTTGAATATGCATTTCAATTGAAACGATTACAGTATTTAGACAAATTTCAATTTCAGTACCAATGCGGATAGGTTAGAAAATATGTACCTAAGTAATGTGGATGATTATCAGCAGATGTAAATAAAGTCAGCTTGTATGATAGATCCTATGTTGCATTTGCTTGAAATATGATGTCGCTATCGTGTTACTTTTCCATCTTTTTCCAACAATATGCTTTTATCCTACATTGTAACGATATTTTAGAAAACATATATTTTACATAAATTTTAAACATGGCGCTTTAAGACAAGGAAACTGAGCATATCAAGTGAAAGTTTGACACATATATTAACACATATCTATCACATATCTAGCTTATTTCCGGTAACTATTTGTTTTTATTTACAACGCTTTTTCATCATACAAAAACAGTAATATCTATCTCGTCCTATTCTTACTCATACTGCTTCAGGTCCTCCTCATACCTCTCCCAAACGCTCTCCCATTCCGTTGCATTCGTCCCATGCGACAATCCAAGAAGATGGTTCAAATCAAGCCTTCCAATATTGTGCTTCTGAGATACGCAAAGGATCATCTCGTTGTTCTCTATCAATGGCACAGATTGTTCCTTTGATTGGTCGACGGGGGCATCACACACATCATTTTGTTGATTCTCATTTCCCTTGTTTATGGAATCAAGCTCGGATGCAATAATATCCGCCAACGAGATGGGCAACAAGTCATCTGAGACATGTTCTTGCACATAAGGATTAAAGCGAATCTTCTTCGTCCTGTTCTTTTTCAGAGCACAGGTTTGGACCTTCATGGCAGAGTTTAGATGGGACGTTGAAAAATTGCATGAAAGGTTCACAGGCGCTTGATCAGGAGCATTGCTGGTGTTTGATCCTACTTCATCCAATGGCTCAGTCGATGGCAATTGCGATGCTGGATTGCATGATAGGTCCGCTGGCGTCTGATCGTTGGTTTGATTTTCAGAAACGGTTGATGAAATACGTGGTTCAGAAAATGGTGTTTGATCTACTGTCAAAGCAGGTGTCTGATCGTGATTATTCTCAACACTTGGTGGACTAGCTGCACTTGACTGCCCATGACATGGCGCTTGTACCACCGATGAAGGTGTACAGAAGATATCCGCAGACATCTGATCTTGCGACTGATCGTCGATGACATTTGGTGAAGCCGCTGGAGTATTTGGGCCAAAAGCTGACGAGGAATGACTGGATATATTGGAAGATGGTCGCTGTTGAGGTTCATGCTCAGGATCTTTAGATGAAACAAGAGGCTCGCCAGAAGGTAATTGCTCCGAATTGCTTGCTAGAATAGCTGGCGATTGCTCCGACGTTGTATGATTTGGAGATGGATGAATAGTTTCCTTATCGTTAGATCGATCCTCAAGAGTGCATAACGAAAGAGCTTCAGATGGAGGCTGCGTAGATGACAATTTATTCACCATTGAATGTACTGGAATTGCCGCCTCAAAACACTGCGATGGCTCTGCTGCTAAAGGATTACAGGGCACAGTAACATCATGAGTTTGGTTCTCACTAACCACTGATAAAGGAGATGGAGGTGGAGTCCCAACCACCGTTGACGATATTTTCTGATGCTGATTTACTTCTTGTCCCAATCTCAGTTCTTCAACACACTTTATGTATAAACTCTGATCTTCAGTGATGCTTGATAAAGGAGTTGTAACCCCTGGGACAGATGATACTCGTTGCTGGTTTTCGCCACACAGTTCTTCAACACACTTTGCGTACAGTCGCTGATCCTCAGTGATTGGAGGAGGAGTTGGCAATACAGCCGGTACCACTGCAGCTGAAGCTACTTGCTGCCGTTGATTCAACTGTTGCTGTAACTCTTGGTTTTGAATCAAGTTGGTGTATATAAACTGCCACATCTTGTTGATCTCCATGAGCCTGTTTGGCATTGGCGCTTGTGCAACCAAACCATGTTCTGAGGAGTTCTCCATCTTGAATCGTACTTCAACTGTAGTAGACTAGTTCACTTCACGAATCACGAGCAAGGAATGGAGCACTTAAGATGGTTCTGACGAGCAGGCTGGTATCGTTATGATGAAAACTTTTTCCTTACGTAAGGCTTATATATCCATTGAATGCACAAAATGATGCATGACAAATTACCTGATTACCTCTAGTTACGCACAAGTTACACATATCACGTACAACACTGGTACAAAAGTTTAATACAGGTACATTAGGTACACATTGCATAGGTACTATAACATATGTTATGTAGAGGTATAACAAAACATGTTTTTTTACAACCACCTTTATAACAAACACCTTTTGATTTAACAATACAAGGAACGAGCAGGGGATAGACTTCATGGATAACGAAGCAGAAAATAATTCTACACGAGATACAGCGTCACCGTTCAGTTGGAAAGCTGAGTAGGAAGTGTTTATTCAAAACAGAAAATTTCTTTATGTACCATACTTTTTATGTGGCATCGGTTCGGAGAGATTTTCCCACAGTTGTATGTTTCGTTTGTCCTTTTTGCTCACGCATTCTCTTACGATAGTAAGGGACAATCGTTGCATATGCTTTACTCTCGGTATTTTATCTCCTATTCCACAAGTGGTTTGCGTTAGAACTTTTAGACCTTTGCCGGGTATGTAAATTCTAATGCTTCATTTAAGGTATTTGTTTTGCTGGTCCTATATGTTTGTCAACCAGTTGTTGTTAGTTTCACTAGACTTGTATTATTTTCTTTGCATCCCTTTTCAGGGGTGCTCTGCGCATGAACCTGATCCTTTCAAATTATTTATTACCCTGAGTCAGTGTTGCATGATTTGAAACAGATATATTTTCTGCACCTTTTCTTTCTTGCTTGTGTCGTTTTGTTTAGGAAGATTGTATCTTGTCAGTCGGAGTGTACGATTTTTGATACTTGATCTTTCCGTTGAGTTAGTCTCAGTTAGTTTGTATGTACAATTTGTAATTTATTTTCCGTATCATGACAGGTTGCGTTCACTCTTCAGATTTCATTAGTTTTGATACGATTTGGATACACCTCGGACATTTGCATTTCACAAAAATCTTATTATAATGGAAAATCACGTTTGTGTTATTTATTTATTTTTTTTTCTTGAAACAAACATCAACTTAACACAAATTCATGAAATTCATTGTCATTCAAGTTTATTAGTCTATATGGAACTCGTGAAAAAAAAAATGTCTTCGGATTTTGCGATACCAAAACCAACAGCCGGTAAATATTCAACGCTATACAACAACAATTTCAACAACACAATAAAACATATACAAGCCGGAATCGAAAGATTGATTAGTTTATTCAAACTGTTTTTTTACTAGATTGTGGATTGGAATAAATAACAGATATTTTTAAATATTTTATTTTTAATATTTTAGGTGTGGTGCAGTCGTCAACTCGTACGACTTAACAACTCGCCTGTCATGGGTTCAAGCCCCGAATAGACAGTGTCCCCATACGTAGGACTGACGTTCCTGCTATGGTAACAATAAGTCACTGAAAGCCAAGCTCACTTCACTAGTGGGTACAGGACAGGCAGGCCTTGACCGACAGCGGTTGTTGTGCCAAATAAGAAGAAGAAGAACATTTTTAAATTAATATCGCAACAACTCAGCAAAATAAGGATAATAAAATGAGTTAGGTAGGATCAAAAATAGAACAATTTAAAAAAACAAACTTTTGTCAATCCTAGGCACGAAATAATGACCGATTCAAACGAAAAATTCGTTTCGTCCGAGTGAGTGATCGTGGTTCAATAAAATAACATCCCTTGAAATATCAAATTTCAAACCTAAATAAGTACTCAATGAAATGCCATCCTCTCATGACAGTCATTCCAACCATAAAAACATCTCAAACGTAAAATAAATATTCCAAACCTTAATAACGTACGCGTTAAGTGGATACGAAACCGAGGCGAGATAACTATGCATACAGTAAAAGTTGAAAGTCGCTCTTTGCTATCTAAATGGCGGCCCATTGTCATTTGTATATTTCATCTAACTTTAAACATACGATCTACAATTTACTCTACGTTTATTAAAATTGGCTCTTTTGGTCGCAAAGTTTGGCGATCCATGGACTAGAAAGATCACGGATATGAAATATTTTTCGGCGAAAGTACGATCCATACAGATCGTAAAACACAAAGTTAATTCGAATGCTTTTCGTCATCATTATCCAAGGGATCTTGAAATTCATTTCGAAATTGAAGAATTATATTTTGTAATACCTCTAAATAACATACATTATGTTAACAGTTTTTTGTTTGTTGCTTTCATTAGTTTGCACTCCATCGAAGACGCTACTTTCCACTCCAATCGAAAAGATCAACGATCTAGCTGACCAATTTACTACGGCATTGATGTGCCGTAGTAATAAACATTGTGTACACGAGCTAGAGGGTTCCCATATGATGGTTGATTCATTTCGAAATAAAGTATCTAAATGAACTTGTGAGACTAGTACAGATTCTAAAGGCACTGGATATACCATAACTACCAAGACACTGGCTATGTGTGTCGTAACTCGCGCATAATGATTCGCAAAATCTATTTCCCATATTCACCTCCATTTTCTAACATCACCAATGACAAAAAAAAAGAGACACACGAATACAAAGACAAAATCTAGAATTGCTTTATTTTAAATTTCAACTATATTTATTTCATTATATTCAATGATGTAGTAACGGAACACCTAGTAATATTTTTTAACGTCCTATGTTTCCATTTCATGCTGAAGCGTGTCTAAACCCTTCTTGAAACAACTGCTCGCGTTCTCCCATTCAGCAGCCAGGTCCCTTCGTGGCAATCCAAGAAGATAACACAGCTCCGTCGCGTACACTCGCTTCTGTGCTACAAACATCTTCTGAGATTGATTCTGTTCAGCTGCCTCGTCGTGTTCTGTCTTCAGCAAAGAGTGCAACGCTCGCTCCTTCGCCCTACTAACACGCGCTGCATAAGCGATTTTATCTCGTCGTTCCTTTTCTTCTTGCGTGTAATCCGTCGTTGGCTGTACTTGTCGGGCCATGCTCTCGTGGTACATCAAATCTACTTCCACCGAGTCCTTTACCGATACTGCCGATAAGTGACGTGGCCGACGGCTCATTTGGTACGGATCAAAGCGGATCTTCCTCGCAGCACTAAGTTTTGCAGATGTCTGACGTTGCTGTTTCACTGGTTTTGGCTCAGATGGTGTGGCAGATGACGGGGCTGCCATAGAATAATTAAGTGCCACTCCACCATAAGTGAGATCAACAGGACCCTGATAGTGAGTCCGATCTTCAGCGATGCTCGATGAAGGGGACGGTGGCGGAGTCACAGCTACTGTTGATATTTCTTGTTGTTGTATCAGCTGCTGTTCCAAAAGCAGTTCTTGAAGACGGGTCTCGTATATCAACTGAAACATCCTGCTCAGCTCCAAAAGACGGCTTGGTGATGTTGCCTGTTCGATCAGAGTTTGTTCGGAGATGTTTTCCATATTTCTGTTTGCTCCACAAATCACGATATGAACACGTTGATGTTGCGTATGAGCTGGTTGAAATCGTTGTGATGAAAGCTTAGTCGTTGCGTGGAACTTATAAAGCCCAAAGTGGCATTCGACATTCCTTACCTTGGCGAAATTCACATATCCTGGTATCCTGGTATGAAATCACCTATGCTAATTTACCTGTAGTACCACCAAATGCACGCAAACAAAAACAGCTCAAACTTTACCCTGTTGATGGCGGATCATGTTGAATTCGGGTAAAACGTGTGCAGGGAGTGCAAGCATTTATAATCGTAGCATTTAAAATGGCAGAAGATGTCCCGTTGATAAAATTAAAGCTTAAATAAAAATAAAATTAAGTACATCAAAACACACATAACCGATAAAACCACAGCTAGAATAGAAAAAATACTATCTAGATCCAATTTATAGAAGAAAACTTTCTTAATTCAATCTTAACATGAACTTGTTAAATTTTACGTACAAAGCTGAACATAATGGAATGAACTAAAATTGTGAGATTGAGAGTAACCGTACGGAGAGTAATGTTTCGCAACCGTTTAGTTTTTTTTATAAAAAAAGATTAAGTGTTTCGCGCTCCAAAGCTAAAGCGATTTTTATTTGTTAGTCACTGTAATGAGCGATGCCATTGCGATTGTATCAAAGAAATTGCATGCACAATTCTGGTTGCTTACAAGTTACAATATTTCAAATTGGTAACCAAAATGAGATACAAATTAGAAAAATATAATCAGAGAGAAAATGTACCAATATAAGTAGAAGTATAATACTTCTCTAGCAACGTAGATAAGGCACGATGAAATACCGTTAAAAAGAACATATTTACAAACTAAAACGCTTTGCTAAAGCGACTTTTATTTGTCGGTCACTGTAAGATTCCATTGCGATTGTATCAAAGAAATTGCATGCACAATTCTGGTTGGTTACAAGTTGCAATATTTCAAATTGGCAACCAACAGTGAGATTCAAATGTGAAAAATACAATCAGCGAGAAAATAAGTACCGAAATAAGTAGAAGTATTATATTTTTCTTGCGAAAAATTATATACAATCTGGTTTTTATTTATTCCAACAGCAACAGTCCTCTAATTTTATATAGTATTGTAAAGTATAAAGATTCCATTCCATTGCATAACGGCTCCTTGTTTGTCAATTATAGCCGTTTCACATAAGATTGGTTAGAATTTGTTAGGCATTGTGTCATGTGTTTAAATAGAAACGTTTTTTTTTTTGGTATTTTTATCCATAGCATCATAATAAATACAATAAACAAAAGGAAACATATTTCAGTAGTTGTGCAAGTATAACACCAATTCAATAAAGAAATTAAATTAATTTAATTAAGAAATAAAGAATCTGATAGATTTTGATTATGTTCACAAAACTAAGTCTTGTAAACTTATTTGACATAGATATATGCTCCAACGCCGGTACATGGCGTCTAAGTGATGGATTGTATGAAAAGTAAACGGTACTCACTATATAATGCATTCGCTTTTTACCAAACAAAGCCATGTATACTTCCATTACCAAGAAAAAATGCAAGAATTGGTTAAAGTTCTAATATTTTTGTTCCTTTCAAACAAAACACAACAGCATTTAAATTATATTCAGCCTTTGAATGGTTCCTGGATTAGCACCACCTTGGGAAAAGCTAAACTATAATATTAATTTTAAAACTATGTTGTCATTTGAGTCATGATTGTGTTACGAAAAAAACGAATAATTATCTTTTTTTATTAATGTAACAGTGATGAAGTTTTATTTAAATTATGAATTTAAATGTGATTACTCCTTCAAGAATGTAGCAAACATAATCGAAATTTGCCAATATTTATGTAATATTTATATTAAGCTTCTTTCTTAATGCATATTATCCATCCTCATGATCCTTCCTTCCTTTCATCCTCCCCTCCAGAAATAGTTAAGTATATTCCATCCTACGAAAGTAATGGAGAATTATCACCTCATTCTTGTACTTTTACTTGCACATTACTCTCACCATTGCTCCCTTGCTCCAAACATGCACCCACACACATACACACACAGAAACAAGTAATAAAATCAACCAGCACGCACGTTTTACGCGAAGCAGGCAGCATTAATCCGTGCCCAGGCTCGTACGCCAGCTGCGCGCAAAGCAAAACAGCCTCCAGACCTGCCAGAGATTAAACCGTCGCTCACTCTCGGGCGCTCTCCCGCAACCGAGTCTGCCCTTTCCGCCTTCCATCCCCGCGGTACCGCCTACCCGCACAGCGAGCCCAAAAACCCTGAGCCCCGGATCAGATCATCCCTCCGATCGCGCTCGCTCCGATCCCTCCGATCACCATCAGGCCCCCGCCAGGTGTGCGCGTTCCATTCCACCGACGGCCAGAGAGAAGCCCACTCGATCTCTGTCTCTCTAGCACCACCGCAACACGGGCGGAGAAGCAAAGCCCACGGAATTCTCCTCCAACCATCGCAAGGGCCCGGTGCGCTCTCTCGCCGGTGTAATTCCGGTGCTGCCCCAAACCGGTTCCCACGCACTGCGCGCGGGCTCTCGTCTCTCTTTCTCTCTGTTGTGGTCTTGGTACCCGAGCCACCCGAGCGAAAAAATGAGAGAGACAGTGAGAAAGCATGCCGTCTTGCGCGTCTAACTAGATTCCAGCCGGGGGTAAAAGCTTTCAAAACCGACGAGCAAAACCCCACCGTGTACACCGTCGTGTTCGCGTTTGACCATCTGTCACTTTTCCGGAGCCCAGATTCCGGAGCGTACGCGTCCCCGGGAGACTTTTGCAGAGCAGCCTACCAGTGCCACCGCCGTGATTGCCAACGTTCCGGGATCGCCCGGTCCGGCCCAAACCTTCGCATCCCTCGTGCGCGAATACGCGAAGCGTCCGTGCGCATATGCGCAGAACACCACCGACCTGTGTGCCGCCCCGCGTGTTGTGCGTTAAGTGCTGCAAACTGTATGTACCACCACCACCACCGCTCCACCCCGAAAAAAAACCTCCCGCCCTGTGCACTCCATCTACGCTCGCACGCTCACGCGGTGAACCATTTGCGCGTGTATCCGCAAAGCGACATTTCTCCTAGACCGTTCCAGCGAAGCGGATGTGTGTGGCGTCGCGGTGTGTCCGTTGTGTTGTGTGTTTTTTGTTTGTTTTTTTGTGTGTGTCCAGTGCTCGTGAAGTTGTTCCCATTCTTTTCCACGTGCTCGGCCGCCCTCCAACATCCGAAAACCCTTCCTCTTGGGCGCGCGCCTTCCTTTGCGCCAACCGGAAACAGAGTCACATTGTTTCAGTGCTGATTCCGTTCGATTGGAATTCAAATCAAGCACGGAGTCCGACTCTTTGAGTGTCTGTGCGTGTGTCTATATGTGTCTGTGTGTGTGTGTATAAGTGACCCTCAAGTGGTGTTCCGGTCAGAACGCGGGTTTGCGTGTAATCTCAGTTCCCAACACAGTCCCTAACACAGAAAGCTGCCCATCCTACCCCGAAAAAGATATCGACCGAAGGTTCCAAGTGCCCGTCTAACGCGTGTCTAAGTGTGTCTGTGCGTCT
Source organism: Anopheles merus (assembly GCF_017562075.2). Taxonomy (NCBI): domain Eukaryota; kingdom Metazoa; phylum Arthropoda; class Insecta; order Diptera; family Culicidae; genus Anopheles; species Anopheles merus. The sequence goes on from NC_054083.1 coordinate 20,176,836, forward strand.
GTTGTGTCTTTACGGCTAAGGGTGAGCAACATTCTCGAGCATTTATCGCGCCGGTTCCGCCCAATAGTTCCAGCAACCCGTACACGTACACCTTTTCCGAAGATTCACCTGTCCCGTGTGGTCCGAGTGTTCTTTTTTACATTCGTGAGCTTGTGTGTGTGCGTGTGTGCCTTGCAGCACCAAAAGTTCCAACGGGATTCGGGCATACGCGGACTATCCCGGGGCAACAACATCATGCTGGCCCTATCGCACAGCGGCGATGATCTGGCCAAGTCGCTTGGTGCGCTGACGATCTCGCGCACGCCGCGCGATCAGTTTTCCGACAAGGTAAGTGTTGGGCAGGGATTTTCGATCGTATTAGCGATCGCATCACCCATTTGGGGTGTGTTTTGGTATTGTTGTTACAGTACAATTTTGCTCAGTCAAATAAAAACAAAGGCTCTCCTCTGGTCTCCTATCAGCAAAACCGTCAGCCGCACGCAGGCTAATGAACACATCATCTCACTCAATTGTGATTGATGCGTGACGTTGGGTGTCATCACTTTGTTTGCTGTCCGAATGATCTCATAAAACACATTTGCAAGAGATGTAATGGAGGGGGGAAAGGTCGGGTTCGGGGGAGGGTCATTATCGCCCTAGTTGATGAAGTGAGCGTTCGCCAATTAATCGGTGCTGCTGCTGCTGTACGGAATTCTGTCAACATGGCGCGCGCCACACTTTACGATGCCACCCTCCTCCCACCCCGATAATGAACAGGGCCGCGGGGCGTTTGTAAACAACAACAAAGCCCACCCACACACGCCAGGCAAAAAGCAGAAGAAGATGCTTACACCGTCCTGCGGGAGGGGTGGCAATTAGCACGATCACTGTATGCACCGTCGCACCGGGTTTAATTTTTCTATTTGGGTTAGTTAAATCTTAAGCGCGACCCGGTTTTATTAGAAATGCGCACGCGGTTCCGGATCGTTTGCCGGCATGGGCCCACGCGGCCGCAGTCCCTTATCGTGCCGCGGATCGTGGTGCGGAAGGCCGCGCGGGGCAACCGGTTAGTAATTGGAATGCAGCCGACGATCGTCGCTTCTTTTGGCCGTTTTGTTATGCGCTTGAAGTGCCCCGCACGTGCCCTGCGGATTCTGTTTTTGGGCAGACTGGACTGATTTATTTCATGCACCACCGAACAGTGTGTTAAATATTAAAAACCATTCCCCCGAGTGTCTCCCTCTCCCTCCCGTGCATAATAAAACGGCTCAATCGAACAGAGAGCCGGGGGGGGGGGGAGGGTCTAGAACTTTGTATGCACAAATGACGTCATTCGCTGTCTCCATTGACTGGGGAAGTTGATGTGGTGGCAGACGTTGGTTTCTTCTTTTACGTGCTTTTTTTCTTCTTCTTCACAACAATCTGCTTAACTCACTCGGTGACATTCTTCTACCGCGACACGACAAAGGCGCAAGCATGGCGCACCACCATCCTTCCCCGACAGGGACGTCCACCAGATTCAAAACATAACCACTGCTTCCGGAACGGGTGGGGCGGCACAAACGGCAAATAAAAAAAAAGCGCGATGATGGCATTCGGCCACACATTTCACACAATGTTGTCACCGGCATTGGCATTGCTTTCTGCAATCATTTATCAGCTGAACCAACCTCTCCTGTACGCTGCGCGACACATTTGGCGGCGACCCAATCAATCCCATTTGATCGACGCACGATCGGAAGGCACTTCGGTGTCGCTGATGTTATCTACCCCCTAGAGCCCAGGGCTTCGGGTTTGGGAATTGATGTGACGAAGACAGTAAAAATGTGGATCTGCACAGGACAGTGAAAAAAAACCACACAAAACAAACAAACACGAGGGTGGAAGTACAACAGCAAATGAACTTCTAATTGAAGAAATAATTACCTGCCAATGAAATGTTCGAGGCTGCCTGACACGTTGTGCTATATTTTCGTTTCTTATCGTCTATCTTTCGCTGTCAATCATTATTACGGTTCGGTTGGTGAGATAACGTTTTCCTTTTATCAGGCCTCGCGCTGTTTTGGTATATTTGGTTGTGTGTTTTTCGTGTGTTTGGATTGTGTGCTTCAAACTACAAACATCACATTACAAACACAAGTAGACTTGTGCCGATTGCGAATAAGCGAGAGCGAGAGGTGGTATTGTTTTTTAAATACTTAAAAAAAAACAATTAAAATCTAATTTTTTGGTCTTCGAGAAACATGGGTTTGGATGAAAAATCATAATATTATGTTATGCCTACAAAATAATCCTAATATAGTAGCAGATATTTCAGCAAGTGTCATATTCCTAAGCGCATATCAATATCGGTTAACACATTTCCATTGTCAAGCTTTTGCTGCATAAATCAGTTGCATAGGGAAAGCCGACCAAATACTCCGAAGAAAATTCTACAAGAGCATATGGAAATATTCTAGGTTAGGAAATTTACGCAACTTGGACTACAACTATTCGCCATTTCACGAATAAGTGTTTTCTTATGAATTTACAGGGTTTTTATATGACATTATGTAGTTGGAATAATTAAGCTTAAAAAAATAGCGTAATATATTACTTGTTATGATTATCAGTAGATTATGATTATGATTCAAAACATAATATAAAGTCTTGTATCAATTTCGTCTAAAATGAAAAAAAACTGAATGCTTTATACTTTGTTGGAGTAGATTGAAAACAGAGATGAGATTTAGAGCAATAACTATCCAACATGTCTGCTGGAAACGACCAGCATTTTGAATCTTTCGAACGATTTTAAAGAGCATTGAGAAATGAAATAATCCTGAATAACGGAAAAAGATGATTTTAGTATGGGAATCAAAACAAAGATAGAGATTAGAATACATCATTTGAATCTGTTCTGATGCACGCTTGTAGGAGTTTAGTTGAACTTTTGTTCGTTCATTCAATATAGACCATCAGTGGCTAATGAAGGGTTGTATGATTATTACTACAACTGAAGAAGAAGAAAAAGATATACATTTCGATACCAACCAACATGATAATCGATTCCCTAACTATCGTATAAATGTAAACATCTTTTTGAATAGTTATACTATACACCACATGGATGATTGTTGAAAATGTGATAAATGCAATATTCTTTAGTTTGATAAATAACAGTGTAAAGACAGTTATTTACAATGAACAGTGAAGATAAATAACAGCGATGAGAAAGTTGCAACATTCATTAGATCTCTTAATTTCATCTTCACTTTCACTATGCCGGACCGGTACGTAACTACGAACGAGTGATGGAGTTATTACAATTGATAGGTGTAATCGGAATCGGTATAATTGGTTTGACTTACCTTATGTTGGCTTTGCTGAGTGGTATTTGGATCCAGTTTAAATGCAGCTATTTAAAAATGCATTTAAAAAAGGGATAGCTATAAAAAGGCTTGAAAAAACATCAAAAGTCTTTTGATTCCTTCTTTCTTAGTACGAGTAATGATTACCCAAGAATTGAAACTAGACAAAATTATCAAGCATTTATAAAATTTTATTAAATTCAACGTTCCCGCAAGTTTTCAATGGACGCATCTTCAAGCCTCGAACATAACGTAACCAAAGCGTTACATTTCGGATTAGATCATCCGCTCTCGCTAAATGGGAGAATGAACGTGGCGCTATATAAATTCATTGTCCGGAAACGCAGCCACACCAATTAATGCATTTTTATTGCGCTTTAACTACTGGGTGACATCATTTTCACGATCGTGTAAAATTACCAAAAAAATTGACAATGATTCATCCCTACCCATTCCGCAAAAGATCGCCTCTTTCCTACACGGTATCGATGTTATTCATGTTCGACCGTTACATATGCTTTAAATAATTGCACCAGATAATGAACCGAACACGGTGCAAATCTCGACCCAGAGTTCCTCCAATCTGGAGGCACAGATCAAATGCCACAAGGTGCACACAATGTCCCCACCACCCATTTCCTGTTGCTTCTTGTGCAAGTGTTGAAGCCACGTACGGAAAGCGAAACGTATATTGTCATCGAAGACTTCGGCTACGGCAAAAGTCACGGAGGACAACCATCTCGTCCACCGCTACCGAGGGTGCACATGCACGCACACACACTTGTTTCCATGCACTTAACAAATGGCACCATAACCGGCACCGAAGGTTGTGCAGACGATGAACGATGCTGACACATGGCTGCAGAGTTCTGGTGCCACAGCATCGGAAGAACCCTCCGCGTCGACGACTTGCCCGCGGTCTGACGTGTGACATTGAGCGGCCCCGCCGGTGGGGCGGAAGAAAGATGGAGCCAGAAGTTGAAACGTACAATCTCGTTGCAACTGATAGTGCGCGCGCGATACACACGGGGTCGTCGATGCCGTGTCGCCGTCCCGGGACAATCCCACCGGGTCCCGTTTATAATGGAGCAATATTAACCATATATGTAACAACAATTCAATAGGGCGAATGGGCTAATTAATTATGATACACTCTTTTTTGTTTGTTTGTTCGCTGCTGCTGATGATGCTGCCCTCTTTGTACAGTGCGGGACACAGTCATCGTCCACAGGTTATTGCAATTTAACCGCATGGAAGCATTGTGAATCACACACACACATACGAGCGCGTGAGTTCGAATGAATAAACATCGCGTTTCAGCGCCATAAAAGGAAGATCGTAAATAGTTCAATGCGAGAAAATTTACGTTCGGTGGCAGGTTTCATTCCGTTGTGGGAACGGGAAGGTATTTTGAGTCTGTGTTTTTTTCGCTTCATGCTTTGTTTCAAAAGATTTGCCATGGTTTGTGTACGTTCGGTAGAGGCTCGCAAAAGAGTTGCTCTTTTGTTTGGCATTTTACAACAATGTGTAAAAGGAAATTATTTGCTCAAGCTGCTAAACGTTTTAAAAATTAATCTTAACTATTAGAAATAATATGCTTGGCTATTTGTTAATGCAGACATTTAATCGCAAGAGCGTATAGTATTTCAGTTTAAAAAACCTTATTTGTACTAGCAGATTTGTACTAGCATGTGTAGAAACGGACGATACATATTAAGACTACTCATGCAGCTAAATCTGTCCTCTAGGCGGTGCAAAAACACGTTCATAACAATGCAATTTTGCTGATATTGCATGACTCACCCGAGAAAGGGGAATGGCTTTAAAAGATTAACCACAAAGAGATGATGTTGGGTTGTCGTAAAAGTAAAGATTTTTCTCGACAATATCGAGTAAAATTAATGAAAACTTTTGCTAAGGGCGCGGGATTCTTTCCAGGATAAATAGATTCAAGCGTTATTTGCCTTTTTTTTTCAAATAAATTATTTGCCTTTTTTAATAATATTGTTCAAATTTGTGACGAAAAATTGAAAAATAAAAGATTCCATATACTGTTCGTTATTGAAACAAGTTTCAAGTTCAATAGTAATTTTAAGAGTAGTGCAGTTTTATACAACTTTTTTTGGATGATTGCATATTTATAAGAACTGTGTACATCTACAAAACAGAACGACTTTATAGACAGGATTATAATTCTCATTTATTGAACTTTCCCACTGAGATAGTTTCATATCTTAAAGATAATTTTCTCCTTTTTATGAATAGTATTAAGAGAAAATTCTTGTTTAATCAGACAAGATTAATTGTTCCAAATTAATAGATCCCTTAACTTTTTAAAAATCGTAAAGTACTTAAACATTTTTTTACATACATTGTTACGTAAGTTGATAATTTCGCTGTATTGTATTCGATAAACATTATTTTATACGTACAATCAAAATTCTAATCAGCCAAAAATAGGTATATTGATCGCAATGTTCGCAAAATCGCAAAATATTGTTCATATAACCTATTAGTTTCGCTATATTATCATAGTCATAGTTTAAAGAACTTTGTGTATAAAAGACAGGCAGGAAAATTATCCCTTAGATAGAGTTTGATCATTTTCTCACATCATCATTTATGTTTAGAAAATTGTTCTTCAGTTTGGTGTTATAAAAAAACCTCGATGCAATTTAAGCATGAACCAAGTCTTCGTTTCTTCCTGCAAGACTCAATCAATGCACAAACTTTGTTTTCAATCCCAAAAATCTAAATAAAGCCTCAAACAAGTGACGAAGCAAGTAAAGTCTAATTCATTTTCATTTACAATCAAATTATTATATCCCAATCAATATGCAATTTCGTCATAACTATATCGATAACCTAACGAAACGGCATTCCACACTGACAGAAAACGGTGGCTGGCTGCTGATGGCAGCAGCAAGCTGTCGGATCGGGATGCAGAAATAAAATATAAAAAGAGCCTGTAGTTATGTTTTGTGTTAATTCTTGGAAAACGTGCACAACCCGCCAGCGAAGGGGAAACCGGTGCAAACGCCACGCCAGTGTGCACCGTTGCACATGCAAAAATGCAAAAACTCAATCGCCGCCGCTCGAGAGGAAAACAATCGTCAGCAACAAAACTGCACGAAAGCGATAAGCGGATGGTGTATCTAGCTGCCGGCAGTAGCAACATTGTTTCTGCGATCGTTTCTTTAACGTTTAATGCTCTTTCCCTATGGGTTTACATTCCCCTCGAGCCCTCCCTCCCTGCCATATGGAAAGTATACGGTCTGGTAAGTTAGGATCAATTGTATGCGAACTCTCGCAGCGTCGATCGATCGAACTCTTGCGCGTCTGGCACAAATCTGACCAGTCATTCATTCACACTCTTCCACCCTACCGACACACACACCCTTTTCCCTACTTCACGATCGATTTTCACGAGTGCACCACCACCAACGGCAAGCGCACGACGAAAAACCAAGTAAAAAGAAAAGCCCCGAAAACGCACAAAACACAATCAAAACCGGAGGGAAAACAAATGAAGCTCTCAAAAAGGGAACTGAATGAAGGCGGCGCCGGGCTCGTTGCTTTCTCCTCCGTCCGGTGGCCTCGAAGGGTAAAATTGACGATAATTTTCGAATTAATGCATCGTTTCCGTTGCACCAAACCACCGAATGCCAACGTGGCCACCACCACCACCACTCGGGATCAAATTAAAGCGAGATGCTGCTGGCCAGGAATTCCAGGGTAGGGATTGAGGATAAGCTCAATTTACCGAAAAACGCCCTGAGAAACCTTGAAGCGAGATTGAAGAGGCTGAGTGAGTTACATTTCCGGCATGCCCGGGAAATTGTGTATGTTTCTGGCCGGCCTGCAAACGCGATGCATAAGATACACAAAAGCAGCATGCTTTGAAGATTTGAAAGGCCACCTAGACTGTTTTATCCAGTCAAAATAAATAGTAACGATCGATACACTGTAAGATATTGCGCAATAAACTGACCGTGCAAAAACACATGCTCATCCGGAAGGCTAAACGGTGACGCGTTCAATGACGCTATTCGGGCTGCATCCGGAAGATATCGATCGGCCAACTAGCCAGACCACACGTGACACTCGAACGCGAACCAAGCGTGTTAATGCCGGGTGCAGTATCCGATAAATGATGCAGGTGAACATGCACTAAAACAACGTGAAACAAGTGCCAGATGGAAGTGTTGCAAGCGCTAGCGACTGTCTGGTAGAAGGAGCAGGGTTTTTGGAAACACAAACAGGCCTATAAACAGCAGAATGCATTATTTCCCAACCACGGGCAATAATGTTGTTTGTTGACACGAATTCACACCAGTTTGTAACAGTTTGTCTCGTGCAATATGTAGAGCAGTGTGCAGATGCTCCACAAGCGGATGATCTCCGCTAGGGCACAAACTATGTTCTTAAAACACTCCAACACACCCATTAGACTAGCAATGCGCAGGAAATGTGGGTATGAAATATAGGCATCATAACTGTCTGTGAACGCTTTCCTTGCGCTGTTAATGTCACATGTTTTACAAGTTAATCACGTGGTGAAACTATGCCACTTTTCGTCTTGTGTCCTTCAAGAGATCGCAGTACAGTACGTCCCTCCTCCTTGCGTACACCAACCAGTAGGACTGGAGAATTGTGCCAGATTACTTCGTCCCGAAAGTGCACGAACGACGATGCCATCTGGTTCTCATCCAAACGTGCTCGTTTTGCATTGGCACGGTGCATTGGGAACGCACCATCATCATCATCACACCGTTGCGCACCTTCCACACGTACAAAGACGAAGTGCAACGATAAGTAATAAGAAGTAAAAGGGCGCTTCATAATGGCAACCGAATGTATGCATCGGTCGGGTCTGTCTGTAGGGCAACGGGTGTCTGCACTACATTCCGGATGGGCACTGAGTGGGAAATGCAGCAAACAAAACAAAACAAAACAAAAAAACCTCCAACGAGGTGATAAGCAGTGTAAAGAGCGAGCAGGCAGACACAAAATAAGGCCATTGCGCAGAAAAGGGAGGAAGAAAACAGAACGCCCTGAGGGCATCGATGTCTGACAGGTAGCGACCCTGTGGCACGTCAGACACGCGAAGGTCGTTTACACCCGGCGCCACCCCACCGAACACATCCAGCTTCCGATCCTTGAGCCACTTTATAAGCGGTTCGTTACCTTTGCTCCTGGGTCGGGCGGAAGGGGCCACACGGTCCGGGGGTGTGGGGTATGGGTGGTAGCCGCTATAGGTTCTTCGGTTTTGTGCTCAAAAGAAAACAGTCAAAACGTATGACGCATTTGTGGTGCCAGCAAGTGTGATGTTACAGTGCGTTACATGCTTAATGTAGCGATGTTAAATCGAGCTTTAAAATTGCCGCAAAATCACGAAAAATATTTAAAGCATAAATAAAAAAAGACCTTTACATAAGAGGCTGAATTTTAGTCCGATAAAAAACTTTTGAGGAAATAAGAGAAATTAACATTTTTATTATACCCAACGCCTATGATTAATGATAATAGTCGAATCATTCCATTTATACAAGACATGCCGACCCATTGGTTGGAAAATGTGTCGGGGATTCAGCTACAAAGCTGATTGTAATATAAAAAATTGGTCTGCACTTGGGTAGGGAGACACTCCCAGCTAATGAATAAAAACGTGTAGTCTCATGTACTGTCTAATTCAATCTGTCGTTTATTTAACCAAATCGATTCTTATATACTAACATGTTTGATGGTGTTGAAACGTGTCCGTACACGTGATTTAAATGTATTGGTGCCGATGCGTGCCGAAAATATTGTGCTTTTTTGGAAATCTATGCAATAGACTTTTTATGTTCCTTATGTTTCCAAACGCTGCGCTATGTGTATGCTTATGCTTCAATCTGAGGCATTTCTAGATTGATCCTAAACGCACTTGAGGTTTTATGATCTCCTCGCTTTGGGTTGGTAACTGAAAGGATTCATTGTCTGGTGCATATGCACGTTTTTGTCCTGCATGCATTTTTCTCCTAACTTTTTTCCACACGCCGTACTCACCAACTCTAAAATAATTTGTATTACCCTACGCCTGTCCGTGTTGCTTACGTTTATCGTTGGACCGTTAAAATATACATATATATGTATATGTTTATTTAGGCCAGTGATCTTTTTCTCCTAAGCCGGTCTCATGGTACAGTCGTCAACTCGTACGACTATACAACATGCCCGTCATGGGTTCAAGCCCCAAATAGACCGTGCCGCCATACGTAGGACTGACTATCCTGCTATGGGGGGAAAATCAATAAGTCACTGAAAGCCAACCCCACAAGTGTGTTGGCAGGCCTTGACCGGCATCGGTTGTTGAGCCAAAGAAGAAGAAGAAGATCTTTTTCTCCTACGATAAGTTACAGTTTTGTCCTATATTTGCATTTGCTGCATTTTTGAGTTATGTTTCGAATGGGGTTTTATTACTATGTTCTAACCTGATGTGTCAAAGATTTAACTATTTGAAATGGGATAGTTTCCAGATTGTTCTGTGATTCTTTAATTTTGTATAGCAGACATGCTACATGATGATTGAGGATGTAAGCAGCCATTTAGTTTCCCTTTATTATAGATTCATAATTATATATTATTTCCTTATTTTAATTTTACAAAACAACCTCCATTGGTTCCATATTACTTTATCTTTGTTCTGGGTTTCAGTACGAGTGACTGTTTTAATATCTATCCTAATGTTCTGAACTGCCTGTGTCTTAAACTAATCTTACATTAATTCATATTCAATTCCTGGAATCTGATTGTTCCGCAACGACCCTGTTAGTTACGTTCCCATTTTCAAAAGGAATATTCTGAACTGAGTCCCATAATATGAACTGTATCATATTCGTAAACAATCGCAATTGTGTAAATGATTGTATATATCGGAATGGTCGTAATACATTTAAACATACGGAACGGATAAAAAAAAGGAGCAGACCGGAAAGATCAGGATGGATAGAAACGGATCGAAACAGTCAAAACGGACTGGAACAATTGTAAAAAGTGTTGGGTAAATCTGAATCAGATTAATGAATCTGAATAAATCTTTGAAAAGATTCAATGAATAAGAATCTCGGATGTAAAAAATCATGAATATCGAAAGACTCATAAATCTCACAAGATTCATGAATTACAATTCATCTCCAAAGATTCTCAAATCTCATGGGATTCATGAATCTCAGGGGATTCATACATCTCGAAAGATTCATATAACTTGAGCTTCTCATTACTCTTCTTCTTGGCGTAGTAACCTAGGTGGTCATGCCAGCCTATACAGGCTAACGAGACTTCTTGGTAAGTACCACGCAGTCGGATAGTTTGTTTTTTTTTTTACGGAGAGACGGTGCATGCAGGCTTGAACCCACGACGGTCTTATTTTAGATAGGATCGCGCTGTTGTGAAAATCATACATCTCTAAAGATTAATGAATCCTTGGATATATTTGAATTTCAATGAATTTATAAATATTTTGGATTTATGAATCTTTGAAGATTTATTTATCTTTCGAGATTCGTGAATCCTTGGAGATTCATGAATCTTTGAAGAGTCCATTCGAGATTCGATTCATCCATCACTGAAGATTCATAAGATTGAATCTCAACAAAAGATTCATGAAACCCAACACTAATTGTAACGGATGCACTAAGCTGCTCTTGGAACGATCACGAACGATCGGAATTATCATAAATTCGTTCACACTATCCTTCTGATTTTTCATCCGGAATTAAACGACGCTACCTATTGGAAATCTCCGTCCCAGTTCCAACAATTAGCTTTGTCCATCGAGGGTGCCATTCCCGCGACATCACATGATTAAAATTAAAATTCTGACCTGATCAATGTTGACTTAATCCTTATCGATCACAGCCCAGATTATCGATCACAGCTCAAATTACATGTTTAACCAGTTGTTATTATAGCAAGAACACACTACGATTGTAGTAGTTCGTAAAACAGCTAAAATTGAAATTGAAATGATAAGGACAACGTGTTACTCATGTTTGTGTAAGCCTTTTGTATGACTGATCATCAAAAAAACATATTAAAAGTCGATAACATGTCTCTTCAGACTGGTAGATAACTTTACAGATTACACCCGACGGGGAATATTCCTTGCAGAAAACGAATTTAATAAACAAAACAAAATCTCAGACTGTTACCTTTACACCAACCATCACTGTATAGCCATGACATCGACGGACCCAAGTGTGGGTGTACGTACGCTTTGAAAGTACGCCTCCCGCACCTAGCATGATTCAAAGTTCAATTTTATAGCTCACGTCACTCCACTCCGAGGGCCTTCGCATCAGCATCTCCAGCAGCTGGCTATTTATATTCAACGCCTCCATCTGATGGCTCACCGTCTTTCAAGAAAGGCCCCCAAAAGAAAGCCTTCCGTCTTCCCCACCAGGTACACAAACACGCAAATACTCAGGGATTCACATGCAAACTGGTGTAATTAGTGGAGACGAAACTGCCAGCGAAAAGATACCAGGGCCAGAGGAAGAAAGAAATAGGGGACGAGATGAGAGTTTGGATACCCAATTAAAGCCAAACAGGCGGGGGCCAACACGTTGGAGAGCAGGTTTTTCGCCCGGTACGAAGCGGACGTTCGCTGGGCATTCCCCGCAGATCTTCGTATGATCGGCGGACAAACGGAGAGGTGAAGGTGGTGTTCGCTTCTTCCTTCTTTGCTCTACCTGTAATGTAATTTAAGGAACGATGACCTCATCGCCGTGTGTAGCATGAAGCGACTAGAATCGACCGCTTGTAGCGACCACAAGCGACATCCCCTGTAGTCGCTACATTCATCGGACTTGCTGTTCGACAGAGCATGCGCCTCCTAAAACCCGCCAACCGATGTTTAGAACCGCGCGCATCACACCGAAAAGCAAACGAAACCGCACACCAAACTGGTTCCACCGTTCTTTGCTTCGTGTCTCTTTTTTTCTATTGAGGCCAGCCAGAAGATACTCCCAACGAGCAATCCCCACACACCGCCCGGGGCCTAATCAAACTTCAAACCGTGATGCAAACGGTTGATTCGCGAACTGTCCGATGAAAGTGTTACGGACGGCCGGGTTGGCTGGTGCCAGCTCGGAAATGGGCGAATGGGTTTCATTATTATGTCTGCCTGTTTTTTTCCGGGGAGGGGGCCTTGTTTGCAATCATCGTTAAGAGCGCACCGTAATCGAGCAACGGGCAATTAATCTCGCTCGCTCGATCATCTTAATACCTTCTACGCCACACAATGGTGCTTTCCGGCGTCGCAGCGGATCAACCAGATCACTATCGGGCTATGGTAAGCCTTTCACCAAGATTTATTTGTGTGAAAACCGCATTTTCGTGTCGATGTGTACCAGAGCAATATGTTTGGTATCTGTTCACACTCACCCAGTCATAGTTGGGCGATAGGAAAGTAGATGAAAACATGCTTGTTTTTGATATGTTTGTTGATAAGAAAAAGCTTTTGCCAACATTGTATTATTGTTTAAAATATTATAGCTCATCAGCAACCAGGTTTTGAGCAGCAACAGAGGCAATAGCTAACTCAACCCGTCCATTAAATGCTGCTTTCAATCAACCTGCACTGCACAACAATCCAATCTGTGAGCTTGTCTTCCTCCCAGAAGATTCACGAAGAAACACACGGAACAAGAATTTGAAATAAACTTGTGCAGGCAATGTGCAAATGCTCACCACACTTTAGCGCATTCGCCATCACCCCACGACCGTCCACCCTGGATGACCTCAAATGCAAATGATGGGATGCGTTTTGTCTGCGTACCCTCGTCCTCGCCAGTCCGACAAAACCAGCCTCCTGAACCACCGCTACATGCAAGATGCACTGTTTTTAGTAAAAACATACAATCGTTTCGATAAACATCCGTGCATCCTCCTCTCGCCGTAACAAAATGGGGTTGGCCGGCAGTGAGGCTTTGCCGACTCATGGGGGGTAGCAATTGGGACGGGGAAAAACCTGTCCCAGGGTCGAGACACAACACCGATGGAAATCAATCAGCCGGTCGTTCATCGCTCTGGTGCGATTTAGCAATGGTCCGTCGACTCTTCGCCCGCTAATTTGCCACGGTTTGACCGCAATGTGGTATTGAAAATCGGGTACGTTGTCAAGCGGGGACAGTTTCACCCGATCAGCAGCCCGATTTATCGCACATTACGAGTTCCGTTCGGGTTCCGGGATACAGAACCTAAAATTAAAAGATAATCTGCAAAAGCTGCTCGTTGCGGGACACAACTGCATGAGATCATACCGGAACAGTAAACCGGCCCTGCTTCATCCCCTCGTTCTTTTAAAAAACACACACACACACCGACACGGAACTTTTGTAAAGAATTGACCGACTCCCAGCCGCTATTGGTGCCGTTTTTGTAGGTTGCAGCAAACGGGAGGGAATGCGCAGAAAAGCTCCAATACGCCGGCAAAGTGTGCTCCCACACACTTGCACAGCCCACGCCTCGGGCGGGGAGGGGGGACCATCGATCGGAGCAGGCGACCACACTCTTTCCCGAAGTGTCTCTCTTACTCTCCAAAGTATGTGTGTGTAGAGAGTTATTTCGCCCAAAAAGGTTTTCCTACCTAATCCGGACCCCGCGGGCGCGCGCACACCGATCGCTCACCGGAGAGCGTAGTGCGGGAGGGACACACACCACGCTCTAAAGCACTCGACGGGTGTAGAGCCACGCGTAGGCGCAGACCAACCCCCCTCCTCCGTGGGGCGTGTGTACCCCGGGGGAGCGCGGAAGGTCGCGCGTTCGATCAGCGGCCGAGATTTCGAATCCCGCAACGGCAGTCGCTAGTTTGCATCTCGACCGGCGTGTGGTTCGCGTGTGTAAGTCGTCGCGCTGGCGTTTCGTTGTTTCGAACGTGTGAAATCCGGCTCACTCACGGTAACGGCACACGTGAGCCGTAATCCCTCCACCATCGCCCATCACCACCACCGTCATTTCCGTGGTGGCCGCATTACCGGAAGTGGTGTGCGCCCATCGGCACATCGATTCTGTTTTCACACCCTTCTCAGAGACAGTGTGAGTGAGAGAGAGTAGCGTCAGGCATGTAATGCAGGAGAAGCTTCGCGACCCAACGGCTGCATCTGGCGAGTGTGTGATAAATCTCTTCCAGCGTGTGTGATAAATCAATTTCAATTGCCCGTCTTGGTGGAAGGTGTACTACAGTCCCGTGAGCGAAGGAGAGGTCTTGAGATTTGGGAGCATACTGCCGAGGTGGCAGCAAACCAGTTAGCGCTGGTGACTTGGCGCTAGTATTAGCCGGCAGATACCGGCCGGTTCACGGTTGCACAGGTCGTCGCCGCAGGTCGTCGTCTGCGCGGTGATCAACATCATCAACACAGGCAAACAGGTTTGCAGCATCCCATAAGTGTGTGGCGTGTGCTGTTGCTGGTGGTGCGTTCAAGCTTGGCTTTTTGGGTGTTTGGGTGCTTATTGCCGACACCGTACCGAAGATCCATAGTGTAAAGATTTGTAATGAGGTACCACACATTGGGAGTTTTGCAATCGTTTCAAGCACGAGCGTGCTTGTCCTAGAAAAAATGGAAAAAGTGTAATTAATAGTTTTGCACTCTTTACATTTCATTGAGTTCTTACGTGCGATTCGAATACCTGTTCTGTGGAGGAGTTGTTACCAAGCTAGTTCAGTTGCCGATTACCTCGTCACAGGGAACAATGCCCTTCATAATAAACCGACGCACGTGAAATTTGCATTGCAAAATGCATTGATCTCCATTTGCGCCAACCGTCCTTCCAAACGGCCCACGCGGGTTGAAGCGTTTTGGATATGCTTCCAGCAGTTCAAACCTCCACCTAGTTCAGGCGACGAACATTCAGCATTGCCTGGCAGTCTCTCCCGTACATCTCAAGTCTTCGCCTTCCTTCTAGTGCGTGTGTTACACTTTCGGTGCAGCATTTTGTAGCGTTTGCTCGTGTGTGTTTCAATTTTTGCCAATTTTGTGATTCACCTTTCAAGGCCTCCCAGCACAGTGATGTCCTTTCTGCGATCGTTTCGTACGAATTTGATACTCAGTACTGCTCCACCGTCAGCCCCAGCAGCACCGAACGATCGAGGCACAATGCGCACCAGCGGTTCGTCCTCCTCGCGGGGCCCGACCGGGACCGGGGCAGGCCGCAAAAACTCGGCGACAACGAGCCGCACCATCGCGGAAGAACCCGAACAGCGCCCGCTCAATGGTGGCCGGCGCAGCAGCAGCCACAGCGTGCAGAGTCGCAGCGGAACGACGACGAAACAACACCACCAGGACCGCTCGTCGGACCGGTACGGGAAGGAAAATCCGGCCCCGATCGTTGTCTATCTCGAGAAGCAGCCAGGCGGCGATGGGAAAAGCCGTCAGCCGGCCAGCATCCTGCGCACGCACACGTTCACGCGCCATGACGAGGAGGAGCCGGAGCGGGTGCGGCACGCGATCACCCGCAGCGACACGTTCACGATCAACGAAACGAACGACGAGCCGATCAATACCGGCACGTACACCCGACCAAGCAGTAAGAAAATCGGTGCTCCTGGTTATAATTCCAATGCTAACACACCCCTTGCGGTTTTTTACAGAAACGGTCCCGCCACCACCCGCGACGGACGTGTTCGAGCCGCTGTATGCGAAGAACATTTCCCTCAGCTCGCAGGAAAAACTCCCTACGGTGGTGGATTCGCGCACCTATCGGCGCAAAAAGTCGCTCAAATCCTCCAAACCCGTCCAGAAGGTGGAAAGCTTCATCAAGCGGTTCGAGCGGACGCTGTTCCACAAGGGCAGCGGCAACGCGGGCGACTCAAAGCGCCAATCGCGCAAAGGGTCGACCGCGTCGGAGGCGTCGATCCCCGCCGGACCGCGCTTCCGCGACGTCGGCATCAACTGCAAGCTGGACGAGGAGGAAAAGTTTCGGGCGAAGCTGGAGGCGATCAAACAGTCGCGACAAAGCTCGCGCGACTCGCTGGTCGGCCAGCGGGAACGCAGCTTGTCGCCGAGCAAGACGCGCTACCCCGCCAACGGCGCCGGCACGTACGATCGTCGCTCTTCGCCGTCCCGGTCGGCGGGCGTTATGGTGCAGCCGCTGAAGGAGGACAGGCACGGCTACGGCAGTGGCAGGGATAGTGTGACGCCGCCGTTCGTTGCGGCGGGACTTCCGGGCAGCCGATCGACCCTATACCATCGTCCGACGGAGAGTAGCATCCTGAAGAGCAAGCAGAAGGAAATAGAGATGGGTTACAGTGTGGTGCACAAGCGGCAGACGGCCGGGCTTTCCCTGCCCACACCCACCGAGCAGCGGGGAGCGCCCGATCGGGGTAAAGCACTCGCGGAAGGGTCGTGGCGAACTGGGCGTGAATCGGTCGAGCAGCAGCAGCAGGAAGGGCACAGGGAGCGCCATAACGCCCGCTACTCCACCTCCCGTCGCGACACGTACCAAACGCTCAAGGACGAGTACGAGGAGCGGCAGCTGCAGCAGGCCCAGTCGGTCACCAAACCGATCGGCATTGCTAGTCCACGGATGAGCGCGGTACGGCCAACGCACCCGTCCTCCTCCGACGGTGGTCCACCGTCGCCCCTGTTCGCCGTGCGCAGGAAGGATTCACAGCCCGAGCTGCCGAAATACACGTTCGGGGCGGATCTACAGCAGCGGCGAAGCCGATTCCAGCAGTTCCAGAAATCGTTCAAAAAGATGGACGACAGCGCGTCGGAAGTTTCCGTCCAGCAGAGTTTCTTCGTGCCGATTTAGAGGGATTGGATTGGTTCTTCTTTTACCACCTTCCCGGGGTTTCATTCCAACACCTAAGCGCTTGTTTGCTTTTACTGTATGTGTGTGTGTGTGTTTGACTGTGCAGTACATAACAACTACTACCTTTAAGGCAGGGTGCAACCAGAATGCACAAAAGCATCATTATTCACATGACAATAAAACGACATTTTGCAAAGCAAGCCATGGTGTACTTTACTACATTTTCCTCCCAACTGTGTGGCATCGAAGAGTTAGAAATTTGAAGAAGCAACGGGACAACAACTGAATCTGTTTCTACATTAAAAATACATTTTTTGTTTATTTTTTTCGCATTCAAAAAGCAACGTTTATTTTTTACGTGGTTGAGTTCAAAGTTCGCTTAATAATCTGGAAATTCGAATCTTTAAAAAAGCATCCAACGAAAGTGCGATTGTTTTTCAAATTCTATTCCCTCTCGGAAGTCCTATAATGAACCGTAAACTGTACCATCTCTTGTTTTCGTCACATCCGTAACGCATAAACGGAAGCTAAGGGTAAGATTCGTCCGAAGTATCGCTCGAAACGGCAAATTTGAAACGTGAAAAAATCTGAAATTCCACCAGACCATCGAGCGAAAGTTAGAACCACTTTCTCACAACTTCTTCAATCTGATATTCAAAGCAAACAAAGTTCCCTATTCAGCCTCATGGTGGTCTCTCACGGCTTGGGCAAGTGGACCGTTTTCTTCCCGTTTCTTCACATCTGCTTCGCATAAACAGAGCCCTTGGTCCTTGAGAACGGATCGAATTCTCTACTACGCTCTACACTTCCTTCTCTCTCTATCTCTCTTAAGCAAGAACAAATGCACAAACGCGTTTGTGTGTCATGGTATGGCACGAAAAACAGGGCCACTCACAGGGCTTATAACATAAACATAACGAATCACCCCTTAAACCGGCTTCGTCGACACGTTTTTGATGCGTGAAACAAAACCGAGATTGTTCTCGCCATCTCTAAATACAGCACATAATTGCGTAAATCAAGTAACCACATCCGTTGTCTCGTTTCAGGGCGTCATCATTACGGAGATCTTCGACGGAGCCGAATGCGACGATTGTCCGGATCGGTGTCCGGGGTTTACGGCCCACGCCTGGAGGTAAGTGATGGTGCTGCTGGGGCTTCGGTGGCTGGAGGTGGTGGTTCGGGGCCACCCACCCATTTCCGGGAGCTTTCTTTCGTCCACCCGTTGCGGTCAGCCCGTTACGATGCGGTTGCTTCCGCTGTCCGGCGGAGTGGCCCTTTTCCGGTTGGTGATCATGGTGCCGGTGCGGTAGGTACTTGTTTTTCAGCTCCATCGTTGGCACCTGGTAGGCGCCGCCGGCCTTTATACGGTGGTGCAACACCTTCCTGCCTCGCTTGCGTTTCTGGCAAATGCGCATAATGTGTCCCTCGCTGCGGCACAGAAGCACATGCGCGTGGTATACCGGCAACTATCCGCCCGGTGGTCCGTCTCCCCGCAGGCCTCACAGCTTTTCGCCGGCTGTCTGGTGGGGCAGCTCTTGCTCGCTACCACTTGCGGTGGGTTCACTTGCGAAGTGGTAATTCCCTGCCCAAAAGCAGTTCCACCGTGCCATCCCGCCGTCGGGAGATGGTGTTGGGGCCGGTTCGGATCCACCCACTGGAACGCTTCCGCGTCCCAGGGCAGTTGGCTGTCGTATTCGCTGTTGAAGCTGCTACTACTACCGGTCGATTTGGTCCGCTTCTTGCTTCGGCAGCACAGCAAATTCCCCATCGCTTTCGACGTCTAAGCACAGCAACGAACGATCACGAAATGAAAAGACGCCACACTTTGGTGACAAAATACTGAGAAATTGGTTCTGAACGCTTGCCGGTCTCTGCTGTTCGTCGCGCACGCCGGCTACGATTGTTCTTTGAACGGAGCTGTCAACTCACCACCACATACACACACCATACGCTTTCCACTCAACAGGTCCTTACCACACCATTTACCCACCATCACCACCACTATAAGTGCATTTGTTTACATTCACGTACACGTTCCTAAATCGAGCTATAGACTGCATCCCTGCCGGGTTGGGGGTCGCAAAATGTGTTTATATTAATCGAAACAATTGCCAAGACGCTTTAATTGCGCCTAGTGTTGCTTTTGTGTTGATTTTCTCTTAACCGAACCGGGCACATCCGAACGATGTGGCCCTCCCTACGGCAGTGGAAGCACAACCGTTTCGCGTATCGGCAACGATCGACCGAATGATCCGCTTCGCCACACGCAGTACAGCCGCCCTGGGTACGGTAGAACGCATGAGGCTTTTGTGGGCCGCGAGCCGTGCGCGACCGGCTCGAATTGCTGCTGGAAAAAAGGTTACCCATCGTGCATCGACTATTCGCTTGTAAGCACACACTGAAACTGGGGGCAGCCAGAATGGTAGCAGAAACTTTGGACTCTATTCCATCGTACCGGTTCCGGCTTAAACTTATACATGCGCAGACACAAAGCGATAAGGTATAAAACCACCTCTATTGCAATGTTGATACTTGCGGCGAGCCTAGCTCTATTGCAAATGATGAAACCGGTCGTTACATTTGCACCGCAAATCAGGTGATCGAGATAAGGGTTCATGACTCATTCGCATCGTACCACGTACTATACTAGAACGTGTGCAATTTGTTGTATGGATTTTGCGTTGTAGTGTGCTGCATTTTGTATAAATCAGGATTTTTCTTGCTAATACGTGCGGCTCGTCGGAAGTGGTTACTTCCAGCTTTGAGGTTAGTATCGAAATCCATGTAACAAACATGCTTGCTCGTTCTGACAGATTGGAATTGTAATGCGAGAAAGCGAGAAGGCATGATTGTTTTTGTTGGATCAGCGTTACACTATTTGCGCTCCGCGCGTAAGTGTGCGTGATCGCTGTCTTTCATTCCAGTGTTTCTTAAGCATTTGATGGGTTGGGGGAAAGAGTAATTTAGCTGTTGAAAATTTACATGAATAATTATTCATAACATTACCATGTAGTCCTTAAATGTGAAATGCGTAGTACCTCTTATACGCGAACTTGTAGGGAAGCTATATTAATTTAGCTCAGCTCTATGTTAGCAATTAGCTATACAGTAGAACCTCTCATAACGAGTTTTTCTAAGAGCAAATCCAAACACTCAACAAATACCTCCCAGTTGACTCCAAAAGCCGTTTACACCTTGTAGTTATACAAGATCGGGTAGTTGGTGAATCTTTGTTAATGTGTATGTAACGTGCATCGTCATATCTGCGAATCGTCGCAACTCGAGTGGGTCGTAACTCGGGGAACGCCTGTACAGTCTGAACTCACTGGTTGAACTTCGATTCTCTACCGAAGTAAGTAGTAATTTAGAACTATTGAATATGTGCTTTTTAGTTGGCACGTTTTTCCGTACAGAAAAATTTCAAAAAATTATTGGCATGTCATGAGATTGTTTTGATTTTTTCAGGCTTTTACATTCAAACGCATACTTTTTATTTGAACTGTCAGCCAACTATCGAGATTTCAACTAAAAAGCGTTCAACTATTGAATTCTGACTGTATTATGCAGTCATTTTTCAGATTTTCATCTGCATATATGCTCTCTCTATTAGCACATTATGTTTTCCTGGAATCAATTATTTCACTTTTCGTGGAAATTATATGCAAGAGAGTCCCCTGCATAACGAGTAACTGGAACGGATTAATTTCGCAATGCGTGGTTCCACTTCACTAGACATAAATAACTTTATTTTGGCTTAAACCATGAAATTAAACTTAAATCAAAATTATATATGTGTAGTTTCTTCTCGGGCCACATTAATATCGTATCTCGGCAAACAAACTGTTGAGAGTAGGAGTGCAACATAGTTGTTATTGGTACATTTCATTATATCACGAATGTTAGAATTAGAAACAAAAAATGGAAAGAGCACTACCGGCACAAGTATATAATCGTAAACATGTAACTTATTCATTCATGCTGAGATATTTTGTGTTGTGAAACAATTCTAACGAAAATGAAAATGATAAACGAACATGTGCGAAAAACTCGCATGGATTGAACTCGTTATGCGAAGGTCTCCTGTACAAGAACATCATATCGCATAAAGAACTATAATTATATCTAGTTAAACTTCTGTGCCATTAGCAAGAAACACGATGTGATTGATATTTTGGATAACAACCAGTAACTGGATAAAATAGTTTTCTCAACAAGAAATATTCTCCCTTAGTGTGATTTTGATTCAAATTAAACCAAATTGTAATATTTTTATTACAGTTTTTAAAAGCAATATTCACAAAAAGTTGTTTGAGAAGCACTGTATTTCAAACAAAGTGGAGGCGCATTTTGCTTAGCCAGCATACAAACGCGCCCAACATATCCACTCTCACAGTACAGTTCGAATCACGCAGCAGAGCAGACGCTAGAAAGTGCATAATCTTCAATCGCTACGATGGGTCTTGGAAACTCAAAATCCGAAAACAATCCAATTCGCCACGGAAAGGGGAACAATGTTGGTCACAATCATTACGGAAACCAGCCCAAGAACGTGGCCAAGAGTGGAGTAAACCATCGTTATGTTTATGTAAACTCGCACCAACCCGTATCGGATTGGCCAACCAGCGTCGTCCGTCCTCCGAGACAGTTGCAGCATGCTGGAAAACAACAGCAACATCAACACCGGCAACCGGAACATCGCCAGCAGCAGCAGCAGCAGCAGCATTCCAAGAAAGTGGTGGTTGAGCGGAACAAACCGCAATCGAAGCGTGAATGTAATGTTTGTGGGCACGAGGGCCACGCCAGTGCACGTTGTAATCATCGGAATCAAACATGCAACATATGTGGCCAGGTTGGACATTTAGCCTCGGTGTGTACGCAAAAAACACACCATCCGAATAGTATCTACAAGCCAAGAACGGCGGGAGGAAACCGACCGCAGCGCTATAATCAATATTAGGTAAGTTGGGTTGTTAGATTGTTAAAGATATAATTAGTAATTAATTGTGTTGTGTTCTGTTTTAGGACCATCATCACCACACCAAATGCTCAGTCACCTGTGATTTCAAATCATCGGTTATTCTGTAGGGGTTAAGTAAAACGGTATTGACAACGATTCAGTATGAAACCCCTCCAGCTGAGAGGAATTTACAGCGGGGAGTGCAACGTGTTTAAAAATCTTCACGGGAATTGGTCGAATTACTTTACGTTAAACTTTTGTCGTATTATTTACAACGTTGTTTGTATCGTTTCATCGTAATGTTTACCTTTTATGTGTAATTCCAAGCCAATGCAATTTAAGAAACACACTCTTATCATTGCTGTCGAACTGCTATACCGCTACCTATTTATCGTCAGGGAATGCTTGAAAATCTGAGATAATAAGACACATTTTCTGTGCGATTCATTAGGGCTGTATGAAGTGATCAGGTCAGAGGGACTGACAAAGAGCGGTAGCATTCTAGGTTTGTAGTTCTCTGTTGCAGAAATAATTGCATGCTGTTGTTGTTTCGATTAACAGTTATCAGTTATTTTTTTCAAGAGTTTCGAAAAAGCATAGGAAGAATATAATATTTTATGCTAAACGGTTAGCTTATAATAAGGACGTAATATATAACATACTAAGATTCCACAAAAATCTCAAAATCTAATATCGAGAAGATCGATTGAGGATCATTTCGAGAGGCGAGCAATTTGGTATGTTGAACAGCTATTGTTCACGCTTCATAAAATCCCATACCGTTTGGTGATTGTTACGTGCCATGAATGATATTTAAGATTTTCATTCTTGTTTTCTAGCCAACATAAGTAAAGATTATGATAAAAATTTAACTTAAAATACTGGTATTCAATTTTTTGTTTTATAATCAAAGTAAGCCTTATTTATAGATCCAATGGTATCGGTTTGTTGTTTGAGGATCCGTAATCAATGCAATCGTGTTACGAGGAATTGTAATTTTTCATCATTCAATAGCACCAGTAATAGCAGAGTTGGTGAATTATTCCTGTCTGGTACACCAATAGCTGTCAGTATATGCCTGACATAGCCAACGGGGTCTGCCTATCAGTGAATTGGTTGGATTACTCACAGCAGGAATACCAGACATGCAATAATTATGTAATCTCAAATACGACAGCAGCTATTGCAAACCCGAAGCTATGCGTTCTTAGTTGTTCAAATAGAAATTCGATGGGACGCATTCTAAACGCCAGTGCGCTTTTGATATGGCTTTCCTAGCCCAAAAAATAGTGGAATCGATTCTTATCACAAGAATACTACACGTATTATTATTTATCAGCTGCCCATATTATCAAAATACGCTTGTGTAAAGGTTTGTGCGTTAAGTGCAAATGCTTACGTAGTACAATATTTTGCATTGCATGACTTAATGAAATGAATTATTTTTTTCTGATAAAACCTATAAAGCAAATAGGTTTCTATCTAATCACTGGGTTTGGTAGGTGGTTGTTTGTTTGTTGTTATCCCTTTTTGTAGTATTTGCTCCGTATACAATAATCGACGGAGTGGAAGATGGTGTTAGAGTGAATAAGAGCCAACATCATATTGTAAAAAGGAGGATTTTCGTTGTTTGCGGTTTTTCTCCCGAGGAGTATTACTTCCTTGCACTAATTTCATTCTCTTCTCTTCTTTTGGCTCAACAACCGATGCCGGTCAAGGCCTGCCAACCCACTTGTGGGGTTGGCTTTCAGTGACTTATTGATTTCCCCCCATAGCAGGATAGTCAGTCCTACGTATGGCGGCACGGTCTATTTGGGGCTTGAACCCATGACGGGCATGTTGTTAAGTCGTACGAGTTGACGACTGTACCATGAGACCGGCTTACTAATTTCATTATTTCCTTATGATACAATTTCCTTTATGTCTGGCCGTCTTTTCTAAAAAATAAATGCACTACAATCCTATGGAGATGCCTATCGAATACAACATTATACAACTATTCGCTAAAAATCTTTCCTAAGATGTTGCAAGTAATGCTTTCTTTTGCGTTATTCAAATTCACTAAATCTACTTGCCGAATAAGTTTAACACAATTTCAATCAACATCTTATTATAAACCCGCAACAAAGCTACATAAAATCTATCTATAAGTATCCTGTTATTTCGGTTTGTATAATGAATTAGTGCATTTGGGTCTAAAGTAGTGGTGAGAGCTCAGAATCGGACCAACCCGAATCCGGTTCCGTGTTTGAAATCAAATCAGGATTGACTTCAAAAATGGAATTAGCTCCGGATTGAGAATCAGTTCTTGAATTGAAATAAGAAGTTTTAGAAGCGAAATCAGTCCGAAAATCTCCATGATAATGAATCGTTTACAAGTGAATTTTGATTCTTTGCGGCTATCAAAACGTAGCATCATTGGACCCAAACCCCTATTATTATGGGTATGCCAAAACCGACTCCTTTTCGAAGCCGATTCTGATTTCGGAGCCAATTCCGATTCCGGAGTCGATTTCGATTCCGGAACCTATTCCGGAAAAGATTCCGATTCAGGAAAATGATTCCGGACCTACTATACGAAATCGATTCCAGAAAGCTTCGGAGCTAGCTGGAATCTATTCCGACGAAAACTTCATTTTTCCCATCACTAGTCTAAAGTCTACGTGCGTCATTACGCTGCAGCGTAGTTTATAAATTTCACCTCTATATTCACCACTTGCCCCATTGCCGATTGGTAGTGTGGTGATGATGCGATGACAAATTGTTATATGGGAATTTTCTGGTTACACTACAGCGGGAACTTATTTTATTAATGTTATTTTACCACTATAAACGATTTCCAATTACGTAACTGCTTAGATTACACCTCCATCTGCCGCTCGGTAGGCAATTCACTGTTAAACTCAATATTAAATGGCATAATGTGTTAGTATTAACTTGTTTAACCATCGTTGAAATCTTTCATTTAAGCATTTGGATATTGAGGCCTTTGTGCCTTCTCTTTCACTTTCCATGTAAGCACCTGTGTATTTTTGCTACTTTAAAATTAACAAGATAGAAGAAGTAAACTGGAAGTGTAATTAAAATGTAATTAGCAGAAGGTTGATCTGATTTGCTGCCGAAATAAGACAACCATCTTAATAGAATTACGTCAGCGGATGATTGTGTACACCGCGAAGAGCGAAAAAAGGCGGAAGAAAATGGTATTGTAAAAAAAGAGTGGTGGTCGGACATTAGCGCAGTGCTGCTCGATTGGTGGACTAACGATTTTTTTTATTGCCCTGCTGCAAGGCTGCACGTGTGTGCGCGATCACGTTTGCGCCATCTCACCAACACACCAGTACCCCGTAGCAATCCGTAGTTCTGTTTTGGTTTTTGAATTCGTCGTCGATGGTAAAGGCACGGTGGACTATGCATGGGACGAAATTGGACAGAAAATTAATTAGAAATTAATTTAAAAAATCTTTAACCAACTTCAGTATTCTGCTTTGTTGTTGGACTAGGAACGCTTTTTGTGATGGTCAGTAAAATAAAATGAGTATTATTGAAATGTTAGCGACTCATGAAGTAAACCTCTTCCCATCACCATCATCCCAGGCACCACATTTTGGACAATGCGTAAGCATAGTTACGTACACAGTGAGCTCCACGGTCTTTGCACATTTGCACACACCACACACACACACACACACACTCGTAACCCTTTCCCCCGCCACCTTTGATCGTAATTGCTTCTCGCTCGCGTGTGTGATTTTGTCGCCGCCGGAGCAACAACAGTTCCACAAATCCGTCCAGTCCGTCCCGTTCGCGTGCTTGCGTAGCTGTCGAATTTCACGA
The DNA here is from genome assembly GCF_017562075.2 of Anopheles merus. Lineage (NCBI taxonomy): Eukaryota > Metazoa > Arthropoda > Insecta > Diptera > Culicidae > Anopheles > Anopheles merus. The sequence goes on from NC_054083.1 coordinate 20,202,756, forward strand.
CTGTTGGTACAATTCCGTCCACATTTTTGACTACAAAATTGCATCTCTATCTGTGCTGTGTGTTTGTACAAGTTTGTTGCACTTTGTTGGATCGATACGCTGCGATCAATCGGTGTTGAAGAGTCACGAAAGAGAAGCAGCAGAAATTGTGTCGTAAAGTTAGACGTAATACAAAGAAATCGATTGTGTTTTTGTCTCCTCTCCCTGTGTGGATTGCGTTTACGTATTGGGCCGTGGCTCCAAACCGGCAAAGTGATCGTGTGCCTTAGCTTCATCGCGTTCTGTGTAAGCTGTTCGATCTTCAGCATAAATCGTGAGGAGGAAGAAGAAAAGAAAAAAGCATAAAAAAGGTCATCCATGGCGTACCAAACCATCTCGATTACATAAAGTGCCCAGGCACGCATTCGAGCACACAGTGCATTTGTCTTGCCTTGGCTCTGTGGAGTGACATTTTGAAGAAGGTGTTTTTTTGTGCGGTGCGGTTGTGTTGTTTCGTTGTTTTTTTTTTCTCTCTCGCTCTCTACGCTGTCCGTCACGCGTTTGGCCATGTGTTCTCGGAACAAACTGGTGCCCGTTTAGGCACAAAACCGTCGATACATCGTCCGTGCCTGTGTGTGCCTGCCCGTCGTTATCGCACACATTTTCGGTACCTCTTCGCGGGTAAAGGCAAACCGACACCGTTGTGCCTGTGTGTGTGTGTGCGTATTTACTGTGCGCTTACTGCTACGGTAGTGTAGGTGTGTTTCAGTGTGTATTGTTGTATGGGTAGACATTGTATGTTGGTACCACTTTGCAGTGCGTGTGCTGCATCGCAAAGAAGAGCAGCAGACAAACAAACCTCACATACCCGCGCGAGTGTCATCCGTTCCACTTGAATTGTGAAGTGCCTTCCATCATCAAGTTTCATTCGTCGTTGACCAGCACGCCCTTCAACAGCGGCTCCTACCGAACAAACCGATACGCGCCTCATACCACGTCGCCTCCTCCGTCCTCGATTGTGGGAGTTTTGTTTACGTTTTAACGCGCCTGTGTGTGTGTGTGTGTTCAAATCGCGTTACCGTATCGACTGATAAGCTGCTCCAGTGGGAATCAAGAAATGCGTCTACCGAACGAACAGAAGTCGGTGGCTGCGTCGTCGGACTTTGCCCGTGGTGGCAGCCTTTTTCGGAGTCTTCGATCGCGTCTGTCGGACGCCGTCAGCGGTGCAGCACCACAACCGGCGAGAGTATCTGCGGGTCCGGCCGTGCCCGAACGTGAAGGGCCAGCGGGCGGCGGCGGCAGCGGCGGCTCTGCGATGGATGCAAACGGGGACGCCGTGGGACGGCAGGGAACGATCGAGGTGCAGCCGGTGATGATCCGCAAAACGCCGAAATTTCCATCCCGCGAGCGCCATCTAGCGATACGGCGCAAGAATCGCGTGCCACCGGCGGAGATGGTCGAGCTGGCCGCTTCCTGTCCCGGCTCGCCGCTGTCCGTCACGAGCGGTCGGCGTCTTAGCAAGTAAGCGAGCGTAAAGCGTAATCCCGTTGATCTCATCCTAATTACAGACAGACTGCCCAAGAGAGAGAGAGAGAGAGAGAGGGACCGAGGAAGGGCCAATAAAAAATGGATTAAAGCTCACTGGCTCACTGCCACTAGTTTGGAGAGAAAAGCTCCTTCAACAAGGCAGCCACCACCGAGGGTCACCGATTTTGTGGCTCTTCTCGTTTAAATATAAGCTACATAGACTTTAAGATATTTCACTGTACTGATTTCGTGCTACAGGATGCGAGCAAATACTATTTTCCTACATGCAATAAATCGAATGCATTTACAAGACTAATTAGGTGCAATTAATGACAAAAATTTTTATGTTGAATTCCGTTTCTCTGTGGTTATTATTTTCTTTACTTTCATAATGGCTTTGGTCGTGGTACAATCATCAACTCGAACGACTCAATAACATGCCAGTCATGGGTTCAAGCCTAGAATGGACCGTCCTCCCGTAGAAATGATTGACTATCCGGCTCCGTGGTAATGGTAATGGTTGGTTTGGTTGGTTTGTTGAAAGACGAATCTACTTGTAACTTTGGGACACGTGTTAAAGGGTTCATTGTACCAGTGCTTTCCTACCTTTTTAGGATCATGGACCACTCGTGTTTGAAGCAACATTAAGGTTATCTGTAAAGTTATCTCGACAAGAAGTTGTCTTAAAGACAAGACTCGTTGTTTACATTGCAACTATCTATTTTTTTGTACTGCTCATTGCTGCAATTGGGTTTGATAGCTATTTATTATTGCGCTATAACCAAGTTATTCGGATGTGTAAAGATACTGACCAGCGAATGAAAACCTTGAAAAATTAAAGAGTAATGTTTTTACTTCCAAAATTAGTCGTCAAATTAGAGTCGTCTTGTTTTGCCTTACGTATGCGAATGAGCATCACCGTATTTTATTTTCTTATTTTCACTTAACGCTGTTTGTTGATTTTATTAAAAATGTTCATCTGGTTTACATGTGGTTTTGGTTACAGTTCTTTATGAAGGTATGACGGGGACGTTATTTAATTGGGGTCTCCATTATTACCCGAATGTGTTCAAGATTTCCTGTACTGTACATAATATTTATAAAAAAGGGTTTCTCCTTGTCTCTCAAATGCATTACACACAATTTTAACTGTACGATTGGTTTTTTTGTGATGCTGCGATTAGTTACCGACAACATAAGGTTACTTTAAAAGTATCATTTCTGTCTGCGCCCGAATGTTTAAGGTACAGATCCATGCAAATGTAAATGTGGTCCGTCATGCTATGCGGTATGCCTATTTTGTATTTTTTCCAATGGTCCGTTCTCGGTTTTTTTGAGCGGTTTTCTATATATCTTCATGCTTCACCTTATATGTTTATATATTAACATCTTTTGCGTTTCTAAAACGTTCCTAAACACACTTGTGATTTTATGACCTCTGTGTCTTGCGTTGGTTATCTAACAGGATTCAATTTTCCATATGCATTTTGCCTATTGCTTCTTGCATTTCGCAGTGTATAGGTGGTCCCCGAGATACACGGTTAATCGGGATCGGAAACGATCGCAAAATACTACGTATCTCCAATTTCCGCGTAAGACGAATTTCCAGCCAAAATATTACTAATGTTCGTGTAATTTTGCCTGAAGTGATAGGTTTTAGTTAATAAATTTATTGTTTGATATAATGCTGACTGTGAATTACAATTGAAAACCTTCGTGAAAGAGTTATAAAATTAGACTAAAAAAAAAAAATATTTTGCATGATATAATTGATGTGTCAAATCGGTAGAATTTGCTCAAAGTACTGTAAAATTTATAAAAACGCGTATCTTGAAATCCGCGTACTAGGCGGGAAACCGCGTACCCTCGGGGACTATCTATATTTCTTATTTTGTCTACAGACCTACGCTACCATTTTTTATTATTACCCTACGCTTACCGGGCCGTTCCAAAAAATTGCTTGTTTCTTTAGAATGCTTTAGTGCATTTATCAGTTATATTTTAAACGGGCTTTTTTATTACTAAGGGGTTTCTAACCGGATGTGTCAAACTCGATATATGCTCAACGTTACTTTTAACTATTTGTTCTGTGAAAGGTGATGATTCTATGATAACAAAATTTTGCATAACAGAAATGCTACACTAGGAATTTAAAAGGCTTCCAATTGGTTGTATATCTGTCTGGGTTCTGTATAACAGATATACTTCAAAAGTACCACCTACTATTCATTTTGTGGCGATTCTGCTAGTCAGGTTGTAATTTAAAATTTTGATTACAATATTTAAAAAACTCTTTGTGATGCATGTTCCACAAACATGTTTTTTTCGAAGTTATGTTAATGCTGCGTTATATTTTACGCTTCACATTTGTCACATACATAATTGACACTCAAACCACTTTAACAATATCCTTCTTCTATGAAGCGTACACATGATCAGTTGCAATGTCCCTTGCGAAGGTGTTGAAGGGAGTAAATAAAATAAATAAAAACGGCAGCTAACGAAAGTACTTGTGGGTAAGGGAGCACGATAGTTTAAGGAAGGAGTCGTTGGCCAATCCGTGTACGCAAGCCCTTACTTTTGCTGTGTGTTTGTTTGTCGGTTGATGGCTTCTTCGTCAGCATTTCCGTCCAGCAAAACGAGTCATGATAATCATAATCATAACCATGACTCGTCTTCTTCCCACTTCGGGTAGGGGGGGTTTTCTTTTTTTCGCTTTTTTCCCCATGTACCTACAGCGCCGTTTGTTACCCTCTTAGGGTTTGCTATTTTCGATCGGTACGGGGTTTTCCCCCGAAGGATAAGCCATAAAATGTCGATGCACATTTACTCGCTCCTGTGTGTGGTACCCGAGGCGTAACTGCTTTGCTAAATCCCACCCCCACTAGTGTAACATTAGGACAAGGACATGGCCAACCAGACTGGGTGTTGTCTTGGAGGGATGCTACGTTTATAAGGGTAGAATACGCATAGAAGAGGATAAAAAAACGGGGTAAGGAGACGTAAATGGCAAAAGAGTTGGTACAATGGAACGGGTGACACGATGCGTCACACAATGTGTCGAAGTGTAATCGTTTGTGCAGACGAAGAAAGTTCCTAAGGACGATTAATGCCTCCGAAGAGCTCTCTTGCTCACTGTGTATCTCGTTTGGGACTGCAACTTAACGCAGCAAAGGCGCGCAACATAGTGTGTATCGCGTAAGCGCATCGAGCCCGTGGTTCTGTTTTTTTTCGCGAAAAGAAATGTGCCCTTCTTTTCGTGCGAAGAAGCTAGCATGGAGGGAACTGTGCAAAGCTCATAAAATTTATGACCGGAACAAAGGCCGATAAAACGATGGTAACTGTTCTACCGATTGCGCGAAGAACGGGAACCGTTCATGTGCGTTCTTGCAAAGCATGTTTGCAGTGTAAAAATAATCTCAGCGATAGATGAAGAAATTGCAAACATCACCAACCTACGGCCATAACCTTCAAACAGGACGAGCAGGAACCAAAGGCCGCCGTCGCTGCCTCCAACGGGTGTGCTATATGATCCGTGATGAGGCATGGAAAAGGATGTGCAAAATGAGGAGTGCTGCAGCACCGAACCGAAGCTCGGGCCATATATACGCCCATCAAACTCATCCATTAGCGTTATGGACTTGCATCATTTCCTGGCTGGGGCAGGCAGGCCTTCGACAGCCCAGCACACGATAAGAAGGAGCGCCAGGATATAGATAGATTTGATGAGCGACCTTACCTTTCGCCGTGCGCCTCTTCGCCGTCATCGTCCTGCGTTCGCACTTTCACACCCATACGGATGCGTTCTACCATGACGGGGATTTTCTTTTTCCACACGTTAAAATTGACTTTCAGATAAGCTGTTGTCAAGTGGGAAAGCTTCGGCAAGGTTTTGCCAACGAATGCAAAGAAGAAAGCTGGACAGAGAAAGAGAGGAAGATTACACCTCCCCAGCCTACAAACACTTTTGCTAAGCGGGGCACGATCGAAAAGGACATTCTCTGGGGTGGCGAGAACAGTTCCCGGTTTGCGTTTGGAGTAACGCGGACAGAAAGGGGAAGAAACGGGTGAAATTAATCCATTTTACGTGCGTCATCCGGGACGCAGCCAGCCAGCCTGTTGATGGATGACTCAAAAACAAACCTTGGGCGATAAAATTCTACCATCATGGCTGGCATTTTGTAAAAGGTCGTAAAACTGGCTGCGTATCACTCGGTGTGGCTGGCGGCCTGCTGGTGGTGTCGTCCTGCTTGAGCAGGATGGTAGCATAAATTAAAACTCTGACACACACCACACACTTGGGGTGGGCTTGATTAATCGAGCCAAGGGGGTGTGGCTTTCCCGTTGTTTTTTTTTTGCTTATGGTCGAAATAGTTTTCCGATGGATTAATTAAGCTCATTGCGACATAGTTTCGGAATAACTACTGCTCAATTAAACCTGTCGAAGTGGAAAATTTGTTTCGGATAAACTTAAAAGTTTCGATTGTGGATTGGTTGTGAGGAAGAGTTTACATTTCTAATCAAGCTTTCCCATTTCATGGTTCATCTCTGTTTGGTGTTTTGCGTATAATGAACCAAATAGTGTACTTGTTCAACTGTAATGCAAACCAGGATTTTCTGGAAAGAGTGTTAATAATTGTACCAATCATGGTTTGCTTTCGCGATTTTACTCAATGATGTGTGAGGGTTTAAAATTTTTCTAAAGAAATAGATATGCATGAACAGGAAAACGACATGATTAATACAAAATGAAGTAATTATGCAACAAAGAAATCTGTTTAATTTTTATCACATACTTCCTTCATCATCAGTTTACAGACTCAATCCTTATTTATCTCTAATTTGATTTGATTCCTTCATATTTTGCTTAAAATGATCATGTGCATGTCAAAATAAACATTTTCAATGTGTTTTTATAACATCCACAGAAACTCTCTGAAGGGGAGCGGTGGGATCAAACACCATTTGGTTTGAAAATGTCTAAATAATCATTCTTGCACTAAAGCGACTTAAACAAGTTGGGTAAAAATTATGCTCAATTTGTTGATATTGGTATTTTTGATATTGGGGACGGACTTTTGTCTAATTTAACATTAAATTCTTATATCTGATCTTAAAATTAGTCTTAGTTTACTAGATGATTAGTGTGATACGAATTCGGTGTAAAGATGTTCAAACATGCGTTCTACAGCAACTTAGATACTTTGTTGCGCGGGGCTGATACATGAAAATGACGGGGCAATATGGACACTCATTATACCAGCATTTCAAGACATTTAAAGTTAATTCTAAACTTTGAACTGTGTCACGAATCATGTCTGTTTTATACTAAACTAAATAATTTATTGAATAATTTATCAAATTATATGATACATTAAACTTAGCTACAATATGTTCTTATAGGGGCTTTCAGGGATTTCTATAGGAGAAGGTAGGGAAAGACGAAAGTGTTAAGAAAAATGTTAAAAATCTAGGGATGTATAAATACAACGACCCTGGAAATATGCAAACCTTATAACTTATTATTTCAGAAATTGTGTTGCAACTTCTAAGATTTTTTATCGTTATTATATTTTTTTCGAAAATTACTTAAGGAAATTACTCCGCGCAAACTCCGCGACCCCAGCATTTTTGAGGGACTTGTTAATAAGTAAAGCCATGTTTTCCACCATATCAAAATTCACCTTTTCGATATTTGTAATTCGATAGAATCTCTGATCTATTCCTGATCGATGTCATATCAATGCCTTTTCCTTTTATTGATTAAAGTTGTCCAAGTCGTGACAAGATATTGGATTTCGTAAAGTGTTCCTCAGCATCGAGCGAGAACCTGCATAAACACTGACTGCTTACCCTTATTTGAGGCATTTAATAAGATCTTAATACCTTTTTAAGGCATTTGATAAGATCTGTTCATTGCCAATTGATATAACAAGCAAAATAAATCATCAAATTCTGTGTCCCAAAACAAGATTTTTATTGTTTTTATTCTCTTTTTTTCGCCAATTTTTTGCTTAATAATCACAGCAACTCAGTGATGTAATAAAACTTCCGAAAATATAAACAATACAAGTTTTAAAGCTTAAGATCCGCAGTACTCAAATAAGATCACAAGGGATCGCAGGAATTAAATTTTGTTTTGTTGGTGAATTTAATTTAGCTTGTGCATATGTTTTGTCAAAAATGTTTTCAAATATAGTATTTACTAGAAGTGTCCATCTTACCCGCAGTGTCCGTCTTTACCTACCTTCCCCTATTGGCTCACTTTTTTAATTCTTTCCCACGACCTTTCCCACGAAATAATTTACCTAAAAGGAAGAGGATTGTATAAGCTCTTCACTAGTACCAAAAATATCCACCCATACCCATACCGCCCTCTGATGCCATACATGTTTGTACGTTGCTTCTATATGAGCAGCCATCGTTTGCCCATTTCGAGTCCCAGTTGGTCGCTTCTACAATAATCGAACATTCCTGTGGATCTCGCAGAATCAACAGACTGTGAAAGATGTTCTTGACGACACTGGAATAACTCAGCAGTTCTGTAGCAATTTGAGATACCACGAAGTTTGCAAATATCATACGAACATGTGCTATTTTAAACGTTTGAGACATTAATGGATTATTTTGGTCTTATTTTGGATATCATTGAAGCATGCAATGTTAATACGTTTCTCCAGTCTAATAATAATAGTTCAGTAATGATACTTACGATACATTGCATCAAGTCTCCAATTAGCCATATTAGGATCTCTTTCAAACTGAATAAACAACTCCGAAGATAAAAGAGTCCCATGATCGCAATTGATAAAGATTTCCAACTTTCCAACTTAATTACGTGAAGCGATATAAATCCTTATACTAAAACAACTTTTAAAATAAACTAAACCGTTCTTGATGATTTTTAAGTTGTTACTAAAATATTTCTCTTATATTACGGTATGTCATGAACCTCACTAATTTCATTTTTATCTTTTTTTCTATTTTTAGGTAAGTCTGAGGTGTTTCTATGACAGGCTGACACCATCGATAACAGTCATCGTGGATAAAAAGTTTCGCCCCGAGCCGTTGGGCTGAACCTCCTCACACCGACACACTGACGACCGAATGTAATCCGATCTTAATCATTAAACGGCACGCTTTATATGAACAGGCTGAAGCGAATCGAGCGAAGAAGTAAAAGGATATAAATATTTGATTTGGCAAGGTGTGTTGTGTGCCGCCGTTGTATGTCACCTGGTGAGGGGTCGGTTCCGTTGTGCTGTGATGGCAAAAGAGTTGCCCCACCGTCTCGGGTAAATGACGAGCCTCGCGGATGCTCCTCCATCGTTCGGTTTATGAGGGTTTTATGAGTCAAATCAAACGTTTACCCAAGGCTGTGTCTCGATTAATCGCCCTTCGTTCCGTGAGCGGCGCTTCGCGGGTAACGCGTGTGGTAGAGATAACCAATTTTCCTACCATCAAACATCTGTCATTGCTTTGTTGAAAGGACGCATGGGATGGTGGGTGGTAGATGCATATGGGTCCATGTACGGTACCGCAAAGGAAGGTGGTCCAACGAATGATCGTGGTTGTGTAATGGAGGCGTTTTACACTGCAAAGCGCTTCGTGGCTAACCATTCCATACTTGTGCGAGCGCTGGGAAGGTCGTTTGGATCGGTTGGGCTTTTATCGCAAGAACGCAGACTGTGTCTACCGTCTTGAGCACGTCGCGTTGCACCGAAAAGAGCGTACAGCGAGGCACATTTTTTTGCCGCACTTAATTGCTTTAATGAGAAATGATCAGCGGAGGGGCAAAGCATGCCCATGCATTGACATGCTATGTTAGCAGGCACGATTGTGCCTGTGACTGTTATTGCCAGCGTTGACACGTGACGCCGAGCCTATTAGTTAGGACCATTAGCTGCACATTTCGAACGGTGCGTCCGTGCGTGCTTGCGTGGGGTCGCCGTCGTGTATCAATTCGGCGGGTAGTGTACATGATTTGTGATGAGAAAAATGAGCATCACGCTGCTGCTGCTGCTGCACCTTCTGGGGCGGCAGTTTCAATCGGGTGGAAAATTAATCGTCCCCCTTAAAATGGGATGGGATATCGCTGTGGTGAGAAAAATTGGGAGAGAGCGAGTGGTCGAGCGGTCCGATTTGCCATGCGGTTGTTCGGGTTTTGCCCGAACACTCTCACCGGGCGAGGGAAAAGTTTTCTATCTTTTATAGATAGCTCGCAGGTATTCGTTTTCGCGCCTTCCTGCTGGTTGTGCGAGAGGTAAATACCATTCTTTTCTTAATCTGACTAATGGTAATTAATTGATCGTTTGAAAATTTCGGTATAACTTTCATCAATAAATGTATTATTTTTATATATCTTTATTGGATTTTTATCTTTATCTTTATAGAAATGTACAATCGATATTTCATAAAAAAATAGCAATGACGCATATTTTATGATAAGAAATTATAGCAAATACTTTTAAAATGTATAACATTTAACAGACTCTAAATTTGTGAGGTAAAAGTGACAAAAGCACTAAACATAATCGGTATGTTTTTTCAACTCATACCAGTTTTATTTAATCGTTAGTATATTAGTATACGGAATGACGTGTTAATAATTTAACCCAAAAGATATACATAAATTACAAACTTTGGGTATAAAATAGCGAATATCGCTCTCGAGACAACATGTTTACCAAATATGAGCTAACAATATCGGTTGGTGGGGGGGGGGGGGGGGGTACAGTCGTCAAATCGAACGACTCGATAACATGCCCGTCATGAGTTCAAGCCTAGAATGGATCGTCACAAGGATTTGACTTGACTGACTATCCGGCGTGGTATGTATTAGTGTCGAAAACCTGTATAGGCGTCGGCATGTTCACCTAGGACGTTACGCCGAATAGAAGAAGACCAAACAATGTTACTAAACATCACTCGAATAAGATCATTAATAACTCGTGCTTGATCGGCATTTGTTCTGCCAAACATTGAGCACTTTACTGTAATCAGTTGGAATTAGTGTAAGAGCCCCTGTATGAGGAAATACATACTTTTGATGATAAGCCGTATAATTTACTTATCTTACTTAATATTACGCCAATGTCTAAGCAATTTCTAAGTATTTTTTTTGAAGAATGCAAAGGCTTTTTTGTTTTATTTAAACTTTTCTTAGCCAGTTATCTGTATAATTTTCAAATTTTCGTTATGAAAAATGTTGTATAAAAGCCTAGAAATAGCTTAGAAATTCATATGCAAACGTACGCTTACAAAGCTTACTGTTGTTGACATAACACTTTAATTTTAGAACGCCCCGCACTACTGCACTTTATCATCCTACCTTCCACAACAGTTGGCAAACTTTGGCCGCGAATTCCTAGCGATAAAGAGCGATAAGAAAACTGTGACGGAACGGGTGGGGTGTAATGTCGATGATTATTAAGACCGCGGTCGGGTTTTGGGGCATTGCATATCGTTCGGAAGGTGTTAATTGCCCGATGGTGTCATCCCGCTTCTTCGCGCTTCAGGTCTGAAGTGTACTTGCTACCTTAAGAGAACCCGTTAGAGAGCGTTGCGTTGCAAAACGATAGGAGGAGAGCATATGATGTAAAGAACGTTCTCTCGGGTATCTTGTTTTTTGGGAAAGCGGATGATTTAACGGATGTTTCGTGAATTTTGCCGGCAATTTTTTCTTCATGTCTTTGCTGCTTCCTCGGAGACGACCACGTTGTTTGTGTGGTTTTGCGTAGCTCGTGCTATCATGCCTGCTGGTAACTGCCGCGAGAGAGCGAGCATGGCACAGCTGTCCGCGCGAGAGTTAGAAGAGAGTGTCGCAAAGTGTGCGGATTTCCCACTCTCCCTCCCCCCTTCGTTCGCGTGGTGTTAGCCCCACAGTAGCAGTAGCGCACCCGAGCACGAACCCGAGATAGGGTTGCCACCGCCGGGACGGTTAGCCGTGGCGCGCACTACACTCGCTCATTAGTCGTCGCACGAACGGCGCACCAACTTGTGGCCACGCGTGTGTTCCGGGCGTTACTAGCTGAGTGTCAGCCAAACGAAACCGATCGCCGTGTGCGTTGTGCGTTCGCGCGCGCGATCTAAAAGTGGACGCGACTATATTGCCCGGCCACCTAGGAGGTAGAGCGCCCGGCTGCTGCTCCCGGTGTGTTGCACTTCGAGGGGTCGGTGTGTTTATCGTACGCGCAGTGCTCATCGTCAGTGGCCAAGATTGGTCGCGGGAGGACCCCCTGTGTTATCTTTTCCGCGTGTGCGACAGTTTTCAAGGCGATATTTTGTTGTGTGTTCGGTGAGGCAGTGAAGAGGTTGATGGTGTGTGGTTTAAGGTTAAACAGCAAGGGATAAATCGCGACGGTAAAGCAAACATTATGCACATCATAACGATGCTCGGCTTTGAGCATTCTTTGAGTGGTCGTCGCGTGCGTTCATCGTTCTCTTTCGCGAAATCATTTGCCCGCAAAATCTGTGCTTTGAAAGCAAATTTTCACACAATTTCCCACATGTGCTAATATCGTTATACTTTGTGTGCGTATATGCTGGATGTTGGTGCGTGTGAGTGTGGCGTGTTTAGGTCTAGGAAACAAATCGAAAAAAGAAGCATGGGAACCACGTGCTGTGCTGCAAGTCGCGATCATTCGCGTGTCAGTTGCACTTGATCGTGCCCGCGTCACTGTATGCGTTTGCCTAGCGTGCGTGTCTCTGTCCTCTGTATGTGTGTGTGTTTTAGGAAGTGTTGTGGCACAATTTTGCGTGTGAGAAACAAAGCGTAATCATGGTTTTCTGCTCGGCCAGCGGGTGTGTCACGTCGGGGGGAACATGACGCCAAAGACGCCAAGGGCGCAATGATAGCGGGAAGAAACATTTGTTTATCATACACACAGACGAATGTGCGAGGGGTTTGGTGGTGTAGATTGCATTAAAGTATAATTGTTATGGATTTTGTTTCTGCTTTATCGAGGGTGTTTTTTTTCTGAGAAAGCATACATACTGCTCGTATGTTCGTAAAGCTTTTTTTTGTAAATTGAACGAACCGCTCCGATGCAGCTGCATCGTTTGTCCGTGAAGATTTAAGATGTTTGAGTATGATTGTTTGACAATATGAGACTCTGGTCTTAAATGAATTGCGAAGTAGAATGTTATGCATAATGGGTATTCAAAGCGATCAATTTTTAATATCTTTGCCGATCGAGTCTTTCTCTCTCTCATCGGCACAGGATTGCTTCATCGATGCCGTCATTCCTGTGGCGCGTTGTTTCGCTTCCGTTCTGTACAGAGAGTGTCTGTCCCATACCAGGACAAGTCCGCCGTGATTCAGCCACTCGACATCTCTGATCCGATTTGTCGTTGCACCGTCGTTTCCCCAGTTTTACCTCCCTTACCCTGTGCATTATTGGACGCACTTTGTGTGCCGTGTCGAAGTTTATTAGATACTGGCGTCAAATTGAATCACTAATCACGGGCACGATTCTCTAAGCGGGCTCCCGCTCCGTGGACGGCATCGCACTTGCCCAAGGTATGTGTGTGTTTTAATCAATTAAATCCCTTGTACTACCACCACCTGTACCAACCGTCTCGTTGGGTGTCCGGTCCGGTATGGAAGTGGCTGAGTGTGGTGCACCGCATTCGGCTATGCGCCGGAGTTGCACATAAAGGTAGTACATGCAGAGGTGACATACTCCTCCTTCTCCTTCTGTTGTCAACTTTACTACCATCACCATCACTTTAGCAAGGTGTTTCGCAATGACACAACATCTACACACGCGGGGCGGCATGTCGCGAGAAGCCGAGACACCGTTTCTTCCTCCTACACTGCTTCTTTTTTTTCTTAAAGAGTTTGTGTACATGTGTGTGTGTTTGTGAGTAGGTGATAAATGCTGAACTAATTTTCCGTTCCGCGGTTGGTCGCGCGTACAAGCGGCCCTGTCCCTACACCGCCCGCGCTCTGTGTTTACGTTCGCGCTTTAACGATATACCCCGTGTTTCTGTGTGTTTGTATGGTTGGAAGGGGGAAAGGGTAACCTTACGATCGCGTTGGGAAAGTGGTCGGCAATGTCGCTGCATTGTATCGGTGTCTCTCGGTGCGTTTGTTATGTTTTTTTTTTCTTTAATTTTTTTCATACAAAATTGTGTTGGCCCTCACGGCGACACAATCGTCATGTCTCTTGTGAAGTGTGATGGCGCTGATTTCGACTACCCCGGTACTGCCCCGCGTCCGTAGTTGACCTCCGTCCAAACCACGAGATTGTTGTTGCTGCAGTTGATGATGACAATCGGAGCAACATTTTGAGGGTTTGTTTGTACCCGTGTTAGTGCGTCGTTTAGTGTAAGGGGGGAAAGAATGGTACAGTAAAAAGTAAAAGCGGTTGGAAAGCAATTCGGCACAAGCACCTGTCAACTGACACCCGCTGTTGGTGGTGCAATCGAGTATTAGTAGTATATTATTTTCATTTGAAGAACTGCTCAGAATATTTAAGTCATTTTAGAGCCAGATGGTGAAATGGATGGGTGTTGAACAGTGGTATAGGATAAGGTTGGGTCCGATGGACTCAGATTATGAATGTAAGGTTTAAGAAAATCTACTCACAAAACACAAATTTATGTTGATGATCCTTATTTTAAAATTTAAAATGAAAGCAATAAGCAATTCAAGCGCAGCAGGGCCAGACACAAGGGACTAATATTGTTTTACCACTTTGACTTTGATTTATTAATTTACATAAATAAAAATAAAGAAAATTAATGCATGTTATGCTATTACAAAATGAGATCGATTGATATAGTTTAAATGTATGGAATGACTTAATGACTTTTTTGGCGATGAATCTCATTAATTGTTGGACACTTTTCCATGGATTGATTATCATAGTATTGAGCAATAAGATTCATTACCTCCTCATCTGTCCATGGTGCTTAAAAAGGTTCACATTTATGGTTTAAAACATTGGGTGAATTTGTCAGTTAATTATTTAATCCTATCTGAGCACTTACAGAATAAGTTCAATAGATGCGAAGGATTTCATCTATTCATTGGGAGATTTTTTCACACTATTTCAAGTTCAAGTTCAAAATGAAAAATAATAATCAAATTGACAACCAAAAATAAAACCCATAATGAAATAATGTTCATTTAAACAAATGCTTTCGTTGTTCGTTGTTGATATATTTGCGGCAGCGTTTGTGCAAACAATATCTTTTTAGGCTAGCTTTTTGAATTCCTCGAAGCTAAATTTTTATAGGTATTGTGTACTTTTCTCATCTCCATCGTCCTTGGTCAAGGTCAAAGATCAAAGCTATGAATGAGTAATGAGTAGGATCTTTTTTTTTCCAACCGACGATGAGTTCACCATAGTGGTTCTTCTAGTGTCTTTCTTACTTACCGAGACGAGTGCATGATGAATCGATTGTTTAGTTACTTGGTTAAACAGATGACGAAAAATAGGTCATTGTGTGGAGATAAAAAAAAATAAACAAAACATTCCTTAACCATCTTTGTAAAATACGCCCAATCTCTGCCATACTTCGTTAATCAAGACAAATATAGAAACAGCTTTTAAGATGCTAGCTTTTATCACCATCGTAACCAAGTATGTATGTAGTATTATTCATACAATTCAGATTCGCTACCAAAATTGTGCTGTGAATAATAATGTTATCTTCAAATTATTCATCCCCAAAGGCAAATTTCCGGCGCAGTAGATGAGAGAGAGCGAAAAGAAACCCCAGCCAGAATGCAAACATTTACTCTAGCATATCACTTTACGGCCCTCTTTTTAACCAAGACAAAGGCATAACTCTGGGCGAATGCCAACCGTTTATCAGAACTTTTGTTTCCCCATTTTCTTTGTAAAATGCAGCAACGCATTGCAATTTTATCTTCCCAGCAGCAGCGTCTGTGCTGATCGCTCGCCTCGGCTAGGGGTCCCCACACTAGCAACAACAATTGGCCGACCGGAGTTTGATTTACTCGCGTTCCCTCGCGAACCTCGCGTGATCGGGGGCCGACTAATTAGTGAGACGGGTTTTTATCGAGAAACGAAGAAATGCAAGCTACTGCCTGCTGCCCGCACGATGCTCGTAAAGACGGGCCGTATTTGCCTGTTTGTTCGTGTTCCGTGTTCGGTTGGTTCATTACATCAACTTTTTGGCTACCGAATCGATGCACTCGTTGTTTTTGATGACGCTGGACGAGGTAAACAATCCAGACTGTGCGGTATCGTAAACAGCGCCGTGGAATCGGAAAGGGAATGATTTTAATTTATTTTATTACTCACTAACGGGTAGGAGTAGCGGTTTCCGATGCTATCATTTGCATGAGCCTACCGATCATGTGCTTCCGAATTGATCGCAACAAGGGAAATGGAAGAAAACTGATCGTATTCTTTTCATTTATTACAAAATCTTGATTTAACTGTTCTGTTATTACAATGTATCTGATGAGAAAGCATCTTAAGAAACAACAATCACTGGCAATTCATTATCTTACTCCTTTATGTACCCAATTTTTCAAATACAAATCAATAGAATTATTCATTCTATTTGTATTATCACTTTATACGCGTGGAATTGCCTTACTTTCTAAATTATTTTCCAATGTTTTTGGATCCGTTCTAGAAGCACAACCATTTCATTGATTTATTTATTCACCCGCATGCTTATTTATCCATTTCATTATATTGACTGTTCCATCCTTCCTCTGTCAGCACGTGTCTGGCGATGGAGGCGCCTAGTTAAAATAGATTATTTACATCCTCTGTTTTGAGAAGGTTTCATTGTTTTCACAAAATAATGAAGAAAAGCACGTTCTTTAGTTTTTGACGTGGGTCAATAAGTGATTGACATTTTCATCGGGAGTCAACGTTCAATGAAATATTACACCGTTTTTTTTGTACAGCAATTTTTTAAATGTAAAAAAAATCCTTATGAAAAGTTTGGTTATTACAAGTCAATAACAAATCAATTAAAAATGATTGATGATAAGGTTCCCCCCAATGGAAAAAGATGCATCTGACTTCATGTTACTCTCCTAACGAGAGCTACAGAACAAAAAGAAACTCGATGAAAAATATAAATAATTAACTTTCTGGCTTTTTATACGGAAGCTTCTGGATAGGTTTTGCCGCAAGATGTGTGGTTGAAAATTTCAAACCCGAAAACAGTGCGGAATTGGGGCGGAAAATTGTTTACGCCGGCTTGCTTGGAAGGGAAAACCGATCGTCATGGATCAACAGCAAAACACACGGTGGTGGTGATGGTTCAACGAGAAACAGATGGTATAATATAGAGAACCACCTTACCTTTTCCGGGGAAACCGGGGCAAGCAAGTAGTGTGGGGTCTGGGACACGCAGATAAAGTCATTTTTTTTTTTCAAGGCAAGTGGACACATCAATCCACAGGTTTGTGTAGCGTGGGACGTGCGCGTTTACTTTATCATGCGTACAGGAGCGGACCAACACCAACGCCACGTGTGGTCGTTGTGCCTCACGTGCGTACGATTCCCTGATCCCCGCATACAGCAATTTCTAAGTGCGGTTTGTGCAATATTTGTATCATCACAGGACGTTTACGTTGGCGCAGCTTACCCCGAATGCCGTTGAAAGATTAAGCGAGAGAGCGTTCGACGAGAGAGAAATGCTTTCCCGCGCGCACGTTTTATCGCCCTTCTCCTGCTCTGCGCTTTGCGGGGCGGGCAATAATGTTGTAGTTTTTGCTGGTCCGGTCTCAAAACTGACCTCAACGTTCGTCGAGACAAAATAAGCGTTTGTTTTTACTGTGCCTAGTGCCAAGTTTTTTTTTTATCACCGAATTAACCCGCATAAAGCTAAAATGGATTTTTCGGACTCGTCGAGAAAGCGCGAATGCATTAAACTAAGAGCTGTGGTAGAGGTGGTGGAACCTTTTTTGCTGCAGCTTGGGCGCAGGAACAACAATATTTTCCCTTCATTTTCTATGTTTCTTTGGTAAGAAGGACTGTTTACAAAGCGGCACAAAGTCGTGTCGCTAGCCAATTTTGCAATCAACTCTCGTTTGGCTTTACGCGAAACGGCGACCGATCGATTGCGTTTTGCTTGGCGATCCTCTAGTTTCGTCGCCAGTGTTTGTTTTTGTTTTTGATGTAATAGTGGCCGTCCAACATTTAGTTTAGCTGACCGAAATGCTAACAAACATTGACGGATGCAGCTAGCGCGCTCTACATTTTCAGTTTTGGGACGCGTTTTTAACGATGCAAAACGACGAGGGTCGTTGGCTGCTGATCGGACGTTCGTTCTGCTGGTGGAATGTTTGCTTCTGAACAATTTCAATTTAAAAATAACTCCATTTTGTGTTAATAAATCTTCCCATTTGTTTTCGGTGTCCATCCTCTCTACTCTGAGCAGCATTGGTCGTGTGCTTTGTACGAAGGAAAGTGTTATATTTTCACTCATCACTGCCCTCTGTGCGCTACCTCTATCCCCGATTCTGTCCCGTCCTCGCGTACTCGGACGATCTTCTCGGACCTAGGACATCACACTGACGGCAACTATCTTTCTACGTACGCGTGTTGTCACAACACACAAGCCAGGGGTTGATCACTTTTACGCTTCCTAATCATCCCGAGATTGTTCTGTCTCACATATCGCGGCGGCGGTGTTTTTAATTTAACCTAGCGTATGTAAAATATTCACTCTCTCTGCTTGACGACTCACGTGTTGATCTCCAACACGTCGTGTGTCATGTGTTTGTGTGGCGCCATACTGTTCGGTCTGGCACTTGCGCTTAAGCTCGTTAGAATTTGTCAACATTTTTAGGGCCGATTGAGGCGTGTAATTTGGTTTATTTTCTTTCCACTTCCCCCTCGCTTTGGTGCTGAGCCGGTATGAGATTATGAGCTCTGTGCTACATTTGCGGACGAAAATCGACCGCACCGTACCGTGACATTTGCTGGGCGGTTGTGTGTTGATGGTGGCGGATGAGGCACGCGCGCGCGCTGTGTGTTTAGAGTGTGATCGGAAATGGTCAATCGTTATCCGGTTGTTTAGGGTTGTAAATTAATGGTGAAAATATCTCGAACATCAAGAGTGTGTGCGCGTGTGTTTTTTTTAAATAGAACTGTAGCCTGAGCCGTTACTGGCGGCTTGTCGGAAGCGGTTTGTCATGCTTTAATCATCGAGTTTTGCTTGAATCCAGGGTAATCGGCGGGTCGGTTACACTCAGTCTATCTAGAAGCTGTACACATTTGACTCAGGACGAATAAATAAATAAATAAAATAAATAAATTATATTGCATAATATGCAGGATTGCAGTTACTAGAATTGGAACTAAGATACTTCAATAGGTCATGAAAATTATTTTCCGTTTTTATGTATTTTCAGATTGTTTGTATTTTTGTGTGATGTATTTTTTATGTCTACGTGCATGCTTATATTTTTTTTCACTTATTTTCTATTTGTTTGTTAACTCTTTTACGATCATAAGATTTCTAAGACATCTGGCATTTTTAGCCAAAACAATACTATTGTGGATATGCTACGAATAAGGTGATTTACTTTGTATCCATTCAGAGATAGATTTACCATCCTGGAGATATGTTTTACTTTAACATAATGTTCGGTTTGGTGGTTTGGTGGTACAGTCGTCAACTCGAACGACCTAACAACATGCCCGTCATGGGTTCAAGCCCCGAATAGACCGGTAATTTTTAAATTACCCAGAATATATTCCAAATTATGTTGTGCGTGCTAATTTAATATTAGGTTAGAGCTTAATGCGCTCTAAGTATAGATGATATTTATTGTTCATTCTAATCCGCTTTAGAACACTACACCACAAACTGCACTTAAATTTGATTTACTCAGTGTACGTGAACGCACACGACCATCTGTATCGAGACTCGATCGAGAAGATCTCGCGTGCGGAGAATACTACTACTACTCTGCTTGTTGGTGGTGATGTTGTCGTTCGCACAAAATTGGCTCGATGACAGCTGACAGTGGAACTTAGCGCTGGCTTTACTGCCACACACCAGCACCCCCACACGCTCCATGCACTCCAAATGTTGCACTGCTGGTGCTAACAAACTCTCACACACACGCTTATTCTACCATGTGTCAGGTGTTGTGTATGTGCTCTACTAGCTCACTCTTCCGGCGAGACTGTTGCGAAATCCCGGCCCGGGGCAACGCATCTTGATCGCCGTCCAATGCTCTGACCTTGCCGCACACACCGAACGCTTGGATCGAACGGCGTGACGTCACGTAGCATAGCGAGTGCTCGCCACACGTTGTCCACACCGTCGCCACCGTAACCAGAACGCGGGCGGCGATTCCACACGTCACGGGTGCAAAATTAGAACTCATCTCCTCACATCAGCAAGATTGGCGATGACCCGGTGGGGTACGATACGATTATGTAGCGAAAGGGACACACCGTATTAATCATGGAAAGAGATGTGTCTGTGTGTGTGAGTGTGTGATGTTGTTTAAAAATTGTCTCCCCTCGGTTGTTATTTTTCAAATTAAATTGATGTTTCTTTCTCCCGTCAGCGTCGGTGCGAAAATAGATTTATAATTCCTCATTTTTTTGGAGTCGCTCTTTTTGTGTTTTTCCACAGCGCATTTTCTAACTTCCTCGTCCGTCGTAGAACAAAATTCACATCGATCATTTGCGATCGCTTACGCTTTTATGTGCGGTTCGTGTCGATCGTATCCATGGTGAATGTTTTACAGATATAGCCATGGTTTGCTGTAGATCGCGAGCAAGAGGAAAGCTACACGCAAAAATCATGATGAATTTCCCTCCTTCGCTTCAAAGAGGAAAGCAAATGTAAACAAGACAAGTGTTTGTTTGGTTATGAGAAGAAAACTAAATTTGCAAAAATATTTACAACGCTTTGTTATAGTGAAGTTTCAAGCACATAAACCAAATAAGAATGTTTTATTTTTTAAATTTGTGTAATAACATCTTTAACCATTTCACAGTATTATTCCAGCATTTTTATTATATTTCTTTAATAAATTCTCACTCAAATTCGTAATACATTTAATTCTTCTTGGCATAACATAACATTAATTATTCGTTGAGAAAATTAACCTTTCACTTGTGCAATATCCTCATTTAACCAATCTAACTCGGTCCAAAACTCATCGAGCGAATCCAAATCGTCCTCATCGTCGTCGTCATCGGTTTCACAATAGCTTTCATCAAATATGAAAAAGCTCGCTACTACATCCGGATAAGCCGCTCGTTTTTTACGCTTGATTCTATTACCAAGCGATATAGAACTTATTTTGGGATCACTGCAGATAAGTGCTTCCACAAACGCATCCTTCAAAGCATCTTGCTCCGAAGTTGTTCTTGCACAGAGCTCCCTATCTGATGGGAAATAGTTATGCTCGATCTCACCAGGCTTCTTGCCAACATAGCCTAAACGCACAGGTGAGCGTACTATCAGTTGACCGGCGTGTGCTAAGGCTTTGTGCACTGGTGCCGGAACTCGGGACCAGCTGTAGAGTTCCAGATATTTGCGATAGGTGTCGCTGGAGTACTGTTGAACCTTTGCGGGGTGCAGCGGATGACGACTATTTATTGCGATGAGAATGTTTCTGAAGCGTTCGATAAGATCTTGGTCGATGTTGAGCGTGGTACTTGCAAGAGCGGGATCGGCAAACACTCGTCGACTGATGTATCCCATTGTATTTGTGCTGGAGGAAGGTCTAGCATCTCCTACTCTTACGCCAAACGCTTCGTAGAGACGCTGTTGCACCGTTTTCATTCTTTCGTTAAATGTGGTTCGTTGCTCTTCCGGGACTTGCCATTCTTTGAAGTCCATTCTATATGACAGTTGTAGCAGCAGCTCGAAAAATGTTACCCAACAATAGATGGGTGAAATACTATACACCAACGGTTCCTCTTGCCCAATAAAACCCGATGCCAGGATTGAAGCGTCCATCATTTCTGATGGGGTTGCGCAGCAAATCAGACAGCAAATGGTCGACGAATTATCCAGCATGTATGATAAAACTTTACCTTCGATCATGCTTAAAACAAATTCAAACTCCACATCGACTGCTTTATTATCCTCCAAAACAATGTGCAATGGTTTTAGGTTGGAAATTTGTTCATCAACACTGTGTTTGGTTTGAAGAACTAATGCCTTTGATGGCTTCGCTAGCAGCATTGTAATTGGTCTACAAAACCGATAACTCTGCGGAGTAACGTTGAGCCAAAAAATGTGATGTGACGCATCTTTCAGGTGAAGTTGAATTGGGGCTAACACACTGATCAAAACGTCAGTACCATGGCCCGATGTGGCATCTATGCCGTAGGTGAAAACACATCGTAATTTGAGTACGTTCAACTGCTTCTCCGTTAAAAAATCCCTTAACACCTTCTTCTGCATCTCCAATATTCTTCGCACCGTATACTCAACCAGACATAGCATTTCCATTTTCACTGCACACTCTGTAGTCACATTTTTTTCAAGAAACGGCACACATAAAGCTTCTGCTCTTCTGATGGCATTAAACGATGGAAAGCGGGAAGGCACAAGGCTGCTCATTGATTTGTACTGGGCTTCGGTCAGACCCAGGTCTATGTAGAATGCCAGTACTTCCTCATCAGTCAGCATATCAGAATTATCCGTTGATATGACAAGATCGCCTGGTGATTGTAGCAACAAGCTGATCTGTTTCATGGTGTTATATACTTTGAGCCGATATGCTTCACGATGAGCGATTCGTGTAGGTGATGTTCTTTCGTTCGCCGACTCTTCTGAATGCTCCATAAACCGTATTTTCATTCGTTCAGTAAGCTCACTGGACTGTTCGTAGTCAGCTGCACCACAGGACAGTAACTGGGTCGGGAATTTGGAGGCCAACCATTCTGCATTATTTGCTTCGAAAGTGGCTCGGACGCGATTACACTGATCCCATTGTAGTTTTGCACGTAAGTAGATGCTTTCCACTTCGGAACGCGCAGCCTTGATGTCTAGCTCCCGGTTCCGAGCCTTCGTATCAACATAAGCTAACGCTTTGTTTACGTTAGTAGTTTGGGAATCGCCAAAGCTAAATTGGTCCACAATCTTTCGCACTTGTAATGCAACCATGTTGCTCACTCGATTGTAGTGTATCGTGTGATTTAAGAAAGTAAATTTGCTTTATCCGCTGATCACTTTTTTCCGCGTCCTTCCCGTGTTATGTTTTCCTTCGTTCGGTCGCCACTCGGTTTCAGTTTGACGTTTCCCAAATTACCAAGTGTTGTGTATCTGACGTTTAGTTCGTTAAGTTTGTGGAATTCGTTAAGTTTTAAATTTGCCGTTATTTTAAAAATAATCCTAGCTCTCCGTTAAATGATTTGAACGTATTGAAAATCGTTGTTAAAGCTGTTAGCACTGCGGTATTCGGTATATTTTAAATTACAAAATTACTTTATAAGGTAAATTGAAATAATAAACATGATGGTATAAACATGATAGTTTTGGTGTTTGCTAGTGTCTATCTAGTAAGCTGCTAGTGTTAATGGAATTGGAAAGTGAATTGGCAATGAAATTGGATTGGGTACATTTTTTATGCTTGAAATATTAGGATTTATGTGATCATTTTAAATTTCCAGAACTTAATTATCTTTATGATAATTTTAATCATTGAAATACCTTTGATGGCTTCCACAATGCATTGCAAACTTTAAATTTAAGATTAACTTTTAAGGAAGACTTTAAAGTTGTAAAGAGCGTTTCCTGATTGCTTCACATATCCATTTTGTCTGCAGTTGTTTATCAAAAAGCGAACAATTGTATGATAAACCGGATTTTAGAATGGATTTATAAAAAATAATCATGAACTATTAAAAAATAAGTGTTTTTATTCCTGGAAAATGTACATTCCGTACGAGTGTTGAGTTCCGACTGTATTCAATAGTTGGTGTGCAGTCGAAGTTCAACTGGATTTATAATGTACTTCAGTTACTATTTCAGATTGAATCTCGCAGAAATCTGGTAAAAAAACGTTGACAACTTCTATCTTATTCAATTGAGGTTAAATATTGAATATTTGTTTGGCACCCATCCAACTTTAAATAATCTTTACGATTCTAAGCACTACAAAATACTTCGAATATTAGTTTTAGGTATCACAAATCGCACACTATTCCTACAACTTTTTCATTTAAGCAGATTCAAAATGTATTTCATCACGATGAGTAAATGAAAAAAGTGATGCATTCGGCCCTTAAGTGCCTTGTGTGTAGCAAAAGAATCATGCATTTTCACTCCAATCACCACCGTCATGTAACGCAAATGCCGAACGTTCTTACAGTTCTGATCAAATAATGTCCAGGTATAACCCTTAAATATTGTTCCTAACGATTGCTAGCACGTGACAGCTTCAGCTAATGCGGAACTTAGGACAGACTGGACCGGTTGTTGTCAGCAAACTATGTTGTCAGCAAACCACCCTTCCATTTGCCCAATCAATACGGCCACACGGCCGGAGAATCGGCCGCACAACAGCATATACCTCACTAATCTACCAAATGGCAATGACATTCGGCCTGAATTTGGTTCGATCGGTGGGGTTCGTTGCCGTTCTGCAATGGCGATTTTTGGTTTGGTTTGGTCTCACACACTGCCTCCCAATTCCCCATTTGCCGCACTTCCGATACAGATCAATTTTAGGGTTGGACGGGCTAGTTAAGGAAATGAGCCAAACCTTATCCCCGCGGTCGTTCGTTGTCGAAGCTTGTTAAGGAGTTGGAAAAAAGGAAGACAAACAATATCGAGTCACCATCGAGCCCTGTTGAAAGAGGTTGATTTAATTAAATTTATGAACTATCAACGCCTAACGAACACAATCGCTAAACACAGACACTCGTACCATCGTGTTGTCCTTCTTGGGACGTTTTGTTTTCTTTCCTTGCCATTCTTCTGTAGAAAAGAAACTACTATGAGTAGGAAAGTGAACACGGGGAAAATGTAACAAAAAAAAAAAAAAAAACGCAAGCCAGAAACACTCTCGAAGGAAGTGTGCGGCATTACCTTCCAGTGGGGTGATAATTGACAGTATCCATTGATGGTAATCGGGGTGACAGTGGCTTTCCCTTTTTCACGAACGTACATGGAGCAACTGCTTCGAAAGGGAATGGAGCTGAAACGATCAAGTCAACCATCACCCACCGACTGGTGGTAGTTGGCCACACACAGCGCAATGCTACTGCTTCTACCAGCGAGTGTCCACTGAGGGCGGACTAACGAGGACCCTGTTATTGAACCGTAGATAAAAGGGCGTAATAACTTCTTATCGTCCGTATCCGCCACGGCTTTCGGGACTGGATGGGTGCAGGGATGGCTATTTTTATAAATCTCAACCACCACCTCCGCCAGCAGCAGCAAACGGAGGAAAACGACCGAAAAGAAGAAGCGCCACGCGAAGTGTCTGAGCGCGCCATTCACAACTGCCTCTGGTACGTTTGGGGGGCAGGAGTACGTGGTAGACTTTTATGACGTTTTGGTGTCTATTTTTGGAAGAAATATCTAAATCAACCGAACGACGCTGGCTTGATGGGGGAGGACAGCGTGATGCTATTTAGACGCTACCGGGATTTGTTTTCCACTATGAAATTCTGGGTACGTTTCGTTTGAGGGTGGTAGGGTGTGTATGATAAACTATGGATGGGGTGTAGGGTGTGTATGATAAACTATGGCGGAAAATATGATACTCTCATTCACATTCCGGGCAACGATAACAGGAAGCAGTTGCGTAAAATAACTTCCACCGCGCAGCCACGCAAAACGTGCGCAACGGAGTTTGCGTTGAGTGATTTGGAACTGGACCACAGCACATGGGAAAATAAATAAAACCGTCTAATTCATACCCCATTTGCTCTCGCAACTTCAAATCAAAAATCGCAGCCGCCGCAGCCGGGTTTTGGCGGTTTTGGCGCACGTGATATTTTATTTCTGTTTTTATATATGCGCGCGCGTGTGTACCGTCGTCCTTTGCACGATCGCGCCCACTACCACCACGGCTAATGAGCACCTGTTCGTGGCGAAAGATTTACATGGGAAAAGGAAAAATCGAATAAAAAAAACACCTTTGCTTTTTCCGCTTCCCCAAAACCCCAAAAAGAAAAAAAAATAATTGAAAAAGATCAAACATCGTTGCGTTGAGTTTTTTGAGGCATCGGGAAAGCAAAACCTTGCCCATTGTTTACGTTCGACGAAGGCAAAAACGTCCTTCCGCTTGCTTCCGCTGGCCGAGTTACGAACCATTGTACCCTTCTCCTTATGCCTCTCTTTTCGTGGAAATGAGGTGAAAAAAGAAAAATCGTGTTCCTAGGGTGCAAAAGAAAAATCACCTCAGTTTGATACAGAACCGCAAACGGGTTGTGGGGTGGCCACTGTTTGTCTTGCCATTAGCGCGGGGACACCGACCGATCGATCATATGCGGTTTGACGATGGCTATGATGAAGGAAAACCCCACCCGACTACGGGACGGTCTAGGGTTGGATGGAAAATGGCGCAAAGGAATTGGGGGGACTGTGTTGGGGGTTTTTCCCTCCCTTTTCTTTCGAGAAGATTGTGGTGTGTGTGTGTGTGTGTGTGTGTGTGTGTGTGTGTGTTTGTGTGTGTGTTTGTGTGTGTGATCGAGGCGGAAAATATTTCTCAACCCGTCCAAAAACAAATTCCGTGCCATTTTTCTTGCAAACGCTTCTTCTCCCTCACACACTACGCTTTTGCTGATGGTTGGTTGTGTTGCTCTGTTGATCGTTCACACGTTTTGATGGTTGATTTTTGTTTTCTGTTTTGTATCTTGCATTTTCATTTCGCAGAAGCGTGGCGCTATTCGCAAAAAAAAATTTAAGCATATTTTTCCGTTTTGTTTTGTTAAAATTTTCACACTTTTCGTAAGTGGGTGCTGCTAGTTGTTTTGTTGCGCCTTAGTTTATTTTTTTCGCAAAAGTGAGAACTGAGCGCTAATCATCGTGTTTCTGCGGGCTTTACGGAATGTGTGTTTGCTTGATGTTTAGCGTGATGTGAAATGTAGGTTAGAATTGATTCATTTTTTTTTTGCAAGTATCATACACAAACATAATTACAATAATTTTAAATTTTTCATAACTTATTTCAAGGAAATAATAGCGAAAGCAGTTGATGTACCACACTATAAGCATATTTTAAATAAACTTAAAACAACCTAACAAAAATAGCAACCACTAGCACAAACGTCACAGCAAATGACTGATAAACAACACACGAGCGCGCTCGGTTGAATCGATTCCTCGAACGATTAAAACGATCGCCAGATATTTATGACGATAATATACCAGCCGACGGTGAAACATCCCGCTGATGTCGGTGATGACGGTGATGATGATGATGGTTTTCCTAATTTTCATAAATTCTCCAACCTTCAAAATGAGTTGCACCTGTTTGGCCCATTCGATTCGACACACCCATGTGTTGTGTGTGTGTTTTTCGTGTGTGTGTGTCTGTGTTTCCACTGTAGGGGGGAGTATGATCACAAGAGCGCAACCATACGACCACCTACCAGGTAGTAGGAATATGTTTCCAAGGGCTAAGGAAAATGAATGAAAAATTAATCGTGCCATAGAAACAGTGGCCGAGGCTCCCACGGCACATCCGGAAAATGTGTTTCCCTGCCAGCGTCCCTGTTACGATTTCGCACGGCAAATGGTTTCATTCTGACGCACGCGCGACCGACCACTCTTCCACTTCCAGGTGAAGCACACACAGAGACACAGATACCACTGCAACTGATATTCTGAAATGTGTGATACACCTTTTCACAAGAATTTATAGGCTAAAGGTTATCTTACGTTTTCCAGGTTAAAAAAGTGGAAAAGAACGTATGGCCCGTGTGGGTTGATGTTAATCCGGTGCTAATGGACCATGAGCGATGAATCCAATCAATAACTATCATCGAAACACAGTGTCAAAACAAACCAACAAACAAACAAATGAAACACACCGGAGAATGTAGTGTGCGTGTGTGTGTGAGTGTAGTACAAGTGATCGTTTGATCGCAAGTTCGAAAAACCGGCGTAATTGCTGTGGGGTCCGTACGATCGACCGGAAGCAGTTGATCGGTGCAGTGTTATACCGACGGAAAAAAAGCGGGAAATAGAAAAAACCACACACAAAAAGCAGCACGATGCTAGACCTGCAGCGACACGCGGACTGTCCACTGTGGGACGCCCTGGCCAGCCCGGTCGTGCCGTGGCCGGGGATGCGGTACGCCTGTGTGAAGGTCCTGCACGCCTACTGCAAAGTGTTCAACAAGCAGGAACTCTACAATCTGATCGTAAGGTAAAGCGGGGCGCGCGGCAGCCTTAAAATGGGGGGATAATTAACCGTAAAACGCGTCTGCAGAAATTGCACATAAACCGAGCATAAATAAAATAAACCCCTCTCTTTGTTGAATGATGTCAATGTTTAGAAATCGTTTAATTGACATCATTTCTGTGGAGCGTTGTATGCTTTATTATCATTTTTTGCGCCGTAAGCATGAAAGCAACACCATTAATTTAGGTTGACAAACACATATACATCGTTGCACAAACAATTGACTTCAGTTTTTCAATGTCTCTCCCATTAGAACAGTATAAAACAGAGCGTTTTCCATTGCAAAAAAAACACACACACGACGGCCGTAATAAATCTTCCTCTCCCATTTCGATAGTGACTTCATTCCATCGTGGCGAACGCCGATAAAATAAATGTTTATTATGTTTCAACTCTTGCTTGCTTGCCAATAAGCTCGGCCACAAACACACAAGCACAGGCACAAAGCCACAAGCCCTCGGCTGGCTGTTGGATGATCTAAGCACTTAAAGTGTCAATATTACTGATGTGATGATGTTTACATTAGATAATTATAGCTGCACTAACCGTGATGAGTATATACGTAGGAGTTAGTGTACAAAAGGGAAGAAAAAAACGATGAAAAAGAAAGAGGGCTTCAGGATTGTTTTTCGTTAAATAAGGACCCATTTATTTTAAATTTGGAATTGGATCGATTTTTTCAACAGTATGAGAGGATTTGAATCAAGACGAATCGTATTGAAATTATGCCAAATCAATTAAAAAAAAAGAATAATTCTCAACACACACATTGCTTCATTCCATTTCACTTAGTTCAAACGAACATTTCTCAACGGGGTTGTCTATGTGTGGAGCTTGTCATTGAACTTGACTTTTCCGACCCGCCTGAGTCGTCGGACGCGTTACGATGTGTGGCAGGTCCACTTGATTGTTGTGATGAATGGCATATTTTTAACCTTTCTGCTGATCCGCTCGTACGGGTATCGTACGGCTAACGCGAGAAGCTGTCCCAGACTCTGGTCTGCTTGTCAGAACTGGTAATACAAGACGCCGCCGTCGTATGTCTCTTTCGATTTTGAGAAGAAAAGGTTGGCTCTCGTTTGGTTGGCTGAAAATTAGCACAACGCTAACGATATGATGTCGAGTGTGTGTATGTGTGTGTGTGAAGCAAGCGTATTCTGACAAGTATTCACAAATTAACAAGCTCATTAGCTGCGCTCGGTTTAACCGGACCGGAATTCAAACTTAAGTAGTTGTGATCGAGCAAATTGGTAGGTTTGTCGTCATGGAAAAGAAGTAATTTAAATTACGTATTTTTTTAAATATTTTTCTTGCTCGAGTCTTACTAACGTATATCAAAGGCGCTGCATTGACGTCTGCAACGTTGAATAATTTGCAACAAAGTGACAACAACACGTTCATAACAAATAATCCAACTCGTTTGTTCTCACACTCGTCAGCACCCAAACACGACTGCATTCGTCAACCGTTGCCTCCATGATGACCGTCTCATGGATCGGAAGTGAAAACTGCTGCCCCCCACCAACACGGCCCGATGCATTAACCCTTCTCACTCCCTTGTTTACCTCCGTCCCACCATCATCATCCATCGCAAACGATCTCCATTACGGGGCTAATTCAATTAAATTTTATGATCCCCCACAGAGAGCGAATGAGCGTCGAATGGACCGTAACTCTGGTGCTGCGGTCTTGTTTATATGGTATCCGCCGGTATCCGAGCCGGTCGGTCGGTCGGTCGGTTGAGAGCAGCCGCAGCAGCAATCTCAGCACGCCTAATGAGCTGTGTATGGTACCGCAACCACATACTCTCTCTCTCTCTTAGTAAAATCATACCGTAGAGACCCGTGGACACAACCACCGAATGGTCCGCTCGAGTGGAACCACCACCGCCATATGTGTGTCTGTGTGGCTCATCGCTCAGCTGTGTCGCGGTGAGCTGCTTCTCTCGTGTCGGGTTCGTGTTCTATCGCTCGGTATCGCTTCTTCTCAGCCGTTGTTTTGCTTAACCGGGGACCGCGGTGGAGTCGCATGGTGTCTCAGTATGGCAGGGTTTCTTCCACACAGCGCAGCAAACAAGAGCACGTGCTGCCGAGCGCGCGCGCAAACACGACACTGCTGCCATCTGGCGGACGCTAGTGACCGTTACTAATGCAATGTTTTTTGTTGTTATTTCATTTTCATTTTGCCGTGCTCTACAGGAAAACGTGCCAGGAGTGCAAATGCCCGCGGGAAACGCACGCCGTCTACCACGAACAGTTGACCACGGTGAGGGAACGGCTCGGCTTCAAGCATGACACCAACACGTCCCGGGTGGATCCGCGCCAGATGGGCTACACCTGGGTACCGCCCGGCATTCTAACGTCGGCCAAGGTAACGGAACACACCGCCACTCTGCAGGATGACGAATGAAACGGACTGATGTTGTTATTTTTTTCTTTTTTCGTCTTCAATTTTTAGATACAAAGATACTTTGATGTGATACCACCGGAGAAGGTGCCCAAGATAGGCACGCAAGGTGAGCGGTTCCGCGACAAGCAGCTGGTGTACCAGCTGCCAAAGCAGGATCTTGCGCTCGACTACTGCAAGCACGTGGAGGAACAGCATCGTGGCTCATACGAAGATTTCGTGGCGGCCAGAAATGAGATCGCGCTCGATATTGGTAGGTTGGATTGAGCAAGTTGGTAGAAAATAGTAGAAAAAAGGTTTTAAAGTTTAAACGTATTGATCAAGTATTAATTTGAAATTACAAATTAACTTAGGAGATGCTAGAGTAGGTAAAGGGTAGAATGATGGAACACTTTAGAGAGCATATATTATCAATTTTTCTAACGAATTCATTAAAATGATTAATTAACTGTCTAAAACCATACAAGAAAATGTAAGTTACCCGTCTATAACGTGTGGAAAATCACTTGAAGGCTCATCTTGTCTTGTTGATTAGTATTTCGTTTGTATTTTCATTCGATTAGACATATTTCATTTTTATTTAGAAAGAATGGTCCTTGTAGGTAGTATTGGTCGATCTATTTTCATTAATCCATTATATCCATAATCGCTAAAATTAGAATAGGAATGATGAGTGGAAAAAATTGTGATATATAAAGAGTAGTAGAGTAGGAAGTCAGATTATTTTTAAGAAAATAATTTAGTATTAAAATGATGAACTAAATCAGCAAATCAAAATTATCAATATTGAGTGATAGCCACATTGTTTTTCGTTGTAGGCTATGTCAAGGACACGCCGCTGGCGACGAAATGCACCGGTTGCAGCGACACGCTCAACCAGGGCGAGATGGCTGTGACGGCACCGAAGTTCCGGGAGCAAACGCT
This sequence comes from Anopheles merus, assembly GCF_017562075.2. NCBI lineage: Eukaryota > Metazoa > Arthropoda > Insecta > Diptera > Culicidae > Anopheles > Anopheles merus. The sequence continues at coordinate 20,233,936 of NC_054083.1, forward strand.
CTGGCATCCGCGCTGCTTCAAGTGCACGACCTGTGATGAGTTGCTGGTCGATCTGACCTACTGCGTGCACGACGACCAGATCTACTGCGAGCGACACTATGCGGAAATGCTGAAGCCACGCTGCAGTGCCTGTGACGAGGTAGGTGCACCGCTTCCTACCTTTCCATCGGGCTGTGCCTACAACATGTTACCGCAATATTGCAATCAAAGCGTATTCGCTTCATTATCATTATCCGGAAGAGGGTTAACTTGTTTCGGGATTTTATCCTAGTTCCAGCTCTTTTCTAATGGCCACGATAAAACAAGGGCAATAATTGGGGAAGATGGGGAGGTACGTCTCTGTGTGGAAAGTTTCGGTGACATAACTTTTTAATTGATCTTTCGCACTAGCGAGATTTGATGAGGGGATGGGAAATAGGAAACCACCCGCGTACGATACCACACGCCGCGTGCAGCGCAGTGATTTATCGAAACGCTGCATTAGCTTTCTCCGCTTCGTTCCGTGTTCGAGCAACTGCTGGATTGGAGCCGAAGCGTACCGTGTGTGTATAAGCTAAACGTTCCGCATCCGTCGTTGTCGTCAGTCGTGGTGGTGTGACAGTTTATATTGCTTGTAAGCTGGACACTGTTTGTCCAGTCAGCAGTACCTGTGAAGGCAGGATGGCAAAGGGGGACAGACAAACATAAACACTAACGCGCCACAGTGTGTGGTGTATGTTCGATCATACGATACATTGCCAATAAAATCGAGCAATGTGCCAATATTTGATTTATACGGAGACGGGGTCGTCGCCGCTTGTGGTTGCCCGTTGGAATATGGTGCTGCTTCTTGCACGGTTGGTGTGGTTCGATGAGCGGCGTAACGTTTCTGTAATTGCAATATGAAAATAACGGATGGGACGTGTGCGTGCAGCCCCCCATGGTGGGACCACTTTTCCGAATGACTCAATCGGCGCTATAAGATTGTTTACGAACAACGACATAAATTCTGATACTTTATGGATCTCTTTACAGAGAGTCGTTTATGTATCTCTCTGTGCGTGCTTTCGTTTAATATCGTTTTATATCTTTTCATCGAAAGCATACAGTAAAGTGTGTAAAATATTGTTCTTTATGTATTTTCCCCTTCTAATGAAGTGTTTAAATCGACCCAATTGTTACAAGGAAAGAAGAGAAATTAGATAACAAAAATGTCCGTCCTGCTCCGGTGCAAGCTGAGGTGAAAGTAACCTCCGGGCTAAACGGATCATTGAAACAGTTTCTCCCTTGCCTGGGAGCGAAATCGGGGCCAGTGTTTATTAACATAATTGTTTGTCTGTCCTTTCTGTCGGACGGACGCCGCAAGATTCGCCTCGGAAGCGGAAACGAAACGTTGGGCTCATCGTTATATTACCATTACCACTGTCGATAAACCCCCTCGGAAGCAAGGAAATCCTAAAACCGCTCCTTCTCCGCACGACGCGCTGGTCGCACATTTCATTTTCACACCTCACTAACTTCCCGACCCATTGCTGCCGGATATGGACTGCTGTGTGTGTGTTATTTTTCCTTGTCCGGTCCATTATCCCTATTGGGGTCGCGGCAGCCACACCCGGCCCCCTTTTGCATGGCACGTGTTGTGTGTGCGCGAGGGCGGAAAAAAGGCGCGCTCATATTTATGGCACACCACGAATGCCACGAATGTTGCACAAAGTTGCTCTGACCGCGACATCCAAGATCAAACGGGGGCCAGCCCTGTTAGGGTTCTGCGTTCGGGTTGCAGGCTAGAACAGGCTAACGGCATTTAAAGGCACTCCTCCCGGAGCACGCGTCACGAGAAGCATCATAACCATAAAGTAGGGAAGAAAAGGCGTACCGGGAGGAGTGGCAAAATTGTAGCATAAATTGACACAAATAGGGCAATGGGCAACGAAGTCCGTTGAAGGGTGAGGTCGCGTCACGGGACAATATGTAGATTGATAGAAGGGATGAGGATTTAAGTATCATTTGCACCTTCTTCCCACCTTGATCGTTCAAGGCGGCGCAGTTATCAACAAATGATGTTTCTACCGACGTAGATAAATTTATAAGATTGTTTGAATTAATTTAAAACACTTCTTTCTATTTATAGTAACGCAACTGAACCATGTTAGAGATTATTGAATGTATTATTCAACAACGAACTAACCTCGATTTTTCAATTGCATTTGGGGAATAGTTTTTCCACCCCGCCTGTTTCTGCTTGTTATTACATCGCGCTGGGATCGAACCCTGTGCGATGTGTTGAATGCGTGCCAGGACGACGACGGTCAGTTGCATCAGTGTCGGCCAGCAAACGGTTGGACTGCGAACGCGGCAGTTACAGCGCACTTCTTCGCGACCCGGTGGGCCAGTTGATGACGACTTTTAACATTTCTCTCCAATTCGAAGAGCTGGCAGTTATGGTGGGACAGTGCGGATAAAAATAATTTAGCAACAAACGGAGAAAAAAAATTCGCCTCTAAAAATGATTGCGTGCACAGCTAGATGCTCTTTACTAATTGGCACTCTGTACGGGCTGTCCTGTTTTGGCAGGGGTACTGTTATGTTTCTGTTACATAAAAAAGACACTTCAACATAGTGCAAAATATACCAGCAAGATATTTTAACCAGCAAGATAGGAACAAAAAAAAAACACACACACACAATTTATTCGTAACGTCTAAATTTAATCAGTTTAATAACTGTTTTGTCGCAAACAGTTCCGCACGGACTGCAAAGTCCGTTCTGAGTCGTTAACAACGCTAACGGTTTGCCAACGTAAATGAAGGGACAATTGCTGTTACGGTGGTCTTTAATCACTACAGAGTAGAAGGCGTACACTAAGTAACTTTAATGTCGTACCAGTCCCTCCTGGGCTTGTGTGTCTTGTTTGATGTTAACTTTAACTACGCCAAATGGATCGTGCACCGGTTTCAGTGCGAAACGTTAGAATTCATCTGGCAAATGTTGACATTTCATTGGGCCATTTCAGAGAGCGAGACCGGGGGTGTGCGCACTTGACCCAAACAATCATAAACCCACGGTGGGGCACGGCTGCCGTCGGCTTTGGATGATGGATTAGTTATGCTTCGGTTGCCGGTCCATCTTCATCGCGTAGTTGAAGTCGAGCGGAGAACACGCCGAGAGAGGAGCAATATCGCGCTAGTGGTTTGTGAGAGAGTGAGTTTGTGAGCTTCAGAAGCGCTGCGTGTTAGTGTGTTCAGCTTCTCCAACAGTGAGACGACGTTGTACCGCCCGAACACCGCGCTCTCTCTTTCTTCTCATTCGAAGCGGCGTGGATGAGGCGTGGTGGTGAGTCGATTGCCGGAAAGTTCACTCCTCGGTCTCGAACGGAACGGACCGATCCGTCTCAGTGTGTACTAAGGGAACTTTGCGATACTAAAAAAACAACACACGCAAAGACATTGGCAGCGGAAGTGTATTATCCTCACGTGTGTGCGGCGCGCAGTACCTTTACCGAGAGAACGCGCTATAACGTGGTCAGCGTTCGCCGATTCGATTTTGACGGCGGTTCCCCAATCCGGACTGGTGTTGGGTGAGTTTCATTTCCCGCTTTCGTACGCCTTTTTCCCGTTTTTCTCAAAATGAGCAAAATTTCGCGCGAGCGTGTATGCGCAACCACAACCCCTCTCCATCCGGCTGGCACCAGTGGGCTGTAACGGGCGCTACGGGCGCTTCGAGGCGAGTCTGTTTGTTTTATTTCCTCGTGTGCCGCGTGTTTGTGCGGATCGGAGCCGGTAGCCTGCGTTCGGCCGTGCGTAAGCAGTGTCCTTTTGCAGCATTTGTCGGAAGGCCAGCAGCGTCGTGTGGTGTGTGCTCGATGCTTTTTTTCTTCCCGCCCCCAGGCATATAGGGTGGGCAATGATAGTGGGGCAAGTGTGCTGCATTGTTGACGTGCTAAATTGGTCCACTTTGCAGGCAGGGGCCCACCTGAAAGCGCTGTGACAGGTGTGAGCGGTGACACCCGTGACGGTGACGTTACGCAGTGTGTGATACAGAATCGTGCTAATTTTCAACGGTTTTTGTGTGATTAACGGTGCTCGATAGCTTTTGCCACTTGTTTGTGACAGTTTTAATGGTGAAGACAGTTGTGATTTGCGCATCGTGTTGTACGATTTTTGTTTTGCAATAATTAAATTTCTTTTGATCATATCGTGCTGATTGCTAATGCAGTGACTAACACTTCAACTTGCTTTAGTGAATACGGTGCATCAATTGTAACACCACAGCAACGTACCGACGTACCACAGTGTGACAGGTGTCAACGATGTGTTGCGTAAGCCAGCGCAGCATCCGATTGCAGATGGTAAAGCTCTTCCGCGCAACGCTCCATTTAGCTTACGCCATCGGCAATGAGTGTAGCAAATGAACGTTCCCCAAAGAATCCGCAAAAGGGTTTAACAACACGCGCGCAACAACGCTGCTGTCGCCATCTGGACACGGAGGGGTTGCGTTCAACGAGTGCAGCAGCAGCAGCTCCCTCAGTGCGCAATTAAAACCACACGCACTATTTTGGTAATTAATTTCACAACGCACCCGTTTCACGTGCGTTAGATCGCGCGTTAGACCTCGGAAAGGGAAAAAGCCTAAAGCGGTAGCGAAACCAAATACGGCTAACCACCAAAACTGAAACCCCGCGTTGGTTGCACCCAAGTACGCAGCAGCAGTACGTAGCCGCGCACCGATCGTGCGGCTAGCAAACCTGTTTCATTTCTTCATCTGTTTGTTACCCCGCCAGGCGACGACGGCGCTATAGTGAGAGCAGTGGTGAACGGCCCCACTGAACACAAAACAGATCGAAACTTATCTCGAGATCGATACGACGACGGCTTGATATCGGGTGCGTAATTGACACGCAGGCGGCGACCGTTTCAACTTCCCTTCTTTCCATCGAAAAGCGGGTGACAAGTGCGTCAAGGAACGTTTTTTTCTCTCTTGATTGAAGTCTGCGTTTAGAAATCGACCCCTCCTCCACCTACTCCAGAAACGATCGCATTCAATCGGGTGTGCGTGTGTGTGGCTTAGCTTCCCCAGACTTGAACCCCAGACCAACAGAACCAAAAACGAAAATTGGCGGCTCCGCGGAGGTTTAAAATCTCAAAGCACATTACAAGGTAAATCCATGTCCACTAGTCTTCGCCATTCGATAGAGCTGCAGTTGTGTGTAGGTACAGCACCGGGCTCTGGTTCGATGAGAGATCGAACGATTTGGATCACACGGATAGGCAAGACGCATAAGGCGTCCAGCTAATAGGAACATTTGAATGGTTATGTCTTGTTTTGGTTCACCTTGGGATTGATGCAAGGGTTTACGGAGAGTTGGAGAGTGATTTGAGATGTTTCGATGCTGATAGCCAAATATTTATGTTTATTTGGATACATGTTAGTGCAGTGGGGTGAACATTGAAATTTGGTTCGTGTTGCATGTTGAAATGATGTCGTTTCTTTTTTGGATGTCAATGCACTGCAACAAACCATTCGCTGATGAACCAGATGATTTTTTATTTAGGTAGCAGGCTAATTAATCATTTTTATTGTCATGTCAAAATATTTTTTCAAGCGTAATTAATAATGTAATTGACATTTGTGGCGGCCTTTTTCATGTTTTTTTTTATTTATTTTAAAATGTTCAGCCGTTGCATTTTTGAAATTAAGACTTGGACCAATGTTTCTCAGTAGATTGGGTAGAATATTCGTGCCGCGGTTAGCTGTGCATTTACATTAATAATACACTTAAGTAATTGTTATGAAATGCTTTTTGGTACGACAATGTAAATAAAAAAAATTAATTCGATGTTGGTTGCTATACACTATTTTTAACATTTTAGCATTATAAACCAACGATTAAATATATCGTTATAAATAAATAGTCTACACACACAAAAACTATTCGATTTTTTTGAAACATGTCTAATTTAGCCAAGGACAGAAACGTCCTATGTTACTAGTAATAAATATTGTTGGGTATTGTATATGTTGTATTCGTTTAACCGTAGAGTTGGCGACCAAATTTACAGACGTAAGTTGGCTACCAGCATACCCGGGTATTTCACACGTTTTAACGCAAAAAATACGATTTTCATGTGTTAACAATGCTTTCTATCTTTTAATGCCGTAATCAAGTAATGCCGTCCATGTAATATCTTTCATTTCATTTATGTATTAGATTTTTTTTTCATTTTATGATAAAACTAACGGTGTATTTAAATTTTTAAATGGCTTGAATTTGACTCTAAAATATGCACAATACGAAAAGAAGAAGAAGAGAAACGTCATTCTTCATACAAAATACAATGTATGGAATACCCGGGTATGCAGGTTGCCAACTTACGTAGAAAAGTTTAAAATTAATCAATATAAAATGCTTACAGGTTGTTTAAAGTTACGATTTGTGCACCAAAAAATTGAAAATTAAAAGTTGGGAGGCTACGGAAAATTTCAGGTCAATGAAAGCAATGAATCAAAAGTAATGGCAGTTTAAAGTTGAAAAAAATACCAGCTATCCGGTTGCCAACTTAAAGGTTAACCTACTTTAAACAGCCAATATTGGGGCCCTTCACGATTCTAGTCAGCTTTTTGTATGGAGTTTGACAGTTGGAGGCTGAAATCATGTAAACACTCCATACAAAACCACACACAAAACTAGCCTGCAATATACAGTCTAGATTATTCTAGCCGCAAAGCTAGAATTAGATTCGAGTACCTGCTCGAAAAATGGCAAAACAAGGTGGTGTTTACATTTATCCCAAGGTGCATTAAAGAGATCAGGTGATGGAATATATAATCAAAGTGTATGTAGTCGAGCTGGTCTAATAGCATGTTTTATAACCAAATTTGAATATCACTTTTTGACAGAACGGGTGAAAACTTTTGCTCAAACAAGCTTTTTGAAGGCTTGACAAATACACAAAACACTCTTAATATCTTCATTCAGAAACAGAAGCGATAAAAATCAGCCTTTTAAATTCAAAGACCTTGGGATAAGCCCACCTGCATATACTACCCACTTAGATAGCTGCTCGAAAACTGCTATACAATGCAAACATGCTGAAATTTCAGCCTGCGAACTTAAAACGGAAAGGGCTCCATTTACAGTTTTCTATCCTTTACGTACTATTAATACAACTAGATCCTTTTTTCCCAAGCCGGTCTCATGGTACAGTTGTCAACTCGTACGAGTTAACAACATATCCGTCATGGGTTCAAGTCCTAAATAGACCGTGCCGCCATACGTAGGACTGACTGTCCAGCTATGGGGGGTTATCCAAAAGTCACTGAAAACCAAGCCCACAAGTGGTACAGGCAGATGCCAGGCCTTGACCGAGAATGGTTGTTGAGCCTAAAGAAGAAGAAAATCGTTTTTTATTGGCTCTAATCCTATTGGGTATGATCCTGAAGACTTAGTATAACAGTTCTACTTTACTACTCCTATTAGTATTTTGTTGAATGTGAGAAAAAAAGAAATTGTATCAATATTGTTTAAAGTAGAAGTAACTTTTAGAGGAATACAAAATGATTAATTTATTGGTTGATACATGCAAATTTTAAAAGCCTAGAAGTTAAGCCGCGAGCGCATGGTCTGAGAGACGTGAACGCCAGTTGCCTATATTCAGGCGTATTAAACGCGGTTGAGTGAATTTGGTTTGATTGTTTATTTTTATAGAGACTTTGAGCTGAATGGCCTCATTCGACTTTTTAAATCCGTTGATTAATTCTAAACCTTAAAATCTAACATTCTTCTTAGCAAGCCATTTGTGGCTTGTAAATACCTTATAGCGGGTAGTCTCGGTTACTTACTTAAAGTAATTATCGGTACAAAAGCAATTATCTGTTCATTTTATTGAAACTGTGGTTACGAAGGAATTTTTACAGTTTCTCGCTGGCAATCGCTGTCTGGTGAGAGGATGGTGCCGATGTTGTGGTCCAAATTGCAGGTGGTCAAGTGAATGACTTTTTCTTAAAACAAACAAACTGTTTCAAGCCAATTTACTGATTATGTAGAAACCGATAGCAGACAAACGAGGAAACGGTTTATTCATTGTTCAAACCATAAAGGTCATACCGTTCATCATTGCCGCTCAATATTAAAAAGCATTAAACCGCCAACCGGGCAATTTGCAGCACAAGCCCATCTGTGCAAGACCCCACCACGTGCCGGGAAGCTTCTGGCCGTAACACGTTCCAGCGATCGTGGCGAAGGAGTGTGCACAAGTCGCGTTTAGATGCAATTAGTTTAATTAAAAAGCCACCTGCTCCACAGACGACTACACTCCGCCGGCCGAAGCGCTTCTATCGGGACATCGGGCCCCCGACCCCAAGCTGGGGACTACTGGTGGATGGTCTTGAAACTCCATCGCCGTGTGCAGTGTTTGCCCTTTTCTCAAAGAATGCTTCTTCGTCCGTCTTCTTCGATTGTGTTCTGTCATCAAGGACGTTCTCAGCAAAACCTTATCAACGTGAAAAAGGAAGCACGAGGATGGTATTTAGATAAGGCTCATTCTTGCACCACCACCATCGCCTTCCTTTTCTTGCTCCAGCTCATGCCACTACACTCTCGGATCGCCGATATTCTCTGCCCCGAACTGAGCAACGAAGAATTGTAACCAATGAGCTGGCTGGTATGGAAAACGCTGCCAAATATCGCTACTCCTTATCCATAACCGCTTCACCCGAGTTGTTTCCCCCACAGCGTCCGCTGGTGGTAATGCTCAATGACATTTAAATGTCATCGAGCCTTCGAAGAGTCGTCGTGCTCGGGTTAAGGATGTATTTTTGGCTTCCGTCTGCAAATCATCCACTGGTCACATCCAATGGGGGCTTTGTTTTTTGTTTCTACGCTGAAGGGCTTCCACCGTACCGTTATTGTCCGCCAGTTTCCGGACATTTCGGCCCTGTTTCCATGGGTTCCATGGTCTATAAATCCATAAGACCGAAACTGTGTTTCATTTGGGCTGCTATATAGGGCTGTCTGTAGGGGAGGAATAAAGTATGTTAGTTGCCAAAAACGAATTGGGTGAAAATTGTTCACCAGAGTCTGTCTGTGTGTGTGTGTGTGTGTGTGTGTGTGTGTTTCTACCATCCCTCGCGCCAGATCATGGGCATGCATCGGGTAATTTGAAAGGATAAGCCAATGCATACATTTGTGAGATTGGTCATCGAATTTTTTTTTCTGTCAGAGCTAACGCGAAGCAGACTGTTTTATGCGAGAGGACAGGGACACGGACAGTGGGAGTGTGTCGTAAAATTGTCTTCCCACTCGAAATGATGGCGGGCCGCGTTTAGCGCTCGAAACCGAGGCAGCAAAACTCTGTTCCTCGTTGGAGCTCGTGTGTGTGTGCTTCTTACTACTGCCAAGAGGAAGAAACAAGGAAGTGCTCGTTCTTGCCCACTCTTTTCAACTGGAGAGCCATACACTGGGTGGAGGTTCTCAGAGCCAGGGTGGCCATATGTGTTTGCCCCATTTCCTCATCACACTCCCGGGAGGCCCAAGGCGATACCATTTCGCAAATGAAACGCTTCTGCACGATATAAAATCCAGTCCTTCCAGCAGCTCGTCAGCAGCCAGACAAGCTCAGACGGCCATAAGTCATCCAAGTAAGACAGATGCCGTTTCGTGTTGAGCTTAAGCCATGACGTTCTTGCCACATTTCTGTTCTACTTCCGGGGAAAGTTCACTAACACAGTACAATGGACTTTTGTTGTTTTGGGAATGGATTTGTTTTTTTTTAAAGTTAGTTAGACACTGAATAATTTTTTAACACATTTCTGATTGAGATAAATTAAAATAGAATATAAATAATGACGATTATAATTCTTACTAAAAAAGCATATAATTTTGCACATTTGAGTGACCTTCTACTCGGTGTCAGTTTTCAAACAAAACTCGTTCATTGTGTGCGTGTGTGAGGGTCCTCATGTCCAGGCTACTACCTGGACTAGTAACTGCAGCAGCGCTGTTACCTTTCTCCCGGTGGGAAGTTCCAGGAAGCAATGTTTGCACTGGAGAAACACACTCGGAAACGGGACAAATATCCGGAAGGAATAAACATTCATAATGCAAACGGGATGACATGATGCCTGCTTTGGTGTTAGTTTTTGTTTGTGGAAAGCGAACTGGCAACAAATTGTAGTTCGCTCTTTGATCGCTTTGTGTGAGTGTAACTCATTAAATGGATACTTCTTTAATTAAAAGTTGCAAAACACTAAGGCATGCCTTTTGCGAACGATTGGTTTTCCTTGTGGTGGCAAAAGCTCATGCAAAAGAGGTAGTAAATGTATTGTTGTACACGGGAAATCCGTGTTGTGAGCTTTTAGGAAACTTTCGATACAATTAACATGCTTGTACGAACAATTGTGAAAGCAGAAGTTAAACTAACAGTTTCCCGACCGTGCCAAGACGGCTTCGGTCATCACTTGCCTGGGGTGGTGGTGATGCCATTGTCCTTTAGCGTTGAGTACAGCTTAATTCTGTTCAACTTGCCGAGAGATAGCGTGTTATTATCATAATGAAGATTGAGTGAAATGGTCCAGAACAAAGCTCATCTGCCGGTTGGTTTTCTGTTCCGTTTGCTTGTGCCTGCCCCCAGCCTCTGTTTCTTCCGTGCTCGTGCTGCCAGCGCAACCACCGAAGCTCGAAAGGATTTAATTTAATTTAATAACAGCTGAACTTTAGCCAGCTCGAAATCTCATTGCGTATCGCTCCCCCATCTCGGTTTTTCTCCAACCTCCGTTCCCATTTTCAAGCGTTTCTTCTTCATTTTCTTCGCTCATATTGCCCCAAACGCGGATGCCGGTGCCGCGACATTTGTGTAGGAACGTAGGGCAGAAAGAAAATGGCACAAGAGTTTTGTGCCGAGGGCAGCCCGATGATGATATTGCAACCATCATATCATCACCATCGTTTTCTCTCGCTACCGACCCGATTCTCTGGTTGGAAATGTTCCGTCGTGTCAGCAATTGTTTCCGCGTTTCCTACTTTGTGTGCTAAGTGTGTATGTGTGTGCATGTGTGCTTGCTCTGCTACATATGTCGCGGTTTTGCTGGTTTGGCAAGCGCACGTCGCTCAATCGTTTGAATGGAGGCGCCCGGTACGTCATGAAATTCGGCGGGAGAAGGGTGTTGGGGGGGACTGTAAGGGAAAGGTTGGATTATGCAGCCAAGAATGGATCGTGCATTGTGCAAGGACAGGAGGATGTGCTCAATTTTTAAACGACATCACCTTCCGTGTCTCCTGCGCTGTGTCTCCAACCAGCGTTTTTACGAGATCATCGCCCATTATCATCTATCATCGTTTGATTGACTGACGAACGCGTTTGCTGCTTTTTTTGTGTGCTGTTGTTGCTGTGCCTCGCCTCTCCGGTTCGCCGAAACATTGTAGGTTTAGTGCCAGCTTCGAAGGTCATATGTCAGACAGCCACTGGAGGGGTAGAGGGCAGACGGGATGGCAATAAAGAAGCTAAACAAGCGGCAAGGAAAAGAAGCCAAACCGACCGTGTTCAACCGAGAAAACCGGTATAAATGCAGCCAATTCATGGTCAGCCACTCTCGCTCGACAAGCCCACCGACCGGTTGCCTCCAACGGGGAAGGAAGGGTAGGGAACGATGAGACCACCGCCGAGCCACCCAGTCTCGGGCATCAATAAATTTCCCATCAAAAGCATCGACTAAGTAGACGAACGTGGAGTCACCACCCACCGTTTTTACGAGGCAATGAATGTGCTGTGGTGGTGTGGGGGGTGGTGTTACGGCAATGATGATGGCATTCCATATTGGGATGAATGAATTTCCATTGCTCCTTTGGTGTGGGATTGAATAGATGGTAGAAGGGAGAGTTACCGTAAACAGCTGCTCAGTTAAAGCTGCTTCAAAGCTTCCGTTCACGCTATTTCTCTTCGGTGGTCAGTGGCGCCATCTGTGGGAATACAAACTAAACGGTAGCAGAAATGGCGCTTCAAAGCGCAACGACGTTACCTTTACGAATTCAAACGTAGTGAACACTTTTTTCTGTACTTAGGTTGTTTCATATATTTTTTTTCAATATTGTCATAATATGTTGTATAATTTGTTTAACTATTTGATACTTAATGAAAAAAATACTTTTTGGACACTAAGTTGCACATTCAACTGCTGAACTATAAACATGTAAAATCTTAATACCAATAATTAAACAATTTTTTAGTCCTTGGATGAATGCGAGGAATTACTTTAATTTAACTTACATTTGATGATACAACACATGGCTTAATTAGTGCGAAAGCTGCGTAGGTGTAGGTGACCTTCTATCATCCCATTTCTTCAAGCCAAACGTAAGACTTTGATGGGCGGAAGTAAATTAGTGCATAAGTAATTAGTTTTGCCGATTTCCAACCGACCGGAAACCCTTCCCAACGGTTTGATTTCTAATTACACTACACTCGTAACACAGCCATAGCAATATTTGGCATACTGAAGGGGTGGAAAGTGACGAATCAACTAACCTCCACCACCATGCTGTTGACGCTTATGACAGGATGGCATTCGGCCACGAGCCAGTGCTGTGTGTCGGGGGATGCTTCGTACTGCAAAAGGGCAACACCCGGCATGAGGGTGCGGTCAGGTTCTAGGGTAGGGCGTGAAGGTCGAATCCCGATCCCGCCGCGCTTGGAATTGCTGGCAAAAGGGGGAAGGAAAAGGATTTTCTGCTGTCAATCTGAATGCACACCGTGCAGGCCTGCTTTCCGTGTGACGCATCGAAGCATTCGACAGGCGTGTTTTATTTATACTCAAAAAATACCTTCGCGCTCACTCCGACGAGGGCTCTTTTGTCGTCTCACTCTCTTTAGAACTATTTCAACTATCGCGTTAGTACGGGCTCACGCCGTAAAAACCGAGATGCAAACAAACCGGGATGCGCGTTTCGATGCAAATAAAACGCAACTAAACGCCGTTGACGCAATAGAGACTCACGCGTCAGTCGCTCTCTCTCTCTCTCTCTCTCTCTCTCTCTCTCTCTCTCTCTCTCTCTCTCTCTCTCTCTCTCTCTCTCTCTCTCTCTCTCTCTGTGTGTTTTTTGTAGGTTTATTTCGGTGCAGCTTCCTGGCAAAGAGCAAAGGGCAAGGGGCGATTGCTTCGCAATTGCCGCGTGTCGTCTGCAGCTTTACGTCGTCGCGATCGTTTTATAAACCGTGCAATATGGTTCGTCCCCTGCTACTATTCTACACATGCCGGTGTAGTGTTGATAAAATTGTATGCGCTTTAAAAGGCCAAGATTTATGAGAGCGCTCCGAACAAATGGTCAGCACAGTTGTTTGTGTACGCAAAGGGAGGGAATACAACTGTTTACGTGCAGCCGCCGCCGCCGCGGCAACAATCGAGAAGAGATTAAGCCAACAATGTCAACAATCGTGTGCATTCAATTAACTTGTATTTTGCGCCCATATTTTCCTCTTTTCCACCTTGATGAATGGGCCGTAATAAATGTCACAAGGAGCAGCTCGCTTCGGGGAAAACTGTTCGCCCTACATTGCCTATGATTGATTGTAAGCGTAATAATTCGTCGCAGGTTGCGCGACGAAGCGCTTAGGGGAAAGCGGAGCAAAATGGACCTATTAAGGAGTTTGGTCTGTAAGTTACAGGGTTTTCCAGGAGTTCTCATAGTTGTGGGACACTTTATTGACTCCTTCTTACGGGAAATAAACATAATGTTATGGGAATTGGACTCTATAGTATCCTTGTTGGACCAATCTAATAGGAATTTCCAAGGTGCCAAAAAGGGTACCATAGATAAATTCCAATTTTCATCAAATGTTCACTTCCCATAAGATAGTCAAGGAAATGTCCCACAACTATGAGAATCCCTGGCAAACCCTGTATTGGTTAAATCCCTTTACACTGTTATTTTGACGACAATCGTTATTTCAGTATCTTATTCATGAAAAACAACTTCAAAAGTCGTGAAAATGTATTGGGCGGGGCAAAATGGTCTTGCAATGGGGCAAAATAGTCTTGCACGAACATCAAAAAACATCAAAACAAAGGGGCAAAATTGACCTCATCATCGGACTTCAGGCTTTGGTTTAAGCTCTGGTATCTTGGCAGAATTGTGAGAGTAGAGATTTCAGTTTAGTATTAAAGTATTTTTTCTTGCCGATATAGTATACATAAAGCACAGTTTTATTTATGTAAAGCTAATATATTGTAGCGACCTTAGCTTATACTACAGCCTCATCATGTTGCTCCTGTCAAAACATTCCAACCATTTTGCCCCAAGCTGGAATGACCATTTTGCCCCAAGAGAAACATTTTATAAACTTTAACATCAAATACATAACATTAGATTTAAATGGATACTTTTCCCCCGTAAACCCCGTAGATAAACATGATGTGCCTGGATACACATTATTTTTGTTTCCTCGGATTATATATTCAATTTTTACGAAAGCTTATTTTCAATACGGTGAAAATTACATCGTTTTGAGAAAAAAATGTATTTGCTAATTTATTCACTTATTTTTAAATTTTACGTTATGGCTTAAAACATTGTATTTGATGTTTTTCAATCATTTGAAGTCATTATAAACGCGCTAATTTGCCAATAATGCCCGTGATTAATTTGCCCCAGGTTCCCCTAAATCAAGCCGTCATCGATAAAATTTAGCATCAAATTGTGTGCTGTACAACGCCGCAACTCCGCATCCGTGCAAACCTTTGTACCTGCTAAAATGCATTCGCTTTACATAGTCCCCCTGGGTGCGGTGGCTACAAATCGGCTGTAAAAATATCACTCCCCCTCATCACACTGTGACGCTGTGCTTTATTTAGCTGTTTTTTGCACGCTTCCTAATGAGCTGGTTTCCTACCTGTGTAACAAACGGGCCACCACAAGCAGCGATACTATTTCCAATCGACGTTACGACCGCCACCAAACCGCTTGTTTACAATTGCACTGGGTGAACTAGGCGAGGATAAGTGGGTGACAAATAATTGCCCGCGATCAATTCGGGCCAAACTCGTGGCCCGCAACGATCGCGTTGACACATCCAATTAAAGAGAAAGTGTTCTGCCCCATCATCCACCCATTGAGCCATTGATTTGACGGAAGGGGGGGGGGGGGGGGCGCGTACGCGATTCCTTTTGTCAAATCGTGATCGGGTTCGTGATCGGTACGCCTGTCAATAAGCGGCAAAAGCGATTGGGAGTGCCGTTTCGGTTCTGCCTGCCAGTCGCATTCGGCAATTAAACCTCGAAACGCCGTTCGATCGATCGCTCTAGTGTCACACGTCTCCTTAGGGGCATTGTCCGTGTCCGCGATAGACTTTTTTTATTTTCTCCATTGCGCGTTGTTTAATTGAGCTGGGAAAAGGCGGCCAGTTTGTGGGGCGGAGGGAGTTTAGAATGTTTCGCCCTGCGCGGGGGTCATTGCAGTGAAACTAGGCGAGAGTGTGTGTGCGTGCGTGTGTGCGACCTTAACTCTATTGCTCACGGTGTGCGGATCGTCGGGGTTGTGTAACCAACGAGTGTGCTTGTTGCGTAATCAAATTTGGTGAAAAACGACCCTCCCCTTCGTCCCTAGTTTTCCCTTAACGATTTTAAAACGCTTAACGCTTGAGAAGGGAGAAAAAAGAAAAATAAAGTACAACCATGGGTGTGATGCTGTCGGTTCTAGTGGCTGGAGTCGGTGCGATGGATCTCATCTACTGTCTGGCGTACATGTCGGGCAGTGAGCAGCCCTCGAACGCGATCGAGGATGTGCCCGACAAGCAGCAACACGAGCAGCAGCACGAGCAGCAGCAGCCTGACGCCAAGGTCGAGCAGCTCGAGCAGTACAAGGAAACGGTACGGCAGCAGATCAAAGCGGCACCACCGCGGAGCACGGTCGAGGGTGTGACGTACGCGCAGGATGGCGTACCGTACAAGGACGGCTACCGGCTGGAGCCGAGCGTCGAAGGGGCCGCCCAGCTGGACGTGCTGATCGAGAAGCTGCGCATACTGGAGCGCCAGAGCCAGGAGAAGGAGCAGCAGCTGGAGCAGATGAGCGTGCAGATGAGCGAGCTGGAGCGAAGTACGGCCGAGCAGAGCCTGATCATCGAGGAGCTGCGGTCGCGCTCGACCAGCCGCGCGCACAGTGTGGAACCGTTGGGAGCGTACCGCAACAATCTGTCGCCTGCCGATGCCGTGCCGCAAATTGTACTAAACGAACCACACGACAGTGGTGGTGGTGGCGCGGACGAGCCACGCCCAAGCTCGAGCAAGTTCCGGCCGATACGGCGCGACGACGGGTTGCGTCGGTCGGTGAAGCGTCGCTCGGTCACGTCCGTCACCTCGCTCGAGGACAGGACGGACGAGCTGGAGCGGCTGAGCCAGCTGGAGGACGAGGAGTGCGCCCGAATGGACGACTACATCCCGATCGTGTACAGCCGGGACGATCTGCAGGACCCGATGAACCGTCGGCACAACATCAGTCCGATCCCGGAGAGCTGCCATCACCACGAGGACGACGAGCGGCAGTGGGTGCCGGAACGTTCGCCCGAGCCAACGCTGGCGGCGAACACTACCCGTCCCTGGGGCGACATCAAGCTGGACGAGATGAAGGAGAAGGCCGTCCTGCGCCCGTCCCGCTCGATGTCGATCGAGGAGGAGGAGCTGGAGCCGCCGGCCGCTGCCGTGGCCGTGGCTCAGCAGCTGCACGTGAGCGAATCGGCTCCCTCGAACCTGAGCTCGCATTCCAACTCACCCGACCGGGAGGAGCGGCGCGGTTCGGGCCGAGTTGAGCCGATGCTACGCCGCACCACGAAGGAAGCCGATCTGACGAGCTTGTTGCTGGAGCAGCAGCAGCAGCAGCAGGGAGGTGGAGGAGCGTCCCAGAGTCAGGCAAGTAGTAGTAGCCGTCCTCCGTGGACGACCGAAATCATTGTGCCGGAGGACGACGCGGTGGTGGACGACTATGACTCCGATGGCGGCGGGGGCACTGCGACAGCCACCCGCCGTCGTCCCATCCCCCAGTTCATGCAATCCAAATCCCCCTCGCCGTATGCGGACGGTGCGAGCGTCCACGGGCACGAGCGGCCGCCGCTCGCCGACATCTCGAACCGGCTGGTGCCGCTCGTACCACCGCCCTACCCTTCCCGTCCCCGCTCCCCGACACCGTATGACGAGCCGGCCGGCTCCTCCCGCGAATCAACTCCCAGCAGCGGCTCCTCCTCTTCCTCCTCCAATTCCTCCTCCTCCTTCCATCGCGCTTCCCTGGAAAAGATCTCGAATGGTTTCGTTTCACGCGCTCGCTCCATCTCACCGCATCGGGCGGCCGGCCAGGAGGGGCGCCGGTCCGTCTCATCCTCTCGCTCACCATCACCGACGCGCGCTGTGAGTACCGGTCGGCGGGGGCACGATGCGTCACTGGACGACGACGTGCCACCAGCAGATCCCATGTGGCGGCGGCGGCGGCCGGTGCAGATTGTTCTAAAACTCGTTTATCTCGAATTCTAGGGAGATCTCCGACTCGGCAGCAGCAACGCGCCGTCGGCTCGTGCAGTCACTCCGGCGGATGGCAACGACGATGCTGGTGGTGTTGGTGCCGGTCGGCTGCTTTCCCCGCTGGCCGCCGCGCTCGTGGATGCGGATGCGGGCGCGGAAGGCGACACCGAGGGCGAGAACGGTGAGCAGCAGTTGCTGTCGGTGGCGCCGAGACGGCGGGGCTCCGGACGGTCCAAAGCGTCGGCGTCGCCGGGTTCGTCGCCTGTGCCACCCGGGCGCAGGTACAAGGAGCGCAAGCGGGTCGCCCGCAGCCTCACACCGATCGACTACGATCAGACGTTCATGGACAGCTTCACCGAGCAGCACCTGTCGGTGACGCCGTCCGAGCTGGAGGACTACATCAACAGCATGGACGCGATCAGCTTTGAGCCGCCGCCGCTCGTGAAGCCGGCCTATCTCTATCCCGCCGCGCTGCCCAGCCTCGTGCTGACGGACGAGCAAGGGACCGATGCGCAGTTTCACGACGAAATGTCCGCCAAATCGTTCTACGGCCAAAGCTACGCGCACGAGGGCGTCACGCTGAACCATCGCGTCAGCTACTGCGAGTGGATCAAAAAGTTCCCCGACAACCAGACGAGCCACCTGGCGCTGGAGGACTTTGACAGCGACGACGAGGAGGTGGAACAGATTTGCCGCCAGGCGGTGGAGGTGGAGGCCCTCTTTCCGACCGCTCTGCCCAAGTCGGCCGGCAACACACCGCAACCTTCGAAGCCCTTGACACCGGCCACAGCGACAGAACCGGCGCAACCAGGCGATGAACGCAACGAGTTTCCCGTGCATCGGACGCCGGCCTACGCTACGCCCTCGCCGGTGTCGCTCGTTTCGGACCTTTCGGATCTTTCATCCCCATCCTCGCAACCTCCCTCACCCTCTCTCTCGCTGGCCACCCAACCCTCCCCGACCGTGTCCTCTTCCCTCGCGCTCGGTTCACCGCTGCTCAATAGCTACCACAATCACAACGTATCCGAGCACCATTTTACACCGATTCCCTCCGATTCGCACGACACGCACGACAGTAGCTCACCGCTTTCCTCCTCACTACACTCGCCGCAGTCGCCGGCAGTACCACCATCACCACCACAGCACCACACTACTGCTGCACCGCTACGGCCGAGCCTCACCGTGCCGGTCGTACCGTCCCGGACGCCGTCGGTCTCACCGCTGCCGCTGGACGCATCGCCCGAGGAGCTGGTGTTCGAGATCGGCCATCTCGATGGGCTGATATTCGAGGCGAAGAGCCGCGAACCGACGCCGTCCCGTGCGCCGAGCCGCAACGAACCGCTCCTCCGCCCGGACGAGCTGGCGTTCGACATTGGCAACATGGGGGGCCTTATTTTGGGACCGCCGAGTCGCAGCGTCTCGCCCGCGCTACCCACCCCGCACCCATCGATAGAGTCGTCGGGCGGCGGTGGCGCTTCCTTATCGCCGCTCTCGTGGGAGTCAGCGGCAGGCAGTGCGGCGGCACACAACGAACACACGAAACAGCCACAGTAACGAATAACGATGAAACACAAGGATGATACACAAACACACACACTTACATCGGTAACGGGACCGGAAAAACCCCAAAACAACACACCTTCTTGTTGGAGAAAACGAGATAACGAAAAACGCAACAAATTTCCTTAAAGAACCCAACAATCGCCGAGCCAGAAAACACTTGTTGCACAAAACCCACCCGCTTCCCCCTCGATCGAGCATTCGGGTTGTTTTTTTGGCTTGTAGTTGTTGGTTGTGTGTACTTCTTTTCTTTTTTTGTACAATAAAATTGAACTATCACGAAAGAAAGAACGCCCCTTTCGAAACTAACCCGAGTTGCAGTTGCAGTTTTACTAAAAGGTGTGCAAACGCAATGCTACAGCGATAAGTATGGCAATCGAAATGCTGTGTGTTTGTGTGTGTGCTTTTAATGTGTGAGTGTGTTGTGTTAATGTGTTTAACTTTTTACTATATCTTCTGGCCACGACACCACGTTGTTGACAATTTAATTAACGAATCGTCCTGAGAGAATTGCACCGCACTAGACCGCTAGAAAACATTTGGGATGCGAGCCAAACATTTAACGCTTCATCAGCACAGCAGATCAACCGTGGTGAGGTGTCTGTCCGTCCTGTCGTTCGATCCACAAATAGACACACACCCGTGGCACGGTGGTAATGTGGTTTGAAGGGATTTTGGTAGGAATTAGGCGGGCTGGGGTGGTTGTAATGAGTTTTTGTGCGGTGGTTTGCATCTACAGCGCGGCAGCAGATTTGTTGTTTGGTAGCTAGTAAGTCAGGTTTAGGTCGTGTGTTTGAGCGTGGGTAGGGTAGGGCATCAGATAACGAGAGAAAGGTGAAAGATTTTGCAACAATTATTGCAGCGCCGGTTGTTTTGCAGAACGGTTTTGAACGTGAGTTCATTGTTGACGAGTGACGCGGTGGTGATTTATGCAGTCGTCAAAATGGTTGGACAGGATTGTTGGTAGCAGCTTTTGTTACAATTTAACTGCGCGAATTCTATGCAGGCAAAGGATGCTATAGTAGAGATGTCCACGGTGGATTTGGGTCATAATGATGGAAAAACTATTACAAACACTATTTAGATGTTATTTTAAAGTATGACACATCTCAAAAGAATGTTTGGTTCATTGTTCTTGTTACAACACTCGGACTCTTTCTTCTTTTACACATTGTCCGGAGAATACTGAAGTTAACCCTGTGTATGGGGTGGGCCTTTTTCATGTATGATAGGAAACCTCAAATGGGCAATTTGGTAGGTTGTTTTGATGCGACGGCTTTGCCACTAGACCACTCCCACGACAGGACATTGGTCTGAGACTATTATCGATGTCGATCTATTAATTGGTCTATAATTGGATCGATCAATTATTGGGATGAACGATACCAAAGAGTTACAGGGTTGTCTAGCCAGCTCAACATCATATGCAAGCAATTCGATCCCGTAAAATACATTTCAACAATAAAAATGGAAACTCGAATGATCTGTCATTGGTTGCTCGGTATACACTCGACGTTAATTTGACAATGTTGAATAGGAATTTTACTGTTTTGAAATGAAGTTTACAATGTTGAGCTGGCTAGACAACCCTGTAACTCTTTGGTATCGTTCATCCCAATAATTGGTTGACCCAAACGCTGTAAAAGAAACATTTAGAAGGATTTATTTAAAGCAATTTGATGTAGAAGGATTTATTCTCAGCGGATTGAACATATACAAGAGATTCGAATGCTTCATTCCAGTGCTGTAAACGGGAAAGTTTTATTTGTTTGTACTCATATAAGTACAATGCCGGTCTCATGGTACAGTCGTCAACTTGTACGACTTAACAACATGCCCGTCATGGGTTCAAGCCCCAAATAGACCGTGCCGCCATACGTAGGACTGACTATCCTGCTATGGGGGGAAATCAATAAGTCACTGAAAGCCAACCCCACAAGTGGGTTGGCAGGCCTTGACCGGCATCGGTTGTTGAGCCAAACAAGAAGAAGAAGAAGAAGTACTCAACGTACATTTTACGTACATTATATTTTTAGAACACCAAAACTGTGTCAATAAGTTGCATACAAATGAGACGGTCATTGTTTGGATTTCGAAGAGATGACAGATTGGTGACCAACACTATGGAATATGTCTATGAAAAATTAGAATAGAGTTTAATTGATTACAGCGACAAAACTTTATTGCAGCTTACTTAAAAATGAAGTGGCTTAAACATGTTTAAATTAAAGACAAGAGATAGTACATGAGAGCTGGATCTTAGAAAGTTAACTCTAGTTAAACTTTAGTTTTATGTATGATCGAACAAATGTGAAAATTCTGAAAGGGATGTTTCCGATGATATACACAGTGCTGCAAAATGTCATGAGCATCCCGCAACGATCATCACCGAAAACAATGAACATATCCGTGGTAGTTTGATGTTCATTGCTGATACTCAATAAAAGTGCGTCATGACCAGTGCTGCAAAATGTCACGAGTATCACGAGATTTTCACCAACGAAAACAATTAACATATCCGTGGTAGAATGATGCTCATTGCTGATAGTCAATAAAAGTGTGTCATGACATGCTGAACACGACATGCGAATTCTTCAGTCCAACGCGATACTCTGACTGTCAAGCTTAGCCTAATGCCGGCGCACGCATTATCATGATTTTTTTCTGGCTGTGAACAGTGCTGCCAAATGCCACTGTTTCAATCATCAACACTCATGACTAAAACGAAGCTCAAATCAGATCACGTACACCACTGAGATGATCAGTGACTATACTCAAACAGTTGTTGGATCAATCACATGCTTGGTGACATTTAGTTTAGCATCCAACTTTTGATCACTCACTTGGTCACGACATTGTTGTCGGCGATAATCGCGACATTCTTGAAATACACTTGGCGCGTGGGCTCTAACAACAAAATGAGCATACTTTCTCCCTCTAGCTGTTTCGATTATCTGTCGGGTCAAACAGAGCGAGAAAACATGCTCATTTTGTTTCTTGGAACCACTCGCACGCGCATATCTCCCGTGACCATCGCGATGATCACCGACTGAAAATGTCGCGACCAAGTGATTGAACACAAGCTGGTTGCACACAATGTCACCAAGCATGCGATGGTCGCACCAACTGTTTGAGGCTCGCCTCTGATGTTCGCAGTAGAGCTCGTGACGCTGAGATGATTTTGTTTCAGCCAGAATTTGTCATGACTATGTCAGTGACATTTTGCAAAATTGATCACAGCAAAAAAAAAGTCGTGATATAGTGACTGACCAAGCGATGGTCGCAAACATGTCATGAGCATGTATTAGTCACAGCAATCGTTCTGAGTATCACCTCTGATTATCACAATTGAGTACGTGACGCTGATATGGATTTTGTTTCAGTCATATTTTTTTATGACATTGATAGTGACATTTTGCAGCACTGGTCATGACATGCCGAACGCGACATGCGAATGCTTGAGTTAAATCTGATACTCTGACTGACAAGCTGAGCTTAATGTCGGCGCAAGTATAATTATGATTTTTTTTCTGGTTGTGAACAGTGCTGCCAAATGCCTCTGTTGCAGTCACCAACACTCATCACTGAAACGAAGCTCAAATCAGCACAGGTACACAACTGAGATGATCAGAGGTAAGATTCAAAAAGTTTGTAAGCCTGCCTGATGACATTTTGTTTGGCAACCAATTCTTTGTCACTCACATGGTCACGACATTTTCTGTCGATGATAATCACGATATTCATGGAATATACTTGGCGTGTGGTCCCAAGCAACAAAATGAGAATTCTTTCTCGCTTTCTCTGCTTTGATTGTCTGTCGGGTCAAACGGAGCATGATCTACATGATCATGATCATGATCTATCTGCTCGAGTCTCATCTCTGATCATCACCGTAGAGATCGTGATGATGATATGATTTTGTTTCAGCCGTAATTTGTCATGCCTATGTCAGTGACATTTTGCGGAACTGAGCGCAGTAACTCTGTTAATCACAATTGAGTACGTGTCACTGACATGGATTTTGTTTCTGTCTGATTTTTCTATGACATGACATTTTGCAATGAATATACATAAGTTTGAGACACGTACGCGTACAAGTGGACGATCGTATTTAGTTTTGGAGAGTTTGTTGTCTGAATGCAGTCTGGAAGGTCACAGCGAGATTGGGATTGGGAGATAACTGGTCATTTCCATATACATTAGGTTCTGCTGCTTCTGAAGGTAGTGCCTTGGAGCCGGTGTTGGTATCAGTGGAACTGGCCATATCCATGTCGCAGTTGTGTCGTGATGTATTTGATCGAGTTAGGCCCGTTTTTATGGAACTACGTTGGTCGTCTTGGGTGTGTGTATGACTCCGATGAGCGTGTAGATTCTTTCGAATTGCGTCCGATGCCACTACTTGCTCGTATTTTTTTAATTTATTCAAAAACTACGTTAAAGCAATATTATCGCAAAGATACTTCCGTCCTTCTCAAACCTTTGTTGTGGAAAGAGGTGGAACGTATTTTAAAGATTAAAAAAGAGATAAAATCGACATTCATTTCTGCAATATGCAGTATAGACGTTGTACAGATTTTATGAATATCTTCTTAAAACCGAACACATTTTTCATGTTGATTTTGAGGTGATCATATCTAATCCAGTTTTCAAAAAAGAAATCAAATTGTTGTGTATACTTTAAGTTCTATAGTCAATAAAAAAACATATAAATGACGATAATACTTTTTGGACGTGGTCCTGTTCTTTGCACCTTTTGATTAAGTGTTTCCTATCTCATAGACGACGGAAGTTTACTGCTCATTGAAGCCAAACTCCATTCATGAAAGACTTTTTTATGTATCTTATACAATAACATATATGTTCGATAGTAAATTTCCTTAGATGTGCCAAAACTTGAATAAATATTTCGCCCTTTACCAACGTCGATGTCGTACTCTTTACTGCGCCTACTCTTTTGGCTTCACATCGGGACCACATCTGTGGTATGACCGTGGAATTTCGCGTAATTTTAAACTGTCCATCACACCTCAACCTGCATCTGTTCGATAGGAATTTGGCCAAAACGCACCACGAACAGCTGTGAAATGGAAGCTGCCCGGGGTGTTGGAAGACGTTTCGGTACTTTTTTTCACTGTATGTGTTTGCGTTCGGTTTGATAATTGGCAAACGCCACGCCACGAACTCGTCACTGCGGCGTGTAGCGGCGTATATGTTACAAATTCCACAAAACAAATAAAACAGATACACCTTCACCTACAAAATCATGGCCCCTCCTTTCTTCCCTCCGGAGCAAAATGCGTTCGTTTTAATGTATAAATAAACGGTGAATCATCTTCAACAATCTCTACCTGTGGAAACGACCGTGCCCCCGCGTAGTGGGCGAAAGTTAATTGATCTATAAATCAAACACCAAACACTGCGCTACTGCATTTGTGAGCTGTACAATGTTTCTAACGGTGATGTAGTGAATAAATTCCATGCTTTATACGTGTTTCTCGCTGCATTACTGTTGCAACAGTACATAGACGGATGCACAAATTTACCTATTTTAGTGGAGTCGCTGGCTAGTGGCTAGCAACACTCGAACCCAACGATCATCGCCGGGCTGGCGAACATTCGCACCAAATTCAAATGTCACCGGAAGTAGCAGAGCATGGAAAATAACTTAACGCCATAATTGCAGTGCACAACGGTGTGGCTGTGTCACACTGGGGGAAATGTGAGAGGAAGGGAAGGGTGTTTTTCATTACTTAATGTCCACTTGTGGCAAAAGGTGAATAAAAATAGCGTTCCACCACACCATATGATGCGCCTAACACACGCTCGAGTCTCACTAATAAATCTAAATATAACCACATGACGGTCACATGACGGTGGACACGAACCGGCTGGAAAAATGAATTTTCCACCCTATCCACGTCGTAGCGTTTAAGAAGAATCTTTTCCTCGATCGAACTGATTCCCATTATCTTGGTTGGAGGAACAAAACACCGATGTATTGTAGCAACACATCAATCGGTCCATGATAAACCCCCATTGCGCATCGTAAATCAGGTCCGCTCTCCACAGTCGGTGCAAAATCAGTCGGCCCACGCCAAAAACATACGTAATCTGTGGAATTTCCATCAATTTGTTGCTGAATGGCTGCTCTACGGCTAATGAGCGACCAATGGGCAGGGAGGGATGGAACATTAGCGTCGGAGGGTTTTGAATCCAAAGGAAAAATAGTGATTCTCATCTCCTTTCATCCCTCCTCAACCGTCGTGTGTGACGATCTCTGTGAGTCTGCGGAAAGAGTCAAGTGGGCGAGGACGACGTCACGCTCTTTTTGGGGGTGTTTTTTCTGTCTCTTTCCCATCACTAATAATCACTTGGCTGCCAAATAGCCAATGGACGGTGGGGAATTGGTTTCAGTTGGCCTTTCGAGTCGATCGGATGGATGGAGAATGTAAAATATTAAATTTAAAGATTCCATCGCGGCTACACCCTGCTGCCCTGCGAGAGTTCACCCATTGTACGGGTGTGGAAGTTAAGGCAGGGGTTGTGCGTGGCCAGGTCGGTTCGCTCAGAGTCGCGCACGCCACCACCGATTTATTCGATTTCGGTTTGGTCCGCGGTGTGTGTGTGTGTTCACGTTTGCTTCCATTTCTTTTTCGAGCATTTCAGTTGGGCAAATGTTTTGTCGCGTACGCAGATGGCAGAATGTTCATCAATTTTGCACGGGAAAATGTGGAGGAAAGTTACATGAGGGACGTGTCCGGAGAAAAAAGATTGTGGTGCTGCGACTGCTGAAATCGTGCCGGGTGCATAAGTTGTGCGCGCGCCAGCACACGATACGATCACCTAGGCGGGCTGGGCGAACGATTACCAAACGGTGCGCGGCGCCCGGTGCACTTTTGTTGGTTTGGGTTTGTGGAACGCGGCCATGTGGCGGCGCGTACCATTTTGCGCGCTCTGTCCGGGGGTGGCGAAGGCAGCGTTATCCATCCATCGCGAAAACCTTCTCGGTGAAAAATAAAACGGACAACGCGGAGGCCTCCCACCCACCAACCTGGGGCGTGAGTGTATTCGGGTTAAGAATTTAGTTGATTTATTGTTTCGGAAATGTGCCGCACAGAGAAGGCCCCATCCTGGGATGGGATGAAATGGTAGGCATGGCTGACCCTTACACACCCACCACATTCCCTTGCCCTTTTCGGGGTGAAGGAAACGCATCGTCGGTTGGATTTCGGCGTAAACAGGTCATTGGATATGTGTGTTATGCTTTTCTTCGTTTCGTTTCGTTTGCTTTGTTGCTGTGCACGGTACAACACCTTCACTGCCAAGCTCGGTGGCATTTACCACTACTACTACTACTACTACTGCTACTACTAGGCCAGCTATTACCTCATTTTACCATCCCCCTACAGTGAGCTCTGACTCTAGTGCCGCGTTTAAATGTTTGGAAAAGCGAAATTGCCGACCTTTAGGTTACAATAAACTGATTTTCGGTACGCGGATCTTGGGGAAGAGGGTACGTTGGAGTCCTGTGGCGAACAGTCGGCTGCTTGTTTAAATGAAAATGCATTTTTTTTTGGGGATGGCGCAACCATGGGCATGGGAAATTAAAATGCAGTTGTAAACAAGCTGCCTGCTTAATTAGTTTTTGCTGTTTACAACCGGGCTGGATTGGTAGAAAATAAAATGTAAATGAAGTTCGACAAGGTTCAGTCCAGTTATTTTGAATTTTCGGAATAATATTGCGTAAAATGGAAAGTTAGTTTATATGTTAAATCGTTAAATAATCTTTTGAATTGACAAACAAAAGCTAATAACCATTTTCTTGTAGATTAATTTTCCACTGTACGTAGTGAAGACAATCGACGATTTGTTTTTGACGTACGCTACCGACTGTAAGATTCATATGAACCCACTTGACAGTCAGTTCGCAGATGAGGCCAGGTGGTCTATTCGTTAGATGCAATGGCTTCTACAAGACTTATTGTGTTCGATTCCCATTCCGGACCTGATCGATTTTCGGAATTAGGTATTTTAATGAGTCTCGAAAGCGCTAGTATGCACTAGTGATGGGAAAAATTAAGTTTTTGTCGGAATCGATTCTGGCTAGCTCCGCAGTTTTCTGGAACCGATTCCGGATAGTAGGTCCGGAATCAGTCTCCGTAATCTATCCCGAAATCGGCTTTGGAATCGGAATCGATTTCGTAATTGATTCCGGAATCGGCTCCGGAATCAAAATCTGTTCCGGAATCGACTCCGGAATTGGAATCAGTTCCGGGATCGAAATCAGCTCTCGAATCGAAATTGGCTCCTAAATTAGAAACGGCATCCAAACGGAGTCAGTTTCGGCATCGCCACTGGACCGGTGTTTGGGTCCAATCATACTACGTATTGATAACCAGCATCGGAATCGGCTCCGGAATTGATTCCGAACACGGAATCGGGTAGGTCCGATTCCGATCTCCCACCACTAGTATGCACACGCAGATTGGTATTCTTCACGTCCACTTTCACTTTATTGCGTCAAAGAAGAAGAAGAACAAGACTCGGCGTGATAATAATTAATTCCTGATACATATGGTAGTATACTCGGTATGCTGTGGTATCTGTAAAAATTAAATGATTCCAAGATAAACCCAATTAAGAGATTAAAAAAAAGTCTGTTGTTTGTCTTATTGCTTGATATCTCTAGACCTGGTCGAACATTTATCAAAATAATGACGAAGAATCACATGTTATTGCTGCCTCTAAAATTGATTTTTTGTAATGCAGAACATTCTTGAACTCATTCTTGTAATCCCTTAAGAAGAACGTGGCAAGCAAGACGTTGTACCTGATAAACAAGACTCTGCCATATCAAACATGCTTGTGCGAGTAAATACACTACACAGGTGTTGATTTTTTTTTCAATTTTACAAAATTCGAAAACAACAAAATCAGTTCTGTTAAATTTGTTTTTCTTTTGGTATTTTTTGAGCAAGTATAATTTTAGAGTTTTTGAGGCCTAAGCGGTTCCTTTTTTATGAATTTGAATCACCATTTTAAAGGACCAATTGAGATCAATTGTTTCAACCTACTTTCTTTTACCTTATGCGTTTCCTTGGCAACACTGATTGCTTCTTCTAGTATTATCTGTGGATACCCATACACCAGACTTTATTTGTTTGTAATCGAATGCTGTTGCGTCCAGCAACAAAGCGCTTTCTTTCGCGAATTTAAAGTTGAAACATCAGTTTTCTTAATTCACTTAAACTGTATTAAAAAAATCACTGAACTTTCTTCTCTTGGCGCGATGGTAGAAAGAGGTCGATTTTCGTCTTCGTGCCCGTTTTAAAACTTCACGCAAACCCGATTGCGGTCATTCGACTTAATTTGCGCAATTTCATCCATTCCTACTCTCTCTATTTCGCCCGTGTTTGCTTCGCCTGTGCTACCTGTCTCTCTCTCTCACTTCACCACAATGCAGCTGTCAAACTAGAACCGCTGTTGGTAAACAACAAATGCCTTAGGTGAAATCTAATAATTCCGGGAATCCGATACACATTAGAATAGGCCTTGTTATACAGGCCCTCCTTGTGATACCGTTTTCTAACCAATGGCATTTGTATTTGATCGTGTTATAGAGGAGCACGATCATAATAATTTGAATCAAAACATTTGAAAACAAGTATATGTGACAAAAAGAAGCTATAATTCATCCAAAAAGTATGATGTGCCTTTTGATCGGGTTGATTATTGCATGATTTGTTGAACAAACTAACCTCTAGTTTCGCGCTGTTTCATCCATCATGGTCTCTCGCTTTGAAATTGACACCAGTATATCTTCGAACGAGAACGCTGTCAAGTGACATATGCTAATGTTTATGGTTTTTATTTTCTCTTTCACAGGTAAGCCACTTATAGACAACATCATATCCCATCATCAGGTGACGAAACCGACCACATGAACCGACCGCAAAGGTAACAAACCAACTACCATAGCGCTTGACCAGTTGCCCAACTAATTTTCCTTCTCCTGCGGGGAGGTGCTGAAACCACGGCGTTCGCGTGTATCGCGACATTCGACCCACATCTGTCAACGCGCTTCCGTCAAATCTATTTCCGATACACCCACCCACCCACAAGCAGAATGGGTGGCTCGCACACAAAAAGAGAGTGCGCTTATTGTTCCACTACCACTACTATGGAGACATTAGATGTTATTTTCTACGCCGTGAAGTTGTTTCGCCCTGTGCCGGCCAACAGTAGGGTTTTGGGCCGTCCAGCTTTACTAACAAGCTGCAAAGCAACAATCTTTCCACTAAACCTGCACTTCATATTGCGTGTTTAGTGAATTTGTTGCGACTTCAAATTTTATCATCTTTTAAGAGACGTCTTTTTGCACCCTCGACAAACGACAAGCAGCACGAAAGCCACCCCAGCCACAAGTGTCCATTGATTTATGGTCGCTCGTAAAAACGTGTACCACCTTTCCTTTCCGCTGAACCGGCTGCTTCCATTGATTGGAGCGCGGCATCTATTCTAAAAGGAAAATGATGGGAAAAACATAACAGCAAAGTTGTGGGTCTGTGTGTAGCCAGAAGATCATAAAATTCGTATCTTCACTTCGATTGGATTTGTCTGTGCGCCTGCCGAATGACTTTTCAGTGTTTTTTTATTTTACCCCTGCCTGCCGCGGGTCTTTGTCTACCGACCGATTCGTTGAGTTTATTTTTATTTGGCTTAAAATCCTTCGAATCCGCAAAACCGCCACACAAACAAAAACGCGGAGGTACTTCCGCCGCAGAAAAAGAAGAAAAAAAAATAGAGAAATGTAACGATTCCGCCGTCGTTTGAATGAAAATCGAATGCGCTCGTTCTCGGGGCACAACCGGATAGGATAATATTTATGCCACGGGGCTTGGTTTATGAGCTCTTCTCGGGGAAGCAAATTATTTATTTATCTATCCGCGTGTTTCATCACTGCAAACACATCTCCTCTGTTGCCTTATTGCGCGAGCAGTCAGTGTTGTTGATTGCCATCGATAAATTATCTGCCATTTGGGATTAACATTTTTCTCGCTTTTGCGCGAATGACAAATTTGAGGAGTGGTAATTAAACAAAGAACATGCAGACACCACAGGGTGGTATAATTAAGAATGATTACTGATAGGTGTTGCTGGCATGTTCACGTCTGGTCATTATTTAATCAGTAGCGTCGATCGTGGCGATGGGCTGATAAAGGCGACTGCAATGTCAACACAAAATCAGATCGAGGAGCCAATCGATTTTGATCTATGATTCAATAGCTCTTGTCCGTCAGTCTGATCCAAGTGAGTCAGTGTCTTATTTTGGCGTGCGATGTCGCCTCCAATGTCGTCAACTCGTGAGGGAATCAGTCGGATACTTTTTTTTTCTATATGCGTCCAATTTCTGTTTTTATGTCCCTCCGTCATCAATGCTAAGGTGACGTGTGAAAATTTATCAATTTCTCTTCGAGAAACAGACATGAATCAGAGACACGCCACCGCACGCTTTTCCTGCGATGGATACACGCGTAGTTTGCTTTTTTATTCTTCCATTTGTAACAAACCTCTTGTTTTTTTTCTCATCGTTTCTCCCAATGAAGACGACGTGTGAAGTCGTTTCGACGGTGTAACGAGCGCAAAAGTGACCTTAACCGTTAACGGTGGTTTGTAAAAACAACAACAACCATCTTCTCCACCACCACCACCATCACAGTCGCCTGTTGTGTGATCGAACCTACTCCTGTTTACGGACCTTCTTCGCGCTCGTAATCGCAAGAAACAAACAGTGGTAGCGTGTTGTCGAATTTTCGCGTCCCATGACGTTAAAGTCACTGAGTGGGAAGAAGTTTTTGTGTTTTGGTCCACTTGTGCGTTTTGTTTTTCCTGTTATTTTGCTTGATATCAATCGCGGAAAATAGGCAACCGATATAACGGTGACGATCGTTGGTGATCGTTTTTATGGTTTTTTTTGGGTACATACAAATGTATTTTTGTTTCGCCAAACTGATTGTCTGAAGCCTCATGATGCAGAAAACGCCACAACCCGGACGTGGTTCGACTCTATGACGTATAGTTACATTAAGAGAATGATCTATTTGAGGGAAATGAGGATGAAGCATTAAAAAGTGACTAAACATTAATTGGTTTTTCTAGTAACTACTTCGCGATTTATTGCCGTACGCCGAGATTATTGTTATGGTGTAAGTGCCATTACTTTATTACGACTACGATTGATGTGTAAAGAACAAAAGTAAAATTATAAATTTTTGCACAAGATGAAAAAAAAAAATAAGTTCCCAGATGATTAGTATAAAAATTGAGGATATATTTCCACCGAAGATTTAAGATATGTTTTTCCCATGTGACAGGACAGGAGTTAGAAAATGTTTGAAATCCGACTTGATTGCTTGTTGAACAACATATACAGTAGTCGTTTTGATTGTAATTCTTAAATTAATTTTAATGTTGCTTAAATGTATAGGATTTCCTGGTGTTGAATGTGTTGTTTATTGATATTTTGAGTTGCGCGAATGATTCTGGTATTGTTATAAGAAGACTATACGCCAAAATTAATACATCTAACACACGTAAGGCTTTGTTCTTCCTCATAAGATGTACAATTGATAGCGTTTGTTACCCTAAGGTTCACAAGGATAAATTTGTCATTTTACGATGACTCTTTGAAGTAAAAAACATCATGCACGTTATAAAAATACATACAACGTATTAGTTACCGTAAGGACTGCCTAGCCTCGCCTCAAACCTTCAAAGATTCGCACAGTTCTTGACATTAGAAATCTGGTCGACACGTTTCCGAACCATTTCCGAGTGCAAACACTTGCTTTCCTTGCAAACACACCAGCCGCCGTCCGGTAGGATTTACGCCTAAACCTCTCACGTTGCAAAGAATTCGTACAGATGACAAAACATCGACAACACGCCGCGCGTCTCGAGCAATGATGACGGCGTGAGATTGCACTTGAAAAATGATGCCAAATCACCGGCAACTGGCAGCCGGCATCCATCAGTGTACCATCAACCCACAGGGAGTTTCATTACACCCAGGGTGTGTTGTAGTAGTGGTTCTTTGCTTCCATTGCGTGCTCCATCACCCACACTCCCGGCACTACACCCTATAGCCGACATGTTTTCACCGTCCATTTTAGGACGCGTATCTCTAATTATTGAAAAATGGTAAAACATGTCGACACGTTACAAGCTGGTTTATATTTTTGCACGGCGCTGCCCGGAAGGCACGCCACCAGTAGTGTGGTGCTGCTTGCAGGCAAAAGTGCAGAGGGAAGTACACAGAGCTTACCACAACTGAGTACACTCGTACACGCTGCGCCCTCTTAGCACACGGTTGGCCGAGGCAACAACCACACCGAACCGACCGCTTAGCACTCCAAGGGCACCAGACACGCGCGAACAGGTGGGCGACATCGCAAAGGCCACCACCGTTTTTGACCTTAGCAGTGTTTGGGGGAGAGATTTGGCAAAACGCTGTTCTAGGTTGATCTTTCTGCACGATCTGCTGAAATTTGATGGTTCATTTCGTGACTGTTTAGTGAAAGGTTTTTTGTTCAGATGGTTTAATGAACACGATTACTGTGTATGCTGGATGGAATATATTCCTACAAGCTTTATACTCTTTAGACAGGATAATTGCGATTTGATTGCACTCATGCAATTTTGTTTTGATCTGGTGTGGTAAAGAAATAGACATACTACTTGCTGTTTGAGTTTTTCTTTCTGATATATACTTAGATGTTGTTAATGTATCTTGGATTGACTTATTTTCCTATATTAGCTCGTGGGTCAGACATTTAGATTTATGATTACGTTTTGAGAGTCAGTGATGGAGCTACCTAGTAGTCAATGAACCAATGCACCAACTTCTAGAAGGCTCTCACGTTTCTGGATTCACTTTTGGATCTGTTTCTTTCGTGGCAAGTACTTGACTGTATGGATTGAGGTAAAATAGATGATCTACTAAGTTCGTTTAAAAGATGCAGCAATGTTCGTGTAGATTTTAATAGTCAGTTGAAAAGAATGTAAAATCTTAAAAGTGCTTTTTGGAACTAGCATTTCAGAGTATTTTTAACAATTTTGATGCACCGAGAATAATATTAATTTAGATATATTTTCTTTATTCCTGTTGTATTCATTAATAAATTTGAATGTGATACGATATGAAATGTGCATGATGATTCAACATTTCTTCTATTTGGCGTAACGTCCTACACGGACATGCCGGCCTATACAGACTTTCGAGACTTAATTCATTACCACACAGCGCGAATAGTCACAAATCCCTTGCTACGAGGGCACGGTACATTCTAGGCTCAAACCCATGACGGGCATGTTATTGAGTCGTACGAGTTGACGACTGTACCATGTGACCCCCCAGTGACGTGACGCCGTGTATTTGACAAATACAGTTAAACAACAGTAATGAATGCGCAGTTTTCAGATCTTGAAGCACTATAGGTTCTTTCATTTGTCATCTAGTTTCCTGCTATGTTCCTCATATTTCCTTTTGTGCCATGCTAGTAATTGAAAATATGTTCCTTTTTATCACTTTTAATGTATTTTTTACTTGTCTCTTGAATAATGGGAATAAATATTAGTTTTACTAGCGCTTAATTTGAATGTATAACTGCATCGCACATCACTTGATAACTTTATAACTAAAGCCTCTCTTAATTATACATAATATTATATAATATTAATAACATTTATTCCACTTCACTAACATTTAATCGATGTTCATTGCACTTTTTTTGTAGATACTTGTATGGTAACTATATCTGTTAATATTGTTGCGTATTGCAATATCCTTTCGTTTGCTCTATATTTTGATGTGTATTTTGTGGTCAAATTAAAGGAAAGATTGTAGGAAATGTTATCTTGCTCATCACATCCACAAATCCTGTTTGAGTGACCCAATTGATTAGCCACGTCCTAAAGGTAACATTGCGCAAAACCAACCAAACATTCTTATCCCATCACGCATGTTGTTAAATCTTGTTTAAGTAATCACTGCATAGGATGGGTTATTGTAATTGAAATATTATTTCTGACACTCCCATTCCATTTCCGTGCTAACCCACCAACCACCACATCAAAGAACAAACTGCGCCTGCCGGATGCTGTCAAACGTCCGTTACCAACACCACATGATAAGCGGTCGTTAAACTCCTTGTGTGAGCCGCGTTACGCCCGCTACGCCGTATAATTATGCCAGAAACTTTTTATTTACAAAGCAAATACCCCCAGTCATACTCCGCCAGGCCACATTTAAAATATCAAGTGTATGCCACACGCTCCTGCTTTCTGTAGCTCCCTCTGCGCTAGGAAAAACAAGGGATAATCATCGAACACATGACCACCGGCCCGCGTCCGTATGTGCACGGGTTGCTGGCTGGCGCGTTGAAGGAAAAATCACTTCACAGTTTTGTTGTCAAGATTTGCTTTTCTGCTGCGGCGTTTATACTTTCCACTGGCCGCGCATTCCTCACTTCCTGTGCACACATTACGGGCCAATTGTTTCTTTGACCTCTTGTCTCTCAGCGACCCCCAAAAAAACCATTGTCCCGAGCGGTCCGCCGCCACTCCGCCCTACACAGCGTACAGTCCGTCGGGTTTTTAGGGGGAGAGCGCCAACGAATGGCCTACTAAAGAAAACTGGCGGCCGGGAATATCCCGGGTGGCGCGACGTATGAGTTTGCGTGTGTGTGTTTGTGGTGGGACGGCCAGTCGATGAACGTTCTGAACGGGGTAAACGGGATTTTGTTCGGGTCGTGTGCAGTCACGAAATTACTGCCACCGGCTGACGAAAGCCTCCTGTGCGCTTCCTCGCGACGATCCCCGCGCAAATGCGATTGCTTTCCTTTGCCGCGCTCCAACAGAGCGTTCGAGCGAGAAAGGGATGTGAATTTTCATTCATGAAACAGAGTTGTGGGTACAGCTTGCTGATAGTATGCGCGAGAGAACGCACGTGAGTGACTGCGCAACAGAATCATAATTTTGATAGTAACGGGCGCGTAAAACCGTTAAACGGCGCGTGCCACGTGAGTGTTCCGTTGCGTTTGGCGGCCTAAAAATATCGCGCAACGGGGTGCGTTTGAGCGGGCGCGAACCAGCCGCCCATTACCCCTCTTGCGCCTGGCCCTGTGGGAGCGTCTCCCGGGCGTTTTGTTTTGGCTCCCGTTCGTGCGTTTCGTTCGGCTCGCGTGATCGAGAGACTGTTTTTCCGGCATGGGAGGTTTTTTTTTCCACGCACGCACAAATTTAGCTGCGGGTTGTTGCGCGCTGATCCGCAGGAAGGATGCTGTTGTTGTTGTTGAACCGTTCTGAGTCATGTTGTTTTTCGGGTGGGGAGTTTTGTGTTTATTGACGGGGAAAAGGTGTTTGGAAAATTTGAAGTATTTTTACCGTGTTTGCTACAGATTTTACGCATTAAAATGCAAACAAAACTGGAATAAACAGTGGCTACTTTTAGGCAAATTTCTTGTACACCTCTGTGCACATGATTGCTTCTAGAAATGTTGCACAAAAAATGCGGAATGTTTTAAAATACTTAACTAACAATGTAGTGACTTGAACCGTATTTGTATGAAATAATATCAAATTTGGTATAAAATTAAAGTAAATTACAACAATTTCATTCTAAAGCATAAGTTACTAATACAACCACTATCAAACCAACAATGTATTGGATGGATGGAATGGATCTGTCTAAATCACGCACAAAAGTACTTTGTCTCTCTTCGACATAGTCGCTCCCATTCCTGCTGGAACTCCGAGGCATTGGATGCTTCATGGTACAGCTTCATGCCGATCGTGTGCCGACCATAGCAAAGAGGAAAATGCGCATCTGCGCAAACTCTTCCCAAAAATCCCTCAAAAGCGCCACCTCCAATCTGCTTCTCTCCGTTTATTCGGGAAGTCCGTTAAACGGAAAAGTGAGCACCAAATCGAGTACACTCACCAGCCTAACGTCGATTTATTGACGGCGGGAAATCTACCAGGTTGGGGGAAAGGTGTAAAAGGATCACATCTTCCTTCTTTGCCCGTTCGGTAAAACGTGTGCAAAAATCTAACGAAGTACGATTGGAAAAAGGCAGCGTACTCGCTCTGGTGGCCGCTTTTCTATCCACTTCTAACGGACGAACTCTCAGACAGGTGTGCGGCAGTGGCGAGAGAGGGCTGTATAGAGTGAACTGAGGGCAGCCGTTTTCCTCGCGCACACTTTTATGAGTGTGTGTGTGTGTGTGTGGAGGGTGGAGTGTTCGGGTGCAACGAAACGGGTGGTGTTTGGTGGGATCGAACCGCGGGAGAGAACCCGTTTGTGCTGCACCCCAGCGAAGGCAGTCTGGCGTGAGCAGAACACGCACGGTTCACACAGTCCGCAACCAGCTTAGCTTAAACATAGTAACGAAAAGTTCTTCTCGTGGAGAGAACAAAAAAGTGCCTTTTACTTTGCCTGCCTATCAGCTGCCCTTCCGTTTCTTAGTGGGAAATTGAAACGAAAAAGAGACAAATCGCGCGTGTCGCTATTCAGAAATCTGAGGAAGTGATTTTTCTTCCGTGCTCCAGTGTGTGTGCGTGTTTAGAACTTAGAATTTTCTACCCGACAAAACTCTTCTCCTTCGCACAATGGCCGACGTTGATGTAATGCGTTCGCAGACGGTCGAGGTGAAGAAGACGCGCAAAGTGAAAAAGACGACCACCACCAAGCGCCGCGAGTCGTCCGATCAGACCGGCGAGGTGACCATCACCGAGATGGAGCAGTCCGAGTTCATCAACCAGAACCAGAACGCGCTGGAGGACAAGCAGGGGTAACGAAAGGGCACACCGTGCACAAGCGGTCACGGTGGACGGAACACACTCTACCCCACGGTGTGGTCGATCGCTGGAAATCATACGTGGACATCATCACACAACGCCCCACATCAACGGACACACACGTCCTTGTTTGAACTGTGGAGGTCATTTCATCAGGAATCCTGGGCATCCTGAGGAATCGGCGTATCCCTTATAAAGCGAGCGCGTGAGAGATGTTAATCGGATTACTTCGCCCAAACCCTCGCTGGAGTATCGATTTGCGGTTCTCCTCCATGTTTTTTTTGCAGTCTTTCACACGATCACTCGATCGCGCTCTCGGGCGTTAATGACTAAATTAGGCGCACCCGAGCGGGCTCGTAAAGTAAAATCGTTGACATGAGTTATGAGTTTGAGCACACGATCGTTGGCCGGTCGATCGTACGCTAGGAGCCGGCGGGAGGATACTGTTTGACCTCATCGAAGGTGCGATTACATTGCGGACACGGGTTTTCACTTCATGTCTTGTGTCGGCAAAGGAATGTTGAAGAGATGCGCTTGAGCGATAAAATATAAATTTTCTCCATTTTAATGCCCCATTGCGTCCATCTTTGCCGGGCCAAGGTTGATGGATAAACGAATAAATTGTTGCAAAAATATGAACATTTACCTTCGCTTAAAGGCAAGTTTACCGTGTCCCGACTTCTTCCTGCTTGATGGGTGGGTTCTTTATCGGTTTATGGTGCAATTGTTTGTGTCAAGAGCGATTAGTGACGATTGACGTTAGTTGGTTCACATTTTTTATAACAAAAGTTGTTGTTGCAATGTGAATAGAACAGAAAGCCATAAAAATGTACTTCAATTAATCAACCGATCATTTCAATCATCTTATTTTTGCAACGTACTATTTTTGGCTTCATTCGGTACGATCATGCGATCGAACGTGCATGGTAGCAAACCGAGCACACCGGAACCCATATTTTCCGCTTCAAATTATGGATGCCAAATGTTTTCGCTTATGCTTCCCAATGTCTTCGTTGTGGTAGTGGCATAAAAAATGAGGCAAGCGTGAAAATGTGCCTGACCGACGTTAAGTGATGGCAACGGCAAAGTAGCTCATTTCACACCATCGTATGGTGGTGTTTATGTATTCTTTTTACGTATGTCTTTCCCACCTCTTATGCAAAGTGCAAGATGAAAATCGAAAACTTCCTCTTCCCCTCATCGGCGGCCCGTCTGTGCAAAGTGTGAAGAGCCGGGTTTCGGTTGAAACCAGATTGGATTGGAGGAACCAAAATTTTGCACCAAGTGGGGATTTTTTTGTGATGGCGCTGCCAAAAATAAGCAATATTAACGTGTGAACTACTCCTCCATCCATTGCTGTGCCTCTCGAACCGGTGATGATGCATTTTAACCGAATTCACCGCTCAGTTACAAAGAAAACCGACCGGAATGGAACGAAAAATGTGTGTACGTGCTCTGTATTCGGCTGCATACTGCACGTTCGTCTCCTGTGCCGCATCATCCGTCAAGCGGCGGGGGCTGTGGTTTGCGCTCTCTCGCTCGCTGTGCAGTGCGATGTTGCTCCCGCACAACGTGCGGCAAACGTGAAATGGAAAACGTTTCTAACTGCCCGCGCCCATGGTCTCGGGGCGGCCCATATTGGCGGTTTTGCACTCGGCCCGCACACATGACCGAATTTTGGGTTGCGCACCATCCGACCATTTCCCACTCCAACGGCGGTTGGGCCATGATGGTGCTATTTTTAGTGATCGCTCGCCATGGTTTCCCCGCAATCGATGTGTGTATGTGTGTGTGTTTGAAGAAACTGCATAGGTCGTGGGTGTCGGCGGTGGTCGGAGGTAGCGAGCGGTGTACAGATTCTGGGAGATTCAAAACAAATCGCCAACCGACCGAGTAGCTTAAATGTCTTATGCTGCCCGTTTGGGGTGAGTTCTAGTAGAAGGTGTGGGGAGGGAAGTTGATGTTTGGAATGTTTGGCTGTGGGCGAATGTGATTGGTGATGATTCCAGCGACCGTAACCCGGCTAGATATTGTTCCGTCCCACGTCTTTCGTTATCCCTGCTCTAATTGAAAGGTACACATGATGCAATTTATGATTGCAGATAACAAAAGAGGGGTTTCCTTTTCTTGTCACACTAATCTAATCTTGAAATGTTATGTTATAGATAACATAGATATCACTAATATAATACTTCGTCTTTAATCAGTTTTGATTCTTGATTCATATTGCATATGCCTCAGGTTCTTTAGTTATTGATCAATTGCTTAAATGTATTCGTCAATTTCAGGATATTTTTTTAGGATTTTAATGTATTTGCTACTTCTGTGTCAATTGATTTTAATTGTTGATTTATTTTATGAAGATTCTCTGAGGTAAACCTAGTGACGAAAGCATCCTCAAGGAGTGCGATACTTACTGTATCTCGCTGTATCTACAGGTCTAAAGTAATGTAAACTGAAAACAGCTATCAAGGATCAAAGATACTATGATATATTGCAAGGAAGAATAAGGCTGGCTTCAAGGGACCTACAACTTTAAGAGATTTTCATCTTCTAGCTAGTGCAGATTAGTGAGACTTCAATGTTTTAATGCATCGAACAGTTTTAATAACGTTACAAACATTAGTAATAAACGACGAACACAAATTATAAATTAAAACATCTGTTACTCACCTCTACCAAATGCTGCAAATTCTAACTCGAATCTGCTTTACCCCACGCAGCTTATTTTCAGTGGCGAGTACACCAAAGCTATGTCGAAGGACTGGCATTCGGGCCATTTCTGCTGCTGGCAGTGCGACGAAAGCCTCACCGGCCAACGGTACGTGCTGCGAGACGAGCACCCGTACTGCATCAAGTGCTACGAGAACGTGTTCGCCAACGTGTGTGAGGAGTGCAACAAGACGATCGGTATCGATTCGAAGGTAAGGCTACAAATTCCTACACACAATCTACTGCAACTACGCGAGCGCCTCCGCTCTACGAAACTGACCCTTCACTCACATATCTTTCCCCGTCGTGTCTTCATTCTCTCCCGGTCCTAGGATCTCTCGTACAAGGATAAGCACTGGCACGAGGCGTGCTTCCTGTGCAACAAATGCCGCATCTCGCTGGTGGACAAACAGTTCGGTTCGAAGGCGGACAAGATCTACTGCGGTAACTGCTACGATGCCCAGTTTGCTTCGCGCTGCGATGGCTGCGGTGAAATCTTCCGTGCAGGTAGGATTGATGTTACCCTTTGCAGGATTTTGATTCCAATATATCCTTACAAATAAGCTCAGATGACAGGCTGTTTCAGGCTGTCAATGTTTTCAACGATCTGGAGTTGTTGACGATGATAGAACTAATGAGACGTTCTATAAAAACCAGACTTTAACAGATGAGAAGACGAGCGGCCGCTAATTGCTGGCGATCGATCGCCTCTAATCGAAACCCCGAAAAGCCATCTGGTTTTTCTGTCGGCTTAGTGTGTCTGTGCTGATTGGTGGAGCGAACCAGAGCGAACCAGAAAGTTTATTTATATTAGAGGTCACGTACATGAAAAATACGACGGCGTATCAGATTCGATCGGCTCAAGAGGAGGGATTAAATGGATTGAATTGTTTCATTTGAGCTATGTGACGTGTTGCTCGTCCTCCCAGCGTTGGTGGTCGTGCTGATGTTCGATACTCTCCTGCACACTAAACGAAGAATTCAGATTCGTCCGGGTGCGGTGAGCTGTGCGTCATCATTATGAAGCAAATCAAGTCAAGTACTACTTCGTTCGTTCGTTCGTACACGCTTTTTATGTGGCCGAAATAATAAATTATCAGCACAGAAAGCGGATGACATAACGAGTATGGTTAAAAAAACGACAACCCGTCTACACATTCTCATCTTGTAAGCTGCGATGATGAATCGAGCACATTTGAGGAGAGTTGTCATCAAGCGCAAAACATGCGCCCGCGAAATACGACGCTGTTTCACACGGACAAGTGCGACACTCGTGTGTGTGTATGGAGAAGGACTTTTTCAGCTTTGCTTGTTGGTGTGTTTTTTTGTGTCTCAATGTCGCTCTGGTTTTGAAACTCAATCCCACCGGCCAGACGAACACAAAGCGCCAAACCTCCAGCTTCTCTCCAGCTTCAGCCCGGCCAAGGAACTACGGGCAAGGTCCGGCGACCGTCGGCGAACAATTAAATTCAATTGGACCGAACAAATCCCGTCCGGGGGTCGCGTTCTGCTGCTGGCCGGCCGCGGATGATGCTATTTCGTTTCGTGTGACCTACAAAAATACACTACTCACATACTACTTTCCGACAACGCTTGGCAATGTCGTGATGGTCTCATCTTTCATCGCCAGCTTGCTCCAGAACGTCTGGACATATGCTGCTGACCTAAGCAGTCTGTGATGTGCGCCCTGGGCCCACAGGCAAACAATATCGCGACATGTCTTTGCATGGCGTCATCAATTTGTAAGCAGCTTTTGTTTCGTGTGTTTGAGTTATTGCACCGAATCCTTTGCTTTCCAGTACCTTAAGTCTTGAGACCAAGACTCCCCCGGTAAGGTTCGTTGCAGAGTGGTCATAAATTAGTCAAATAAAGAGATCACACCTTTCGCAACAATAAAACTGCTACTACTCTCCTATCCTTGACGGGCAAGGGGGAGAGATCGTGCACGACAACGCACTATAAGAGGGTGCCAATAATCGACGGCACAATCTCTCGGGAACATCCATTATTGCTTCGGTGGAGGTACAAGGTAAAGACACCCGCGGAAGAGAGACCTCTCGTGCCGTGCGCTGCAGCTTATAATTGAGACGATGCTGCTGCCCTCGAACCACCGGGCGTAGGCGTTCCTGTGTTCCCATTGTGAGCTCTCCGGAACACACTACTGCGCGTCTGGATATTACCATGTCCCTGTGAGAAACCAACTTTCACTGTTTTTGGCACTGACTTGCACCAAGATTCTGCCGTCGTTGTCGCAGACAGTTTGGGGGACAATTTTCATCACGTTTTATGACTTCTTCAAGAAACGCAGAAACAATGGACATTGGTCGTGAGGTCCGTAACTCGCTGGGTGGTCAATGACGGCATCTTTGTGGCGTGTTATCACCCGTGTCGCCTGAGACAATCGAACTTTATTGCCCACATCAGTTTGTCGTGTTGTCAGAAATGGTCCGGTAGGGTAATAATGTTTTCCTTTACGCTGCGACCCCCAGTTCACATGCCAGCACGCAAATTATTACACCCCAGCGGTAATTTCAACGTTCAGTTTCAATGAAGTTGACCGGTTTATTGGAGTCCGGTGCCTCATTGCGGATACAAGTGGAATAGTGTGTCCAATTTTGCATACAAAACTACAAATTTGTAGATGGCGAGCTCTGGTACTAATCGGGTGATCCGCCGCCTGCGACCAATACGACGCTCATTGACCTTCAGTGTTCCAAAGAACTGTTTCGTGTCGAAGAGAGCAGTCCTTTTGTTCGCAAAAGCATAGTCCCATTTCCTAATGGGTCGCGAAAACGATCAACAATCATCGAGAGAGCGCCAAACGATCGTCAACGCGCTCCAGAATGCGACATCTATGGGCAGTTTCAGGCATCGTAAAAACTTGATACACTTCCCAACCCCCGGTTCGCCTTAAGCGGCCGTCCTCGAGCGATCTTGACACTCGCTTAACAAAACCAAAAAAAAAACGCTGGTGGGCGTTTCCCATCTTGCGTTGCGAGATCAGCATTAGAGGACCGATCGTGGAGGCAGTAAATATGCGAAGAAGCGAACGCAAGACGCGTTGCGTTGTGATACGTTTGTGTCTTTTGGTTCTAAATTCGATTTGTCATTCGAATTCATCTGTTCGTGCGCCGACCCCCTTCTGGAAACTGTCAAACGGAGGAACGAACACCTTACGCTTTAAAAGCCAGCTGGTGGGTGTTTTTTTTTAAATGTTGTGGTCAGGGGTTTCGAGCAAGTAGCGAACACAGATCACCTCCCGTCTCATGACGGGGATCTGTGCTTTGTTTGGGAAATGTTTGTTTTATGCGCTGCTGTGGTGAAGATCGCGGTATACCACACCCCGTTGTTGCGTAGGGGTGGGATGTGCGCCGAGATCACGTTTTCTGCCTGATGCGCAAGAAAAGCGGAAGCAAATCGCGTGTCATGAGCGTGACGAATGAATCATACGGCAGAGAATGAAAAGAACTGCTCCCCATTCCATTGGCAGATGCTACTTTACGGATAGTCGAACCAGTTATAGGGAGAGGTTAACCAGGGGGGAAGGTTTGCCCTTCCCACGTCGAAAAGATTCGCGATACGGGAGATGTAAACTGCTCGTCTGAAGGAAACTGATACGACGCACGCATCGTCTACGTCAGTTCCATCCATCACACACATGTGCGGGCGGGTTGTCTCTCAGGCAAGCGCAATAACCCTTTGAGGTCTTAGAATGCTGCAATGGCAGAACGGGTGGAGAAATCTAAGCCACAGACAGTCAGACAGAAGAAAAGGCAGATTGATGCGTTTGCTGCGGTAGTGAACTCTGTGCCTGCGTCTATGCTGAACCTTCTCCTCTCGCACAAGTGGTGGGACGTGAGTGCATATTATTTGCATTCACAAATGCATCAGATGCACTTTTGTTTGCCTCTTGGGTGTTGGCAAACCTTGACAGGCTTTGACTTTAATGCACGCTTATTTCCTCAACCTAATCAAGCGCTGTTTGTTGTTTGTTTGAGCGTCTTTACTACTGCTTACCAAGACCACCGAGTGGGCTAGAATCAAACAGTTTGTTTCCTCGTTGGAATGGGTGGAACAATCATCCCCGAAGAGACACACACCGCAAATCGATTCTTGTGACAGTTGTTATTTGCCAAACAGACGCGGGGGGTTTTCAACCATCGATTTCGATTTGATTGGTTTTATTTATAGCTTGGCATTTTTGTCTTCATTTTGTTTGTGACGAAGAGAACCGATAAAACAAACCTGACACATCTAACGTTTAATAGGTTGGAGCAATTATACGCCCCGACCCGTCATCATATTCGCTCGATTTGTGATGCATTTTAAAAGGAGGGTAAACATCCAAACCGGGCCGGAAATTGATCGTTATTTTGACAACGCTAATTATGGATGCGAAGATCGGTGAGACCACCACCACTGCTAGCTAACTTTGTGCTGGAAAATTTGTGAAGGAACTGACTTTTGTCGATTGTTTTCCTGGTCTGAATGTCACATCAAATGCCTAACTCACTTCACGATCTTTTTTTGACTAATTTTCGTTTGAAATATGTGTGAAAAAGAAGGTTCAATGGTGTGGGCAGAGGTATCACTGTGGTATCGTTTTACAGCCCTTTTTAGTAACCCTTTGCCATATTGAAATGGCTTTCAGCTGTGTTCTATGTGTGTGGGCATATAGATCACCTTTGCTGAAAGAATTATGCTTTAAACGTGCTTTAAGGTCATCGGTACGTAAAATAAACAAAACACAAAGATTCTGTTTTGCGCACAACACACTCCCTTTTGGACTTATCCCATCCGCGGAGACTTGAAAAAGGTAATTCCCTTTTCCGAGCATTGTTGGTGCTGGATAGAGGTCTTGTGAGATCGCACGTGGGGAGAATGGACCGCTGTCAATGCCAGACAATGGTGATTTTCCATCTCTGGACGACCCAAGACCCTAGAGAGCTTGATAAATTGCTTTCCAAAGAGCCGTGATCGCTACCGCTGATTGTTATTTCATCGAAGACTTTAAAAAGATCGACAATACGCTACCAGTGACACTGGTTGATTCTAGTAACCTTTTCTGTTTGTTGTCTTGTGCGCTTT
The DNA here is from genome assembly GCF_017562075.2 of Anopheles merus. Classification (NCBI taxonomy): domain Eukaryota; kingdom Metazoa; phylum Arthropoda; class Insecta; order Diptera; family Culicidae; genus Anopheles; species Anopheles merus. The sequence goes on from NC_054083.1 coordinate 20,278,624, forward strand.
TTTCTTTACGAAAGAAATCGCTTTGATTCTCTTCACACCTCATTTTATGCTAAACGTGTCAGTATGTTGCCGCTTTGTCGAATCCTTCATTAAATGCCCACTTGGTGGTTGGAATAAAAAGACGGCGATGCCTCCAGGGGTGTGATGTCTAGCTCAGGGGAGGTTTTTATTATCTCTTGCCTACGTGAGACCACCATCGCGCTTTAATCCGTAGCACACAAACACGTAAGTGGTTAACTTTGAGCCCAGCACTGATGTTGTGGGTTTGTGGGACACTTTTTTGTGTTTCGTCGTTGCTGTGTGTTACTTAATATTAACTTCCTTCTTCCCACACTGACGTCGCAGACTGTGTCGCACGTAGCTGTTGACGACGGCATCGTTCTGTCTGGTGCGGCTTATCTGTGGCTATTCCCTCTTTCTTGGCTGAATCAGGCTGACTGATAAGCAGCGGAAACCTCCTGCGGACATGCAAATGTATGTCATTGCTTGCGATTTGGAGTTTCAAGCCCAGCAGATACGTTTATCGATTCCCAAGGGGAAACACTTTTTCACACACGCTTCTATTCATACTTTGTTTTTGCTGCGCCTCTGTGTGTCATAAATTCCAGCAGTAGCAGGACCTACCGTAAGGGAAAACAAAGTGTTTCCCTGTCGCCACCGCGTGAGGGAAATTGTTTCTGCATTACGCGGGCGCGAGCGCTTGACACGCGAGGCCACTTTGTGCTTGCAGCGGCGATAGAATGTTTGCATGTCGGAATCAATTTCGGCAAGTGATTTCCTATTTTATGGCAGTTTTTTCTCTGGAGTTGTTTTGTTGAAACGATGCATATGGGGAGTATCGTTTTCTTCTTCTTTCTATTCAACGACTGAAACGAAGCAAAGCTCTTTATTTCATATTCTCCCCACGAACAAATATTATGATGGATGGGATTCGCAGTCCCCACAAAAACGAGCGCAAAACGACACAAGCACTGATCCATTCCAAAAAGGCAACCACTACTACTGAAAGGAAATAAATTTGTAAAAATTGTGTCTCAATGCCACAGCAACGGTCTGAAGAAAGACTGATTAAATCCCATCGTCCCTCCCCGCACACGCTAGAACACAGTTTGGAGTGAAGAAAGAAAGGGTAGAACCTTGCCCTCCCTCTCTACAACAAACCTACCGACCCACCGGAGAGTTGTGAATACCTCAACCAGACACTGACACTAAGATGACGACAACCGTGCGCCGTCTACGAGACTTTGACTTTGGCACACTCTCCGTCCGAGAGAAGACAAAAGCCGCAAAAGCCGCATGGAAGGAAGGCTGGCTCGCCCTGACTCACCCACCACCGTCTCATTGGAGTCGCCTCCCACAGTTGTTGTCACCCCGTCCGGCGTTCCCTTTTCCGATCTCGCGAGGCCCGATCGAGGGGTGGACTACTCACGCAATAAGTACTACTACCGCCGGTTCGTGGCTTGCACTCAGTTATGAATGAACGGTTGACCAGTGCACATCGGAGCACTCGAGAGCGAGTCGATCGGAACCCACGATTTTTGTAGTTGTTGTTACGTGTGCGTATGTGCGTGAGGTGTCTTTGTGTGTGTGGTGTGATAACAACAAAAAGTGTGGTATTTTGGAAACAAAAGCAAATACGCACCAAAACGACTAAATTGAGCTGTTTAGTGCTTTTATTTTCGTCAAAAGTTTAAAAAAGTGTGTTTGTGTTGGCAACCAAAGTGTCCTAAAGCAATTGCAAACCAAAAAATAAAATGGCCATGGATATCCTGTCGTCCGACTTTGACTCCCGGCTGCGGCTGAAGACGAAAACGATCGGCGGCGAGCGGATCAAGCGGGCGAAGGACAACAACGAGGACATTGCGATCCTGAGCATGTTTCTCCCGGGTGCGACGGCCGCCAAGGAGCAGGAAAAGTTTCGCTGTCACCTCGGCATGGACTGCCGGGTCGGCGACTGTCGCGATACGACCCCAGGTACATCTCTTCTCTCCCTTCCTTCGTGGGGCGTCGTCGTTGTTGTTAAAACGAAACTAACATGTTAAGTGTGTGCGCGCGCGCGATGCTTGAGTTGGCGATTATCACACCCGCGGTTGCGGGCAGCCGTGGCTGTGTACGTTCCGCTTCCGTTCCCATCCACTTCCATGTACGGTCAAAAAAGGTAAACAGGCTCATCTCGGCTCGGCTTGGGGACGATAAAAGTGAGCTGTTCAGCCGGTATGTGTGTGTGCCCATTTAGGTACAATTAGCGGGGCGAGTGCGATAATTGCCGCCAAAGCGATTGTGCCAAAGCCTGCACCACACTCCACGCCTTGTCACTCGATGACGACGACGACGCAGTCGGTCTTGTGCGAGGTGCGAAAAAGCTGCTTAACGTGCATATATTGCAATGCAGAGGGGCATACACGCCAAAGCAAACGCTTAGAGAGAACGCTAGAGAACTAGTGTGTGTTGTGTATGGTTGGAACTATCCAAGGGCTTGCCGTTTGATCGATAGACAGGGTTAATGTCGCCATTAAAGCGTGCAATCGAGACACACAGCGTTGTGGGGACAAGGGAGACGAGGGCTCCCTTTGAGACGAGAGAGAGGAAGAGCAGTCCGAATGTAGAAGAGAGGTCCTTTTTGTGGACAAGAGTGGATTCCTCCGCGACGTTGTTTCCTCTTCAAAGTGAAGTGTGGTTTCTTTATTGCCCCAAGTTGACACAACACTGCAGTGTATGGTGGTGTGTGATTGAACTTTTCTCGAACTTGGTTTATTGCCTGCAGGAAGAAAAAGCAAAGATCGATTACATTTAACTTTAATGTACACGTTACTGTGATATAAAAAAGAGCAAATACGGTGTAGATTTAAAGGTAAAATGTATCATTTATTAGACCTTATTCGATGCTTTATGTGTGTTAAAACTGTTTAATTTGCTAATTAAGGCAGTAATCATGCTGTTTATTTTTTTAAATCTTTTTGTTGATCTAGCTGTGGCTGGAAGCATAATTTGATCTATAAAAGCTTAAAGTCGTTAGTCGTTAGTCGAACTAGTGATCTACGGTATGAAATATCGATCGTTTAGGATTGTACCAAGAAGTATCTCGTGGTGATACAAGTAATAGATTTATATAAGCTCCTTTGTCTTGAACCCTAATAATCTTATTGATTTGCATTTTAATCTTATTTTTTTATGATTAAGCAGCGATGGCAAACCGTATTGCTTTTTTAATTTTTATGTTAGTGTCATTGCTATATAATTTTATTTATTTATTTAAAGATAAATAAATAACTCAAAAAATCTCCCTGCAAACGACCAATACGTTGCTGAAATTCCTATAGATTTCTATTCAAAGAAAGCCCTTCAGACTTTTCTGATTCACCTTTTTCTTTTAAAATCGGGGTTTGGACCACTTTTCGTGATCTCATCACTCCACCGATCGTCAGACGCACGTCGGCTGCGCTACATTGCGATCTCGAGTGCACTTCTTCTGCACTTCATCACAGGGTCAAGTACCACGCTCTTGGCGCTTACCTCACTGCCACTTGCCTGGTCTACCACAGGCCTGGTAAGAAAAATAAATCATACATTTTTTTTACAAATCTCCTCTTCCTTTACCATGCTTCTTGAGGGGGCAGACATTTCGCTAAATTTATGCAAAATTCCAAACGGCACGCCACTACTCTTGGTGTGACGGTCTGCGTGCGTGTTTGCAGCCCGGGGGTTGTTCTGTTTGCTTTCCAGCTCGGTACAAAATGAAACACGCCTTACCCCTTCCCGCATCGCGTAATCGTCATCCCTCGAAAGCGACGAAGCGGAGAATTCGATTTTGGGGGGTGATGGATTTTTTATTTTTATTTTTTGTTTCACCTGTTGGGATTTATTATTTTTCTGTGAAGCATTTCGATTTATCCAATAGTTTCCTGTGTAGGTGCAGAGAGCGCGGAGCGATTCCGCGCGATAAACGTGTATGGCGATCGCAAAAATTGTTACCTAGTCAGAAGTCAGTTCGGCGGGGCCACCGTACGCGTGTGGGAGCCATTCCGGGGTCATCGTGCGTCGGGGCTTCGTATTGTGGCAGTAGGTTTGAGATGGAGATTTATAGCCAGCAGTGGTGCAGGCAATAAAACGTTCGACCGAAGATCGAAATGCAAATAGAGCGGAGAGTGGAGGCTTTCTGTAGCTTTTTTGTGTGCTGGCAGTTTTTTGCTGGCAAATTGACATTGCGGTTGCGGGAGATTCCGAATGTCAATCAGGAGTATCACCGGCTGAAGGACAAGCAGTAGATGGGGTGGAGTAAATAAAATTCGATATTTATACTGTCATCGGGGAAGTTTGAAGCTGGTTCCATTTCAATCGACTTAATTTAAAATTGATGATCTTGCATGGATTGGAGTGTATAAATTGTAATTAATATTCCAAAAGGAATAATTAAGTCAAGTGCTACTATCTATAACGAAACCAGTTACATTGTAAATGTGATAAAATATAGTTTCATCGCCTTCCAAAAGTCTCTTGCCAGCATATTCCGAACACGTCATGAGATGAGGAACTAATAAAATCAGTGAACATATGTGTGTTCATGCAGATCAGCTTCTGAAGTAGCGTTGGTGTTGATCTCATGTTTCTTAAAATCATTTAGATGGAGATTTGACTTTCCCGTTCCACTACACATTTGAGCCGAGACATATTTTGGCCGTTAATGCGTGTGTGTCCGGAGCACATCGATTGTGTTAATGAGCTAATTTAATGGCACGCGTGATGAAATGAAACCCAATATTTATTAACCTCCGTTCGGTTGAAAATTTATTACAATTTTGAGATCTCATTTCGATTGTATCGATGTGTATCGATTAGCCAGCTAACGCGATCGAAACAGCGATCGAAACACATAATCGTTCGATTGTAAGCTGGAATAGCTCTCATTAGAATGGAATGTGCTACACAACGCCAGGGCATCTCCCACATCTCTCAGTGACGGCCGGATGCTAATGGATGCACATTTATCACAAACCCGACTCGAATAGGGAGTCGGATGCTAATTCCGGTGTGTGCGCCCACACACGCCCAACAACCAACAGGAAAGCGAACACAAGGAAGGAATGGGCGTGTAGCTGCTATATCAATTAGTTTTTTTCAAAACCTTCCTCCACCTTCGGGGGTTTTTTTTAATAACAAATCATTTACCACAAAACGATCGTCGAGAGAGAGATTTGTTTATCGCTTGCGCCATTCTCTGCTAAGGTGTCGTTTAAATATTTACACACAAAAGGCAACATAATGCTTTGCCCGAGTGGATCTGCGAAAGAAGACTAATGGTGATCGGTATTGTGTGTGTTTCTGTTCTCCAGACGCTTGCGATCCTCCCAGTCTCTATCTCTCTATTTCACCAATTCAATATATTGAGCATTGTTTGGCCTCGTTTGGCCTTTAAATATTCCTCCTACGCACGGTTTTAGGACCTCTCACAGACAAGTCCCCCAACACACGTCGACCTCCTTGTGCGCTCGGCCGGCAACAACATTATAATTTATTACCATCCTTTTGCGCACCTAGACGGTTCGCAGCTGGCACTTCCTGCTGTTGAGCTAAAAAAGAATAATGTACGGATACGAAAAATTAACGACTTACGTTTAACAACTTGATTCAACTTGGCTCACATACGCGCACACTTGCGCCTGCGAGCGAAACATCTTGTTAAACATCCTCACGGTAGAGATAAAAACGCCGCCAGCATCACCCCGCTAGGTCGGTGTTTTTGGAGGGTACGCGTTGATTGATGGGAGCACGCGTATAAATCAACGCTTAAACAGGCGACAAACTCGCCTACACCATGTTGTGGGGAGGGTGGCGATGTGACGGAAACAAGCGGGTCCCTCTGGGCGGCTCGTTCGATTGAATATGCAATAAGTGCCTAATTAATCTTCAAGCGGAGCGGAGATCAATAATAAGCCGAACGGGGGGAGCAGGAAAACAAATCAGCAGCAACAACCTTGCGAATGCGTTGCTGGAGCTTTGGCGAACTTTGCACAAGGGTACAGAGGAGCACAGAGAAGACTTATGACTTACAAAATAGCTTTTACAGTAAAAAATAGAATTTAAAGTGTCGTTTTAGGAATCAAACGCTGCTAAATTAACAAAACAATTCGAGTATGTTTAATAAAAGGGGAATATAACAGTAGAGTGATCACTTCATCAGCAAAGGCAACTGATGAGGCCGTCAATCTGACTGGAGAGGGCAGGTTATTTATTGACACACAATTATGACGACGGAACCAATTCTCCCTAGGGAAAGGATCGATTTATTTTGCGCCAGCTTCCCGCGCCATTCATTCATTTAACATCGATTGGCCTTCGTTACCCCGATCCGTGGAGCGTGTGTAACAACGAACACATATTACCGGTTTTCCCCGGAGTAGAGTTAGTAAGCACCAGCTTTCGCCCCCACACACACACATACATTGCTCCGCCACTGGATTTTACTTTCGACCGTAAAAGGCACGGTGGTTGTCGCTTTCCCGCTGCGCCGCGCGATCGCACCGCCGCGACACAAATGGACATGAGCAGCGCCCCCGTACGCGTACAATTGCCGGGCTGTGGGGAGGCAAGGGAACCATGGAAAAGGCGGGATAACAACCCTCGCTCAGGCAACAGCGGCCCTAAACCGCCCACGATCAGCCACTTGCCTGCCAAGAGGCAAAACTCGTATGCGTGTGTGTCAGTTCAATCGAAAGCCAAAAACGATCGCGAAGAACCGCTCTGAACAAACAACGAATCGATCATACTGTTTGCAGCCTTGTCTGTGCAACCATCCCCCCAGCACACGGCGCAAATTTATTTCGGAGAAGATCCTCCCGCCTGCATACATACATGCGATCGTGATGGGCAAAACGGAAGCGCGCACCAGCGGCGCTAACCCGGCATCTTTACGCTCCTTTAAAGGAATGGAACGTGTGTGTAGGTGGAGGATGGTGAGGGGAAACGCGAAGATGAATCATAATAAAGCGTCACCCGCTGGGCCAGGGCCAGCTGTATTGCCAGGGGAAGTTCCCTTTTTTGGGGGCAGCATTTTATTTTAGCTTCCCATTCTGTGGAGGAATTCCGAGCGACCTTTTGACACTGTTTACGCTCCAATGTGGGGTGGTGTAATTCGCAGCAACGTTACCTACCCCACTGGTAGAGTGTTTGTTTACGTCCCACAAAACTACACACACAGCTATAAACAGCGTCCCATCCCTCTATAAGAGATTCATGGAGGCGCCCAGAACGATAAGCCGTGTGGACTGCGCAACACTATTGACACTACTCAGAACAGCGCGCATCGAACAGGATGGTCCCCAGGGATGGCGCGTGATAACGGCTTGGCTTAATGCGATGGACCCGTGTACAACACGTGCCGCCGCTGTTGCCTTGTTGAAACCATTGAACTTCAGCGATCAAAGCGCGCCACATGTGCGGGTGTTTGCTTTGGATTGATTTGGCTGAAGTATTTATTTGCGCATGGTGGTGTCGGATGAAGCACCACGAACTTTGTTTGACGCATGTGGCAGAGGTGTGGCGAACGAGGATCAACACACGTAAAAGCGGAGGGAGTGTTTGGGGATGAGTGGCGATACTAAGCAAAGAAGGGAGAGCACCTCGACAAGATGATTAAAATGTGTTATTTATTTTCTGACTGAATATTATTAATCATGGATTTATTTACTGTGGATTGGTGGGTGAGTCTTCTGGAACGTTATTGGAAACGGATTCTTAAGCTAACTACAACTGTAGAGCTATTCAATGTTTTTTTATTGTAAATTGAGTTACCTCCAAAAAGCTGAAATGGTCCGACCAGGATATGGTTTTTGAATCATTTTTGGTAAATTCATAAAAAATAGAAAAAGGATATAGACGACAGCCTCTTCTCAATATCAGTTATTTGCTTACGTTTGCATTGTACATGATGCTAAACTACCAGCGATAATGAAATTTCTCAACTGTTCCTTATTTCGTGCGTATACACATTAAGAATCCTGCCAAAATGGTATGATGTCATCTTCGTCGGACTTACGGTGGCAATCACCATGATGTGACCAGTTGTGACTATGTTTTGTGACACCAAAATATTGGAGCAGTATATAAGACTACAAAGTAGCGATTACTACCATCGAATGCTTTAAGGTGCTGATAAGCTTCCGCTCAGATCGGACAGAACTTAACAGATGCTTCCGGAAAACAAATGTACCTCCGAAATTATCTACGAAAGCCCTAATCAGCCACAAAGAGAGATGTCGAAGGATGTTGCAGCGCTTTGGCTGTGCAGTGAGCTCTGCTTGGCTCTATGCGCTGTAAACTTAATGCTATTAACGAACTCCACGAGATCTGGCACACATTATCTGGAGTCGTTTAGAATCGTCCGAAGTCATCCGTCAGTTTTTTCGGAATCTTACGGAGTCTTTCGGAGTCTTTCGGAGTCTTTCGGAGTCTTTCGGAGTCTTTCGGAGTCTTTCGGAGTCTTTCGGAGTAGTCTTGAGTCGTCTTGAGTCGTCTTGAGTCGGCTGGAGTCGTCTGCAGTCGTCTGCAGTCGTCTGCAGTCGTCTGGAGTCGTCTGAAGTCGTCTGAAGTCGTCTGGAGTCATCTGGAGTCATCCGGAGTCGTTCGGAGTCATTCGGAGTCGTTCAGAGTCTTTCAGAGTCTTTCAGAGTAGTGCAGAGCCGTTCCGAGACGATCGTAGTCGTTTGGAATCGTTGGAGTCGAAGTCATTAGTCCGGATGACTCCGGATTACTTCGGATGACTCCGGATGACTCTGGATGACTCCGGATAACTCCGGACGACTCCGGACGACTCCAGACGACTCCTGACAACTCCTGACGACTCGTGACGACTCAAGACGACTCAAGACGACTCAAGACGACTCAAGACGACTCAAGACGACTCAAGATGACTCAAGACGACTCAAGATAACTCAAAACGACTCAAGATGACTCAAAACGACTCAAGACGACTCCGAAAGATTCCGAAAGATTCCAAAAAACGCCAAAAGTTTTCGAAAGATTCCGACAAACTTAAAAAACACCGTAGGACCCGGACGACTCGGGAGGACTCAGGACGACTCGAAAGGACTCCGGACGACTCGGAAGGACCCCGAGTGACTCCGGACGACTCCGGACGACTCCGGACGATTCCAGACGACTCCGGACGATTCCAGACGACTCCGGATGACTCAGTCTCCGGGTGGAACTATTTTTTAACTATCGGATTTTGGATTGGTTCGGCAGTTGGAGTTGGACTATCAATAGCCGGAACCGTATCAGAGTAGTGGATGCGGTCCAAAGAGCACATGGCTTAAGTGAACACTACAATGCATAAAAAGTTACTGAAACTGGTCTCAGTTTTCAACGGACAATGAATACGTTTGAAGAATATTCTCAGCAATAAAAAAATTTTAAAGCAAAATCGCCAAAATACATTCAACGCAGGTAGTTTTTGAAATATAATACACTTTTTTGTAACATAAGAAATTGTGTTTTTATACCGTGCTGATCCTAAAGAGATGAAGCAAGCAATTCATAATAACGAGATCGTTAGAAAAGTCTGATTTAACCGTTTAATAATTTTTTTTATTTGTTTATAAATCATACTTTCTTTACAAATCATTGTGTTGTTGTAATTGTTCAAATATTAACCCATTTTTACCTTCTTTTTTGCTCCTATCTATTTCCCCAGGCACGAAGAAGATGGAGTACAAAACGAGACAGTGGCACGAGAAGTGCTTCTGCTGCTGCGTGTGCAAGACCGCCATCGGCACCAAGTCGTTCATCCCGCGCGAGCAGGAGATCTACTGTGCCGGCTGCTACGAGGAAAAGTACGCCACCCGGTGCATTAAGTGCAAGAAGGTAAGTTAGCCAGCTACTAGGCTAGAAGGCGACATGCGATGAGTGCGCTACTAAACTTTAATGCTGGATTGTTTCCCCCTTTTCCCATTCGCATCAGATCATCACAAGCGGCGGTGTAACGTACAAGAACGAACCGTGGCATCGCGAGTGCTTCACGTGCACGCACTGCCAGGTGTCGCTGGCCGGCCAGCGTTTTACGAGCCGCGACGAGAAACCGTACTGTGCGGAATGTTTCGGCGAGCTGTTCGCGAAGAGATGCACCTCCTGTACCAAGCCCATCACCGGTGCGTAACGATTGTTTTGCGCCCGCTCTTTTGTTTTGTCGGCAAACAGCTAACGTTCGTCTCTGTTTCTCTCGCAGGCATTGGCGGTACGCGCTTCATCTCGTTCGAGGATCGCCACTGGCACAACGATTGCTTCATCTGCGCCATGTGCAAAACGTCACTGGTCGGGCGCGGTTTCATCACCGACGAGCAGGACGTCATCTGTCCGGAGTGCGCCAAGCAGAAGCTGATGTAAACAGTCGGACAGTGCGCCGCCATAAAACAAAAAGCAAAATTCAACTCCCAATGTCATGACCATCATCATCATCACACTCTGAAGAAAAGGAGAAGATGGAGAAGGTTCCCAGGAGGATCACGTTACATGCGCACACGAGAAAGGAAAATAATAGTCCACTAGCGCGTGTTACAACGACCGTCGTCATCTCCGTTACTCCATTCTTCAACAACGATCATCATCATCATCGCCATTCATCATCAACTCCTACCCCACACGTCAACGTCATTCACGTCGATCGTTTAAATTATTTATCACAACGGCCCTCCCGTCACCATCCTTTCATGCGCTCTGCGCACGTTTTAGGCGTACCGTTTTGTTCGTTTTTATTTTATTTTGTGTCTCTTGAATTGTATGACGTTCCGTTCCCGTTTTCGTCCCCTGTTTCTAGTTGCGCCGTACGCAGGCGATATAAGTATTGAAATGTTATTTAATAGAGTCACCATGATACACGATTGCGCTTTATATATATAGAGAGAGAGTTCTTTTCGGATTTTTATTCTACCATTCTTTAGCCAGGTCCTTTGTTTTTGCTGCTGCGTTTGAATCACTCTATACTTGTTAAAAGCTCCTTTAGCGCTGCTTGCCGTGCGTAGTAAGATAGACAGCGATGATGAATGTAGTTAGCGAAACTGGAAGAATGATTAAATTATGAAAGAAAGAAAGAGTTCTGTGTCTCTGCGTGTATGTGTGTGTTTGTGTGGAGGAGTGGATTTTCTAATGAGTCGAGCTATGGGATGGAAGGACGCGAACGAAAGACCATACGCACACACACACACACCTGCAAGCACACAGCGCGAGCATTGTTGTTAGTAGCGTAGCGAACGGCCTATATTCACTGAAGATGCCTTTTTAACTATTCAAATAATAATAATCCTTACGTAAGAAAAAAAAAACCCGATGCGTTCGCACACGATAATGCAAGGAAAGAGGAAAGTCCATCAGAAAAGTCCGATCGTGTTTGTATTGCGTGTGTTGGAACACAAATAGTGCTATGTTTTTTTGTGTTTTTATTACATTTCATTTGCGTTCGTTACAGGAGAAGCAGTGTTGTGCAATGCAAGCAAATTAATGTTTTTAGAACATGTTAAGGTAGAAGAAGAAGACGGAGCACGATCACGATCCTTTCGCCCTCTAAAAGAGCATATCGCGTTTAGTCATTGTTATCGCAGCGATCGCAGCGGGGAGATGAAGTTGCAATTCACACAAACGCACCTTCCGCCTTTACCCCCCCCTAACCCCCTTCTTTCCCCCACTTCAACTCAAATGTTACCGCTTGTAAGGGCGTCAAAGGCGTTACTTGTGTGTATTATTTATTGTATTGAGATTGCCCGTTGTGTGTTGGTCCGAAAGTCTGAAGAAAAATATCAACAAACAATTAACAAAAACATAGAACGCACAGAAAGAGAGGGAGAGAGAAGAAAGAAAGACCGCGTGTGTCCTTTCCCGCATTATATAACGAGAGGTAGGATTTGTAAATTTGATAGAAAGGAAGAAATTGTGAAGGATATAGCAAACAAAACAAAAAAACTGGGACACAAATCATCTCACACACGCAGGCAGAACGTCGGGACGGGCGATTGCAATTAAAACTAACTTTATACACACAGACACACTACTACGGGTGATGTTCCCGCCCTTTCTGGAGATCAGATCTTAGCTGTGCGCCCAACTACACCACCACGTGCCCACGTTGCATCCTTTTTTTTAATTATTTATTTTCGTTAACCAACCAATGTGATGGGAAAGAAAGAGAGCGAAAGTGCAGCCATCCTTTTCCCAACGCGGTGCAGGCCAGCTACATCGAAAGAAGATCGAAATCAAAACACTAAAGTTAAAGCTAATAAAAAAAACCTTTGAACAAAATATATATAAACGACTACTGAAACAACAACAACAACAAAAAAAAACGAATAAAACAATTTGCAAAAAAACAGCGTCCGTTTTCTTCTGCTCCTTTTTCCTGCACACGCCTTTAAAAAGAAACTGTTAAATGCATTCTCTTGAAACATTATCTCGTTTCCAACAAACTTTACTCCTCCTAAAGTAACGAACCAACGCAGAAATTGCACGCCGTGGTCCGGTTTGTGTTGTTAACCATTACTAAAATACGCGTTTAATACCTAAGTAAGTGATAAGGCTTTATAACAAACAAAATAATGAGATATGGAAATATTTATATACATATATACAAATGGATGAATGTATACAAGCTTACCAAACGCCCCACACAGCCGTACACACATAAGAATGCTAAAAATATGGAAAAGTTAATTATTGTTCTTTTGAGTTGCATTGTAATCTTCTTTTGAGTTGGTTCATTTCACTATTTATTCATGAAAATGCTTTTAACTCGTAAAATGATAACTATTTTTATTTTGAAAAAAATAAGCAAGAAAAACTTATAGTAACAAAAAGTTCTCCTAATAAATTCTCTTGATCTATTGTTTTTCAACTAAATCAAACCAGTGCAAACAAGGAACAGAAGCTAATCGAGAGTGGTATGTGCGTGTGTGTTTGTGGTGATAATGGTGGAAGATGTAAATGCTGAATAGATAACAAAAAAAAAAAAACACACACACACAACATGCAGAACAAAACACAATCTGTGGCCTTTCTGTATATTAATAGCGAGAATAGTAATAGAGTTACAATAAATACTGTGCTGTACATTGGAAAAATAATCCATGTAATGCTGGCTTAATTAAGAAGAATGTGTACGTGTGTGTGTGTATGTTGTGCATTTTAAAATTGTTTCATTTGTTTTATGTAATAAAAAAAAGATAATATTTGCCAGAACAATTGTTTCTTTGTTTTTTGAAAGAAACTAGCTAATTTGGAAAGGTTACAGAGCTGCGCAAATCAATTTCAAAGATCTTCTTTAATTTTAAGAGTACGCCAAAATTAATTTGCTCGAGACTCAATTGAAATGAGAGACTTATGACGCCCCTTAAGATACCTAGATTTAAAACTAAATCCATACTGGTCCAGAAACCAATACATTATATATTCTGGTTCAAGAACTGCACATGACCTAATGCCGATCCTGAATCTGAAGCTCAATCTGTACTGGTCCTGGAACCAATCATGAATCCATACTGGTCTTGTAAACCATATCTACCCTGTAACCGATCATGAACCCAAACCGAGCCTGCAACTGATCATGAACCCATACTGCTCCTCGAACCTATCATGAACCGAAACTGGTCCTGGAACCAAACATGAAACCATATCTACCCTGTAACTGATCATGAGCCCATACCGAGTCTAGAGCTGATCATGAACCCATTTCGGGCCTGTAACCAATCATGAACCCATACCAAGCCTGGAACTGATCATGAAACCATCGGCCGTATCGGGGTGGTCGTTCGTCGAAGAACGTTCATCGCTCTTGAGTGGACAGGGTTGTACCACTAGATTGGGCAGAACAAAACCTAGACGGTTTTCTAATTTTTGATCATAGAGGGCTATGAAACGAGTGAAAATGAGCGTCGTGACGAACGTTCCCGGGAACGAACGAGCTCTCCGATACGGCCGCATATCTACCCTGTAACCGATCATGAACCCATACCAAGCCTGGAACTCATCATGAACCCATACCGATCCTGGAACTGATCATGAACCCATTCCGGGCCTGTAACTAATCATGAACCCATACCGGTCCTGGAACTGATCCAGGATGAAACCATATCTACCCTGTAACCGATCACGTCAGGCATTACAAGCTACTTTTGTCGCGAAGTTTATCAACGGGGACATAGACTCTCCCTACCTGCTAGAAAAGCTGAATCTGTATGCTCCTGAACGACCTCTCAGGATACGTGAGCTGTTAAGACCTACGTTCTCAAGATCTGCACATTCCTACAATGCGCCTACTAATCAAATGATACATAGCTTCAACAAATACCAAAGATTCTTCGACTTCAATATTAGTATAGCTCAGTTTAAAACCAATTGTCTCTCGTTTCCTTATTGATAGCGCTGTAGCTAAGTTTGTAGATGAATTAAAGATGTATTATATAAGTAAGTGTCCCAGCAAATCTATGCAAGATACTAAATGACAAATAAACAAACAAATAAACAAATGATCCCATACCGAGCCTGGAACTAATCATGAACCAATAATGATCCAGAAACAGCTCTATGCATATTCTCAATCCATATTCTTTCGATGTATTCATTCAGCCGTACCGGCGAACTCGTTCGACGAGTAACATTCGTCGCTCATGAGTGGACAGGGTTGTAGCACTAGGTTGGGCAGTACAAAATCTATACGGTTTTCTAATTTTTGATCTAGCGGGTTATGAAGTGAGTGAAAATGAGCGTCGCGGCGAACGTTCCCAGGAACGAACGAGTTCACCGGTACGGCTGAATGTATTTACTTCTTATTCGTTTACTTACCACTGGAAGAAATCTCCAACAGATTACTTTATGCGGACAGGTAAAATATTCCTTCCAATGTGCAATTTGGTCAGAATGGAGTCCGATCCTGCGGCTACGCAGTGATAGCCGTTGCACTCGATCGCTACACATACTCCTGAATGTAGTTGATCGGGATCTGCTAACTGCATGATTGACCTGGACTTTTTGAACCAAATTATGGCTGAAAAGATAATTGGTTGTTTCTTTTAGGTGATCGTGATCGTAAAAAAGATTACCAGCGTTTGATATAGTGAAAAAAAAAATACACAAAAACACGTCCAAGAGATAAATGGTGAATATTTTATTTGTTAATTTAGGTTTGGTTTCCTTTTTCTTCTGTTTTTTTTGTTTTGCTTGTTACGAGAACCGTACACGGAATAACGTGAAGGGGAAAACGGAAAGGGGGGAAGAAGGGGCCCTTCGATGCCTGGTCGGGCTGGTTCCGTCCCGTCCCGAGGGTTGTGTGAGAGTTTAGAATCTATAATATACGTGCACGCGTACATACTCTAAAACGACCGAATGGCCACACACGCGCACACACACACTCTATCCCTGTGTCCCTGTGGTGGTCTTAAGTGTGGAGGGTGGTAGTGGGGGACACTAGTTTTATGATTACCACCGATCGATCCTTTTTGCTGTTTTTGCGTCTTCAATGCGGGAAAAATATATCTGTACCGGTTTTGTTGTTGTATGAAAGCGGTACACATAAACGAATGATACAAAACTTGCACGATCTTTACACGGGGTTAAGAGCATTAGACCTTAATAGATTATTACAAGCATCATTAGCGGTAGTCAAGAGGGGAGGGAAGGATATGGGTTAACTTTGCCTTATACAAGAATTTTGGGTTTGGGTATAAAAAAAATACATAAATTAACGCAGTTTTCAAAAAAATACAGTTTGTTAAAAAATCCTATTGTTCTTAGCGCTCTTTAGTCTACTAGAGGATTGCGATTTGCACATAACTGCAGCTGCGTAGTAACTGTTCTCACGGCCTACTATTACGCAAAAGTGTCTGTCTGCAAGCACGGCGTAGTACAAAATGTTAGTAGGAAAGTAGAAGGCCTGAATGTATACAATAAATTAAATAAGCTTGCTCATATCAGCAAATATACACACACACACAAAGGTGAGCCACCACACAAACACACACAAAAGAAAAGCAAAGCTGCGGTCTACTAACCCTCCTTCTTTTTTGTCCCTAACCTTACCACGCTTCCTGTGCATTGGAAAGTCTTGAGGGGCGCGCATTAAACGTAAATATTACTTTACAATATTATATTTATAAGATCTGTCGGCTATTATATACCAACTGCTCCTACCCATATATGCGCTTTACTTTACGCTTTACGCCGAAAAGAAGAGGGAGCGGTTACGCGTAGTTTATGTGTCTGTTTTATGTATATATCTATATATGTATATGCTGTGTGGCTGTCAGAGATAGGACAATCAGAGCACACACTAACCGTATCTCTGAAATCCTCTAAAATACCCTCGACAACTCCCGATACCTCAACCTTTTTCTACACGTTCGAAATGAGAACGGTACACGAAACAAAAAGAAAAGAGAAAAAAAAACAAACCCGTTAACGCGTTCCTAATGTGTCCCGGGAACGAATCATCACCTTGCAACAAGGCAGGGGGAGGATGGGGCCAAGGTGACTGATAACGGAGTGGTCAAAACATTGTAGCGTTGCAGGAATAAATGTGGGTGTGCATGTGTGGGAGGAAAAGGAGAGAGATAGAGAGAGAAAGAGAGTGTGTGTGTGTGCGAGAGACACGTAGAAGGCTATTAAAACTGGAACCCATCCATCGGCACCGACTGGTCCGCGTTGAACTGAAACTGATTGTTGTCCGTGCTCGGTGCCACCGCCAGATCCTCGTCGTCGTTGCTAAAGTACTTTTGGATTATACTAAATGCCTTCTCGTAAATATCATTGTTCTGGTGCGATTGTAAGAATTCTAGCTTGTCGAGACCTAGAGCGGGCAAAGTTGGAGGAAAGCAAACGCATCATCAAATGTGGTATCGTACACTAAACGACGGTTAAAAGCTCCGAGCCGTCGAGCAGTTCCACCTACCGTAGCATTCCTCTATCATTACGGCGTACGGGTTCGGTTTGGTTCGCTGCTCGTCGCCCACCTTCAGAATGTTTTCCAGCCCGTTTAGCGCCACGGTAACTATTTTCGGGTCCATCACGGTCAGCAGCTCGCACATGGGCGGTATGCAGCCAGCATCCACCTGTTGGGCAAGTGGGAAAATGTACAATTACGTATGTGTCCATCCATCTGCCCCTCTCTGCTCGAATCATCTGCTCGACACCTACCAAATACTTGATCTGCTGCACCGTGCCACCACTCGTCGCATTGGTGATGGCCCAGGCCGCCTCTTTCCGTGTTTTGAAGTCGGCCTTCTGCAGCAGATCGATGATGCTCGGGAAAATGTTGGCATCGATCGCGGCCTGGATCTGGTTCCGGTTGCCGGCCGCAATGTTCGAGATGGTCCAGCACGCCTCCTTGCGGACCGCCTCCTTGGTCGAGCTGAGCAGCTGCAGGATCGAGGGTAAGGCATTGCAGTTCAGGATCAGCTGCGTCTGGGTGTCGTTGCCGGTGACGATATTGCCCACGGCACGCAGCGCCGCCGACACTACGTTGTTGTGGCTATGGCTGCAAGGTGGAGGTGGGGTTTGGCAACGATAAAAAATGCAAGCAGATTAGTGTGCATGATTGAGATACGATAGCTGCTTTGGCAATAATTGTTATCACTCGATAATACGATTCATTTACGGCTGATTCAACGAAAATAAAAGCTTTATCCTTCTAGGAGACACAATTCCATATCTTACAGTCGTCGCCGATAAAAGTTACCGGCAAGACACGCAATTATACATCTAGGACACTAACTTTTAACTTCGTTTCGGTCAATTTTCGGTTCGAAGGTTTCAATTTTTGCACTATAAGTCAATTGCTACAAATCAAATTTTGTTACTTTTTCATCTTTTTTTTTACATTTCACTGGAGTTTGGCTAAGTTGGCACACATTTGATTGCCTAATTAAATTTTAAATTTAAAATAACGATAAATTACATAATTATTGTAATGCCAACATGTTCTACCTATCATAAATCTGCTCAAATGCGTTGTGAATTTATCACGTATTCTACAAAAGTATCAAATTGTTGACTTACAGACACACAAATGGCAAATATGTATGCACTCGGTCAAAATTGGTGCCTTAAAGCCAAAATTGAGCGGCAACAACAGTAATGAAAACAAAAATCTCTTAACAACACTTACGAAAGAAGCTCGATCAAGCGCCGGCAGCAGCCCGCATCGATAACGGCCTGGATGTTGTCGTTCGAACCGTCGGACAGATAGCTGACCGCCCAGACGGCATCGCCCAGCACCTCCACATCGTTGTGGAACATGAGCTGGGACAGAATGGGAAGGCATTTTTCGACCTTGGAGAAATCGGGCGGCGGGTTCTTACCCCGGCACATGTTCGACAGGGCCCACACCGCGTTACGCGTTAGCGTTAGCCGACGCGAGGTACTCAAAACGCTGGAGGTGAAAAAGGAAACAAAACAAAAAAAAACAAATTCAAAAGTGTCAATTAACCTCGTTAACGGCACGGAGGACCTTTTCGAGGGAGGGTCGAGAATACTAACTGTAGCAGCGGTTCCAGCACATCATGATCCAGCACGCAATCCCGACACTCCGGCGAATCGCCGGCAATATTACCCAGCGCCCAGATCGCCTGTTCCTGCACGTCCTCGTGGGGGCTTTTCATAAGATCGACAAAAATTGGCACGGCACCGGCCGCTATCACCACGCTCGTTTGCTCTGACGTTCCGGAAGCGATGTTCGTTAGTGCCCAGGCAGCTTCAAACTGAACCAAAGCATTCGAAGAAAGAAGTGTGTAAAGAGGCAATGGCAACGGAAACACTCGCCTTCCCCGTCCCTGCGCTTACCTGTAGGGTGGAGTTTTCCGAGTTGCCCAAAAATTGCACCAACCGCGGTACGATGTTGTGCTTGATCACCATATCGATGGGCGGGTTGGGCTCTTTGGACAGCAACCGGCGGAACTTCTGTGTGGCGACCAGCTGCTCCTCGATGTTCTCGCTGTACAGTGCCTGGATGACGGCCGGCTGTATGAGCGACCGGTTGTCGGTCGATGTTGTCTCGTCCTGCAAAATTGCGCATCACAGCGTAGAGACAAAACAGGCCAGTGATAGCAGGACAAGCGACAGATATGATGCGCAACCACCTACCGAAAGAATTGCATCCTGTTCGAGCTCATCGGCCACGTTGACGTTGCGTCGCTTAATCAGCTGTTGTTCGCGCTTTTGCTTTCGCAGCTGAATGCCTTCCTCCTCCCGCCGGCGCCGCATTTCTGTCGAGTCCAGGCCCACATTTTTGTACCGATGCCGATGCGTTGCGTTGGACATTTCCTAGTTGGTAGAAAGAGAGATTGAGAACAAATCTATCACCGTAACGATTACAGTGGACACGGTTTGCGCTTGTTAATTGCTGCTACGAAATCTGAGATTTTCGCCCCGTCCTATCCGCTTCGGCCCCGACCAACGAGCTGCGCCTTATTGATTTGAAAAAGTTCGAACTATCGAGCCAGTACGGTGGCCGAATGACACAACACACCGTCACCGACCATGCAATGCACGGCGAGAAACACACACATACACACACATACATGCAGCTCTGGCTAGCACGGGCTAGCACGGGGTGTCTTGCGACAGCGGACACGGGATGACGGCGGTGCGTGCACACGGGCGGGCAGCAGCAGCTGAGCGATTCTCGAGCTGCTGCAGATGCATTTTTTGCAAAGGCCCATATTTAGTGCGCCAGCACGGAGGACGTGGTGGGATGAAAGGAAGGGGGGCACAGCGAGTGACATTAGTAAATCTTGTCTTTCTTTTTTTTTTTGCTCGCGCCTTCTCGTCCTTTCTCTCAACACTTGCCAACCACCCTGCTGCTGCTGCTGCTGCTGCTACGAGGCCTACGTACAAATCGTCTTGTGCACACGGATCGCTCTAGCTTGGCATTTGTTTCGCTGTTGCTTTACCTACTGCACGATGCTGGACGATTCGGAATCGATGTACGGCAAATAGGCACCGAGAGCGAAACACTACAGGATGTTTTGTGGCTGCAGAAACTTACTTTTGTGGCAAATTTAGCGAAGGAAATCTGGAAATTTTACACCACGACTTTCACGTTCATCAGCAACTGTCAGACGGTCTGCCAAACTCGGGCGATTGACGTTTGTTTGCTGGTGCACACTGGGATGCGATGCGGGTCGTTGGCGAACGATAGGTTGCCATGCCACCGAGGTCCGTTGGCCTCGCGGATACGTTTTGTTGAATGCTAAAATCACCGTTTAAATCGATTTCAATGTGCTTATCAGTCGATTGTTTGTTTCTGTTTTCAAAATTGAGACCGTTTTTTTATGACATATTCAAATTGTAAACAAAAAATAACGTGAAACCCACATTGAAGAGCATGTGCCAAATCATTCTTCTGTAGTTTATTGAGTGAAAATAAGAACTTATTCATGAACTTATTTATGAAATAAACAATAAACTTATTCTTAATGTTAGTTAAATTTTTATTTTATTTTATCATTTTTGCTATACCTACTCCCGAGTAGAAGCTTCCCTAAAGCTCGTGCACCGATCGCTGTCAAACCGGCTGTCAAACGAAGGTGAAAGTTTTGGTCGGCAAATTGCATAGCGCACACGCTCGCTTCTGTTATTGTTGTATTTTTGATGAATTTTTAACAGAAAAACCACCTCAAAAAGCACTCCAACAATCTCCACCGCATCACACAGAATCTGTAGCAATGAGTTTCAAGTATGAGTGTGCCGATTTCTCGCAGTTTCAGGTAAATCAAGCACACCGTGGTTTGCCGACGCACGGAAAGCACACCGCACGGTTGCTTAGATTGTGTAATCTTTCCCGGCCATTCCCGGCACAGGCTTGGTGCATGTTTTTACCGTTCCTCTTTGCGCCACTCGTTTACAGGAGCAACTGAAAAAGATGCGCGATCTGGATGACAAAATCATCTACGCACTGAACACAACCATACCGACGGAATCGTTCAAAGGTCAGGTCGATGCTGAAGCAAAGTGTCGCGACCTGCACGGACAGCTAGAATCGGGCTACAGCCACCGGCAGGAAGCGATCAAGAAGTGTATCGTCGTGTGTGCCGACACGGTCAAGACGCTCAAGGACAAGCGGGAGGAAAACAAGGACGACGTTGCACTGAACAAGCAGTTCAAAACGGAACAGCGAAAGGTTAGTGGGTGTGCATTACGGAACGTTGTGAAAAAAGGAAGTATTCTTATGGCCATTTCATTTTCAGCTACGATTGCTGCAATCCGAGCTGAGTGTGGAGGACATTATTCGGGAACGAACGCAGAAAACGTTCCGCGAACGTTGTAGGCTATTTTTCCGTTTCGATTCGCTATAAAGCAGCGCGTCGGAGAGAGAGAGAGGTTCTAGAAGGCTCTACGGCAATATCACTACGAATGCAGTGGTGGTGCATTGCTGACGCACTCGAGTCCGAAGCGCACCAGCAAAGAAGCAGCAGCATTTATACGTGAGTGGCGCATTTAATGGTAAATGGTTGAGGAAAAAAGGGGCGAGATTTTCTGGCACTTGTGATCACAGCAGGTGTTTTACAAAGATTTTAAGAAGCTTCACAGTTTTGCAATCCGATCGTGAGGAACGTCCGCTTTGGTGAGCGAACAGGTTATCCGCAATCACATCAAACATGTTATATAATGTTGTTTATTGTAGTAAAGCGTAATAGCTGTCGAAACATTTTGGCCTATCTGGTTGGCGTTCACTTATTCGTTGTAAAGCAACGATTCTGGAAAGAAGCATCTGTTCCCATTCCCGTTCCAATCAGCTTCTGTCAGGTCTCATTCTCATTGAGATTCATTCCATACAACTCCTGGTTGATCGCATACAACATTTGTATAGTTGCACACAACTGTCCTATAAAAAGTATGAAATTGTTACGTATTGCATGCAATGTTTACGGAAACGCATGTAAATTTGAAATCGGTGCATGGCGGTATATGGGCCGTATTGCAATTCAGTGCACGTGGAAGGTTTCTCTCTCACTCTTTCTTGCTGGCCTGCTTACGATAGAACACGTCGGTGTGACATGGTCCGGTCAACAACAATTCTGCAGGATGCTCGGTCCCTGGCTGCAGTTTCCCATCTATGTAAACACCCGATCTCCGACAAGTCTCGCTTCACCTGATCCAGCCATCGAGATCGCTGTCGAACACCTTCTTGGTGGGACATGAGTCTGGCATCCTCATAACATGCCCCAGCCATCGTATCCTGCCAGCCTTCGCCACCGTCAATGCACGGTTCGCTGTACAGCTCAGCAAGCTCGGACGAATCAATGTGCGATATATCTAACATTTCGTGCGGGCTTGAAGCCTTCTGGATCTCAGCAGTCTGTGAAGCCCATAACATGCACGATTCCCCTGCACAATGCGTCTCCAGATTTCGTTGCTGATGCCGTTGCTCGAAGTAACGATTGTCCCGAGATAGCAGAACTCCTTTACCACCTCGAGGTTGTCTCCGTCAAATAATACACTGCTTCCCAGATGGTCTGAATCTCCGGCAATCAGGTACTTCGTCTTTGTCGCATTGATTCTCAATCCAACTATTGCTGCTTCGCGTTTGAGTCGGGTGTATGTCTCACACACCTTCGATGTTGTCCTGCCGTTGATGTCGATGTCATCCGCGAAGGAAAGAAATTAGAGAGACCGGTAGAGGATCGTGCTACGGATTTAGGAAGATATGACGTACTAACCGAGCATGCAATCCATAGTTTCTCAGTGATTCGTTTGCAGTCTTTCACTTTTAAGCTTACTTACTTTTCCGGTGCCAAATCCGGTTATGGCCTAGTGCAGTTGTGTGCGTAATTCCTACCAATTCCCAACCTTACTGCACGTTGCGTCTATGTCATGTTGCCACTTCAAATTCAATCCTTGTGGACAACGTGACAATCACAAGAACGTTACAGGCTACATCTTCTAGTGCTATGCGTATGTTATGGACCGGATGCCGTGCGTGCTTGATCCGCTGTACGATAGATAGACCAGTTCATAGAGCTGTTGTTGTAGTAGACCAAGCATTTGTTCTGAGAATGTTCCACTCGAGCCTGACTAAGAGGGTTTCGTCATATTTGCACAGAGTACATTTCTCAGGGGCCTATGCAACTACTGCAAATATGGTGCATGTACAATCTTTCTTTCCACCATAATGAAAGCTCGTTGAGGTGAAATGCTCATCAGAATTTGTAAGTAGCCTATGGTAATCCGTTCGCAATGTTGTCATTTTCTCGTTTTCCTTCCAGTTTATTCATTTCCAATTACAAATATAAAATCTTGTGCGCACATTTGGTATAATCTTATCACATATTCAATCAAATAATGTCTAGCAGATTGTAGATTTTGATTTTTTTTTAATTAAATACCGCTCACTGGTCGGCTCATACGAGGCAAACTGACTAGTATTAGGCCAGACTTGGGTCAATTTTCATCTGGGCTATCCCCATACACGCTATAAAGGATATCTTGCTATTGTGCCAATTTTATTTATATTACATTGAATAGACTTATTGCATCACGTGACTCGATCGTCAACTCTGCTGCTGCTACAGTCGATATACATTAGGCTTTTGTTCTGCTGGCTCAAATTTAGAACCCAACACAAATGGAACATTTGACCATATCCGTAACTGATTTGAATAAACGGGTTTAATCCTTGTCCCTTGTCTTTCTAAGAGCTTAAAAAAGCCTAGTTTCGGTTCGTTTTAGAGGTTTTATGTACAAAACACACATCAGAAACACAAGTTTACACAATTGTATATAATTTGTTTTTACATGCACTGTTTTTATTTATTTTATTTTATTTTTTTCAAAACAGCATAACAAGCCAATTGCTTATGGTTCTTGTTCTGTATTTTTTTTTTCTTTGGCTCAACAACCGATGCCGGTCAAGGCCTGCCAACACACTTGTGGGGTTGGCTTTCAGTGACTTATTGATTTCCCCCCATAGCAGGATAGTCAGTCCTACGTATGGCGGCACGGTCTATTAGGGGCTTGAACCCATGACGGGCATGTTGTTAAGTCGTACGAGTTGACGACTGTACCATGAGACCGGCTTGTTCTGTATTAGTTTTATTTATTCGATGTATGATTTTAAATATTTATTCCACTCACATCTCTCACAGTATCGTTTGATTACGGGTTTTGCTATTTCACTGTACACCCCCAGCACACCTTGCATTGCTCAAATACACACACACACACAAACACACTGAAACGCCGTCCCGCGTAAAGCGATCTTGCTCGGTAGCAATCGTTAACGTGAGTCCATCGATGAGTATCAGTCAATTATTAACTTCGGTATGCTAGCTTTATGACGTTTAAAATACACTCATACAGCTAGATAACCAAAGAGAACATTGACGAAGAGAACATAGAAGAGGGGGAGCATTGATAGGATAGGGACGACGACTTCCCATCATCTTCCCGTTGGCGTGATTTTTTGCTCCAACGATGTTGGGACAGTACGGGCAGCAGACGCACAACGATGATCACACTGACAACTTACCCATAGCCATTCCATGCCGTTCGAACGTGTGTGCGTGTATGCCCGCAGGCCACCCCTGAAGGGTGCCAATTTGTATCAATATTGACATTTCAATTTATCGACAAGCTGCAACGAACTTTACCTTTCCAGCTGGTAGCGATTTATGCGATGGGTTCGTTATTCGTCATTGCCGCTTTTCTAAAACTATTCCAAATCTCATCGCATCCTTTGCGAGATCTGTACGATGGTGATGATGCCGCTGGATGAACACTGAGATCATGCTAGCACAAATTAGTCGACAAGTGTTAATGGTGGTACCGGTTTTTCGCATCCGCCTCTCCGAGAGTGCTTCTGGCGAACGCGCAAAAACGCGTGCTGCGGACACGTTGCCAAAACCGTTTCCATCTCAAACCGTGCGACGCCAACGACGACAACGACAACGACGGCTACACTTACAACAGTACAACTGACCGTGTGTTGTTACGTTGCTTACAGGAGACTCGATAGATATTGAACGGTCGGTCGGTCGGTCGGTCTCTCTCTCCGCCGCTTGTTGTTATCGCCTCGACAGCACACACCGATCCGCGCCGTACGTTGTTGTCTAATCAATATTCTCCCTTTGCCGCCGCCACCGCCATCCGCCGTCGCTCCTGTTTACTGATACGATCGTTTGATTACGCTCGCGCCGCACGACATTGCCGTACATACATACCGTACCTCATCGACTACAAAAACAAACTTGTCAAGCTGATAAAAACCAAGCCCTCCACGTGCTCAATACCGGCCGCTGTCACCGTGTGGCATGCTGCCGTGCGCATCACCTGGTGGGCCCTCCTACTACGGCATGGTATTGCTTCCTTCGGTGTGTGTGTGTGTGTGTGTGTGTGTGTGTGTGTGTGTGTGTGTGTGTGTGTGTGTGTGTGTGTTTGTGTCTTCGATAAAGCATAAAAATATGCTGCATTATCGACGGGCGCGGCCATCTAACCGGAACAAGAACCGGAACTGCACTGGAAGCAATTGAAGGTTTAACGTGAAAGCCACACAAACACACATATCGATCCCAAATTCGAATCGAGTAAAATCGTTGTGATCTAAAATAGGCAAAAAGGAAAGATTAAACACCACTTAAAATCGTTATCTAAACGATTCTATTCTAATTTCATGTTTCCATGTGATTGTCACTTAATGCAATGCAGCAGCAGGGTAGATGCGACCGAAGGATGGCGAATATCTAATGGATCAGAAAGATCACCCAAAGGGGGAGTTGGTGAGCAACACAACGAACGAGAAAAAAAAAAAAACAAACTCGTTCTTCCTTTTGCGGAGACACACGAATAAATTACACCAACAGAACGCGCGAAACATCCGGGATGATGTGGGAACGGAATGACATACAAGCAACCCTTGAGTGCCCCACTCCTTGCGTGTGTGTGGGTGTGTGTTCGCTTGTGAGGAGGTAAATCACGAAGATGTAATGAGCTTTGCGGTTACTTCGTAAATTTTACTTCGAACTGCGACACAGACACACATGGTTGCGTTTTGTTTACGCATACGCAGCGAATCGCTCAGAGAGCGAAAAAAAACGGACACCGGAACCACACACCTGTAAAGAAAAATTGAGTTGGTTTAGTTAATAGTTTTGCTTTGCCACTGAATTCTATAGAGTATTTTTCTATTTGCACGTAAAAAAGCCACACACACACGCTGTGTTACTGAAAGCGATCGCGCGCAGCTGGATCGTTTTCCTATCCGATTCCTTCCGTTTCTTTGTTCCCCGGGAGCCACTGGCCAACACACTTCCCACACTATGCCGATGAGATGATCGCGTCTTACTTCCGCGTTTGTGCACATGAACCAGTAAGCATCTCACACATCGATCGCTGCACACAACAAAAAAATCAATCGAAACGGCATGAAGTGTTTCTAATGCGTTCATCTCTTCGCAGGGGTCAAATCTGGACGCGGTTTTTTTTTTTTTGTTAATTTTCAATTCTGCTTGCCACTACTATTCCGCACTCCAAGCACGCCTTTCAAAACCGATACGCGCACTCACACGTGGAGCTAGAGCGGTGGCGTGAGAACCCTCCATCTACCAAACACACACATAAACCCCACTGGCGGCGACGATGATGGTTCGCATTTGATGGCATCAACAACGGTTCCTCTTTTGCTGCCGAAAATTAAAAGGTTAGCCCTGCAGGGGAGGGCTTCTAAATAGCTCACGGAATTCCATTCCGCCATGTGTAGTATATACTTTCACAAAACGAAATGTAATTACTAACCACCACCACCACCGCCACACACCTGATCACCGGCCGATGTGTAATTCCGTGTCGGTGTGTCTTGTGGGAAAGATGTCGCGAGAACATGGGATGGGAAGCGAATGGTTGACTGCTTTTTAATTGACTAGTTTCTCAACTAGCCCTCTCTCCACCCCGATCATGCAAGAACAGGGTTTGTTGATGGATGTGGCATGTGGTTGGATAAAAATGCTGAGCCATTTGTCACCTTTTTCTCGAGGAACCGGATTTTTTTTTTGCGTATGGCGCCTCACCGTACACCGTCACTTGCCATGATCGGCGTTACAAAGTGGCAAAAGTTCAACTGCACGCACGCGACGCAGCACAAACTTGTCCTTGCCTTGCAGGGCCGGATTTAATCAAACGCAAATATGGTTACGCCGAGACACTGGCATCCGTGTCACACGCAGGAACTGCCGGACGACGGCGCACGTTTTATGAGTCAGCGGGTTACGCGGGCCGGTTCCAGCGTGGTATGGAGCTACAAAAATGGCCACGACACGATCATAAGGATGATGATGATGATGTTCCGGGAAGATCCCAACGAACCACTGCCTGAGCAATTAAGATTCAACAGCTGTCGTCATCGTTTACACAGAATGCGCCACCATTCCAAGGCGGTCAGTACACACCACTTGTTGGGAAGTTGGCGCTGTTGGGATATATGTTACCGGCAGGAGTGAGGGTTTGCTACATGAATCACTTACAGGCTTTTGGGATGCGTGATTGCCGGAGTGATGAATTCACACGTCGTCGCTATAAAAGCGCAACCCTCCGTAATGCTTACACAGCGGAGCGGTGTGCTTCACACGTGCTCGAGCAATAGAGCCTATTTCCAAGATATTTCGTAAGGCAACGCAACTCTCCCATTCATAAACTAAAAAAAAATCCCTCAAAGCGAAAGGTTTTTACCGTAGCCTAGACTAAACAACCTCCTGCCCGCCAAACTCTCCATGATTGGTGATCACGTGGTGAGCTGTCTCGTCTCGCCACCCAGTGACACGACCGTCACCGACTGTGAGCGTATGATTGATCGAATGGACTTGAAATTTCGCGGCCTGCTGCACGATTTGCTGTCCGAACCGACGCTACTGTGTCTCTGCCGATGGTCTGTCCTTCGGTCGGACCCCTGTCGCTGCTGGCATAGCCCACGCGCACAAGACTACCGGCTCAAGAACGTTGGCACCCCCAGTTTTCCGTGGGCGATGCGATCGAACAAACATGCCGCTCCAAAGCTCCCCCAATAGATCGTGTACACTGGCCCCGTAGTTGTTCATTCCTGCAAATCACCGTCCGTTCGTGGCAGGGCACGCTTACGTATGCAGATCACAAGAGTCTTACCAGTACGGATCGGTGACTCCTCCGTCCTGCTATCCTCCTCCTATCTGAGTGGTTAAATCGTGTGTCCAGCACGGGGTAGAACCTAAAACTCTCAATGTTCTGCCGTTCACTTAAAGCGTGAGTTTGCGGGGCGTGCTGTTCGCCAAACCCACTCACGAGAAGTTAAAGATGGGGAGTGGGAGATATATTTATGACCACCTGGTCTCGTTTACAACACTGCCAGGTTCACCTCAAGTTCAATGGACATTGGACTCGTACGTATGGGGTTGGTACACGCTTGCTAGATTTCTTCATCCTCTAAACGGCACGGAGAACACTTTGGTAATAACATCACTAACGAGTTCAACTCGAACACCACACCCTGCTCAGAGAACCAGTGTGAAGGTCTAGGGAGAAGGTGTATTAAGCTCCTTTGCTTTATGTTATTACTTTGAAGGATCTTTTAAGACGCCTTTGGTAGCTTATTATTCGGTGTGACGGAACTAATGCATCACACGCTAACGTCAGTAAAATCCTGAACTTCTTGCACACACTTCTCACGGTATAAACGTACATCTGCCTCATTGTGTCCTGTGATAAGATCCGAGACAGAAAACACTAAAAGCAAATCTGTCAGATCATCGTAACAAATCAATCAAATAACGGCCGTTGTCTAGACATCCTTTGCTTGCTCACCCACACACGTGGGAACGAGATCCAAAAGTCACTCCCTGGGTTAAGAGACCCTATCGAGTGGTGCAAGCAACGCACACAAGGACCCCTGGAAGGGCGTTGGCGCAGTTGAAACTGCCACTGCGCACTGGTTCTGAACAGTCATCGTCATCGGGCTGCAGACATTTAATCCCTTTTAAGAGGCATCCTGACGCTCGTTTAAAGCTAAAGTAACAAAAACGAAGAATGGCTGCCGTAATGTTGGGTTTAGGCAGGTACCGACTGTAAAATAAACCCCTGCAGAATCTATCCCGCTTAGGTCGGTTGAAGGTTGGAATTCCAGGAAATTCTCTCCCCTGGAAACTGTACCTGTAGAAGCAAATCAAAACTGACTTGTGCAGAAGGTTGAGATACACACAGTAGAAGTTGGCAGGTACACACACTATCCCTCGCTCCGTACGAGCTGAGGGTGATCTTGATCGTAGAGGGATAGGGAGCCAGGTTTAACGATCACGACTCTGGGCAAGATTTAATGATGTGTCTACCTCGAAGTTTACCTGCTACCTGCTGTTTCGTTTGGACGTATTTTTTATACCGGAGCAACCCACAAAGTTAATTTTCGGTCATTTCCCACTCCATCCCCAGGCCGTGGGTAAGGTGGTTTCCTTCTCTCAAGGATTTGAAGAAGAAAAAAAAATAAAGCAAGAAAACTGGGAACAAAATCACGCACTGCGCTGTCTCCGTTTATCTTCCTTTCTGTTGTGCTTTCTCAGCGCAAAATGGTTGCTTTACCCTTTTCGAACATTCCACTAGAACATGAGAAACTACACCTTTTTATTCAGAGCTTAAGAAATCCTTGAAAAAAGGTGCCAGTGGTTTTAGGGGAAAAGTCTTGTGTCTGCTTGTGTTTGTCTACTGGTGTGTTTTTTTCTCTTCCTCTTTTCGTATCTTCCCTACGCCGACATATATCCCAGACACAGAGCAGCAGCAGCAGCAGCAGCACATCCTGTTGCACTTTTGTGTTTTCTGGGAACGGTGAAGCCATCTTTTTCTTTTCGATCCTCTAGCGTATTCCGTTTTTTTCGTTTGCCCTTTCGGAGCTATTTGTTTGCCCTCCCTTACTCGGTTACTCACTGTCCCTCTTTTTACGCATTACATTCCATTCACGCAGTGTACCGGTGCGTGAGTACAGGTGAAAAGCGCAGGAGGCGAAAGAGAGCTCATTTTTCATGCGACCCCACGGGTTTGGCCGATCCGGTTGTTGCATATGTGCTGCTGCTGCTGCACCGAAATCGGGAATTGGGTAGGAGGACACATTCTGCATTGTTCTGCATACGCCTGCGGTTGGCAGTAGACGGTTACGACCACCGCCCCACCAACGCCGGGACGTTTATTCTTCAGCACCGGAGCGAGGTCGATGATGCCGCCGGCCGGGAATCATGACTGCTCAGGTTTCACTCAACTCATAAAAGATGTATGGAGGGCCGTCTCGCATCCACAATGAGGAATCGTAATCGCTAGCCGGGAATCGTAATCGAGACCCGCCAAAAACCCCGCACTGAACACGCCAGCCTTACACACACACACACTTTACATCCAAACCACCACCTTCGGGCACGTCCCAAGCGGAGAGGGCACACATTATGCATTCCGGATGAGGACGGATGGCGCGAGATTTTATTCCACTTTAATATTTTGCATTACGCAAACAACGGCTGAGGGAGGGGAGGGAAACCAATGGGCGCGCATGGCGTAACCATATGCCCGGAATCGTTCCCAGACGAACCTCCCCGCTGCCGGCGTTGATTCTTTTCCACCAATATGTTAAAGCACCTGGGTTGCCCAGTGTATCGGTACGCACCACGATCGGAATACTAAAAACCACAAAAATCGATCCCCGATCCCTGTGATCACGCCATACTACGGCAACAATCACCAAAAAAAAGGGTACACCAGCATGGTACGATGCAGCTGGGAGGAGCGAGGGGAGTCAAGGTATCCTTCAAAATTCGTCCGCCAAAAGGCACCCATTTTCATCAATCATTCCGATCGAGAGCCTGTCGAACGGCCTTTCGCTGGCGGTGGTTTGCCCTCACACCGTACATCTCCTCTCTCGGTCTTTCTAATGTACGATCAAATTTACGAAAAAACCGAAATGTTGATCACACTAAGGTTGGGTTTGCGGGGTGGGAAAGTGAACTCCGTAGCATTAAAAAAAACCAGCTCGATCACCACACAGCCTTGCTTCTTCTTCTTCTGTGTCTATCGATTATTATGCGTCGCTCTTTTCATGTCCCGACTTGCCGGACAATTACCAATTAGGCGGGCTTAATAAAGACCTTGCAGCAAGAGGCCCTCGGTTGGACGCATTATGTACTAGCGCGGAGGAGGCTCGATTGATTTGGTCGAAAAAATGGGCACCACCGCATCCTTGAGCTGAATTTTTCACTTCTTGCGCAAAGAGGTGGCGAGTTGGTTGAGCTGATTGGTATAAAATTCGGGCTAACGCTTGAAGTTGAAGTCCCATTTTCAGCCTTTAATTGTAAGTATGAAGTTTAGCTTCAAATTTCCATACATTTTAACGACCTTAGCATACCAACGATCGATTTTCGAAGCAAATGCTACGTTAAATTACGTGTAAAAGCCCCAAAAATGATGCAATTTTGTATCGTTCTTGTCGGGAAAAAAAGGCATGACGGACGCTTCAAGACCACCTCAAAATGCGGCACCTTTGCTTTGGCCTTGCTATCTCGTCTTCATGTTTCATGCTATTGACACTATCGAGCGTTCGATTTCGTGTTTTAAAGAATCTAAGCGACATCATTTTCCTGTACCCCGGTGAGGGGCATTTCCCGCTGATAAAAGCGCCTTCTTTTAGCGAGTGTACATGTACCGCTCTTCGTGTTCTTATCGACGGCTCGCCCAGTGCCCCTACATCCGTCCTCAATCGAACCAACAGAAAGTTACTTGTGAACGTTTCCTGCTGTCTTGCCCGCTGCTGTCGCCTTTGTCGGAGGACTTGGCCGTGGACGCTTCCACCCCAAAATTGAGCAACTTCAATGCCGTTTGTAACAACATTTTTGGCCCGATCAACCCACACCAGCACGCAGATGCACGCCTACACGACTACTTACACACCTACAAAGAAAAGCAGAATACCAAAAAAATCCAAAAATGCCCATACTCACCTTCGTTTCGCTAATGGAGGATGGTTGTACGCCTTCGCGCCACGCTGGCCGTTGCGTCTTGTCTTGTGGCCGTGCGATTTTCCCCCCCTCTTGCGATGGTGGTCTCTTTCCCCAAAAAAAAAAAAAAACTGTTCGAAGCGGTCGAGTGAAGTTCGAGTGTGGAACTCACATTTTTGTTACCAGCTTCCGCTTCAATACCCTGCCACCTTGCACACACCTGGTACGCTTGACCGGTGTGTTTTTCCCGTAGCATTTTGTGTGTGAAGGTTGGTTACGGATGAAGAAGTGGGGAAATCAACATTTTTTCGATGCTTGTGCGGTGTTTCGCTCGGTGATCGCACCGTTGAGGGAGGGATCCGCTGAGAGGATAGAGCCCCGGGGCGGGTAAGATAGAGCAAATAGATTTAAGGTAACGAAAAGAACGAATTCAACCCGTTCAAGATGATACTTAGCTAGCGTTAGCCCTCTTCTCTTTAGCCTCTCGCTATCTCTCTAGCCTGCTCACTCCTATACCCGAAACTCACCGCTGACCTAGCCTTTTGACCATCTCTAATGACGTAGTCTGCAGGCAGCGTTGAGAGCTGGTGCCTCCGTGTTGTGCCTCATTATTGTTTTACCTCAAACTCCTCATCTCCTCCTTAAACCACCAACACGCGCGATCTGAGCAAGATCCATCTCCATGTTTTTTGTTTCCCACTTCCTCAAAATTCTCCAAAAAAAGAAGCTAAAACAACAGGTGATGATGGTAATGGTGGTGCACTTGCGTGTAAGTGTTGCGAGGAGCGATGTTCCGGAAAGGGAGGGCAAACGAAGCGATCGGAAATGGCGCGATAATACTTAGGACAAACAGGCAGACTCACCCAGCTCACCACAAACATAAAAAACGCGTTGAAAATGGCCGCAAAAAGAGAAGATCGTGTAAGTCTTCTAAACATCGCCGCATCGTGGTGGTGATGGTGCTGCTGCTGGTACTACTCCTGGTGCTGATCGTTCTAATTTACACGTTTTCGCTTCACTACTTCCCGCTGTAGATGCCTGATAGGTGTTTCTAGTCTCTTTTCTCTTCTTCTATTTGCTAGAACAATCTAATACTACCTCGCCCGAGAAAAACACACTTCATTTGTTCCTAGACGCCGATGTCTCCTCAAACGCCCTAACAACCTTACGGCTAAATGATACTATTTCGTCACTTTTTATTACAAACGCTTTCTGCCGGATCAACACACCTTTTTCATGTCCGTTCCACGTGCTGCTAGTGTCTTATTATGGGTGACGTGATTTGACGGCGTACGTTCACTAATACTGATTCGCTGGTTGTTGTTTTTACCAAAGCGCGCACAAATTCTACCCAAAACGACTCGAAGTTCTTGTACTGTTGAGGCAGAGCACACTAAACGGCTTCGTGCAGGGCTTCTATCACACCACCGATCGTCCCTTTCGTTCCAGGGACGCCACAAACTAACTCTAGGACTGAGACACTGTGGTTCGCTCTGGTTCGGCGATCGGACCAGCGCGACCAAGAAGCCGGTCACACTTGCGCACCATACCACAGCCAACAGCAAACTGACTCACACCGGAGCGGATCCGGCCGATCGGAGCCGCCAAGCGAGTGTGTGCCGTCGACTCGGGGCCGAACCACGCGTGCGGTTACCTTCGCCTTCGCCGTCCATCCCTTCCTGCGGTTGCGACCGGTTCACCGGGGCTCACCTGTGCCGGTGTGTTGGTGTGTACGCATTCCACCGCACAAATGGCACGCACACAGGCATGGCAGCACGGACATGGATAGACTGTGCGCGCTGTGGCCACATAGCGTGGTCGTTTCGTGTCGATCGCTCCCTTCCCACCGCACGGCGATAGTGGTGTGCTTCTCCTCACCGCTTCTCCACGTCCCGTGCACCCTCCTAGATCGCTCTGACCACTCTCCATCACCACGACCACCACCACGAAGGACAAAAGCGGGACCGAAAAGAAGCCGAACGCAAACACGTTTGAAAACGTACAAGACCTTCCAAAAATTCCAATACGGAATGAGCAAGCAGAATCCGGCCAGCCCTTGGCCGCTGTTGGCAGAACACCGCATCAAAGATCGAACTTTTTTGAAGTTTTTTTTTTGTAAATTGCTATGCATATCCACACACACACAACGGTGATCGACCAAAAAAACCTGACCGACCACATACCACGGTGATCACCTCTGCTTTGTAGGGGGAAAAATCCTGTTTTGTTTTCACGGCTCACCCAGAGCAACCGAGGCTCGATCACCCTTCTTGCTCGATGCCCCCGTACACTTAGATCATCATAAATTTTCAAAGCTCGTTTGCCGGGAGCGTGTGTGTGTGTATGTTTTTTTTATTATTTAGTTCTGCCATCCAACACATCTTTGCCACGACTCTCGCTCAGTGTTCCACTCCAATTGCTACGGTGTGGAGAGCTTTTGCGCGGGTTGTTGTTGGCGCGCTTTTGTCCAAAATTTTGCACATATTTTCTTCTTTTTTTGGTTTGTTCGTTATGATCGTAAGAAGGTTTTGGAAGACATCTCGGTACCGTGCTACGCACGAACATTACACACGATCACGCAGGCTGCGTATTGCGCTTGAGGGTGTGTGCGTGTAGAGCGAAATAGATGAAGCTGTGCCCCCGGAGGCAATAGATTTTTTTTTTTGGTTAATTTAGTTCCTAGGGGGGTTTCTCCCCCCCAATTTCTCGTTTCGTTGGCGCTTCGGTTCACGTTTCTCTACTTGTAAATGCCAATCCGCGCTTTTGTTTCGCTGGTAATTGGAGCCAGGTGCCAAACCCTTGTGGTAACGTTTTGCAATGCGTCCCAAAAAAACCCTCACACACATACGCAGAGATATTCCACCTCACAACCACTCCTGCTTCTCTAGCGCCGCCGCGGTGTTGGTGGTGGTGATGGTGGGATTGGGATTCAGCCGGATCGTATCTCGCTGAGGGGAACCGGTTCGAAAGACAGCATCCACAGCAGAAACATCACGCAGCAGCCGAAACACTCCTTTTCGGGGAGGAAGAGAATAAAATTCAAAACTTTTTTCGTAAAAACAAAAAATAACACACGTCGATGTAAATTAAACGACTTTTGGGATGCTTGTTTTTAGCTGTTTTTGTTTTCTTCCACTTTTTATCTGGCTGTTGCTGTTGGTTGGTTGGTCGTGAAGATAACCGGTTACTGGCGGTGGAAGGGTTTGGGTATATTGATACGTTCGATTGTGTTGCCGTTGTAGCTGGAGTGCTTCAAGAAAATCAAATTCAAGCACCAGCCAGCCAACGTTTTTTGATCTTCCCTTCGTGTGGGTTACCTTCTTGTACGGGGTTTGTTTGTGGTATGGACGTGTTGGACGGCAGCTATAAACGGACAGTGCAGATTCAACCACTTGATGACGCTCGGGCATAACATCGTTTGCGATCGTGGCCGGCACTGACGACTAACGTCATTTTTAAATTTAACGTATAATAAATGCACGCTGCTGATTGCGTTCGTTTTACGAGAAGTTGATTAGTTTGAACACAGCTTCCTTCGAACGTCATCAAAAACGGCTTTAAATTTATATGTTGTTTTGAGCATATTGTATTAAGAGGTTATTTCAGGCATGACATTTTCGATGCATTCTATTCCGTCATTCGTAAAAAGTTAATAAAATCAACCCTTACAGGGGGCTTCAGTTGATGTGCTACAGTTGGACATCCTTCTTGGGCGCTACCTGGGATGAAGTGGTACAGCATCGGACAGAAAGAAAGAGAATTTTTTCCTGGAGATTGTTATTTCGACAAAATAGCACATATAGCTTATCAGACACTTTCCCAAACTCGATCGAAGAGGAACGATAGTTGCAATTGTCCAGATATAACGGTTACTTAAATTTATTTCATCAGTATCTGCTCAGTAA
The DNA here is from genome assembly GCF_017562075.2 of Anopheles merus. NCBI lineage: Eukaryota > Metazoa > Arthropoda > Insecta > Diptera > Culicidae > Anopheles > Anopheles merus. The sequence goes on from NC_054083.1 coordinate 20,314,478, forward strand.
TGCGTACAATATGGCAAAATATTCTAAAAACTTCAAAGGAAAGCATCATTTAATGTGTTTGGCTGTATGTGTCATGTTTTTATGATGGTACGTGTGTGTATGTGTGTGGTACTGCAGGTACATCGTTCACGTTCCTTTGCGTATAAAAAGCAGACCCTTGCCGCGCACGGTATTAGTTTTTCACAAACGTTTGAACCGGTGAGTTGAACAATGCAGAAGCAAGCAATTTTCGGTTCAATGGGTCGTGGAAAACATTGTACAGCATATCAGCGCTTTATCATTAAGATAATGGCAGCTGCTGGAATAAAGTGGGGTGAAATCCAGCAGAAGATCTGAATACTCTTATAGAGAATTTCGATATAATTTCGAATTTCGATATTATAGAGAGATTCGATACTAAAACGCATGCAAAACATCACTAAACACAGAAGCATGAAACTCAAATATTGAGTGGCCTGCATTTTTGAATAAGGGGCCATTGCTCGAAAGGGCGGTGATCTCGCCTAATTAAAATTAAAAAAAAAGAATTACAAATCATATGAAAATAAACTACTAACAAAATCCACGATAACAAACGAACGAATCATACGATTCTATCTTCACCAATGACATGAGAGGAACAGAGCTTATACCCCGAACGTACCCGAAAGGTATGCATGCTTCACTCATCAGGATCTAAAGGCAAGGACAAGGCAAAAGAGACACATAAAAGTTTCCTCACGGCTACAATGTCTTTTTGATGCGTTGTCTATGCGTCTGTCTCGGTCGGTATCACAGCGGCATACGGCAGGTAAGCGGTACAAATGCTGCTACCTGATACGCACACATATTTATCGAACACAACTATTCGGTTCGGCTCGGTAAACTTTACGAGGACGTCGGAACAAAAGAGCGCAGACTTTTTCATGATTTTGTATGACTTCGGCTGTTTTGGACCGTGCGTGTAGGCGCTGACTATGAGAACAGGTGTACCGTGCAGTTAAAAAGTTCCTAATTTCTTCTATAAGAGATTATGACAGCTTGTGACAAGGAGTTCAAAAAGTATGTCAACCGTACTAGAACCGTGGAGAACCCCTGTACATTGCAGTTGTCTTGAAGATCATAGTTATCAGTGACGTATCAGCTTCGGCTAGAAGTCCTCAATAGTTCCTGGACCGACTTAAATCTATCTATATATAGATTCTAGCGAGACATCACGCTCACCCATACTCATTGCAACATTAAATACAACGGTACTCACTGAAGAATGAATCCTGAGCCTTATTCTAGTAGTGAGTTCTGAAATATTTAAGTTCTGCAACACTGAAATAGTAAGCCATCGTTTACAGTAAACCGACAACAGTTCCTCGAAGTCCTCCACTGTCATTCTGAGTTCGCTATCCTTGCGATAACTTCAGTTATTTTTGAAACTGTAATTCAATCCGAGATGTCAGTACATGTTCTGTATAGCGCTGGGATCAATAGTTGCTATTACTATACTTGCTTACTATGCTTACTTTAAAGCTTTAAAGCTTAATAATTATTCTTTTTTGGAGTCTATGCGATCTATGCGGTCGTGCTGGTCTTCTTCCTTCATAGACTTCTTGAATATTCTAGACAAGTTACCTAGACTTTGTGAGTACAACGTATCCGAATAATCTTTGAGTCAGTTACGAACGGTCCAAATCGGAATCATTCTAGAAATCAGAGTTACATATACTAAACAGAGGCGGTCCCATGGTACATTCGTCAACTCGAACAACTCAATAACACGTCTGTCATGGGTTCAAGCCCAAAATGGACCGTCCCCCCGTAGCAAGGATTGACTATCCGGCTGCGTGGTAATGAATTCAGTCTCGAAAGCCTTATAGGCGTGTCCGCGTAGGACGTTACGCCAAATAGAAGAAGATATACCAAACAAGTCAGCCCGTGTTCAGAGCCCTCACGTATCTGAGATGAAGATAGAGTGTAATACTCATGCACTAAACACGGCACTTTGATGACTCACCATAATAAATCCAAAGCCCTAGTACTTCGATCAAATAGATCAAACAAAAAATCAAGTCTTGCAGACTATTGTTACAGTCAAGACTATTCTTGCATAGCCATTCCAATACCAGTCCATCTTGATTGCTAGCGGACAAATAATAAACGACAGAACAGACAGATGCCAAAAGCGTATATAGTGCTCAATCTGCGCACGCGATTTCAAAATTGTCCTGCAACGCCCTACCAACGAGCTCCAATAAAAGACGCAACGATAAACTGCTTCATTAGGCAAATAATCGCACATCCTGTTACAGAAAATGCCATTTATCACTGTACGCGGGTTCCTCCCGCGGGTTTCCAAAGGGACACACCACGCAAAACTGTAAACATGGCACGCAGCCAACCATTCGGCGGATACTGTCCTCATTAGATAAGCCTTGGGCATTCACATCCTAGCTCAAGCTCATTCGCCCCAATGCGCCACTATATATGGGGTCACTCTAACGCGATCATTCTCTCGCTCGAGAGTGTTTATAGAGCGATGCTGCACCGGACGGGGTGAACTCTAACGTGCATAAATTATCCCACTGCAAGGCGTCCCCCGATCGAGTGTCATTTTACGATCGACCGACTCCATTACGGGAATGAGCACGTGTAACCGAATGCTCCGGTCTGTCTTGGTGGCTTTCTTGAGAATTTAATCACACCGCTGCCCGCCCGGGCTCGTCGTATCGGGCTCGTCTATCTTGACCCGGTCTCCCCGGGCGTCGTCTGCATTGGGCGGAATTGGGATTTATGCTTGCCGGGGTATGGGTAAGGGTGCACTAAACGCAAAGCATCGGACGGACCGTGTTCCTGTTCGTGGACAATTGTACAGGGCATGTACAAATGCAACTCGTAAGCTAACACGCTCCGTGCACCGTTTGTAACACACGCCATCTGTGTAGAGCTGTTCTGGCGGGGTGAAAAATCTATGAACATAACCAGAGTGTAAGTAGTGCTATACTTGCGCTGGAGTCGACTCCAGAGAGCTTCGGTTACAAACAAATGACGCTCATCCAGAGTAATGTCGTTCGTATGGTTCAATTGAATAGGTCTCTGCGTCTGCTATTCCATTAGTTGTCGCTTGTTTGAGGGAAATGGGTTACAAATGTTCATTCGTAAGGTTTATTTCTCCCATAAACTTTGCTGCTGCTAAATAATGAGGGCAGTTTTGAATGCCTCACTACATGATCTTTAACGATATCAGTGAGCATTAAAGGTAAAGTTATGGTTTGTTTTTTCTTCCTTCAATTTTTTATCCGTTGTGAAGATGCAACAGCATCGTCGCATAATTCGAAGCAAAGTGTTCGTTTCCAAAGTTGGATGGAAAACTGGATACAGTTTTATTTCGAAAGAATATTCTGGGAGATGACTGTTTTTTGGGTTGTCGTACTAAGCATCTCTCTAGAAGCAAGCACAAGAGAACACGAAAGCAACGAACAGGGAAAACACATAATCATACTAATCGTCAACAATCATTATTAAATGAAAATAACCAATGGAAACGAAACGAAAGAAGGAACAAAATAATGATAATTCGATTCCAACTCCTTGCTGCCCTGCCCTGTGACCCCCTACCTGGCCCTACTTTCCTACAAGCACACAGCACACACGGATCCCAGTATCCCGTTACCCAAACTCCCCATTTTGGTTCTACTCCGTCACCTTTCCACATACTGCCCTGCCGCGGGTCGCGGCCAATGTTCTTTGCCAATAGCCGTGCACCATTGGAACGACCGTGCAGCATCACGGTCAGGGCCAAACCCGTGGCCTTTGGACGGAATGCTGATGAGGGAGGGAAGAGTAGGGAGATGGCAGGGAGGGGGGCTCATACACAGATACATACACACGCTGGTTTCATTATATAATTTATCATCATCCGCACCCCGTCGCGCACGGAGGGAACGAGTTGCTGGAGTTGCCGGTGAAGGAGCGGACTGTACGCCGCCGCCTCCCTCTCACAGCACGACGCGAAGACGCGGGGACCATTTTCGACCCGCGAGAGGCATACCGCCGGAGGCTATAATGGTGTCCATCCTGGCACTGGGAGGGAGACCCCGTCCGAGCTGGCCAAATAAATGAGGAAAGTTTCACCCCAACAAGGAGAAGCTTGCGGGACAAGTTTAGTTCATTCGTTCGAAGGGAGACGCAACGGGTGGGGTTGGGGGGTTCGAACATTAAACGTGTTTCGGGGGTTGTATACCGACAGAAATTTTTATTCGCGAATCCGGTTGTAATCGAATATTAATACTTTCCGCCTGTTTTGGAAATCGGTTCAGCTGGACCGAAAATCGTGAGACCGTTCTGATTTTAGCGCGAGGTGCAGTTTCCCCCCGAATATCCGTTGGTACATCATAATTTGTGCAGGGAAACTCTAGCAGATCACTATAACTAAAGTAACGATTAATCGAGGTAGGAAGGTAGTCATTGGTAATGAGATGTAAAATTCAACATTGTGAAATAAAAACATAATTCGAAGATCATCTCCTATTGTTCCGGAAAACATGAGTTCTGCATATCAATATTGGAGCTTTTAGAATCTGTTAAACATCATCACTCAGATATCAAAACTAAATTGAATTTTATAAACTTTTATAATGCTGGTTTTCTTTTCATCAAAATGGTTGCTACAGTCTGAACTATTTATACAGTTTGCCAAGAAAGGTTTAAATGTGACAAGTTACAGAAAGAGAAAAACATCTTATAGTTCTTTGTTTTTAGATTTTGGTTGTCCTTGTTTGACAATTTTATGATGTTACGTTGAGGTAGAATATTCAAGTTATTAATAATTTATACATGCAATGATATAACTAAGTCACCTCAATTCGATGAAGAGTTAACTTTTTTTTTCAATAATTCATGTAGTAACAAACCTCAGAAACGTAAGACTGCTCTAACATGGTCGAAGAACAGATATGAGCTGTAGTTGAAATACAAAAAAACGCAGCCATTTTCCAACTTTAAGCTTTACTCGGTTGTGTTTCCTACCATTCGAATGTTTAGACTTTCTTTATAAGGGTTGTAAATATTTATTGGATGAAGGCAATCCCCGGGACGGTAGAACTTTTAACGGCCGATCACGAAATGAATCGGGAAGGTAGCATTCCGTAAGCCCGTGACATCTCTACAGCTTATGGCTCGAGAGGCTGAACGATCTCTCCGCAGAGGACAAGACAAACATCCCATCCGAACGAATCTTCTTTCTACCACCGGCTGTGTGTGCAGTGTGTAGTGGACGAGAAACAGGTTAGGGCGGTGGGCAGCGGTGTATAAGGAAAATAAAATAAAAACCCCCGGGTCAGCCATAAACCGCCGGCACCGGCGAGAGACTTTGAAAAACCCTTCACAAAAGGCCAAAAATAACACGTCGACTTCGGCTTCGATGGTGGTGGTGCAAGCGACGAAACGATGTGGTGCCACCGAGATGCGCACGGAGGAGACAGACACCCGTTGGGAAGCTGCGGATGTGAAGAGCTGTTGTTTTCTTCCTCGACGCTTCGCGGTAGCACTGCGCGACCCGATGACCCGTTCCCAATGATGAGGCTCCCGCGCTTCTCGTGCTGTTGGTACTGAAATTCGGCCTTTTTTCTTTATTTGTTACGTGTTTTTTTTTTGTTTTGCCCGCCATGCACCATTTTGCCAGAATGTTGCTGCAATGAATGTCCTGCCAATCCGGGTTGTACGATTGTCGGTTCGATAAAATATGTACGGCACAAATTTACAATTTTCGAATTTTTCGCTTACACGAAATGGAATCACACTTTTTCCTACTTCCTGCCATTTACATTTCTCAACCTGGGAAGCGTGCTGTTGTTGTTGGTGGCGGTGCTTCCTTCCCAAAGATGCAAGATATGCACCATCATGCGTTGCCGAAAACAAAACACCACCCGAAACTCGCCCGGGCAAAACAGAGACACGCGAAAGAATAACAGCAAGACAACTTAGGGTATATATATTTTTCCCTTTTCCTGGCTTTTAGCAAAAACATGAACATCCTTTTAGTGCGGGCTACATAATGCCAAAAATAAACGAAACGCAGAAAAGAGGAAAGCGAATGCACGCCGAAAGCACGTCGCCGTCCAGCTTGGGAAAGGATAACAGTGCATCAGCACCTCCCCTAATCACCCATCTCCTCTTCCTTTTACCTTCGATGCAGTTGTGCCCATGGCAACGCGAATGCATGGCTCGGCACTGCATCACGATCCGTACCCCGTGATGCGCAAAAACGAGGAAAGACCTCGCAAAAGAGAACTGCGCAAAGATTTTCATTTCGGACAATTCGGTACGTTCGGTCGCGGCATTGCGTTTTGAAGGAGAATAAATTTTCCACCACCACATTATCCCCTCCTGCCTCATTGTTCAATGTCTTTGGTCCTTGTTTTTTTGTGCGTGTGTTTCTTCCTCAGCTTCGATTGTCATGTCCGTTATCTCTGCACGGCAACAACAGAGCACTCATGCTAAGGATGGGATGATTTTTGGAAAAGCAATTCGGGTGGACTTGTTTTGCGTTTGCTTTTGCTGCTTTTTGCCATCACCAAGGATGGGCCCGGTTTCCTTTGCCATTTTCGTACCGGGAAAACATCCGAGCGTGTCGAATTTGCTGCAATCAGAAAATGGGAGGCGAGGTTCCCGATATTGGCGGAGTATGAATTTATGAATTCATACAACTTTGCTTTCCTGCCTTGTGTAAGGCCTTTTTTTTGGGGGGGGGGCAGTGTGCAAGAAAGAAACAGACGTGTATAAATTATGCTTATCTTTGTGATAGCGCTTTTACAAATGGCTTGAAATATTCGGGCACTTTTGAGCTGTTTCATACTTTCCTAATTGGATACTATACTTTCTTAATTGGATTTTTGCACCTTGTTATTGAGCTTATATTCGAATTTTAAAATAAGCCCGTGGAATAATTTACAAGCCTATCATATATTTTTGGATAAACATATACTTCTTAACGTTCAATTTGTTACCGAAATAAATAATGACACCAACCAAAATGAACCCAGAAACTAGATATAAAATCAAAACAAGAGATGTTGAAGATGATAAAATAACAACAGGTTCATTAATAAAGACGGCTTTTGATACAAAACTAGGATACATGAATAAAGACAGAATAAGGCATAGAAAAACAAATCATTAACCACGTTAGAGAAGGAAATAGACTTAGTGGTTAATGTGTGCATGATTTTTACATCTGGACACATCTGCCTCAACAATAAACGATTTTGGATGCACCTAAGAATTCAATTTGATTCTGCTTTGCCTAGCACTTTAAACGAGCATATGCCAATCAAACTGTTTGTACAAACGTAAAGCATTCACAGGCCATTTTTTTGGTATCTTCAAGTGAACAAATGTATAATTTTGGATTGATATTTCATAAATGTCTTTAAATTAGCGAAAAGACAAATGTGACTCGTTATTTGTATATTGTTAGCAATGTGATGTGAGTGATATTTAGCTACTTTTTCTTCCACTAGGCGAGAAGTCCTACGCGGACATGCCGACCAATACAGGCTTTCGAGACTTATTCAATACCACATAGCCAGATAATCAGTCCTTGCTAACCGGAGGAAGTCTATTCTAAACTTGAACTCACGACGGGCATGTTATTAAGCCGGGCCAGTGCACGACTGTACCACGGGATCTAAATACCCTTTTATTTTCTCAGTTATCGCAATAGAGTTTTATGTGAATTAAAATAGAATAAAACATGGTACACCTACAAAATAAGTAATAATATTATTTCTATAAATATATTATAAAATGAATCAAAATGAACGAGGTAAATCGTACAAAATAGTGATAAACATCGAACATGTAAAAGCATTAAAATCCCATAAATGGAACCAACCAGCAAGAAGTATGAGAACAAATCAACCGACAAGTAAAATCGATTTTTAATGTCCTCAAGCCCTCCCTGATAACTGGTTTGATAACGTTGATAATGGATGCATCAGTACAAAGTCGAATCAGAAGAAAGCGTTTCCTTCCAGCAGAAACCAGAAAACTGCTCACCACCACAGCGCCATGTACTTTGGGCGAGATAAAGTTTATTGTGCGTAATAAATCATACACACGTACACACAAACACATTCATAACAAAAAGGGAGTGGAAGTTTTATAAACCTTCGTGAGATTAAACGAAAACAAAAGTATTCTTCCCCTGCACAAAAGGGGGCAACGCAACGATCGAGCCGCGAACCACCCTAATCAAGTCTTTTATTAGGAACGATCAATTCTTGCCGTAATTGCTCTTTCAGCATTTTATCAAACATCGTCGTCCCCTGCTGTAGTTGCTGGGGGTGAGATTTCCTTTTCAATTTACATCTTAAAATGGGAAGGTATTCGTAACAGACACCATCAGCAACAATAACAACAACAACAACTCCAACAACAAAACCACACCAGCTAACGGAAAACGCAACGTGGGACGAGAACGAGCACCACAAACACTGCAGGGACAGGAAAAAGATAATTCCCCCTAAAACCATTCTGACAGCTTTTTGACACAGTCGTTACCATAATCGTTTCGATTTCCTTACGTGCTTTTTAAAACCGCTCCCATCTCGAATCCGAACCTTTCCGAAGGGGAGGGGGCGCAATCAAAGCAGGTAGAGGGCAGCAAACGAAGAAAGAGAGCCGGAGACAAAAATCATAAATAAATGGTCCATCCGTTCACTGTATGATCACCGGGTTCGATCGCGATCGATCGAACTCCTTTGTGACCAGTTGTCTAGGTGGAGTTGAATGAACTGTTACATATTTTTCCCTCGAAAGGTAACCCATTGTCTTTTCGGTTGGTGTCTTGGAACAGGTTCCCATTTCCCGACCTTCCTTCTTATCCTCCCACGTACAAGAGCGCAGGATGCCACCTTCGCAAAGTGGTAGAGCAGAGCGAGAGAAGCGTTGATCGGCTTTCCCGACTGATCAGAAGTTTTGAAAGTCATTTTTCTTGTGTTTTCGGTCGCCTCGGGCTTGAACTGCGATACGAACTATATTTTTTTAAAGGTGTCAGCAGGTTCGATTTGCAGACACGATGGGAAGGGACAGCATCTAAAGGAGAGGAAATTATGCCCCCACAAAAAAAGAGTTTTTGTGCGCACACCCATGAACACTCCATTAAATTGAACGCGATCAGAGGGTTTTTTTCTGAGTGTGTTTGCATTTAGTATCTTATTTCCATTCTTTTCACGTTTCGCTTCCAACAGTCAGCAGTCTTATCGGTTCGCTCTTTAACCTTTACCAGCTACGCAGCACTGCCGCGTACTAACCGCGCGCGAAGGCAAAATTGAAAGACTTCAACCAGCGTCCAAACAACGAACCCGGTCCGAAAAGAAATGAATTTCGTTGCGCATTTGCATGGAATTTGGTGGGTTAAGATTTTTGCATTTCTGTTGCATTCTCTGCTTATCGCCGGTTAGCCGTTCCATTGAATTTTTCAAACGTTTCTTTTGCTTTCACAAAGTTCGCTCTTTTGCTTTATTCTCGTCTTATCTGCCGCACAGTTTGATATAGGTAACGTGTGTGATTTTTCATTTTTTTATATATCATCGACTTAATTGCGCTGTGCAGTTTTCTACGCATCAGAAAGAATTTTTGCGGCTCCTTCTATGGTATTGGTTTTTTTAAGCTTGTTAAATTAAATCTACCATTTATGTTCATATTCAATGTGGATAAAAAATACAACATGCCAATAAAAATCACCATTTTGAGTGCTAAACAGATCACTTAGCCATGGTACATGTGGAGCGAAATCAAAAAGCTGTTAGAAGCTTGCACAAAACCGAATCCAATTCAATCGCTACGAAAAAAAACCTCTTCTTGTGGAACGCCATCGCGCAAAGGAAATGGGATCTATTTTTATCCCATCACTTTGACAGATTTATCATACCTTGATCTTCACCTTCCCATTAGCTCACCAATCGTACGCTTACAGCCTTTGCGTGATTCCTTTTGTACGGGGGAGCCAGTGCTGCTCTGCCCGTTTGGGGTTTGTTTGGCGTGTGCAGTTTGACTGCGCCGATTGGTCCATTTCGCATTAGAGGTAGAAGAGTCCGCGACGGGCCCCGTCGAAGCTCTGGTGGCATTCGGCATTTTGGGGTGGTTGCTCTTAATGAATGATGCTCATTTCTTGCGCATTCTTTCCAGCACGCCCGTTGATCATTCGCGATCGTGGAGGGCTTCAGCGTTGTGCGAAAGGAGCAAGCACAGACGCTGCTTACTCATCATAACGTTGCCCCTTGCTGCCGTCGTGCCCGATACCGCTACCATGCTTTTTTTTTGTTTCTCTTTCTCTTTATATGGATGCTGCTTTTCGCATCATTGTAGTTATGCGCCTTTATGCCGACGCAAATTCATCTAATGGCATGGAATTTTTACCTACCCCCTTTGCAACTATACTTCAGCACAGCACCACTACCATCACGCTATGACGATCATTCTCACCTTGGAGTACTGGACGCGTTGTTGTTGCTTTTTTATTCGCTTTCTTATTCGCATCAACATTGAAATGAGGCTCGTGTAGGGCGCAAAAGCAAGCAAAGAGAACGAAAAAAAAACCCAAACAACAAGCAACTTCATTCAGTTTGCGAATGGAGCGCACCCATTTGGCTCAATGTTCTCGTTACAGCATTTTTCCCCCGTACTACCGGATCGTTTCTATTTTGTTTTTGCTCAGACAAGACATCCTTGCGCGTTAGTTTGTTCTCGTTTTCCGTCCACTCATCATCATCTCGAGAGTGAGAGAGGGAGAGGGAGCATTATTTCTTTGCTTGTTCTGCCGCGGACAACCGCAAACATTCATCAATGTGTTTACTGGCGGGAGCTCCGTAAATCTGAACAGTGAATCTTTTCCCGCCGCTCTACTGGTGGTGCTTCGTGTGCATCGTCAAAATTCACGACTCATTGGGCAGGCAACGTTTTCAGTAATGTGCTCGATTATGTTCGTTTTGATGGCCGCTTTGCAGCCATCCATAAAGCGCGTTACGAGCCGTTCGGCGAAGCAAAGATCCTTCAGATGATGGAGCGCTTCTAGCACTAGACGCGCGGCGAGTTAGCTGCGGGCTTAAGTGATCACATTCGTAGAAAAGCGTTATTTCACGGGGGCTAATAAATATAAATGCTAATTTTTGGTGCGCTCATGCACTATAATTGGTCGTAAAACATAGCCCTGGAAACGCGTGTGGCTTTTAGTACATGAGCTTGCAAGGCTTTAGTAAATCGTTTGAAAATTGAACATAGAAAACTCTTCTGAAGCTTCGCTTCAGCAACACACAACTATTTGCTTGATAATTGAAGATTTTTTTTTCTTTTCTCAAGAATGTCAGAAAGACTCATTCCATGCTGCAGGACAAAAAGGGCAACGCAATAGCGGTCGTTGCAATAGTCGCGTCTTAAACAATTCTATTGATTTTTATCAATTTCCATTCCCTTCAACGCCGTTCGTTAATGTTCCTTTGGGCAGCAGGCGACGAACCAGCACCAAAGGGGAAAATGGAAGGGCAAAGCAACACCACCACAAAGGGCAATTGAGCACAAATTGAGCACCATTAAGTGGCGGAACGACCACGTCGCATCTTCGCATCACACCCGATCCCGATGCCCAAAACACAGGGATTGACACAGGTTCCCGGCGAGACGAGCCAGGCTCTGCGATAGCAAAAAGTGCCCTCCATTTGGGCAACAATGTTGTTTTGCGAGACACCTTCTCGGGTACTTCATCATACCATTTGCGATCCGATTGTGTCTTCCGAGTGTGTTTGTGCTCTCCACTTTGCGGCAGAATCCTTTTTCCATTGAGTGGGCTTTTGAGGGCAGACGCGCCGGCGTACATCGGGCAACAGTGCATTGCAGTAATGTTAAAACACGTACATTATGACGTATTTACACACACACACACACACTTTAAGGAGAGAGGGAAACAATGACAAAAACGAAGAGGAAAAAACAAAATCATCTCCCAAATGTACAAAAATAACGAATCAATGGAAAATGTCAGGGAAAAAACAACGACATAAACAGTCTTTGCAGCTTCCTCAAGAAGATGGAGTCTGTGTCGAGGCTGATGGCGTTTACTCCATTGCGCTGGAATTTTGTCGTCTTTGTAAAACACACGCACACACATCGCCATCTTCTTCATTTCACTTCGTGTGCCTTAGCCCCGAATGTGGCATACACTTGACCTTTTTTCATTCTCTTATTGCTTTGCCCCAAAACGTCATCTCTAGTGTGTGTGTGTGTTTTTTTTTTTGCAACAGCTAACGAAACCGCGGTACACTGGAACGTACAAAGATGCCTAAAAGTCATCCAGAGAAGAAGAAAAGAAGAGGAGGCGAAGAAAAAGAAGGTTCGCAAAAGAATTTCGCCACACAAACAACAGGCAACGGCGGCCAAAAGTGTCCATTTCTAGAGACGTGTGGAATTTATGGAGGGCTTGCGAGAGAGGTGGGGAGCTGATGAGAGTTGAAAAGCTGAAACTTGCCTCCCTCAGTGCCTGGAAACTGGAAATGACATGCCAAAAAAAGTCTGTAGGCATTCACCACACACAAAACCCACTCCACCGCCTTGGGGGAAGACTTGGAGGAGGAAGACCGTCGAAACACGGCTTCTCAGGATCAATGACCGATCTTTGGTGTGCTGTTTTTTTTTTTTTTGTTTTCGAAAGCACTCTTTTACTCGTACTGTGTTTTGGTCTCGCTCTCCCGAACATCAGCTCCCCCCAAAATGCAAAGCGTTGTTCGGGAGGGATGCTGTCAGGAAACGTCAAGCGTAAACAAAACCTCACAAACGAAAGAAAAAAAAGCTCCTAAACAGAGCAACCATTGCGGTTAAGGTGCTTCATGCAGAAAGCCTGCTGAAACGAGAAAGACAGAAAAAAGACAAGCAGGAAAGGGATATATTTTTGCACAAACTGCTCTCCCCCTACGATGTACGGTGTAGGATTTTTTGACAGTCAAACTTGCCAAAAGAAGAACCAAGCAAAGCGCAACTACCGAATCGCCCAACGGTTTAGTAGTCTACGCAACACACAGTAAAGCCGCAGTGCAAAACCGCAAACGCTCTTGATGCATCGAGACAGCAGCCGCAACAGCGAAGAGAAGAGTTTTGCAAAACCAGAAAAAGCGAACCCGGAATGGTACAGCAAAGAAATGGTACAAAAATTAAGCCCAAACTGTCACTGCACGTCATTCGGGGGCGAGTTGGCCTTTTGCTTCGCATTTTAACTTAAGGTTGAAACTGTCATTTTCAATATAGATAAAACAAAGCGCGCGCGCTCGTGATCGACTTCAATGATGGCAACGACGACGAAACTGTGCGCCACTGAGTGCCGGATGTTCGCATTAAGCATGTTGGACTATATAGAAATTATATTGATTATCGTAAACTTTATGGCGCCATTTCGAACCGAAAGATCTTGTAATTGGTGTGCGTATTTAACGGGGAGATCGCTTTTTGAAGCACTTCCGCATGAGTGCATGATGGTGGAGACACCTGGTGATTGACATCGCAATTAATAATAATGCCTTTTCGAGCGTTTCGGCACAGAAGATATAGAAGGCGCTTGTATTTAAGATGTTTTGTTTTTGTTACAAAAATAAGAAAAAGAACAAGAAAACAACCAAAAATTTATCCTAGATCACGCTCTCGGGGTGGACCAATCGACGCAAAGGTTGACGTAATTCAATCCCCCCATTAGATCACCACGCGTTCTAATCCGTCAACGCAAACCTGTTGAAAGGCGGTTTGACGAAAGACGTTACCCACCAAGAAGATAGAGACCAAATAAAAAAAGACGAATTTTGTTTTGGATCGTGTGTCCACTGACGATGACGATTTAAAAAAAATGTCTGCTTCGAACAGCTCCAACCACACACACATGCAAGAGAGCCCGGTAAACGACTTGTGGGCGTTCGGATTCTTGCGTCGCTTGAATGTCAACAAGATCGATCGATGGAAGTTCGAACGAATGAGGGAGGGAACAGAACGATTTCTCGTACGGCAGCAGCAGCATTAAGTAGCGAAACCTACCCGGCCACGGCCAAAAGAAAAAAAAAACACTGCTTTAACGACCATGGTGTGCCTCGAACGCTTCTGGGGCCACCGAGCCGGGCGTGTTAGCTCACTAATGACTGGGTGCATTTGGGGTTTTTATTTCAGTTAGCTGCTCCGAAGACCAACATTAACCGTACCTGGGAGTACAACACTGCCCGCAGGCCGTTTCCTGCAGCGAGCGGGAAGAACCCATGCGCGTTGGCGCCTCCCTTGGCGAAGAAAGGCGCGCATTAAAATGAACACAGCCTTTAAATGTTACAACAACAACAAAAAAACAACTAAAAGTTCGTTTAATGGTACCACCGGCGTTGAGGATCACAAGAAAAAGGTAACCTCACAGTCATCTAATAGGTGGAAGCTTTTTTGCATGTAACCCTACTGGGGTGTGCTTTTTGCGGCTGTTTGTCCGTCACTGTACAGTTGACTCCTTTTCTCAACAAACGAGATAATGTTTGGCGCAATAGCAAAGCGTGGTTCCAATCTCTTTTCAATTGGGCGTCAGCATGTCCATGTCCGTATGTCCAACACTTCGTTAATAGGTGGTTAATAAGCAGAAGAAGCAAATCTCACCGCATAACACATTCAAAGCAGGCAAAAAATCTGACAACCCTTCCGATTCGCGCGAAAACCTGCTTCACCCGCGTATAACCAGTTCGGCATTTGTGGTTTAATTAATGCAAATTTCGCATGCTTCATCTAGACGCATTTATTTATTTGCTTCGAGAAAAGGTGTATTTATTTTTTGTCACACATTTTTTTCCTCGTTAAATTTTCTGCCCAGACGGTCGATGCAGAAACAGGTTCAGAAATGTGTGCCTTGATTGGTGCGCTTTCGAGCCTGCTGGCGAGATTTAAGTGTGAATTCGTGATACAATCACGCAAATCACGCTGCAGTGTGTTGCAATTAGAACCCAAAAATCCCGAAATTGAATGGCTGCCAGCGGAAATAATAATAATTACCATCAATTTTACTCTCTTTAAACGGGTTTGTTCAATAACAATTTGCAATCAAGATAACACATCAAATTGTCTTTTTAAAACTGGGTAAACATAATCATAATTTAACGTGGATCCTTGAAAAAAAAAAAAAAGGTTCCCTCCAGTAGTTAATCCCGCTCAAAAACGCCTGAATGTTTCAATTTAATGCCAAGTAAGCTCGGTTCAAGGCGAACCACTAGGGCAAAATTGTGGTTTGTCGCTCGTTACGCCATATTAACGGGGACGGTCGTTGACATCTTTGGCTCGCTTAATGCACGTCCTCCTCCCGGTGGTTTGGTCCCTGCGGGCAAACATGGTTTATGCATTCATGATCAGGCAAGCGCTGCCCACGGGGCCACGTATCCCTGGGTGGGAAGATTTGTGGCTTAACAAATTGGCAATGAAACAGTGTTGTGCTGGTTTTGGCTTGTTGCTGCTCAAGGAATATTATTTTGTGTTAATCGAAGAAAAACTTGTCGTGGAGATTGTGGCTTTTGCTTTCTTATGTTATGATATTTCAAACCATTTACAGCAAATATCCGATAGAAGCGTACTCGATAAAAGCGTATTTTTTGCTTGCTGTTTCTCGATTTTTTTGAATTTTTGTCTGTGATAAAAAAATAACATATATCAATAATTTATCTTGGTAAAATTAACGTAAATAAGTTTTTACGTAAGAATGTGTATCACTCTGTTCACTCACAGATCGATTGCAACTCAGTTTCTATATACGTCTGCAAAACTCAAAAATAGTATTTGTGGAATTCCGTTTTTGGGAAATGTCCTAAAATACTTTTTCAGCGGGCCTTTTCATTGTTTGTAAAACTTGTTCAAGTTTCGCAAAGAACATACTTCTAGCAAAATATTTGATGTTTTATGATGCACATTTTGCTGCAAAGAAATATCTGCAAAATATTGTTATTTTTAGGTTTTAACTCTTACTTAAATTGCCCTTATAATATAAGATTCAAGCCTGTTAGCTTCATCAGTATAATACATGCTTTATCGCTATTTTGCTCAGAAAACGCAAAATTATATTTAGGGGAAAGCGGGACAAAATGGGCACCTTCTATTTAAGCATTATTTCACTACAAAGAACACCACATGTACGTTTTATAACCCTTTGATAACAAATAACTAAGAAAAACGCAAAATAAGATTAAGTAGCATATTGATGTAATTTATGCCACTTATAAAATAAGCTTAAACCCAAGGTCTGTTGGTATACTAGGTCACATATTGGCCCGTTTGACAGCTACCATCTTGGATCTTGGATTTTGACAGCATGAAGTCCACTTGTACATGTATTGGTGATTTTGTTCACGCTTCGATCGTTCAAAACGGATGGAACGCATGGCGATTGATACTTTATTCCAGTTATTATTATTGCACATTAACAAATATTGCAGCCAAATTAACCTACACACAACTTCTCCCGGTTTCACGAGTTCGGGAATGATGCCGTCCTTTCACCACAGTTCCAGCATCCGGCAGTTTTAACCATGTGTTAGGCCTCTATCATCCCTAGTAAGCGCTGACAATATCAAACGTCATGGCAGCACCGCACCTCTCGTGCGGATTGTACGATTTAACCAGCAACGAAACCACCCGTAACAGAATTAGCTCCATGGGAGTGAGGACGGTGCGCTGAACAGCATCATTCACGTGGTTGACCATCGTAAAAGCAGCTTGCGGGTGGCATGGTTGTGGCCTATTCCACAGTACGCCATCGCATCCAGTTTGCGTGATAATAACACATTTTCGACGGCAGCGGTGGGCAGCGCGATAAGTATTGGTGTGAGCCTGCTAAACCACAAACAAACAAAATCTCACCAGGTTTAGAAAATATACATTTCTTACCATGTTTAGAATCTGCACATCATCACTATCATTGCACACATACAACCACAGCCCTCGTATGGATACGCCGACTTCCGGACGTCAGTTTTCTTAGGTGATTCTTCTTCGGCTTAGCTGTGAAAATGGGGTTAATATGTGATATGGTATATCAACACACCTTGGCTTAAACCATTGTCACAGGGATGCTTGGAAGTTTTACATGGAATATTTTTTAAAGATATTATATTTTTATGCAATTTGTCTGAAGAAAGCAAGGCAATTGGATACGTATTTTTACTAATTATTTACTAATTATTTTTACTAATTATTATAATAATTATATATATTTACTAATATAACAAAAAATACCAAAATGATTCACGTGGGGCAAAATGCTAAAAATCGTGGGGTAAAAGCTGTTTCAATTTTGATAACATATTTTTGGAATAATTTTAAGGGCTTTCCTGAACAGCAAAACAAAAGATTGGAAGAGAATACATTTCACGAATCGTGCGCAAAGGCATAGACCATTACCTAAGCGCAGTTGTTGTGGCCCATATTGCCCCCGTGTTTTGATGTCTCACGTTTTGTTTACCCAAGCCCATATTGCCCCAGGGCTATGCCCATTTTGCCCCGCGTGTCAAAATAGCTTCTCGTAAAACATCAACTTTTATTTTACACTTTTTAATGTGTTCAAGTTATTTTCGGGATATGTGGCAATTTTAATCCATAGATAAATGGTGGAAGCATGTAATGATGGAAGAATAATTTGTGTTTTGTGGCATATGCAAAAGAATATTCAGTAAACTGATTAACGTGCCCATTTTGCCCTGCTTTTCCCTACTCGTATGTCTGTCACCAAGTTACAAGGGTAATGCATTGAATGTGTTGAGTGAGACTGTAAATAGAAATAGAACAAAAAGGACCAGATCCAACAAAAAAAGGGCTATGTAAAACCCTGCAAATATAAATACCTGGTAAACAAGCATCTGCCGGAAGGTACACAATTGCTCGCATTTGAAGACGGCCTATTCTCTCACGACACACCGTTGGACCCCTTTTTTAATCAGTTGTTCTCGTTAAGATGCAATTAGAGGTACAGTAGGTGACCGCTTACTGGATGTGTTTTACTGGAGTTTTTTAACTAGAAGTTCGCTAACTGGAGTAATATTTAGTTGAAAAACTCATAAATGTCAAAACATGAAATATCCGGAATCTTATGAAGAGAAATTCATAGCAAATGTGCATTTTACTACTGGTAAATCTGTGAAGATGTAAACAAAAGCAATACAAAGAAAAAAAAATGAAAATTTAATTTATTGTGAGAACTTTTTAAAATAATAAAACATTTAAAAATAATTTTACTTCATCGTAGCTTATCTTCATTTATTCGAAAATTATAATATTTTTAACTTGATGCGTAAATCTTTCAATTTAAGCAAAATCTCACACCTGCATTTTCACGCTACCTCTAACCGCTGCTTAAGCCGTGCCACACGAATCGCTACCAAAGAATTCGCTCGTATACCTACTGCCTACCATGGTAGGTTTACATAATGCTCTAAAAACACCCCTTTTAGCGAGCAAAATCTTGCAGATCATTTCGGTTCCCGAAGCCTGTGCAGGTAAGGAAACAGTCTTCCCCGTAGAACAAGGATCAAGCTCGCTGTACCCTTTGAACGTTCTTTCTCATATAACGAGCGGCATCGTCGGATCACAACTCAGTTTGCTGTTGTTCGGTGTAGAATACGGGAATAAGCGTATTGTTGGCAACATCCATTAATCGAAACCTCATATTAAAAAGCTTGTAAAAACGGAATCAGCAAAAGATTTTCCATTCGTTTGTTTGAGTGTGGCAAACGTCTTCCCGCAGAGAAAGGACTCAACCCCTTTTCAACGTTCAATCTGAAATAGCAGCAGCATATTCAGAACACAATTCAGTTTGCCGTTGTTTGCCGCAAAACAGGCAAACAAGCGGAAAGTCGTAAATCAAACTCGTTTCACCTATATGATAAGCTGCTAGTCCAAACGAGATCCGAAGGAGACGTGTGCATCGTGAGTTTGTGGTGCTGTGAAGTGCTGGGCTAACACAATTTCTAAAACAAGTTTTGTGTTTCCTCGCCAAGTGCAAGTTTGAATAGTGAAGCATGACGAATATCGAAGGTATCAAGCGCAAAAGAGTTAAAATACCTATTCAACTGAAGCAACAAATCATCGAAAATCGGGAGAAAGGTGTAAAAGTGTCGAAACTGGCGCAGATGTACAACCGCTCAACGTCGACTATATGCAGTATTCTGAAAGAAAAAAATATGCTGAAAACTCTAACCGCTTCGAAGGGATTGTCGCGCCGATCTGAGAAGCGTGCGGACGTGTTGAACGAAGTAGAACGGTTGCTTCTTATTTGGATCAATCAACAGCGATCGAAAACGGGGCATCTTACGCAGAACGTAATTTGCGAGGAGGCGAAACGGATTTACAAAGACATCTTGGAACGTACACCGTCAACAGCAACGCGTCCCAAGTCCGTGTTTAAAGCAAGCAATGGTTGGTTCCAGAGATTTAAGCAAAGAACCGAAATAGACAGCATTATTCGGCGGCCTAAACTCGGCCGCCCCTTCAAGCACAAAGTAGCGAACACTGTCCATCAAAAAAAGGCCAGCAAGCAGCGAAAACGAAAAACCCCAACACCTGTAGCATCGCAGCAGCTACCCAACGGTGCCAATTTCATTCAGGTAGATGCTAGGAGTGGCTGTGAGCAAAACTTTCACACAACATCCCCACGGACTAAGCCGGGACCATTTATCCGAGCGCCAGAACCTGATACCAGTGACAGTGATGAACCATCAATGGAAAATTCACGCGCCGTACTAAAGGTAAAGATACAGAACACTATAGAGGAGATAAAAGAGGATATTTCTAGTGCAGAAGAATGCTCAACTCCTCCATCACATGTTGACATCAGGGAGGTGTTGAAAGCATGGCACATGGTTTCCTCGTTCGTTAGTGAACACCATCCATACGAATCGGTGGCAGAGCAGGTGAATGATATTTACGAATCAGTTGCAATTGCTCATTTTCGGCAAGAACTTGCACAACGGCGGAATCCAACGACCATTGATCATTTTATAAAGAAAATAAATTAATTACACTAAGCGTGAAATAATAAACTGAAGAGTTCGTTTTTCATTATTAATTTTGACGGTATTTATTAGATGGTATTTTAAACTAGTTTTTTTTAAACTAGGGGGTTTGAAGTGTTAATAATATTTTAACTATAATTCAAATACTCTCATTTCTACGTTTAGTACGGTTTAGAGGTAGCGTTGGAGTAACAATGGTGTCTTTGTTATATTTACTGAGTTTTATATATGAATTAAAGGAGATTAAGCATATTTAACGAATTTAAGTTTCCCATTTTCTACAGTAGTTTTCGTGTTATTGGGGGTTAACGATATTAACCAGCTTTTATGTATGGGGTTTGACACTTGGCGGCTAAAATTATGTCAACAGTGCCAATAAAACGTCAGATTTCCTGCTATCATCATTTCAACCCAAAAAAAAAAATGTAAACAAATTCGGATTTGTCGCAGGTCCGATCAGGTCAGCTGATGATTGATTAATTTTATAATAATAATAATTATTATTATTTATTTATTTTTTTTGCTAACGCATAAACATTTTGTCAAGAAAGGGTTAAAACTGCTTGAGTCAATGTTTTTAAATTTATTAAAAATAGTATATCCATTTCAAACCGGGCAGAAACAAAACAGAACAGAAAAGAGCTACTTAAAACAGCAAAAAAATAAAACAACAAATATACGATTTTAAAATGCATTTTTGTTTGCATCCAAATGGTGATATCCAATATGGTGGAATATAACTATCAAATGGATAAAACCTGGATGATGAATATTGTTCCACTGACATATTAACGGAGGGCTATTGACGGAATTTTAAATTGAAGAGTATGGGGAAGTTTCATTTGATAGTAACCATAATAACTCAGCAAGGTTTTAACGAAATGCAATCTAGAGATCTAATCGCCTCTCGGTTTAAAACAATCCAGAGATTTGAGTTATTTTTTCACTTTTAGGCCGAAAATACACGGACCGGAATTTCGCGGCCAAGGAATTCCGTCTGCTGAAAAATGTTTGGAAACAGTAATTGCCGTTGACAGTTTGTATATGGGTTTGACAGCATGCGGAATTCCGCGGCCGCGCAATTCCGGTATGTATAGGTTTCGCCCTTACATTACCTTTTTTTCTTCAATCAGCGATGAACAGTAGGATGAAAGGAAAACTTAGGATATAAAAAAGGATGTTTGTCTATTTATTTATATAAAAAAGCTACAGGTTTTATTTCTAATATTTTAAATCAAACATCAAAAGAGATCCCCAAAGGACAAAATCCAGAAATGCGGTTTTACTGTCTTATTACCTCTATTTCAACCTTAAGATAGCGCATATCGACTTGCGCTGTGATTAAAAAGATGTATTTTGCCTCTCTCTCTTTTCATATCACAGTGTCTCTAAAATAGCTCGAACTCGAATCTCGAACCTGAACCACCTCCCATACTTGAATAACCTAATAGAAAACTTATCGATCGAGTTCATTGAGCTTGATCTGCATACAATTTTGACAGTTCGACACGTTCTCTGCTGACAGTTTGACTTCCAAATAAGGAAATCGTTGCTACAATTTTCGATCAGGTGGGGCCTCTATCCGCTATTAGTTTTATCTGCATGTTTTTAATTAAATAATTCCTTTTAACGATCGTTCTTCGGCCGTGCCTTACATCCTTTCAAATAAAAGGACCAAGCAAACTCTGTCTACAAATCCACGCCGAACCGTTTCGCGTGCGAGAGTTTCTCACCATAAAACGTAGGAATCCAGTAAAACAAAACAATCCCCCAACCGGTACCGTTCGAAGGCACGTACTCTACCCGGTACCGCAGCAATTACTGGCGTGTGAAGAGTTGTCAACGATAAGTTAATTAACATTCAACCGTGAAGCATTCAACCGATTGCTGCACCCGAACTCTTCTATATCAAGTGCACAGGCAGGCGGGTGACAAGAATTTACTAAGAACGGATAGCTCTAAGCTCCACCGCACTGTATCTCTGTGCGTACCTTTCTTTCCCTCGGTGGAAACGGCGAAGAAATGGCGACACGAAGGAGTCCACGGGCAGGTGGAAGGAAAAGCACACAACAATCGCAATCACGTGAGCGGTATTTTAAATTTTAATCAACTGCATCGACCACGGCCACAATTTACGATGGTCGTGCTAAAATTTATGTGTACCAGAGAAAAAGGCCAAACAACATTTGCTCAGTACAACATTGGATCAGCCCGGCGAGTTTGCGGTACCGACGAGAAGATGGCGATGCGCGTTGCACTTCCCTCTTCATCGTCCCAGTTTTGCCGGCAGGGAGTGGAGAAAACATTTTTATTTTCCAATCGTAGAGTGCTAAGAGTGCGTTAGTCACGCACATGGTCGAGCTGTTTGCCCCGATTTGACAAACACTGCACCGACACGGAAACTGAACCGGAGGTGTATGTAGGACGACGATGGTGGTGTGTGCGTTTAAATCTTTATTATTCGTTTACTTTTACGATCAATAAACTGGGAAGATTAAATTAATTTGTCTTTTTCGCTGATTGCCTTTAAAGATAAATTGTTTATGAATTTGTAAACAAATCGGTACGCAATCGGCAAGGTGCTAATTCCTGAATTCAAGGTACCGTGAGTAAGGTGCATTGTCCATTATACTTTCAATTTCTTAAATAAGTTTAACTGGAGATTTTGTTTTGCATATGTATTAATATACATAATATTAATATATTAATCGCTCAAATTGAATAATTGGCTCAGAATGCTACTGTCCTGAATTTTAATAAAGGTACAGATCTGCAAACACTATCTTAATCTTATCTCCTGTTACTCTATCCATAAAACTGCCTCCTCATACATATTCTAGTGTATTTTTTGCTCTTTGTTTAGCTTGCATTAAATGTGTCGAATAAAAAAATCATGCTGGCATATTATTTTAATAAAAAGAGCGTCAATTCTTGCAAGGAAAATAAAATACTACCATTCAACAACAGAATGCAAACAAATTTGCTGTAGTGCGAAATTGATTGCACGAAACTAAACGCGCCAATGTTAATTGAACATTGGCCCGGCCAAATGTTAATTGAACGTTGCAAAATGGAATGCGCAACACCAAAACAAAAGCGCTCAACTCCCCCCGGGCAAACAACTTCATTCCGCAATCGGGGCCCCGCAACACAGAGCCACTTCAGGGCATTAAATTGGGACCAAATCGGCCCAATCGCCTGACATTGACCGCGCTCCATATATGGCGCAGCGTTTCAGGCAGAATTTACATACAATCCCCTTCGTCCCGCAGTAAGAAGGATCGCGCAGAAGAGTTGTTAAACAGCGCAGACGCACGCACACACACAGCAAGCAATAGGAGAGAGGAAAAAAGAACACACACACAGACTCCAACAGCCGCACTCTACGTAAAGGCTCAGATATCTGCAGATAAGTTCCGCATTTTCCGCCATCTACTCTACCTACCTACCTCGCCGAGATGGTATTCTCCTTTTGCAGCTCTTTTCCATCGCCTCTTCCCGCTCATTACACCTTTTAATTTTTGCTACATTCCGGGCCCTAGCCGTTGCCAGTTGCGCGCACAGATGTTGCGTTCAATTAATCTCTGCCTCTGGCCACGGTTTCGGCGGCCTCCGTAACGCACTTTAATGTACGCACGAACGCGCTTGCTTTGCGCTACCGACGCATTGCGCCAGCGGATCGCGCCTATAAACGCCATCGTTAACGCGCAATCACACGCGTGTGTGTGATCGTGTGTTTGATGCTGTCCATTGGCTAGCTTCTTCAACGCTAGACCTTGGATCTGCGAGCGAGCGAACGAGCTGTGGGTTTTCTTCCTGCCAGCTTTCAAGCTAGCCAGCAGCGTCCATGGTCAAGGCGACTATAACCAACCCGCATCCCACCTACCTTCCCCACTCCCAGGATAGGCGATGTGCGCGTTTGGCGCGCACGTTTTATTCGTGGTCCTAGAACGCGCTGCTAAGATGCTAGAGCAGCCAGCATCTCCGGACCATTGGAACCGCTGGAGACGCTCTCGCCCGTAGATTGCCTCGAGGGGTAGATAATAAAACGAAAATAATCGTACACATAATGAACAAATCGTTAACCTTTTCATCAACGCCTACGATCGGTGGGGTGCTTTCGGTGCGGATTTTACGCCGTTTTGATGCTCCCAGAGAGGAGGAGGATGCTGTTCATCGCGTCGTTCGAGTCATTCTGGCCGCGGGCGATCCTAGTTTCTGTCGTTGATTCAATTCTTGCCTACGCACACACTCATACAAAAATGTTGATTCCCTTTTGTCTGACCCCTCGAGGCGGTGGGATGAGGATGACACACAAAGACTAACACGGGGATGGATTGTGGTTGGAAGCTAGAAACTGGCCAGCCGAAACGCGTGGGGTCACACTAGTTTCCTCCCCCGGGGTCATACGTTAAGTGTGGCGTGATGGATGCTGCAGACAGGGAAAGATGTGATTTTAAGAAAGAGAGAAACAACCAAGACGGATAAGTGTTTGTGCAAATTGGTTAAGTTATAGTTGTCATGTTCTGGTTTACCGTTGGCTTCTCAGAATGATCTTTTATGATGAAATTTATGTATTTAAAAGATGTGCAAACAGATGTTCTGAGTAAATAGTCATTTTTAAGCTACTCTGTTATCAATATTTTTAGTTCATTTAATTCCTTTAAATTGATATTCATTTACTTTACCATCTCCCCAACATCTTGTACTACAACTTTATTCCAATTGTGGAGTGATTCTTGTCGGCAACAAAATGCTAGCCGAGCAAAAGAAAACGACGAACGACGTTCGGTACAACGATTTCACAGACATTCTCATCTAGTGGTATTGCAGGAAAACGGAAAATGATTAATGCCCGCCCGCACGTAGAAGCTCCCCACCTACCGGGGCCATTATTATCTCTCGGCAGACGGGACCAAAGCTCGAAGCCCAAACCTCTACGACCAAAACGCCGATCGGTGTTCTTGCAAGAGCAGGTTCTATGAACGGGCAAGCAGGATTGACGCCCAGTTCAAACCCGCAACCCCCCGAAACTATGGCGCAACGAGCGGGAATGCCGCTGTGGAATGTGAAGAGGCACACTCCCTAACTCTCGAGACGTGTCTTGAGTGGATCAACGGGACGTCTTTCTGTTGCGGCACGGAACTCGATGGCGATGAGATGACGGTTTCGTGATCGGTGCCGTTCCTAGGAATGTTCCCTTTCTTTCTCTCTCTCCCTAATTCTACTGCTAGGTGTGCTAGGTAGTGAGCGAGTAACAGGAAGAGACGGATTGAACGTGAAAAGAATGGCATAGAAGCGAACGAAAGCTGGTGTAGGAGGTACTGGAATGTTTCTTCAAAACACCGGGATACACCGGGAGACACCAAAACCGAGGTCTTATACACTGTTCTGTGTAGCCTTTATTTATAACCCTTACCGCCACACGGAGTCACAGAAAGCGTCAAGTTAGGAGATCATATGTGCTGGTCTCCTACACACATTGGCCCCGGGCATTGGGAGTCTCGGGCATTCATTTTATAACGGCTGTCAAAAAGGGCCAACGGGTTCGAAAAGTCACCGAAACGCTCCCGTTACACCCGACACACGGGGGAGCTAAATTCGATTGGCAGATTGGAACGGATTGTTAGTTGCGCTCATCAACCGTTTCGGGTGGTGGTATAGATTCAGTGTGTCGTACGCATGGGTGGATCGAATTACGAATTACGATACGGATTAGCCGGTTCGCGATCGATTGCGGATTTATTATCCTTATTGCACGATTCACATGCACGAGGGAACGATGATTCGATTTTTTTAGAAAAGTTTACAGTACACCATGCTGTGTACAATTTATTCACGGGTCACCGAAAACCCGTGAACAAATTTTGCTTCGCACGATACATTGTAAACCTGGATTATAATTTTACCATGTTTTGGAAAGTACTTTTAATCTCTAAAGCTTCTATGAAAGTATGACACTTTAATTTCACTTTAGCTTTTACGATGAACCAAATGAAGTCAACAATAAATAAGCCTTTTCTTTATAATTTATCTGAAATCTTTATCTTCTTCGGTTTTCTGTAATTTAAGTTGTAAAATATGTCACCAATCTCTGAAAAATATACAAGTTTCAGCCACTTTCCCAAACTCAATCGAATTCGGGAACGATGGTAGCGATTGTGAACATGACATAAAATGGTGGTTTCCTTGGATGTTTTTTGAACATTTCGCCATATTGTACGCATAGCTGAGCTGAATACTCATGAAATAAATTCAAGCAGCTGTTGTATCTAGGCAACGGCAACTATTTTTCCTCTTCGATCGAGTTTTGGGAGAGTGGCTGTTAATCATAAAAATGACAGCTTGCATATTTTATTTTGATTTTTTAGATTTATTTTCCTTTCCATTTAGTTTACACCTAAAAATATGTATTTAAATCCACTTGCACCTAATCATATCAAGCTAAGACAGGAATAATCCTTTCTAGTGCAATTTTATACAGGAAAACTCTGGGTAAAAAGGGCACTCTTTATTTAAATATTGTTCCACATTTAAGATAAACTCAGAATATTTTCTGATACAACACTCCAATTAATATGTTGTATCAAATAAGTTTTAAACCCCATTAAAATAGCAATCGAAAAAATATGAAATTAAAATAAGCTGTTGAGAGATGTTATTTTTACCAGTTTAAACGTTAAGCCTCGGTTACAGCTCCAGTGAAATCGTTCACTTTTACGCGTAGTCTAAATCGACCTTTAATTGTGGAGCGTGGCTGTTTTTTATGTATGTGTACAAATTTAAAAATATGGTAGCTCTTTACGATTTGCACAAAGAAAGTAGAAAAAATTATGCATTTGTTTTATAATATAGCCAAACATATTACAATCGACAAACTCCGTAACTTTGCCGCTAGTGATTGTGTGCCAGTGGAAATATGTGTATGTGTAAAAAGAGCTTTAATTTTGGAATGATATTTTAAAACAATATTACGGAGAATTGCAGAACAGTCGATCAAAAGAAGAGAAGAAAAACACATTTACGTTGTCGTGTCACGTTTTATTGCTATTAAAAAACCTAATACAAAATATAAATAAACATATATTTTGCTCCATATTGTTCATTCATAGATGAACAATACATACTAATGCTAATAGCAAAGATGTTATGCCTGGTAGTAAATTCAAAATATATTGTTTAAACTGCTCAACGTGCCCATAGTACCCCAAATTCCCTTGGCCCTTTAACATATAATGCTATTTATTGGCCAAATTTCTCGCTTGTTCCCTTATGTACATTCATATTTCGCTTTTCTCTCCTTTCATATTTCATGTTAAAATATTCGAAGTGCGGGACAGCTATTCGAATGTGTTCCTAATACATTCAATTTCTTCGTATTTATTCAATGACACATGAAACGACTCATTCCAAGCACTTCCGGGGCTCAGCGCAGTTCAACAGTTCTACTCGCACACAAACTACCAAAACTTCCCCAAACATGCAAGCTGTTACTCCTATCAAAGCCCGCAAAAGAAAGCGTTTGCCAAAAAACCCCAAAAACGACAACGGCAATCAAAGAATGTACACGAATGAGCGGTAGCGTCGTGAAGTGGATCAGGATCCTTCTGCCCCTTTGGCTTTCAGGTATGGCAGTTTTGGCGGGGAAGCGCCCCAAAATCGTTTATCTGAAGAAGTGAAACATAATAAATAACACACATTAGCTGCTCGCATCCGGTTGGCAGGAAGATGGGGGATTTTTTCCCTCCTATCTTGTTGCCGTTTCTTCTACACCTTATGATACCGGTTTTCAGCATCACCACCGATCGACCGACCGACTGTGTGTACCATTCGAGCTGCCCTTTGGCAAACGACGCGCAGTGCCCAAAAAATGAGCCCGAGCGTTTCAAAATGGCGGACAAGTTTAAATTTTTGCTGCATGAAAGTGGATCCGCGAAACTGTGCGGGGTCGGTCAGCGGCGATAGTGAAACATGATAGCATTTCTTCTGGCTTTCCTTCCCCCTACGGCATTCCTCTCTTTTTCTGTGTGCTACCATCAGCTCGCTACCGTGGAAAGTGCCGAGAACGTGCAGAATGCAGTCGAAATGGGAGCTGGAAGTTGAAAGTTTTTAATTTCCCTGGTGTGTACATGAACAGCAGTGCCTACCCCAAAATAATCGTTCGCCCTCCCAAAAATAATCTCCAACGTACCGGTTCGCTCGAAAATACGATCACGACAGCGTGGGATTGACGTTGCTAGCTGCTTGCTTGCTGTGGGGTTCGCTTAGCAACAGGCAACTCGAGTCAACATCGGTTGCTGCGAGTGCAGCAACGTGTTGGAGCCTTTTGGTCGCCTTTGTCATCGAGTTCGTTTTTGGAACAGTTTTTTTCGTCTTGGGTCTTTTTTTTGGACAAGAAAGAGAAAAATAATTCCACTCCTTTTTCCCAATACCGGTTCCATCGCTTCGGTTATCGGTGAATTAATGCCACGATGCGCCGGTTTCTTGCATGTTCCATGCGATGGAATCGCTCGGCCCGGCGGAACAATTCTGTTTAACTGTCAATTTATTTTGCTGGATGCTGTCCTTAAACTTGAACCAACGTATCGGTCTGAATGTAAATTAAATCTCGCTTCAAAACATATAAAAAACACGTTGATGCCGAAACCGAAAACGTCACTCGAACGAATGCGTCGAGAGCGAAAGACTTCAATGCCGCCCGGGAGTATGAACGTTTATGCACTTTTTGCAGCGACGAACCCTACAATGCAGCTTACCGCGGCTAAAGTTTTTGATGGTGATCAAAACCAGCGAATCGTTTTCCTTAAAAAGTAATAATATGAAATTTACATTTCAGATCAATTTCATCTTTAAATTTTTTACCTTGCACCTTGCATTGATTTTGAGTGTTTCGGTTGGCTTGTTTGGGACTTGAGATATACTGGAGCAAATTGGGAAACAGGCAAAAATTTCATGACAATAAAGCTCTTTCAATTCACGCTGTTCGCTGTAATGTGAATAAAAAATATCACATTTTGTAGCTCATCCGGCCATCTTGGAGGTGAGAAAAAGGTAAAATTATTATCCCAATATATGGCTGAAATAAGGTGAAACTATAAAATAAACGTTACAGCGGAATAAACGTTCAGCGGAAGAACTAACTCAAAACCAAAGCTCCACACATCTGAGCGCGCTGATACGTTGAGCATTCTCCCAAAACATTTTGCACAAGCCCATAAAGAGAAATCAAAAATTTGAACAGCAACAAAAAACAAGGAATCGACGAGCCGGCCGGCTTATAAAATTATAATTTCCTCATCACACCGTCCCGTGAAAACGTGTTCGAGCAGCGTGCGTTCCACTAGATGAAATCTTGCCCCGCGCGTTCCAGACATGGACGTTCCCGGAAGGGGTTAAGTGTATGAAGCAGGACAAACAATCGCACGTTTATGCATACAGACACATACACACGCACGCACACACTCAAAAACAATCGGTCTTTTTTGTTTGCTTTTGCACTCTCACGCAAGCATTGAACGGGTCGGGCAAAAGCGAAGAACACGAATGGTGAACGGGAATGTCCAATCTTAACATCCGATAACTAAGTGAAGAAGACAACCAGTTTCGGGGAAGAAGTTTAGCCAAAGGAACACGTTCCAAAATATACAATGATGTTGTTTGCTGGAGCGTCATCGAAGGTAAGGAGGAAAGAGGGTGGGAGGTGGGGAGGAAAGAGAATTGATACCGGTGCCCCAATGTTAAAGCTTTCCGGAACTTGATCGCATACTAATGATCAGTGAGGCTGGCTCCACTTTCGCAAACCTGAGTCCCGATCTGTGTATCCTTGTTTACCAAACTGAAATTATGATCAAGTTCGGTTTGGTTTGGTTTGGACGTGGACACGAAAAAGTAATATAATTCATGCCGGTTATTTATAGCATGCGTACATTTGTGTTTGGGTTATTTTTAATAGTTCTTTTATATGTTTAAAGCTGTAAAATAAAAGTGAATAAAATCAAAATCCATAAAATTTTGATCGAGTATGGCTTAGGGTTGTGCATCCAACAAATTATTCAACAAACAGCTAACAGGCGATGTAAAATAACGAGTTTTAACAAAAGACTTCAATGCTTCGAGCGTTTTTAATGAAATAACAAGCGATGAACCTACTGAAATTATGATATTTGTATAATAATTCTATATAATGAGTAAAATATGGTAAAACTATCTCTTAGGCCAGCATCAAATGTGATCTACAATACTACTTCGAATTACTTCGTTTTATTTGTGTATCCATGAAACGAACAACCCTTCTTGCACCAGCAAAAGAAATACCTAAACTGAAAGTATTGAAATGAAATTTCGTTTGAATTCCCCTGAAAGCCCGAGCATACACTCTCGACGATAGTTTTTTTTATATTTTATGAGCACACATCCGAACCACTCGAGGTAGAATAAGAACATCCAACCCGCCGATCTGATGGAACAACACGTACGTGGATGATGTTATGATTGGAACGCTTGCCGCACGCAGCATCTACTCTACTGAAAGCTGCGTGTCTGAGCGTGGGCATCGGTGCGAGTGGTTGTAGACTGTGTTGTGGGTTGGTCTGCCTGAAGTGCTTGTTCGATTGTCGTAGGCATCATCGACCGCATCACCGTCATTATCATCATCGTCATTGCCAGCAACGTAAGCGGGTTTCAGCCCAACATCCCTTATCCCAAGTAGTAACGTACGCCTTGGGTTGCGAGATCGCATGCGAGCAGTGCGGAGATGCTGGCAAGCGTAAGAAATCAAGAAAAACGTTGCTTGTAGACCACGCATCGTATTGCTGTTTTGCTAAAGCGTTATGTGCTTCATATTTGTCGTTTTTTGTTGCAGAGTTTTTCGTTTGATTTTTATCATATTTTACACGTATCATAAATTCATTTTTTGAATATGATTTAGGTTCGACGCTTATTATTGCTTTTAACTTCTATGAAGCGTTGAAGTCCTTTGATAGAAGTATCTGTCTTACATGTTTCGTTTTATAAACTATCAAATTATTATTATTTCAAATTGGATTTATAAAAGATTTTTTTCGCAGGTCTCGTGTGATCCTAAAATAAAAAATATAACTATATTTTTCAAAATCTAAAATAATGATCTTTACTCATATACATTACGTAACGTGCCGTATTTAGAGTGAGTTAGATTGGTTTGGCAGTTGCCTAATAAAATGGTTGCCACAAAGTCAAAACAAAGCTACATCACAATTTAATGCTACATACAACAAACTTAAGACATCATCAATCCTCAAAACTCGCCATAAATGTGACGCAAACCCCTGCACTAGCATGCATCACAGCCAAAGATGAAAGGGGCAGGGCGGGAAAAGTTAATGATAGAACAACCAGTCCCCGTTGGGCAGACTTTGCACAGCGCAACGTACGGTGCCGTGCGGGAGGACGGCGATCCTCGCGGGACTTCTCCACAGCGCCCGCCACAAGATCACTTTAGTGCGTTGTTCAGCCTGTTTCGTCTTCAACTCTTGTCGTCGTGCCCACCCCTTACACGCCTGCTGCAACGTAAACAGTGCGTCCAGAAGAAGACGAAGGCGACGGCGACGGTCAGTGGTCAGGACCTTCAGCAGCGTTGTTGCAGAAGGGAACAATCTCATCCACCGTGTCGGTTTCGGTACCGCGATCGTGCCGCCAGCGGAGCCAGAACACCATGCACAAAATGGCCACCGAGTCCAACGATGTTTAAGCCTTTTGGGAGATTACACCCTTTTGTTGTCTTTTGAAGGTGCTCATGTATGTATGTGTGTGCGTTTGTGTGTGCTGGGCTGAGGCAACATCGTTCTCGAACATAGTGGGATGATGGCGATGGTGATGATGCTGGGAGTGCCTGCTTGTCTTCTTGCAACCGATTCTTGCACCACCAGGTATCCTTTTCCCTTTCTGCTCCGGATGGTGTCTCTTCGAGGTTGCGTTTGTTTCTCTTTCCCTCTTTCACTTTAATGAGCTTACAGCACCCTTGCATCGCGGTGCTGTCCGTCGTGTTTGCTGCCCGTTCTTGACTTAAGTTGTGTGGAAGTTCTTTCGAGCATATTCTTGGTAGGCAGTTTACTCTTCCTCTAACCGCTTCTCCGCTTTGTCTCGCCCTCATAGTAACACTGTTGTTTCATAAAAACCTGTTTCTATACTTTTACATTCAAAAGTCAGTCAATTTATTGTACAAAATCCCTACCGGGGCAAACCCGGTACACCCTTTCCTTTGCGATCGGTCCTTGTTTCGTTCGCTGCGCACAATTCGTTTCGTTTTCGATCAGTTGCTCAGTTGCTTCTTTCAGGCATCCTTCTTTTCCATTTGTTTGCGCAACGCAACGCAATGCAATGCGCACGGAAAATGAGCAGCGTTCGGGCGAGCATCGGCGGCACACACACTGTTCTACCGCAGCGTACTTCGTCTGCAGACTCTCTATATTGAAGAATGATTTTGTAGCTGCCTTTGGAGGACGCAACAGCACAATAACGAACCATTCGAGCCACCAGTTATCGGACAGGCGAATCTTGGAAAAAGGCAACATTAAAAAAGGCACACATCATGAAAGTTAAACTCGTGTACATTTTATGCTGTTGTTTTGTTTTGGAAGGTTTTGTTCGCATTGCATTACAACGTTATCTAACTGATATCCAAAACCAAAACACTAAAATCGTAACAATTTTTTTAATCCGTACTTACACCAGCATCGAGATGTCTTTTGCTAAATGTGTGCAGCATGAGCTTTGCAGTTTATAATTAATGTTATTCCTTTAATAATTAATTTTATAATTAGACACATTTCTTTCAAGAAGAAAAGAATGTTTACTGAAAGTACACCTAACAAATTGCATCAATATCTTTGTACGGCTCAACCATTAATTAACACCGCTTAATTTATTAGTATGCCAATTTTTCATTCCTTATAAAATTGCAGCAATTCCATGCCGTTGCACAACGTTTTCACACCTTTTTGCAAGAAGAAGAAAGAACAAAAAAAAAACACACTCAAACAGTTGCTCAACTGCAGGATAAAGCTTCCTGCAAAAGGTCCCGCACGCATAAATCGCACCGCCTGACAGCTCAAGGTTTTGCCTCTTGGGCACGATACGCGGTTGCGTAAAATGCATCTCCCTCCCCTGGGAAGCTTAATGGATTCGTGCATTCGGCAGTGGAGCAGAGGACAGGACGGGAGAACGTGCAAAATCTCCCCTAGGCGGGGACACCAAAAACATATCTTCTTTCGCATGCAACGCGTACAACAAAGTACGATGCGGTGTGAGTCAGTCTGCAGGCGACGATAAGATTTATTTCGTATCTAGACCACCACCACCACCGTGGGGCACAATTGCCTAGCGATGAGTTATTGCCAGCATCCCCGTGAATCCCTGCCCTTCCCTCGCACACACACACACACACACACACACACACACACACACACACACCAGTCTGGAAGAAAACGAAAGCAACGCTGGCTCGGTGGATTATCTCGCTGCGACATCAAGGACATCGCGTCGACCCGCCTCGCGTAATCCTTTGGCGCGCTGCAGGAAAAGGTTGTGCGTCGATCGTGTACGGGGAAGATCGTTTGACCAACCCGAGGTCTCGTCCCGAGGCTTGCGGAACGCCCTTGCCTTGTTTAATGGCCGCAGTAATTATTTATAGATATGCTTAATGAAATTAATGAAACAATTTCCCCCCTGGTCTAGTGTGTTGAGTGGTGATGGTGGTTGTCTTGCGGTTGTTTCGCGTCTCCCGTCCCAGCTCTGCTCGCTTCGCCGTGGTTCACTTCGGATTGGAACCTTGCTTGTCGTGTCGAACAGGCAATAAAAAAGGGAAACCAATGACGAACAGATAATGGGTAGAGGTGGTTAATCTGCACACGAGGCATTGAAATGGAAGTACGGCAAAGAAGTGCATCATCGGTCACCTTTAGCACGGTGGTGGAGCAATGAAAACGAAACTTGGGCCGCTGGGCTACCAACAGCAACAACAACGACATCCCATTGCGATCGGATCGGAGGGTTCATCGCTTGCAAATATATTGCAACCCGTCTGCCGTTGAAGTCGTTTGTTCTGCAAAAGCTCTCAGAGCGGAGCATAAAGCGCTTGTTCGTGCCAGTATTGACGGACCACACCGCCGTGTGTCCTGTTGCATCTTTACAATGATTCTTGTTCTTTTTCCCTGTTGATAGTGTGTTTTTTTGTTATTTCCTGGTCGTCTTTTTCTCCATATCTACTTGTCACTTTTGCGCAAATGAAACGTAACCGCTTGTTCGCGGGCTTGCTTGCTTGCTTAGCGTGATTGTTTGGCTCCACGTTGGGAACCATGCGGGACGCACGATTACGGTGCGCCATTCGATTGCACCATCACCACCACTTTGCCTCTCCGGAGGCCACCAGGATTTGTGTCACGCTCTATGAAATGGCAATCAAGGAGATTTGCATGATTTTTTTTTTTTGTTTGTATGCGCTGCACAAACCCTTAGCAACCAACCACCTCAAGTTACCATAACGACCATATGCAACTGCGCGAGGAGATGCCGCAGCAGCGAAGAAGTTTCGTTGTCTCAGGCTGCGTTTTTGTTCCTGTTTGCCATTGTGTCGGCAGGATCCTCCCCTGCTCGATCGCCGCATTTGCATACTGGTGCGACGACAGTGAAAGGACACGGATCAATGGTGGATGGTGGTGAAGTGGTGGGATGGGATTTAAGTAAACAAGCACAAATCCTCTCGTGTCTCGAAACACAAAGGCGACTGCGAGCATTGCGGAAGGGGGGAAATAGGCTTCGATTAAGGGGACAGCGAAATGGCAGTGGAGGAGTGTTTTATTTTCATTTTCTTTTGATTTATTCCTTCACATTAGTGGCGTGCAGGGTTGTTGCTCGTTTCAACCCTCCGCCATTCATTGCAAAAAAAAAAGGTAGAAAAGGGAGATCGCAATCCTTTGGCCACTGAAAAACGAACAACCGTCGAATTGTTTGAGCTCGAATTCAATTTATTTCCATGCTTTGGGGGCCACCGGGAATTCATTACTGTTCGCATATTAATTGTCAGATTTGGGCTCCGCTAGGAGCGGTTTTGCATGTAATTAATTTTATACGGTAAGAGATAAGATTACGCTTTGAATTTGGTACGATCACGTAATATCATGCCCCTAGTTTAGTTATAACGAAGAAGCACTATATACACATACACTCTGCCAAATCGGTACAAAATTGTGGTACTGAATCTAAACTCTACGAAACACGCGTTCAACTCAATACATTGTTCGCTGTATAATCACTTCCTTGGAACCCTTCAACCGGTCCTCTATTTATGCAATTATGGCACACTGTTTCGCCAATTAAAACAAAGCTTGTTTAAATTTTACTGCTTTTCATGTCCCATCTCCATTCGGTAGCGGGAAAAACTCATCACCATAAAAAAACATCCTCCCCGAAGGCTGTTACTGTAAAATGCGGCTTAAAATTGCATTCTTTGCCCAAAGTTGCGGCACCGTAAATCTCTTCCTCTCGGCCGCCGCGTCCATTAACCGAATGATTTACAGCTACCTCAGGGTTGCAAGCGTAAACTATTTTGCACACCGGACCGGACGTCTTTACTGCGCCTCGAGTCCTGAAGCCGCTCTGTTAATCACCAGGACATCGGACCGCCGCTTTCGGGACGTTTTAATCTTTTATGATCAGACGAAACGATTTTTATTATTGCCAAACGCAGACGAAAACCACAAACTATTGGAAACTCCCTCTCGCATTGGACGAAGGTTCATCATCATTCTCTCGTTAAACAGTTCCCTGGTAGAAGAGTGATTCCTTCGATGCAACATTAGCAGCGGAAGAAGGAACCAGTTTGTGTTTGTTCACACCAATCAAACCTAACTGATCAACGGGCGCAAGCGGTTTGCGCCAAACGTTTTAGCTCTGGTAGTAAATATACGCCCGTAAAACAGGCTCACACAAGACCAAAATACTTATGCTTTGGGAGAACGGAGGATGGAAAATTAAAAATGCACGACCACTGAGGACAGGTCTTTTAATTACCCTTCGCTTATTATACCATGAAAACTTGAAATTCCTTAAAACTTACTTTTTACTTTACTTTTTGTTATTTTTCTTCGGCTTTATTTACCCACCCATGACACAGTGAATATTTAATTATTTTCCATATCCCTTATAGGATCTGTGGCGCCTTTTGGCTATCAGCGCATCCTATTACGCGACGGTTTTCGGTGGAATTTATTTATGGCACAAAACGGTCGAGACATGGCTCCAGCGAGTAGGCTCCAGGGCTTCAACTAAATGGAGATATAAAATCCTTGGTAAAAAAAGGTACAATTTTGCAGAGGCTTGCAATAAAGAACCGATCCTTTTTGGGTTCGCACTGTTTTCTTGCGGTGGGAATATGCACGTTCCCCTTTTCCATACTCATTTATCCTTATAACCCATCATAAACTACTTCAGCGAAGCCGTTACACTCGATTCGTTCGCCGGGTTGATGGATGATCCTTAGTGTGACCCGATCGGTTATGGTGACGATGGCTATCGTTGGATTTATTTACAATCGCAATCCAACTTCCATCTTGGGCTAAAATGAAGGATTGCAAACGAAATTGGACGTATTTTGCTTACTTTTTATTGTGCCACTTGGTAAAGATTGTAGTAAGTTTATAGTTTATTAAATGATCATAAGGCGTAACGGTTTTCGAAATTGATCAATTATATTTCTTGGTATGTTTTTGTAAAATATCTAAATATAAAACACCCGTTTTGTCATATTTACATTTCAATTTAAAAGAGCACAAAATAACAAAACTGTAATGAGCGTCATCAGCATTCCATCGCGGACACTAAATGAAGCAACAACAAAAAATCGCATTGAAAGCTTGCGAATCGTGCGATGATCGTAAACGCTGCTAATTATCTTCGCATAATTACTTGTCAAACCATCATGCTATATTTATTTAAAAAATGATCGCTCTAAGCGCTTCCTGGCCACCCATACGTTCGCCGCCTCGCTCTTGTGCAGTGAAAGTGACTGCCCCGATCTGCCCGTCGTCGTCTTACTGAATGTGCGTCACGATTCGTCAAAATGACAACA
This sequence comes from Anopheles merus, assembly GCF_017562075.2. Lineage (NCBI taxonomy): Eukaryota > Metazoa > Arthropoda > Insecta > Diptera > Culicidae > Anopheles > Anopheles merus. The sequence goes on from NC_054083.1 coordinate 20,351,603, forward strand.
TCATACCTCGCTCTCGTACTGCCCCGTGAAGAACTAATCGCTCATTAAATTAATTGCATGCCGAGTTTACACTCCTCATCTAAACCGCTCGAATATGCTTCAAACACAAGATTGATACCACCCTTTGCAGAGCGCAAATTCAAGTTCCACTCATTTTCGAATTAGTAGCTCACTCCCGAGGACTCATCAACGTCACGCAGATTGCATACGGAGGCGCTGCAACGATTCGCCCCGTCAGTGGCCTCCATGTACGGTGGAATCACTCGTTGAAAAGACACTCACTCGGTCATTCGGTCATAATTGCGCGGATTTTTCCACCGAATGGGCTTTTGTAGTACCTCCCCCCAACACTCGTGTAATTGTGCCGCTACCACCGCCAAATGGTGGCAGATATTTACACATTTTGTCTGCCAAAACGCCTGTCTGTCTATCATGTCAGAGAAGAGACCCTCCGGTTAGGTGGCTCATTGAATTGAAGAAACGGTTCCAACGGTCGAATATTTGGCCTCGTGCAATAAGTGTGTGTCTGGTACCGTTGATCGTTAATTAAACATTTACCAATAGCTCTTAGCTAGTTGTAAACGTACAGTTTTGGTGCTAAGGGATAAAAGAGGTGAGAAGTAATCTATTTTTGGCCTTCATTAAAGTTGCCAAATAGTCAATAGTTAAGCTGTCAGTGAAAGTGTGATCTCTTTCAAACCCATTTTCTCAAAAATTCGAAAATAATCAAAAATTCAATGAAATTTTAATAGAGTCCTTTGTTTTTTTTTATATCAATGTTCAATAAAAAATTGTTTCTATTACTTTAATTTTCAATTATTTTAATTAAATGATACATATTTAAATTAGATTTTTTATAACTGTTACTGTAAATAACTAGTTATTTGCCAGTTCTTTGAAAAAAATCGACAAGTGATTGTCAAATTTGAGTCATTGGAGCCTTTCACGATACTAGCCAAGATTTTTATATGGAGTTTGACAGTTGGCGGCAATCATGTCAACACTCCATACAAAACTACACACAAAACTAGCCTGCGATTTTCTGCCTAGATTATTTCAGCCTCAAAGCTAGAATTAGATTCGAGTACCTGCTCGAAAAAATGGCAAAACAAGGTCGTTTTTTCATTCATCCCAAGATGTGGTGTGAGGTGGTGGTATGTAGAATCAAAGTGTAAGTGTAAGTGAATCAAAATCAGATGGTCTCGTCCCATATAGTTTGACAACTAATTTCTGAATAAAACAAATAGCGTTAACATAGCGAACCATCCCTATGGAAATTCATTTCACCCATTCTGTCAAAAGGAGCTTTTTTGCTTCCGAAATTAGTTGTCAATTTGTATAGCACGAGACCACCTGGTCTAAATACATTTTGTAGCTTACAATTAGCAGTATTTCACATGTTTGAAGAACTTTTAGTGAATAGAATGGAGATTTGTTAAGTGTTTTGTATATTCGTCAAGTTACCAGAAAGCCTGTTCGAGTAAAAGTTTTCTCCCGTCATGTCAAAAAGTGACGTTCAAATTTGGTTATAAAAAATCGGCTATGCCCGCCACATGAGGAGAAATGATGAAATGTTGAAATTAACGAAATACTTAACATTGAACTTCTTTAATGGATTTAGTTACGATTTTGTGCACGTTATTTGTTTACTTCGCACATCACCTTGCTGCTGTGATGCGTTATCTGACAGATCACCTCATGTGGTCGCGAGGTGAGACATCCTGGTCTACATACACTTGGGCAATTTATATGCAGTGATTGCCAGATGTCTCCTACAATATCACCCAGAAGAAATATCAGCAGAAGCGATAAAAATCTACCTTCTAAATACATACACCTTGGGATAAGCCCACCTGTATATTATACCCACTTTGATAGCTACTCGAAAACTGCTATACAATACCAAAAAGCTGAAAGGCGGAAATTTCAGCCTTAAAAGGGAAAAGGGCCCATTGAATTCGGAAGCTATAACGAACAAATGATTTTCTTCAATCGAATATATTTTTACACAGTTAACAAAACTTAAAAATATGCACGGGGTTGTAAAATATTACAACTGTTCTCAGTTTCCTTTGAATCGTATTTTAGTTGCTTTTCATGAGCATGACTTTCATGAGTGTGCAAGTATGTTTGGATGTTTTCCAGCTACGATTGTTGTATCGCTTATGATTTATGAAGCTTATTTACTACTGTACTAGGCCTTATGATATTATTGTTTGTAATTAATTCCAGAAATCTTGTTTGGAATCTGAATCACATTGTATAAAGGAATCGGAATCGATTCCAGAATCTACAATGTGCACATGTGATTCAATACCAGGTAACTCAGATTCCGCACGCACTCACTACTAATTTTGATCCATATCATCGTCACGACAATAATGGATGATGTATCAGAACAAGTCGATATAGAATTGTTCAACTGGTAGTGAATTTAAATTACAAACTGCCATGCAGGAGGCCGCCTATTGACACTGGCCACTAAAATAAGACATGATAAGGCTATTTAAGCTCAAAAATTGGATTTATGAAAATAATCATTTAAAAAATTATATTAATACTAAACACAGTTAAACACAAGAAGCGCTTACTAATCTGATTTCATCGACCCAAAGTTTAATTTATCTAATTGACTGCGCAACATGTTCCCAACACAGCAAAACTCAATGACCCATCAATAACGAAACTCGCTTCCAATGGGGAACTGGAAATCCCAAAAAAAAACACCCCGATTGGGATAACATTTCTCTCAATCTTGGACACTGAACTGAAAACGTGCAAAAAAAAACCTTGCCCACACAGACATAAATAAACGTCCCGGCGCCATACGGTTGACCACCTTCCTTTTGTCAGGTTCCCTCAGGCCAACGGGAGGTCTGGCTGGCCCCGCAGCGACGAGATTACATCCATCACATACGCTACTCCATCCCCAATCCAACCCCTGCAAACGAGACGAATGTAAAAAACCCCACCCCATCAAATGAAAAACGAAACAAGAAAACTGGACTATGACTAATGCCCTCGTGGTGGGCGACTTTCAAATCGATTCTTCTGGCCCTCCCCGCCTTCGACGTGCATTTGGTGCGCGCGAGAGTGAAAGAGGGAGAAAGGTCTTTTATCCAAATTTTTCTTTTATGCGACATCATTGCGACATCATCGAAGCATGCCAAGAAGCATTAAAGAGATAGAGCAAGAGAGAACGAGAAGGCGAGAAAGCTTCATCTTAAGCAGACCAAGACAGTAAGCACGGTAACTAGATGGGCTTAAGAAACGCGATCGAAGCGTTGTGGATTGACTTTTTTTGGATTAAACTTAAACTGCAAGGAGACCGAAAGCCGCGCGCGTTGTCATGTGGAGGGGGTAACGCATGTGTATAAATCACCACGCTGGACAAAGCACGCAAAAGGAGAAGGGACAATTCGATCAGGGCAGCCAGCATCATCGGGGCCCTGTCGTCTCGGAAGGTTCGAAGGCACCCCGGCGATCCAACGCTCCGAATGATCGATCGATCCGTCGGGCTTCGGGTGGGCTGGTGGAACACAACCACAGCCCAGACTAAAGGTGGCAAAGGTAAATCCTTACCCTTCTTTTCTTCCACTTTCTCCTTCTTCTCAGGGGGGCATGAAATGGTATCAATCGTGCAAAGGATACACGTTCCGTAACCGGTGCGTGTGCAACCAACAGTGAGAGGGAAGAGCCAAAGGTTATCGATGGATGTTGGCACGAAGTGAAATTTGCAACGGTCAACCCAAAGCGAGCGCACAAGACAAGCAATATAACTTTTGGGACCCCACTTGCGCCTTCCCTACTGGTCTCGGTGATGCATTTTCTTCCATCGGGAGCATTTCCATATATTCGTCTTACTCCCCTGCTCCTGCGTACCACACAAAAAACACGTACACACGCAATAATTGATTGGAAAGGGTGGGGAAATCTGAGCGAAGCAAAGAACCGTTTGGCCCAAAGAGGTGAAACTGGCGGCCATACATATCTTAACCGAAATTCGACCCAAGAAAGAGACCTGGAGAGTGGTTGTACGAAGTGAGGGAGGCAGAGCATTTCTGTGTAACAGACAACGACAAGGGTGGAAAGTCGTGCTTTCGATTAAAGCACCATTACAGGGGCTATTGGACAAAGGAAAGGAATACGCAAGCAGGGAAGGAGCTTTCTGATTGGGTTTTTCCTCTTCTCGGCGGCTTTATCTTCACAACGGTTTGTGCGAGATGTGGTGGTGCCGCCTGCCTCCTCCAAAAGGGAAGGGAAGGGAGATGGTGCCAAATGTGTGAGTGGAGTGTGGATTCAAAGGTTGTAATTAACTGCACGGAGTCGAGTCGTACCGAACATGTTGACAAAATTGACCATTGACCGGTGTCCGGGGACAGTGTGACGTGTTGAAAGACGTGTTGTGTGTATGTGTGTTTGTGTGTGTGAGTATGTGTAACACAGAAAGAATAAGATTCTCACAATGGTGCCCAAACCATTTGTGGGACCAGGACCATAGTCCGGTAGCATTCTCATGACAGATCGATATCGCGGCGCTCCCCATCCATTTGTCAATGTCGTTTCGAGGTTCGCTTATTCGTTTGCTTATCGTTACATCACAATTTAGTATCGTTTCCCCCGTATCCTTGAGCGCATTTCAAGCGTTAATCAAATGTACATCCAATTTCAAAGCTTTTGGAGTTTATTTTACCACCTTCTTTGGTGGCTTAGTCACAAAATGTTAAATTTAGCTGGCTCAGTTTGTTCTTGTTTTTTGGGTAAACGATTGAAATGGATCCTAAAGGTTATATAAGTTGAAATATTGTTTTAAAATTTAAATAAATTAAGTAATTTGGCCGGTTTTTTGGTACAGTCGTCCACTCAAACGACTTAACAGCATGCACGTCATGTATTCTTCAAAGACCCGAATACACCCGACAACAAAGGAAATAAAAAAAATGTAAATTGAGGAAAATAAGCAATAAAGCCTGAAGGCAATTCTTGCAGAATGAAAGTAAATAAATTCAATTAAAAAATAAGGTATATAAATTCTACTAAATAATTAGACAAATCAAACAAATAATTTCAAATCATATTGGAATTGGCCACACATATACAAAACCTACAAGAATGTAGTCATTGCAGTACAATTATATAAAATAATTTATAAATTAATAAATACTAACCAGTTACTTAATTGTTTGACAAGTGTCGGTCGTTGGGTTGAATATTTAAACTAGCGAAACGTAAAAGTTTAAGCCAAAAATAACCAGTTTTTCGGATTATTTTTTTATAACAAGAAACTATTTTGAAAAGCAGCTAACATATGACTTGTAAATCGTGAATTTCTCAATATTTTTTAAATTTAAACGAATTAAACATGTCCTCAGATGAAAATTTCGCAGAAGCCAAGTTTCTCTACGCTCATGCCCTGAAGTTCACTGATAGCGCAATAGAGTAAGTAGTTTCCCTTTTGAACGATTTGCTATTAATTTAGAGCTTAATTAGGAAATGATGATAAAGAATCGTGCAATTAAATATTGGAATATCGCTTATCGAATCGGTAGCCAATATATAATCAATCAATAATGAGATGCCTTTTTAACAACAAACACTTTCCATCGTACGTCGCTGTGCGGTTACTAAACTTGAAGAATAAAAAGCCAGTTTACTTAAAAATTTCAAAATTCTCTGCAAAGCTCGTGCACCTCCCTTTCGTTAGGACAGCTCTTGCCGTTTGTTGCCGCTGGTACGAAAACTTGGAAGCGCAAAGGTTTAAGCAGACCTGTTTTTTTTTTAGAATTGCCCTCACGGAGTACCATACCATAAAACTTTTTCACTAATTCCTACCATATCCGGAAGTCGTAAACTTCATCTGCTCGCTTCAGCATCAGAAGCTACGGCACGGCAGCATCTTACTCCGGTACTGGGTTATAGCCAAGCGGCAGCCAAAGAGCAGCATTTTGGTGCCGATTTTTATCGCTCATATCGCTACCCTACCGTTCATCTGGTACGGTGGCAACAATCTCCACTCCATCCCCCCTCATTTTATGTCATTTCGATGATACCGGAATAGTGGTGTGTGTCGGTTGTGTATTTTCGTTGTCGATGTTAATCCGACTCGAATACTCAATACTCGTGCCCCGGATGGGACGAAGGACAGGCAAGATACACCGTGTGTTTTTTTTTAATCCGAGCTTTGGTGCTTCATACACTCACATGCATCACACCACGTCGGTGTTCGGTTTGTGGTGATGTTTCTCTTTTTGTTGCTTCCACGGAGCTGGTCTTGTTGCCATTAAGGAAAAGAAACTCCTCCTAGCAAAAGATGTGTGTTTCTTTCCGTAAATGGTTTATCTTATCGTTTCGCGGAGCAACTAATGACACCCGGGCGGGCCAGATGGGAAGGCCAGCCCGATCCGGTGTGCTTAGCGACATCAGTAAGAAGAAAACTATCAGCAAACTTCGATCGATTAGCAGGATATTGTGTGTTCGTTATCTGTAGTTTCATTTCGGCGTCGGATTCGAAGAAGCGAACAGTATGATTGCCTATTTATTTTACATAAATTTAAAGAACGATCTTCTGGGGACACTATCATTGTCCATTCTCTATTAAACGATTATAAGCTTCACTTTCTTTGCGTGGGCAAGTTGTGGGATTCCCACAGGAATGAGAAATGCATCGAAAAAGGTCCCACAGTTTCATCAACAATTCCCAGGAAGTGATATTCTTAACTTGGAAAATATTCTCGAACATAAACAAACGAACAGGCACTAGGGGGGTTGGGAAAATTGATGACAAAATTTGATTGATTGACAAAAATTGATGGACAAAATTGATTTGACGTGGGCAGCAAATTACATCATATTTTATAGCATTTAATGTATGCACCCCTGTGTGAGGTTCAAACCTGCCCAATCCACGTGCAAACGGAGATGTGATTTTTAAATTTAAAATTCTCCCTCATTTGACATTTTGAGTTAGCATGCGATTGAAATCGAATTGCATAAAACTCGTAAAGTTGCACGCCATGTTCAATCGTCCAATTGTGTGCAATATTGACGCTTGTATGCGAATATAACGATCTCCAGGCAGTTCCCCAGAACGTTGTTTCATCTGCAACCGATCCTCGATTTTAATTTACAGTTCTTTACATTGAATTCCACTTCAACGACCATTCCACTTTACTTGTAAATTGTAGCAGACTGTTTATTTTCCTGTTCGTTTTTTTCTCGTTCGTTTTGTTGTATACGGGTGATAGAAAGAAAAATTTACACTACACTTTACACAGCAGAGTAACATTGGAAAACTCAAAACACATGAATAGGATAGTGAACGCTCACAAATGCTCGATTGTTTTTTATACATAAGCTAGATAGGTTTACTTAATCGAACGTACTTCTTCTGCTTCCCCAGACAGTTCAAATGCATCTAACAAAAAAAACAACCCACTTAAGTAGATGAATGAATCGCAGACAACATATGCTTGTGGGAGTTTTCTTTTCTAAACATTGTGTTAACTTTACGCGCCCCCTATCCCCAGCGGTATTAGATCGAATACAGGAAATGGTGGAAGATGGATACTATTTGACCTGAAAGAATGTATTGTATTTTGTTTTGTTTTTGTTTTGCCCATCAAACAGTTCGTTTTCATTGATCAGAACGTGATACCTATGCCAAACACCCCAGCCCATCAGCAGTTTAATTTCACAACACTCAAAACAACACCGAAATAGGTGATCTCTCTTCATAGCTAAAGCAGCACTCTCTCGTGTAAAAAAGCAAAAAAACGAGACACAACCATTGACAGTAAAAACACATCAAAATTTACCAGATGGCTTAAGATTACTTTTTTATAACAACTAAAACCTCATCTTAAGTCAACACACACACAAGGCACAAATCATCGGGGAGCGAGCATATTGGAAACAATAAAACATATTCACTCACATTGGAAACAAATGTGCCCTTTTTCTATGCTGTGGTGCGTAAAACAAAACAAAATAATCCGTTTCACACAGTACAAAACACACTACTACAGGAGCTGGAAGAGAGAGAGAGAGGATGATGGACAGTGTACGAACGGTGGTATTTTTGGCTGCCAGGGGTTTCTCGTTTACACGTTGCGTTTCGACTGTCGCTGATTGATCTTAGCCGCTCAAACAAAAGTCTATTCCCGTTTTTTTGTCGCGATCGCAACGATCGATAAGTTATTTTGCTATCTAATAAAACTTTTTCGCCTGTGCCTCTCGGCTATCCCTGCAACAGAGAGAAGAAGTTTAGCATTACAAGCCGTGGCCTTCGAGCGCTGTGAGTACATTTCGTGATCGCTTACCTATACATACTGTAACCTAGCATCACGAGCAGCTGCACCACTGTTGCCACCAGGAATGCCGTCAAGCTGAGACAGTTCTGCGTCGGACACTGTACCGATCCTTGCGCCTGCGGTACGGCACCGTGCGTTTGTAGCCTGCAAAGCAAACGATTGCGTTTAGTGGTGACAATTTGCACCCCAAAACCATACCGAAATATAACCATCATCATGCTCACCTTTGGGCAACACCCGCCACACCTTGCCGGACCTGGTTCATGCCGTCGCGCATCTCGTTCATCAAGCTTTGCACATCGTACCCGCCCGCCTGCACCTGTGCCGTTGGTGCCCGTGCCTGATTGCTCAGGATACTGTCCGTTCGTGCGTGCACCTCACCAATGATCGATCGGATTTCGCGCACCGTTTGCACCATTACGTTCTGATTTTGCAGCAGCGCGTCCACCTCGTGCCGCATGATCGAACTGCCACCGGCCGCACCACCACCAACGGCAATTTGTGGCGGAGGTGCCCCACCGGCCGCTCCACCCGCCTGGGCCGAGACCGACAGCAAACCGAGCGTGCGCTCCTGGCGCCCAATCACCTCGTCCAGCTTGGAGCTGAGCGTACGCAGCTGTTCGAACGTGTTGGTCTGCGCTTCCCAGATTTGGCGCAGCTCGCGCTCGTTAAAGTCCTCGAACAGGCTGTCCAGGTCGTCCTTCTGCTCGTCCGGATGCTCCTTGCGGTACTCTTCTTTCTGTAGCTCGAGCTTCTTCTGGTAGTCCTGGTACTCTTGCGTGAGCTTGGCCGCATCCTCGCCCGGCGCCGGTTCCTCCTTGAACTGGCCGGGGATGTGGAGCGAGGTGGTGAGGAAGTGGAACACGTCGTGATCGTCCGCCAGGCCACCGGTCGCCGCCGAAAGGCCAAAGTAGCCCGTCTTCGGTAGCACCACATTCTCCGCCCGGAAGCACATCTCGTAGTTTTGATCGTTGTTGGTCATGCCGTTGTGGAACAGGACGGTCAGAATGTTGTTGTAGTATTCGATCTTTGCGCGTGTTGGGAAGGGTTTGTTTCGGAAATCGCGCAAACATCCAGACAGGAGCTGAGTCGAGCCATCACTAGAAAAGGGAAAGAAAATGGAAAGCATAAGATGGTGTGTAATAATTAGAAGACTAATTAAAAACGCATTTCGCAGCACCATTTGAGCGTCTGGCGCACAGGAAAGCAAAAAAACCGCAATAAATGCGCGTAAGCAAATAGAAAATAGCTTTGCGTCAGCGAAACAACTACTGCCAATGCGTGAGTGTGTTTACATTAGCTTTCATTAAAAAAAAGTGCTGACTGCAGCATTACACGGTCTCGCCATCAAGCCACCATTAAACTAAACGCAACCAACAGGTGTTCAGGTTTCGAAATCAATGGCCAAATACTTACTTTTGATGGTCAAACTGCCGCGTGCCGTCGTTTAGCACGGCCGAAATGTAGGGATTGTTGTGTTTATTGTCGTTATCGAACGAGTCGAAGAAGATGCCCAAACCGACCCACTGGTCAGACGAACCGAACACATCGCCTAGATAGCTTCCCTTCTCAGCGGTGTACCAGAAGGCCTAAAAAACATGTGAATAGGATGAAAGAAATTAGTTTAATCCATTCGAAACCAGTGTGTTGGCTGCTGCACATACCAAACCATCAGCACCGATTCGGCCACGGCCGGACACTCGGAACACGATCTCGACTTCCCACCAGTCAAAGTTAGTCTTCTGCTTCGTCCAAATGGCTCCCTTCTGGCTGCGCAGGGACGGTGCAATGCGCACGTTTTCCGAGCTGGCAATTGCATCTGAAAAACAGACGGAATGGATGGAACCATTAACAACAATTATAATTTCACGCAGCGGCTTTTCTTTTTTTGGCAGACAGTCTCTCATAACCGAAGGACACTTTCACTACTTGAACTTTGGTCTAAACCGGTTTTTTTTACTAATCGATGCATTTGGCGAGTGGGACCATAAAATCATAATACACTTTCCCTCGCGACTTTCATCTCGTTCATTTGCGGCCAAAGGAACATTCTACAGGAAGTTCCAGGCCGGGAGTTTTGCTGCCCCCCTCCGCAAAATCCACCGCAAACCGGAACGGTGATCCGCGTTTACGTTGTTGTTGGTTCCTCCAAAAATCCTCTGACGTGTAACTGTTGGCGCTGCCATGCTAGAGCCGTCTCGCTCTCTCTCGCGCGCCTTCACAGCACGGGGTGGGTTACTTTTCGGTCGGCTGCCTGCCGAAACAATACTTCGCATCCGTCTCTTTCCAGCTCCAGGTGCTGCTATGGAGAGGGGGGGTTGCGGAAAGATACTTACGTCCGCCGTACTCCCAGAACGGGACCGTGCCATCTTTCTGCGCCAGGTACGGAGGTTTGAAGGAGTATTTGTACTCGAATCGCCGGTGCACCAGTCCCGCGTCGCCACTCACTCGTTCCAGGTTGGTGCCAAGGGCCACCAGCAGCCCTATCAACAGCACAGAGGCCGCGGATCCGCTACACGTCAACCCTTTGGGAAACATTTTCGGAAAGTGTTTCGGCAGGGGGAGCGCGTAGAAAAATGTAAACGTTTCAATGCTGAGCTGTCAGTTTTGTTATCTTTTGCGCAGAGTTTGACGTCTGTCAACTGCGGGCAGATAGTGGTTGGTCTTGTGGGAATTTGACCATAGTCCTAAGATGATACCATTTTTATCAATAAATTTCATTTAATGTTTTGTGTTGCATACAGAAAAATGTACTTTTAAAATTAGGTAAATTAATTGCTACAGTTACTTGTTCTTTTAACACACCTGCGTCGTTTGTCCAAGCCGCCGAAGTGATTAGGCTGTGCTCTATCTATCTACAGTCTGAACTCACTGGTTGAACTTCGATTCCCTGCCAACTATTGAATATGTGCTTTTTATTTTGCACGTTTTTCCATACAAAAAATATCTGAAATTTTTCTCAGCATGCCATGAGGTTTTTGTGAAATCGGTAAAAACTGGTTTTCCCATACAAACGCATGCTTTTATAATTGAACTGTCAGCCAACTATCGAGCGTTCAACTAAAAAGCATGCCAACTAAAAAGCGTTCAACTATTGAATTCTGACTGTAGTACGATGGCGATTAGATTTTAGCCGTATTTTTCTACGAACAAGTCAATAACGGTTGACAGTACAGTGGAATGCAGTTTATCCGGGCTCATCGGGATCCGACCTTGCCTGAAGAATGCGAAGTCCCCAGTTACGAGTCCCCAGTTCCAAGTTCCAAGTTCCGAGTTCCGAGTTCCCAGTTCCAAGTTCCTAATTCCCCAGTTCAAAATTCCGAGTTCCGAGTTCCCGATTTCCGAGTTCAGAGTTCCAAATTCCCCAGTTCCCAGTTCCGAGTTCCGAGTTCCCAGTTCTAAGCTGCCGAGTTCCGAGTTCAGAGTTCCTAATTCCCCAATTTCCAGTTTCTAGTTCCGAGTTCCGAGTTCCCAGTTCCCAGTTTCGAGTTCTGAGTTTCCAGTTCCGAGTTCCGAGTTTCCAGTTCCGAGTTCCCAGTTCCGAGTTCCGAGTTCCCAGTTCCAAGTTCCGAGTTCCCAGTTCCGAGTTCCTAATTTCCAGTTTCCAGTTCCCAGTTCCAAGTTCCGTGTTCTGAGTTCCGAGTTCCCAGTTCTGAGTTCCCAGTTGCGAGTTCCTAATTCCCCAGTTCCCAATTCCGAGTTCCGAGTTCCGAGTTTCGAGTTCCGAGTTCCGAGTTCCGAGTTTCGAGTTCCGAGATCCGAGTTCCCCAGTTCCCAGTTCCCAGTTCCGAGTTCCTAATTCCCCAGTTCCCAGTTCCGAGTTCCTAGTTCTCCTACCTTCCTTCCGAGCTGTTTCTCCTCTCTTTCCTTCTGTCTTCCATCTTCGAGCACAGTCGGTGCTCACAAAAAAAATCCAAGTAATTCGAACAGTTAATGTGTTATTTTTTATTCTCTTAAGTATACACACACACACGTCAGTTGATGATGGTATCACTTACACAAGTCACCACAGTCGTTAGAAAGATTCTATTTTCTTTTTAGCATACTTACCGCACTATGCACAACACATATCCAAATAGAGTTCAAATTCGTACTGGAAAAAGAATGCCGAGCATTCTCAGTGCAGTATGAGAGTCAAACCACGTAAATGACACTATGGGTTACTTATGGACAGGACAGTACTGATAACGTACTCTGATCCGGACAGCCGAACAAAAGGACACACGTGGCGAACAACGTAAACGCGGATCACCGTTCCGGTTTGCGGAGGATTTTGCGGAGGGGGGCAGTAAAACTCCCGGGCTGGAACTTCCTGTAGAATGTTCCTTTGGCCGCAAATGAACGAGATGAAAGTCGCGAGGGAAAGTGTATTATGATTTTATGATCCCACTCGCCAAATGCACCGATTAGTAAAAAAAAAACCGGTTTAGACCAAAGTTCAAGTAGTGAAAGTGTCCTTCGGTTATGAGAGACTGTCTGCCAAAAAAAGAAAAGCCGCTGCGTGAAATTATAATTGTTGTTAATGGTTCCATCCATTCCGTTTGTTATTGTTATTCTTTTGTATTTTAATTTATCCGTTATCTACACACAATATGGCTAACCACGATGAAATAATTTAGTAATTGTATAGCAGATTTTACATCTAACTCGACTTCTTCACATCTTTCGAATCGCCCGCGCAGGTACCCCGCTTGAGCATTACCATCGTGCAGTTTTTCATTGAAGCCTTTGCGCCCGTGCTGGAAGCCGGTTTCACCGGTTCAGGTAATGACTGAGTCTCGCGGGAAGCTCTGATCGTTTCCTCCAAAGCCAAAAGTCCCTTATCGATGATCCGATCCAGCTGGTAGTACTGTTTATGTGCGAAGAAATCTTTCACCGCAACCACACAGCATGCCACTTGCTTCATCACGAATCCCAGCTTCTGCTTCAGGTGATATTCATTGGCCATGAACTGCGCTCGCTGAGTGGCAACGTTCAGCTGTACCCAGGCTTGGGACGTCGCCCGGCCAAGCGTTGAGTTGGCCAGGTTTAGCTGGGGCGATATTCCCGATTGGACGCTTTCGAGCACCTGCTTGTAGAGCCACTTCTTCTCGGGCGGGGGCGCCGGTCGTAAGCAGTACCCTTTGCTGCTTAGCGGTCTCGGGACGCGGTTCAGTCTCACCGCGGTGGTCTGGGCAGCAGCGATGGCTGTATCGCCCAGTAATCTTGACATTTTGTAACAATTTTGGGCTACCAATTTGGATCGAACGAGTTTCGCAAACTGATCGCGCGTACTAAACGATGGCAAAGGTTACTACGATGTTGATCTGTTTTCGGTGCACTTTCATACAAACATGTATTAAATTGAATCCACTTTATTGTTCAGCATAGTTGCGGTTGTAACACCATCATTTTCAGTTTATTGTTATTGCCTTCTACATTGTTTTCAAAAGCGTAAGAATGAAAAAAAAAACAAATGGAAAAACCTAACGTTGCAAAAAGTAAAACAAATGTAAACACTAAAGACTACCAAAATTTGTTATTCTACTTAAGAGCTATATGTTGAAGAATAAGTGTTGTTGGTTATTGGATGCTGTTTCCCTTCTCTCTATGACTCACTGAATTATTAGATAGGTTCTCCAGAAGTGCTCAAAACTGATAGCAAAATAAAACGCAGCAGAAACTAAAACAAGCTGTCCCCCCCAAAAAAAACGCCCTTAAATTCGCCAAAAAACTGCCTTTTGCTGGTCGAAACGATAAATTGCATCGACCATAGATAGCGAAAACAATACCGGAACTATGAAATTGGCCACCTTTGTAGAGTTTGTAGTAAGACGACGATGTTATGTACAGATGAAGCAAAAACGCTTGAACTAATCCTATTGTTGAATTGTTGTGTTGCTGTGTTGGAGACATTAATCATGAATTAGTTGCTATTGTTGGTTGTTCTTCAACCCTAAGATACTCCTTGCCTGACTAAACCAAAAAACAACCTATTAAAGTACCTTCTAAGTACCATTTTCATACTGCGTATAAAAGGATTACAGCTTACAGGACAATCGTAATATGTGATCTCTCTTTTAGGATTTTTTCCGAGGATTACCGCGCTCAAAAGTGTATTTAAAATGCCACAATCTGAAAAAGGTATTTGTAACGCTTTCCGAACAATATTAAAAATATTTTAAAAAAACCCTTACTCAAATACCGGCAGAGACAGATGAAAAGCGCAAAAAGGAAACTTACTACTCAAAACTAATCGACATCCCAATAGGGAAATTATTTCACAATTCACACACAAACACACACACGGGATCGGTCGCGCCATTTTGGATTGTGTTTGTGAATTGTTTGTTGTAAGATTACCGTTCATTATAATTTCGCTTGTGTGTAACATGCATTAAGGGTTGTTGTAATACTTTTGTTGTTGGTTGTGTATTATCTATATCTCTGAGAGCCTGCGGAAAAGCATTAGGTGTATTGTTTTGTTTTGTTGTTGTTTTGTGTGTTAGAAAACCTGCCACGCTACTATACTATTTGAAAGGAAAAGTATGAAAATTCCTACCGGAAACGTTCGACGAGTGCATCCGGTGCAGCATGGATTTGTTTGTAACAAATGCCACCATCACCGGAACCACACGTTTGTGTGATAAAGTCGCACGCGAAACACGCACTAGAGCAGTCGGTGATGATATAGTACTGTACAAAGGATCGTCCCACTTCTACACTGGCTACACACTGTTAGCTAGTGGATAAGTTTTCCCATTTTCCCTAGTTTTCATGGGATTCAGTTCCAGTTTTGCTCGTGTTTTAACTTATTTGGTTACAGAGATACCGAATGCTTCTACTACGGTTTGTTTTTTTTTATCGCAACGATCACATTATGCTTACGCCTAAAGAAGAAGCTTCCCATCCTACCGATTCACCTATTACTGTGTAAACGGGTTTTCCCTCATCATATTTTCCTCAGATTGTTACTTTCGTTTTGAGTTTGTTTCTGCTTTTTTACGGTGTGCAGAGAGAGAGAGAGAGATAGTGCGCGCGTGCTGCGTGTGTAGCATGTGATTTTGCTTCTTCCATGTTGCCTTTTGCCAATATCTTAACTGTACAGGTCCTCTAGACGGTTAGTAGGAGTGTCTATGCGAGTGTAGGATGAAAACTGGCTAGTAAAGTTTTGCCGAAAGAACTTCCTGCCTGCGTGCTATGTATACTATCAGTGGACACCACCAATGAAATCAAAACCCCAGTGGTACGCTTGTTTTTTGTTGTAGAGCACGCGAAAAAGACGCTTTGCGTCGAGGAACTAACTGATCGTGAAACGCTAGCAGAAAGAAGTAGTTACTGTTTGGCGTCTGCCGGCGCAGGGCGCCTTCTGCACAGCAATCTCAATCGACAAATATCAGCATCAAATCGTGCTCGTACATCGCTATTACCATCATGATGCTGAAGCCAAGCGTTAGTCCCAGGAACTGCAGCACAAATTCGGACGTTTTGCACCGTTCTTCCGCACCGTGGGATGATGTAAGCTCGGGAATCTAGGGGACAGTAGAACAAACACGTATGTTATGCGTATACTTTACTAAACCCACATCCAAACCCAGCATTACGTACCATATCAACTAGCGCAATGTACAGAAACATGCCAGCGGCTACGGCAAATACCCAGGACGATGCTTCCGGCTGGTGGCCCACGATAATACCCAACACCATACCAAGCAGGCTGAGCAGCGAGGAGAGCAGATTGTAGTAGACGGCCTCCCGCGCCGACATGCCCGCCTTCAGCAGCACCGCAAAGTCCCCGAGCTCGTGGGGCAGCTCGTGGCAAAACACGGCAATCGCGGTCGAGAAGCCGCCGGCAATGTTGTTCGCGAACGCTGCCCCGATCGTCATGCCGTCGGTGAAGTTGTGCAGTCCGTCGCCCATCACCACCATCCAGGCGACGGCCGACAGTGACCCGGGCGGCGAGTGCACGTGTCCGTGCGTGTGCGAATGGCCGTGGTGTTTGGTTTCGTGCTCGCGCAGGATGATGGTATAGTTCTCCGGGCGCAGTTTCCCGCTCGCCGGCTCCGAAGACTTGCTGCCCTGGCGACCACCAGCACCACCACCAGCAGCAGCACCTGTTTGATGGTGATTGTTCAGCTGCTCGCTCTCGATCGATCCCTCTTCCAGGTTGGTGGACACCGTGTTGTTATCGTTCGCTTCCTGTGCCGCGTGCTGGTGCGCATGGTGATTGTTCAGCCCGGCGTACTCGGAACCGTGGTCCGCGTTGAGTTCGCCGTTGTGATGATGGTTGGCACACTTGGCCAGCGCACTGTTGTGGTTTTCGTTCGTGCCCGAGCCCGTGTTGTGCTCGTGATGGTCGTCCTTCGTGTCCATCGCGATCTCGTCGTAACAGTACGGGTAGGAGCTGTACTTGTGCTTGCACTGCTTCTCGCCCGCACTAGCCGCGTGCAGCGAGGTCGATTCCGGATCCCGCATCACACGCACCCGCGACGGCGGCTTGTCCTTTTTCTGGCGCGTTTTGCACCACTCCGCGATCACGGTGAGGAACCGCTCCATGAAGTAGAAGAACACGATGCCGAGCACCGCCGCCAGTCCCTTGTACATCATCGCATCGTGCGCAGCCTTGGCGTTGCGCAGCGAGGACAGCATCGCATGCGGTAGGAGATGCAGCAGGGCATCGCCACACAGCGTGCCGATCGCGAGCGCCACCAGGAACTGCAGCACGTGGTGGTAGAAATGCTTATCCATGCACGGTATCACTGCCACGCCGAGCAGCCCGCACAAGCTCACGCCCAGTATCGTGAGGAACGAGTAGATCCAGACGGCCGCCTCGGACCCACCGTCGCCGTGATGGTGATGATGATGATGATGATGATGGTGATGGTGAGGATCGTTCTGGTCCAGCAGACTGCTCACCAGCAGCGGCGGAATGCTGTCCTCATCGAAGCAGCCGGACCGTTCCAGCGGCACTGTCGATAGCAGATGGCCCAGCAGCATCGGACACACGCTGTAAAGATCGCGATCGCCAAGCATCACGCTAGACTCAACCCGTGGGAGGATTGTGGTGCTGTTGTCACTACTCGCATTCATTTGCTTTTCCTCGGGCACTAGCACTCTTACGAGCAGTGGATCTTCGGTACTACTACTGCTGTTGTTGCTAGTGTTATAATTACTGCTATCACTGTTAGCGCTGCTGTTACTAATGCTAGTGTTTTGTATCTTATCATTCGTTAAAATAAGCTTTGCTCCTGATTTCTGATTTACATTGTCACCCCCATCGACGGTCGTACTGTCGGTCGGTTTACTGCTGCTGCCTTCTTTTTCCGCCTCGTTACTACTTGTATCACTTTTAGCTGCATCCTCCCATTCCTGGGACCGTATCTTCGGTGGTGTAACGCGCCGTAGAAAATCATTGCTGCTAATGCACTGCAAAAATCAAATGGCAAATAGTACACAATATTTAGCTATTTTCGCTTGGAATGAATTAACTCACATACGGGAACAGAACTTACCTTTAGAGAATCTACCTGCTGGGGCGTTGTTTCGGTTGCGTCCGATCCACTTCCGTCAATCGGTGCTGCGACTCCCGTTTGCACCAGCCGAATCATACCCAGCTGACGCACCATCCGCTCGAACCCTTGCACATCCATCGTCATCGATGCCGGATCACCGTATTCGGTGAAAATTTTCCTCATCGCCTGCTCCATCTTTCCCTTCATCAGTCGGTCGAACTCCGTCGGCGTTTCGCCAACACCTTCCGTGTGCACATTCTCCTCCTCATCCTCCTCCTCCTCCTCGTGATGGTGGTGAGCATGGCGCCTCACTATCCGATGTACTGCGTCGTATGCAGCCACCACCGGTTCGTACTGCTGCTGATCGAGCAACGATCGCACGTTGCGTAACGTCCCCCGAGGGCCGGGCACGAGCTTCTCAGTACCATCGTCGGAGAAATGTTGCTTGCAGGGCAGATGATCCGCACAGAGCAGACAGACGACGCACACTGCCATCAAGTGACGGGCCATCGTGCTCCGTAAATTGACTGTCCAGCTGGTCCTACGCTCTTTACGTACTTTCTCTGGGCTGGTTTTACTGTTATCCCCTTATACTAGAATAAAATTATTTTTGGGACCTTGGACCACTCCGCGTACACAAAAACACACACACACTCAAACTACTTAGAACGACGTTTTGAATCGCAATGTAGTTCTCTCTTCGCAGAAATGTTGATGCACCACCCGCTGTGCACTAAATCTGTGATCTCCGAAACACTCCACTCCGTACCCTCCGAACACTGCTGCTGCCGGGAGCTTTCAATTCCATTTATTGTCCTTAGAATACGCCTCAAAACTGTGAACAATCGGGAAAAAAACATAATTGGTACACACGCAATAAAATATAAATGTTTTCATTACAGCAAACGATAACATCCAACAATTCAATATCAACTGGTGACCTGCGGAAACAGTACGAATCACAATATCCTGCCCTTTTATGGCTACGATCAACAACGTCCGAGTGAACCGACTTCGTTGGATGATCGATATCTTGCTCTGGTATACAAATGAAACCAATTAATAATGACGAACACACCATTCCACCCCACGCAATGTAGTGATCAAAGAGACCCAGCGCCTATAAAGCAATCGATACACGAATAAACCATTGTTGAATAAGTAATGTAATGACAAATTTTGTTTGCAGTCACACTAAAGATACACTCCTCCACTCCTCGACACACAAACTAATGTAAGAAAAATCAAAGATTTTTCGAACACAAAAATTCGCTGTCCCTCTGGATATGATGCTAATTAAATGAGGTTTTCCTTGTACAAGTACACAATAATTTGTCCATCCACTTCGAGTACCATCCTCGGAGAGCTCCAGCAACACACTAGAAACCGACGTAGACCCCCCGCACTGGAATATGATGGCCGATGATGTTGGGGTCGGTCCTTTGTGTGCATGCTATCTTCGCATGGTGGTCGGAAAGAAAGGGGATCGCCTTTATTTTTGGACCTCACCTCTCCGACGCGTTACATGCAACAACTCAATAACCTTGACAGTGAGAAGGGAAAGAAGAAACCGCGCTGTTGGGAGCCTTTCTCAACGAAAGGATATCGCAGTTCCTGCAACCCTTGGGAAGGAGCTCGGTGTTGCGTGTTGAAAATGAAACAACCTGAGTGAAAGAGGGATATCTGTATGTTATGTGTGGGTGGATGTGGTGGTGAACGGATTAGTAAGGAAGGGGGGTTGGAGAAATTTGTTTGATCAAACTTGCTCAAACTGTTGTTTATCGTCGTGAACCACCACACACACGCACACACTCATCGTAAACGCGGGACCACCACAGCACGTTGTTGTAAATCCATGCTGGAGACGACATAACGGCGGCTATGTAATGCGAAATTATTGGCAGTTTGACCCTGAAGGGCGACCGGTTGAGAGGGAAATAGCATTTGTTTGGCGAAATGCCGTAATTGCTTCGCTTAATTTCGTACTTTTCGATACGCCAAAAGGCTGATTTGGTGATTTTATGGCTATGCCTGTCATGGGTGTCGAACACTGCAGAGCAAACGGTAATATTCAATTTAATAAAAATTTGGTTTGGTTTTTGGCTTCTTCATATAATTATTTCATTTATCTAATCGCAGAAAAAATGCTTTAAAAAAACATGCAAAATTTTAATTCAAGGTTTTTTTAAATCAAATGTTTTGTTAAAAGCTGTTGAAATACAAAAAAATTGCAGCTGTCAAAAAACAGTTCATTTTAGCACTACCATCCAACTCCTTATTTTTTGTCCATTACCTACATGTTTTTTTTTTGTCAACTATGTAATTATTAAAACATTAAAAAATCCAAAGCAAGTTGCAACTCTTCTGAAATTATGAATTTCAATATAATTAACTATATAAATAAATGATGTCACCCTATTCCCTATCTCCTTGCACTTCCTGTGCGCAAACTCAATCCACTTCAAATTCCACTCACTGGAACGCTATTTTATGCCACCGCCCCAGACTTACACTCACACCCAGCACTGTACCGCGTTCTACTGCGCTAACGCCGGCCGTTGCCGTCCGTTTTTATAATGGAAACACAGCTCAAGAACGAATGCCTAAAGCGGCAAAAGGCACGAGAAACGCAGCCGTTGCAACAACAATATAAAGAACTAACGAAACGGACGGGAGAATCCACGCACACACACACTCACACAGGCAATTGGGAACGAGAAGCTAAAACTGGCACTGCAAGCAAATTCTTGGCCGTTTAACGACGAGAAGCAGTCCCACCGAGCCATCCGCTCAACTCGAACGGTTTGCTGTTAACGCTACTTCTTTTTCTTAGAATCGGATGTTTCGCTGAGGTACATACAAAAAATACCGCGCCGTTTTGCCATTCCTGACGCACATCAGACACGCAGCTATGCGACTCTCCTTGTGCGTCGGCTCAAAATTTTGACCAATCAGCGCAATCCAACTGGCACACCGTGCACAGACAACAGTGAAGGACGGAAAAGAGGAACAAATAACACGAACACACGAACACGCATACACATAGTGGGAACGAGCAAATGCTGTGCCCAACGGACTGATTAAAAAAAGGGGCAATGAACACACAACGCCGCTAAAACAAAAAGCGAATGGCCGTTTTTTCGTGTGTGTGTGTGTGTGATGATGAGGAGCTTCTTCATTTTGGAGATGATGATTTTAGAGGTTTTTGTCACGTGTTCAAAATCAAATCCCAACAACCGGTGCGAACGCGAAAAAGGGCACCGTCGTTTCGTGGAAGAAAAGGTATTTTGAACAATATTTTGAAATATATTTCATTGTTTTATAATCTAGAGTTTTTTAAAATTAACATCAAACATTTGTCCTTCGCGCTCTCCAGAGTGATCATGTGATGATGCTCTCGGCCAGAGCTTTAAATGAGCTTTAAATCAAGGAGCCGCCCTTCGACTAAGCTTCCCACGCAAACAAAAAACATTTCATACATTAAAAAACAACTCGGAAGCGACACAGAAACGAAATAAAAAGAAAGAAATAATCTAACGAATATTATTCATTTACTTTGGACATGTTTATATGCTGATTCCTCTACCTCTTCTTGCACGGGTCTACCTCTTCTTGCAAACAAATTCGAATCTCAAGCCAGAATTGCCTCAAACGGCAATGTAAGAGCGGAAACGCATGTTAGTTAGGGTTAGGTTAAATCTTTCGGTTTCAAAATAATTATACAAAAAAAAATTCGTGAGTTGTAATTTGAGCAAAACAATCAAAAAAAAAAGTTGCCAAATTCCAAAGAACTCCATAAGATTTAAAATCACAGCAGGGGAGCGACCAGAACAGGAAACCATGCTGCGCAACATTTTATTTCCTTTTAAGCCCTACATTATCATTCCCAAAATGGCACATTCTTATTCTCAAAGCCTCGGAACTGATTGAATAAAGGGTCGAGAAGATTAGAATTTACACCTTGTGAGGAGGGACCAACAACTTGCGTAGGTACACATTTCGTAATAAAAAAATATAAATACCTCAATCAGAAACACATTTCATGAGTGTATAATAAACCAAAGCACGAAATTATTCCTTGCCATGCCTCCGCTTGTGCGTGCATTGGGTTACACGTTTGTGTGTGTGTTTTATCATTTTAATGTACAATCAACAACCGCAGGAACAGAGGAACGCAAAACGTTTACTACGCGCAACACGCTACCTCATTCCGTGCCGTAGCGCCAATTAACAAACATTAATCCTGATTTCGTGCATGATTTATTGACTGCACGACGTTAGTTGCAGAAGGTCGCCAACGATAAGGCGGTTCGCCCCACCCGAAAACCCCAATCAATTATGGCAAGCACAAGCACAGAAGGTAAAGGAAGGCTAAATAAAGCAACTCCTCGTATCAATATGACGACAAACGATAACAGCATAAGATTTCGGCGGGGAGACGACACATCGCTTAGTGAATTGCTCGAAATTTACTTCAACGCACACAGACACACGCATATGTTGATGAGTCGGGAAAGATACTGCAACAGCACCGAGTGTGTGTCCTTATTACGACGCTATTATTTATGCAATCCTTGTCGGGCGTTGTGCAATTCCAAAGCCACCAGTCCGTCGCTACACATAACGCATCACACACCCTGATGATTACGTTTTCGGTGCCGCATTGCTGACTGTGCAAATCATTAAACGTTCGAGACTGACTGCTGACTCATACGCACCATCGAATGTGCGTCTGTTAGTTGTTTCTAAGCAATTTGTTACAGAACCACTCAATTGAGGGTACCATCAGCCAGTTGTACGGCGGCGCGCAGTTTGGTTGACGGAACCGAGCCGCGAACACAAGCGATCGAGCCCGCTCGGATGGGCTGCCGGCTTTGAAACCGGATGACGCATTGAAAGTAGCACATGCCGATACGCGTAAAAGGCGCAACATGCGTCATATGTACCGTCACTTTCTACATGCGCTGGGCCGAAGAATGTAGGCCTCCGTGCCCCGTCGTTTGCAATTGATAACAAACTTGTACGAGTGTGTCGTCGCACTTACGGCGGCTGTGTATGTGTTATCGGATGGGCAAAATAAAAACAAACACACTATACTTTACACCACTGACAGCAAATACTACCACTCACGAGTCCACTACAAACCAAACTACCCTAAAGGGCGGATAAAGTGAGGTGTATGCCACTAAGCAACGATGCACCCAAACCCATCGCAAACATGCAGACGGGAAATGAAGGGGCCCCATGGGGCTGTACGACGCGCCACGTTGAAAAGGTGCACCCAACCGTGACCGTGGGCCGGGTGTGGGTGGTGAATTCGCCAAACACTACTTCACTCCACCAGGCTTCAAACACAATCAGTACAATTGGCGTGGTGGCGCAAGGGTAGGACGCGACGGCACCACACAACGTGGCGCTTTAATTCATCTATCACATAACTACATTAGCGCTGGGACAATTTGCTCCCCTACCACTTGGATTAAGAACGGCCGGCAGTGACACGTGTCACCACCACCATCCAACCATCTAAATGCAATCTGTAAAGCGTGATCCCCGCAATCTTCTGCGCCCCGTTTACCACCACTCCCTTTCACACATTGGTTTCGTTTAATTTGTTATTCCGCGAAAAATGAGCCGTTGTTTCGCGTTCAATTTCGCACCAACACGCAACGGTTCCCCCTGCACTTATCTGGCGCGTCTAATGTCCGATTTCGAGTATAGCAAATGTGTTCAAAGCCCCTCCCCCCAACCACAGCAATTGACCGATCGATGGCCTTGCACGGTAACTTGAATCCATTCTGAAAACACGCACGTGCCTAAAAAAGGAGATCTACATGTGCGCGCGCGCCTCAAAACTCTATTCTAATGACGCACGGGCGGACAGCTTTTAATATAAGGTCAGGGGGGGGGGGGGGGTCCGGTTGATCCGAGACTACCTGAACTGGGTGGGAAATTTTGGGATCAGCGACATTTTAAGGCATAGGATCCGATGGTTGCCGCAGTGCTGAGGTAGTTACAGTTATAGATGGAGCGGCCCTCATGTTCGGACACGCGCAAGCAATGTAGATCCCTGGCATGTAGCGCGGTGCCTTGCACGGAGGACCCTTTTCTCGGCTCCCTTTCCATCAATTCATGCAAATTTGGTCTGGTACGAGATATCCAATGATGTATATATATTGCCCGCCCAGTGGTATAGATGGCAATAGATCTGGAAATTGAACACAATTTAGCAACTGAATAGACAACTGATAGATGACTTACTTCCAACAATCTTACCATTTGCCCGTCCAGTTCTTTTTTTTTGCGCTATCCGTTGGCAATTAACTAGCCGCCGGTTCACAAGATCACGTGACAATATTGCCATATTAAAGAAAAGCAATCAAACGTTCCCCCAATGCTTTGTCCCGTATCGGCATGTTCGTGGATGAATGACTGAAACCCTCGTAACAATTAGCAGCAATTAGCATACGGGTGAAATAACATGACCCAACATAGTCCAACCACATGATGGCGGCTTCGCTTCTTTTTGGAAGCGTCCGACAAATGGGCTGCCGAACCTCAATGGGCTGCCGAAAGCTTTGGTCTCGGTCACTGACACTGTTGACCGGTGTGTGTCTGAGACTGGGCAGAAACGAGCGCCAAGGACGTCCATGAGCTAGACACAGTCCAATCAGGTCCATCGTGTCCGGTGGGTCCGAATTCGGACTCCAGCCACACCACCCTGTCTGCTTAATTGATATCAACAAGTCTTAATTCAAACGCGTGCAATCGGCGTGCCCTATAGTAGACCGTTCCGTGTATCTGCTGCAAAGGTCCGGGAGCTCGGGCGCCAGTCGGACGACACGACAAAACGACTATTTCCGTCGGCGCATATAATGTGCCTGTTGCGATAACGGAGAGACAAGGTGGACGGTGTGTGAGTGTGCTGGTGTGCCATCAATTCAATGGATAGCGCGATGGGAAGAGTGGGTTCCAATCTCACAGCCAATCTTTCTCCCGCTCCAATACGGTACACGGATGATAAGGGACAATGGTGTGCTGGGACGCTTTCGGGAAATTCGGTACACCGGATGTAACCGGATTTATTTCCACCCGACTGAAACAGCTGCTCCATCCAGCCTTATCTTCGGGCCCGTATTGCTGTGATGTTGTCGTTCCTTCCCGCTTGTCGTCTTACTGTCACGCAATGTTACTCGGTGCTTACGGCAAGATCTGTAACGATCCGTTCCTTTCCTTTTCATGGCTTGCTGCTGCGTCTGCACATCAGGTTTTCATCGGATTTTCCTTCGCCATAGGGATTTTGGTTGGCGAGCGTGCAGCTGGCTTGACACATGTGCGATACTGTGTTGATATGGGTTTTAACCGCGAGAGCAAGGGTTGCTTCCCCGGGTACATTTTCCTGTGTACCACACCGCCATCGGAAAAATTGTCCTGTGTGCGACGTTCCAACCAAATTTCACAAATGTTTCTTTGTTGGTGTGTGTGTGTGTATGTGTGTGTGTGTGTTCAATTGTTTGATCGATTTCAACGATTCCGCAGGTTCATGATACAGGTGAGCGCTATAATTTTGTAGGCCATTCCCTTCCGCAACGCAGCCCCATCCTGCTTCACCCATAATTTGCATTCGGCGCGTCCCGGGCAATGACGGGGCGAAATAAAAACGGAAATATTAGTGCTAGAAACAGGAAAAAAATAAACTAGAGCAAGATAGATAGAGAAATAAACAGCATAATTTCAACCTCAACACACTCTTATCAGCTATCAGCTGCTGAACCGTAAACAAAATAAGACGAAACAAACGCAAGATACAGATAGGAGATAGGACAAATGGTTGGTGGGGGAGAAAAGGGCAAACGGTGCAACATTATGCCACCGATGGCACGTGCTTCCGCCCTATCGCCTCCCTCTCGAGCCCTTCATGTCTGTGCCCGTGCGTGGTGCAATATTTGTTTGGCACATGAACTTGAAAAAAAGCGCGTAACGGGAGTCCTGAGGGGTGGAAGTGACAGGGAGGCGATAAAAAAATAATGTCCTAGTCCTTAATTTGACCATGAAAATCAATAAATAAACAAGTCAACATATTTATTATATCTCGATTGGGCGTCGTCAGGCGAAGGGATAAACAAAGCGTGAAGTGGGGATGTTTACCACTGTCCCATAGCAAGTTGTTGTGACGTATATTAACGATCATGTGTACGAGACCACCTATCCGGGTATGTTTTGAATCTTCATTCAAAAATAACTTTGGATTTGGAACTTTGAAACTTTGGAACACATTTTAAAAATGCCTCAGAAAGGAGCTTTCTACCGATGTGCCAAAAATAAAAATGTTTTAAATATTGTTTTAATCATTTAAGTTTACATACCCGTCACATGTCAAGTTTACATACCCCTCAGGCTATACATTTTCTTTGGAAGAAAGATTATTGTTGTGATGAAAACTGTATATTTTTTCAATTTCTTATTAGATTTGCATGAAATCTGGCGTGTAGGTGCATAATATTGTTAGTCAAAATATCAGTGCAAAATTTGAATTTTAAAAATACTATCAATATTTTTTTTTTCTATAGAAAATGTTTTACAACTTCAACGGCAGCCGACTATGCTATAACTTTGAAGTAAATGTTTGTCTTTTTCTAATTTTGACATACGTTTCTTTTAAAAGTTAAATTTTCAGATAACTGTTATCGCTTGTCGTAATGAACATAGTAATTAATACAACATAAAATGCGTATATAATTATACATTATATCACATATCACGTAGCCAGATAGCCAGATACGTAGTATCACGTAGCAAGATAGTCAGTGCTTGCTACGGAGGGAAGGCGCCATTCTAGGCTTGAACCCATGACAGGCATGTAATTGAGTCGTTCGAGTTGACGACTGTACCCAATATTTATATATACCGCACAATAAATATAATTATATGGATAGTTTTACATAAATTTAATTTATATTGATATAAACGTAATAAAAGTAAGCAACTTTTCAAAGAAATGTTTGAGAGAAACGTACCTAAAAAAAGAAAATATCATAAACATTCTCTCCAAATTTTCCACTGATATGTTAGAAAACATTATTATGAACCTAAATTATCGGTTACATGCAAATCGAACAAGAAATTCAAAAGACGGTTTTAACCACGGAAAACATCGTTCTTCCATACAAGATATATGGCCTACCCTGGTAGGCGGTTGTAGACCTACGTAGAGTGTTTGGTCGTACAGATGATGGTTAAGGACGTTTAGCGCAAAGAACACATCTAGTATATTTGCGCCATTAATGAAAATAATATTACAAAACATATATACATTCGTACACTGTACCAGAGTATTGGATAAGCAGTGTATTAAGCGCCCCGAATAAATGTATTTATATTTGCATCTACTTTCTCTTACGACCAGCACAAGTTGTGGGTTTATATCTGATTAAAACCGGTCGTTAAAGGAAAATAAAAAGCGTTGACCTTAAGATCCAGTTGTATGATCAACAATCAACCATTGAGTCAAAGCTCGAATCAGACGACTTAATGTTACTGTGGCGCCCACGTAGAGCATTTTTTAAATTTCAACAAGAAAATTACTATTATTAACCACATTAATTCCTCAACATAAAAATCCTTTCCTTGCGGATGAATGTCCGGTTGGCGAACAAAACTGTCATATTCGTTTATGACCAATCTATCAGCGAAGAAGGTGTGTGTATGTGGGTACATTCCGCAGCCCACACATGAGAGTGCTGGTGCAGTCGGTTCTGTCCTTTTAATGCGAATTTAAGCGGTACCAGCAGACAACCCACCACCATCACGAAGGTTGAATGTATTTCGTGCACGCAGATTGGAAAGAGCTCAAGGTAATCATCACTATCCACCACCATCACGACCACCCCATCACCATACCCTGCTGATAGGCACCAACCACAAGAGACATTTGGCCGCAATGCTTGTCCCATCCCCTCTATCAAACCCATCAACCCATCATTCATCCGCACGTCCTGGCCATCCGCCGTGACAAGTTTAAAACCGATGCGTATCGATGCGCGTGTTGGGTACGCGCGAACGTGTATGCGGAATGACTGCAAATGCTCTCCACCCAAATATGGTTCGGAATAATGAGTCTTTTTTTGTTTTCACTGTAAACCACAGCAGTGTGTAATTCAATCAGCGTGACACTTGCGATGCAAATTCAACAGGTAACATGCGTTTTTTCGTATTAGTTGTTTGTAAGCTTTCCCCTTAGCCGACTTATCGATTACAAGGTTCGCATGGTTGACCTTTGTTCGTTTGAACGCCTGTGGGACTAGGATAACAAAGTGGTTCGATCGTCTAGAGAAAAAATTAAAATTAAAATAATATAATTTAGAAGCAAATAGACAGCGTTTGGCTGCCTGTTTATGACCTCCACACTCGCAAAAGGCGAACCATGTACTGTAATTTATAAAGCGCTCTAGTCTCATTCACCAGAACGAACATCAAACTCTATTTAAATATATTTTAAGAATTGGCTAATGAATACCTTTTTTCTAGTTTGTGGCAAAAAATAAATGTATAAATAATACTTATAAACTGATGTTCCGATGTATAACCAAGAATTTGATAATTACACACTATTTCCTTCGAACCCAATGCCCATACCAAGGTGCCGAAGACCAAAATTTACCGAAAACAACCGGATGGACATTTCCTGTCCCTGATCAATTAACGTTTCAAGTGTCTATTTTCGATCCATTTCGCATCAGCCAAAGTCTGATCGATTTAAAGGATCAATACGTTGGCCGACGTGCATGTAAAAGAAGTAAGAATTACAATTACAATTACAATTTTTAAAAATAGATCGAAAAGGAGGACTTTTATTCATAAGTATAATTAAATTTGACTTTTGCAATGGGTAATGCATTTTTTATATTTAAAAAAAATCGAAGATTTCAGCATTTCAGCATAACACACTAGGATAAATAAAGCTTCTTTGCCTTTAAATACGGTAGAAGTATCTGTTATAGTAATAATAGAGCGTGGTGGGCAACGATGCTGCCAACCCCGCGCAACTTTTACTAATAACACCGGAAGCTTCCTATTAGCCCCTTTTTGTACTAAAACTTTATCAACCGTAACAAAACGACGCTCTCCGCACACTGTTGTTGAGGGGGCAAAGCGGAAACAACTGCAGCCACCACCTGTGCACGCGGCCACTTCCTTCGCCAAGAGGGAGAGAAACAGTGAGAGAGAAAATGCAACAGCGGGAGCTACTACTACCTAGCATGGAGTGGATAATTTATGGATGCAATTACCCCGACCGAGCAGAGTTTATGCAATTTTTGCTACACGCAGGATGCTTTCCCTGGAAGCGATTTTCTTATTGGTTCATCATGAACGTGTTGTTCCTTGTGTGAAGTACAGGACATTATTAATGTGCCAATATCGAATGATTAAATTATGCAAATGCACCAAAAATCCAGGTCCATCCTAGCAAGCGAGTGTGTGTGTGCGTGCGTGAAGAATCATCGTTTCTGATCCCGACGATCAGTGGAGGATCGAAGTAACAGGCAGAAGGGCAGCATCGAAAATAGAGTGACACGAATTCGGCACGAACCACACATAAACACACACACAGGCACGCAACACACATTCGAAATTCCAACGCACTAGCATAGAACAGAGCACGTTGCGGAGGGAAGGTTTTCGGAAAATACACACAGCAGCAACACACAAATATAACTTTTTTAGCGGGGGTGGTGGGTGGGTTATTTTCTTCGCTCTCGCGCACTAAAAAAAAACTATCGTCTACCATCAAGCTAGCAGGCAGATGATTGAATTTAGAAAAATTATCCTCAATTCAATCCTATGGAAAAGCTCAAAAATGATGAAGAGATGATGATGTTTGTTCATTACTTTTCCAGCCAACTATGCACCACACCGCTAGTTTGGCTTGATTTGATAGTTTTTGCTTTTGCTGACACATTTTTTCACATCATTCGCCTTTTTTACTGATTGGCTGTGTTCAAGCTCCAATTGGAACTGACCTTA
Organism: Anopheles merus; assembly: GCF_017562075.2. Lineage (NCBI taxonomy): Eukaryota > Metazoa > Arthropoda > Insecta > Diptera > Culicidae > Anopheles > Anopheles merus. Next base: position 20,381,427 of record NC_054083.1, read on the forward strand.
TTTAATGCAAACAATAATCTTTTCAATTAAACTTCCTCAGAGCCGCTTGACCACTTAATGATGATGGATCACCGGTTTTGTCGCGCTTAACAAAAAAGAAAACGATGCAAAAACTAAAAACTTTCCCACGCAAAAGCCACGGGCCGCGCATGAAAGCAAAAGTTGCAGCCATTTTTAGTGCTGATACCGTCCAATATGGATCCCGGTGGTGCTGAATTCCCTCTACACCCCGCATGGGATTGTAGTGGCCGTGTCCTAGTGCTTCTTCTTGCTTTCACTTTCACGTTGGGCTGGCGCGGTGAAACCGACAAATCAATCACAAATTATTACTTCACTTGTTCACACAGCTGTCGCGTCGGCGGTACATTTTCCCGCACAGCACGCACAATTCTGACCGCCCGGTGAAATTATGCACTTTTGCACCAGTCAGCGGCGGTACTTTACACACACACACACGCACCGCCGTATCCGTACCTCGGAACATGGGCAGTGCGGTTAGTGGTGCGCTATTCTGCGTTCGCGCCCTTTCTCCCAATCTTGCGTCACTTGAGGTGCAATTCTTCTTACATCCACGCACACTAGACAAAATAAAGCATCAACGCGACAGAAGAAAATGCAGACCGTGCACAGACGAGACGATGCATACACGCACACGCGTATGCACAAACACACATACACGAACACATACACAATGCATTACACTTGGTGCGCGTTCTTGCGCGGTTTTCGCTGGCAAATGAAGACACAGCGGCCAAAGCGCCGCAGCGCACGGTAGTGAAGCGAAATTACACTTTTAAACATTGCCCGTTTGCAAACGCGCTGAATGCCCGAGGAAGCACCAAGAGCGACACAGACTCCATTTTTACCCGACGGAAAACAACGTGGTTTGCTCCATCTTTACTAATGCGCTCTACTCACTGCTGCCGCCGCTGCTGACTGTGTGCGGTGGTACCGCTACAACACGCTGCCGAAAATGACTCACACGTACGCAATTTTTGGACAGCGAAGGGCTAGAATACTTTAGGCATACGGTCGAGCAACAGACAACCACACTGCCGCTCCACATTTAACACGTCATTTTCTTATCGGAGTTTTTTTTTTGTACGACACACACCAGCAGCACCGGGGACACGGGCAACACCACGAGGCCACACACCGCCGTACCAGAGCGCTAGCGCGTGAAGGTGCGAAAGGATGTGAGCGCGATAGAAGTCGAGGGTGACCGGGGCGAAGGTGTATGAAAAAAATGACGGGCCAAAGCGATTTAGCGCCACACGATCTGCGGATGATGCTTACTTGCACTTTTGTTTCACGCGCACACGAACTTCTTCTTCCGCTTGCGGCCAGCCACCTGCGCGAAATGTGTTTTCTGCAGCGGCAACAATATTTACATCCCACTCCGCGGCCGCAAAACCAATTGTTCACCGTTCGATTACGATTACGTGTGTGTGCGTGTGTGAGTGAGCTGCTCGCGAAGGTAGGGAGACGTTTGACAGCCGCTGTCATTGTCCGGTGAAAATTCGGCACAAATCCATCTGTTTTCTAACTCCAGTGAAAATGCTCTTGTAATTTAACTTCGAACGATCGAATGAAAATTTCAGTTAACATTTCATAAACATCTAGAACATTTTCTGACAAAACTTTTTATTATTCTCACGAATAAATAAAACACATGAAGCGACTTGCTCGGTAAAACCCGAATTAAAGAAAATCAGGTTCACTTGCGCTACTCCTTCATAGATGGCGCAATTGTGTAACTTTGAGCGGGCCAAAATAGCTGCCTCTCACTCTATTTGTTTCCTTCTTGCTCAGCTTCTTCCTACATGTTGTGATTTGAAATGCAATGGCTCAAGGCGGCCAACATACATCGTTCTCACTTTTGTTTCTACTGTCTTTTTCTCGCTCATTGATAATTAAGTGTACTCCAATGTAAACGTAAATATCTGCTCATACACGATTACATTGCAAAAGACCGCTTTACAAAATGAGGTGACCAAAAAGAAAAGCAAATAAGATGACGCGGAGTTTTGGGACGCTACGTGTGATGAAGATGACTGGCAGTTGCGAATGTAATTGTAAATGTAAAGAAAGGAAACGGTCGTTTTTAATTAGCTGCGATATTTTTGTTGGTTGGGGAATTTGTGGGATGTATTTTCTGGCATCACTGCGGTTTGGCAGTTAGTAATCGGAAGGGTGAACAAAGCTTCACTATCGCATGCAATTCGCTACAACTCATTCATTCTTCCTTGTTTTTCTTTTTGCGATAAAACAGAACATGAGATCGAAAAATGGGAAGGGGGTTGGGGGGAATTATGAAATCATGTTCCACAACGCATCACAAAAATTACTTATATCGTACAATGTTTATTAAAGATTTTCTTACAATGCCTTCGTCCATTCTTATGGCGGGAGTCATTCCTATCTTTTTAACAATTGCACCATGTTTGTACGATATCAGTCAACAAGAGATAAAACACTCATTGGAGTTTTATTATTCTTGCCCGACCACCGACAAGAATGCAAAAACTCTTGTGTAAAAAGAAGATCCCCCTTTTGTGTCGCATACCTTTACTTCCGCTATGTCAACAGTTAACCGGCATAATCTTTCGCAACTTGCCAGTAAAATGCCACTGCATTTTACTTTAGTACTCTACACCTTAAACTTCATTTAACAGAAAGTTCACGTTGAACTTCCATAACAGAGTGACTTTATTTTTACTCAACATTATCATGTGCTTAGAGTACCTTGCTTAATAAATCCCATATCTTTGCATATTCTTCATATGAAACATCAAATGCGCACTCATATCGACCAAATATTGCTGTACATGCTACGCTGAAAGCATCGTCGATCATTTCGGCGGTTTCTTCGTTTGCACCATAGCAACGCCAATGCGATTGTTCCGTCCCGATCCGCGCACGTTCGCGCCTACAAACATCACCACCAGCAACCCGTTCAGCGATAGTGCAGTGTGCAGCTCGTCCACCCAGCCGTCGATCGATTTCGCGAGCGCTTGTTTATTGTCCGGCTGCACCACCGCTGTCGGCTGTCCCCCCTTCGCTCCCGCGCCGTCCGCGGCGTTTGGCAGCCGGACGTAAGCGAGATTAAAATCATACTGCAGACAATTGCTCGCCGTCTGGCGGATCGTTTCCGTCGGTGATGACGTTTTGCGGAACGATAGCCACTGCTGTTCAGCTGAGGCCGCTTTCCCTATCGTGCCCCCGAAGTACTGCTCGAACGTGCGCAGCTCCTCCTTGGCGTTCGTGACGATAAACGATCGTTTGTTGCGTTTTTTAGCGTGCGAAAACAAGGTCGTCGTGATCTGTGACTGCTGCGAAGCACCCGTCAGGGACAGTTCGCTCGACTCGTCCGGCTGCGCGATACCGTTCCGGCCCGTCCCGGACCGGAAACTGTGGTACATGCGGCGATCCTCGAGCCACTGGTCACCAAAGTAGATGCTGTTGGCCAGCTTCAGCTGCACCAGCTCCAAACTGGCCGCACAATCTTCGATCGAATCGTGCCCACCGGTGCTGCACTGAATTTCCTGGTCGAGGAATTTCTTCGTCAATATCTTCAGCTTCTGCTTGTGCATTGGATTGCCGGTCACGTTGTAGATGATGCTCGTATCGATCACGTACGGGTGCAGCAGCTGCATCGCCAGCAGATCACTGTTGAGCGAGTGGCCCACCAGTATCGCGTCCGGCGGCAGCAGTTCCCGCAGCTCGCGCTGAACATCGGCCAGCGTGGTGCGAACGTCGCGCAGCATCGAGGCGGTAATGCCGGAGAATTTGGTACGGTAGTCGATGATCTTTTCGCGCGGCTTCACAAGCTTGTTGTAGATGACCTTTTGCTGTTCGTCCACGATGGATACGCGCGTCAGCACCGACTTGCCGCCAATTGCGCCACACATCTCACAATCGATACCGAACATGGGCGACCGCGGATTGACCGGTTTGTACGAATCGCTCGTAGTTACGTAGTGTTTGTACTTGTTTTCCAGTGTACCTGGCGGTAAGGAAAGAGAAAAGAATGGGACATTATCATCATGCCAACGAGACGATGCAGCTCAGGTCGGCGACAACCTACCGGCCAAGGGCATGGGGTAACCTTCGTTGATCATCTGTATCGGCGACAGCAGCAGCAGGGTGCGCGGAAATTTGTCACTCTCCGGCAGATCGACATCACTGCTGGGCGATTGCTGACGCGATCCAATGTTCCGGAAGACGCTCTTGCGCACCAGCATCTGGTCTTTGCACATCCGCATGGCCGCCTCGAGCGAACCGTACTCCGCGACCAGCACGTCCTTGTGCGTATCGCTCAGCGGCACACAGGCCACCTCCTCCAGTATTTTAGTGCTCGGGAATACTACCTGTAGCGTTAGCTGGGGCCCAAAGATGGTGTCCGCACAGTTCGGCATGTGCTCCCGGTAGGTGACGTAATCTTCGCACGAGAATCCCTCCACGATCAGTACGGTCGTGTGCGTGAGCTTCGTGTTCTTATCGATCGATACCCAGCGCGGTGCCATGGGCGAATCCGTGCGCAACAGCGTGTGCATCAGCAGGGCCTGAATGTCGTCCAGGAGCAGTGGAATGCGATCCTCCTTTTTCTCGTTCCGATCGAGCAGCGCATTCTGCCCGATTGGCTTTAGCAGGACGCGCGGCACGTAGCGCATGCTTTTCTTCTGGTTGACGTACGCCTTGAGGGCGCGGTACTCGGTATCGTTGTTGAGTGGGCCCGTCGCTTCTGCTGCTTTATCTGCCGCGCTAGCAAGTGTTTTGCACTTGACCGCTGTTGCAGCGTTATCGTTCTCCGCAGCTGCACCGTTACTACTACACTCTTCCCGTCGCCGTTTCGCACTGACGGTAGGCGCTTCCTCCTCGTCACCGATGGCGTACGCAGTATGATTGTTGGCCAAAATTTGCTTCAACCGATTGTCGGCACCGTTCCGCAGCTTGTTGTTGTTCGATTCTGACGTGAGCTGATCACTGTTGCCTTCGTCGTCGTCGTCGTCGTCGACGTCACCAGCAATGTTCGGCTGTGTGGCTCTACTGCTGTTTCTACTGCTTCCGATGCCGTCCTGCTCGTTGAGCATCATCAGCGCGGACAGTCCGAGGAGTTTACGTTTTTTGCGCTCTCGACGCAACTCTTTTTTGGTTTTTAATGCTATCCTGCCAACGCCATCGCCAAGACTGTCGCCATCACCAGCGGCGGTAGAGGGATTACTGAGCTGAGCTTGTTTCAGCCCGTCGCTGCCGCTTTGTTCGACAGCACACTCTACCCCCGGCTGCAACATTGGACGCGACGGCTACCCTGCGATGCTGGAAGAGTGCGAATCGTCGCGGGGTGTGGAAGGAAGGAGAGGAAAAATAACAATCCATAGCCCATCGAAGATGGTGTTTTGTGCTGAGGCAAGCGAATGTGCATGATGAATCACGATATCGCGCGCGCCTGCTGCAGCAGCAGCAGCAGTCACGCGCGCGTATCCATACATGCGCTCGTATTTTTTTTTCTGTGTACACTTACCTCGTGTGCGCGATCGCTGGTGGGTTTTAGTAAGGACCGAGGGGAATGGTCGAAAAGGGTTAACCGGAAACGAAACGCGCGTCGCTGGACGGTCAGTGTTTATTCGATCGTTGAGATATATTGCTGGCGCAGCAAAATCTCGACAGAGCGTGCTTGTGTAGGTGTTTTTTTACTTCTCTGTGTAGTATTGGCACAATCTCACATCGACTTCACCATCCAGAGTGTTGCGGTATTGCGGTTGTTTTTTTCCTACGAACAAAAACATGCTGCCCGAGCACATTGACAGATTGACGTTTGCGGACGGCCTTGAACGCGTTGGCTATGGTAGCGGGTTTCAGAGTTGGGTTGGTGTTAACGTGCATTTTTTGTTTGTCTTCGGAAAAAGAAGACAAAATGTGTTTTAAAATATTTCTAAACCAACACAAATATCTGCAATAGCAAAATTTGTTAGAATTAAAGCTGCTTTTCAGGAAAACATACCATGAAACGAATTCAAACACGTCCAAACACGTCCAGCGTTGCGTTCGGCCCAAGCACGGCTAGCTGATGGGTCGCGAACGGTTTGACGTTTAAACGATTTTGAAGACAACGTCTGTGTTTGGCTGGAGCATCGTCTCGAGCCGTTTTCCTCCAAAGCACAACAACGTTTCGGCAACAACAACGCGCGAGGATACGAGCAAATCCAACAACGAACGATCACAATCGGGTGCATGTTGTTACAAAATGGATCAAATAGCGGACACAACCAAGATGTTGACAGCGTACAAAATAATTAACCAGCAGCTAGCTAGTGAAAATCAAAAGAAACGGCAAGAGTTGAGGCTGCACGAAGTGCGCTTTAATTACACCAACGAAATGCTGCTTCGTGAGCGTCAGGAGAATAAAACGCTCCGGGATATGGTACGAAAGCTCAAGGATCAGATGCAGCTGGTCACGAAGGTGGTGCTGTCGGTGCAGGAACAAACCAGCATCGTATTCGAGCGCATCAACCGCCCCCACGAGGAGGCCGAACGGTTGATGAAGGAGTACACGCCACGGGCGCACCGGGTGTACGAACAACGCCGGCTCGAAATTCCACCGTACGTAGACGAAGATTCCATTCCGGAAGGGAATGAATCCAACGAAGAGGCGATCGAGAAGGGCGAGGAAGACGCGACAAACATAGCAGAGGCAGAGGCTAGCGTAAAGCAACAGGAGAAAAGCGGTGCTATCGGTGGTGGTGACACTCCAGACGAAACCTGCACATCCATTCTTTCCCGCGAAAGTCGGTCGAGTGGGGGTGGTTTGGTGCAGGTGGTCGCTAGTCCGCTTGTTCAAAGATTGAAGCGAGCCTCGAAAAACGCCAGCTTTGATGAATCGTTCGAATCGATCGACCGAGAACGGGCGTTTAAGCTGTCCCGCAGCAGCCAAAACAGCCGGCGACAGATATATGCCAACATACAGGACAACATAACCGATTTGCAGTCTATTGGTGCCGCAAGCCAGATGGATGTGGATGGTAAATGTTGTTTTTCATCCCTCTTTCATTGTCGAAAGAAAATCGCTTACTTGTTTTTTTTTCTTCAATTTTAGAACAACTGAGTGACACAATGCGGAATCTTTCCCCGTTGGCGGTCGATAAGGATGAGGATGAAAGAATGCTGTCCGATAAGGATGAGGAGGAGGGAATGCCGTCTGCACTTCTAACTGAAAGCGCCCGTCAAGGGAAGTCTCCGCCGGCGCTGCTCAAAAAAGCGGTCAGTGAATCCGTGCTGTCGAAAAGGCATCCTACCCGAACGAACACTGAGCAAGACGACCACTCCAAGGACAGCAATGTAAGCAGCCAGGAGGAGGCAGAGGAGGAACTGACGGTCTTCAATCCGGCCGAATTTGGCGCTAGCTGCAGCACACCAGTAGCGAAGAATTCGGCCATCGAACCAACGAACATGGCTGACCCACCGCTCGCGCTACGTGGTGGGCGCGGACGTGGACGCACACGCGGTCGAGGGCGGGGACGACCCTCAAAGGCCATCAGTGAACCCGATCTACTTACGGCGATGAATCCGGTCGTGATTTTGCAACCACTTACCGAGCACAACGTAAAGGCGCTCGAGCGGCAGCAACCAGCGCGTCGCGCGAAACCAACCGGTACGATGAAGGAGCATGACTGCAGCGGCTGGAGCAATGCATACGATGGCTCGTCGATGGGTGATCCGTACTCGTCGACCGAGAACATGTCCGTCCTGTCGACTGATTCGAGCCGTCCGCGACGAAGGGCAGCACCGAAATCGTTGCGCGAACCAACGCTCCATGCCAAATTAAGACGACCTTAGGGACTTGCTACTTTGCTACTTCACACCTACGAAATTTACGATTATTATTATAATTACTATTACTATTATTATTATTAGCCTCCTGTTCCTCCCAGTAGCCGTGTTTGACGGTTTTTTCCTTATATCTCAAATAGGTTAATTAATTGCATTGTTTCATTTACTTGAGTTGTTTGTTAGTGATTAGCATTTTTAACATTTGACACATAGACTGAACGATTGCCTGAAGGAGAAAGGAACACGCATGTTGCGAACCTTTGGTGGACGGAAAACAGCATCCCACGGCCGTATTATGATGAATAAAAGGAAACCGAAATATTGTGAAATTGAGCTTGTTTTTTTTTTTTGGTTTAAAATACCCCATTTATTATTTCATGCTATCGACAAAAGAAAAGATTCTATCAATCACTAGAAAAGGTTATCCTCCCTGCACAACGTTGTTACCAGCGCTTTTTGCTACACTCGCTAAAACGGAAGGTGTTTTTTGTATGTATTCTTTGTAACGCTACGATAAGCTTGTTATAGCAACAAAAAAGAAAAAAAGTCCTTAACAGGACCCTAAACAAGAGATTAATAGGAAAAACGTAACATGCATAGAAAAAGTAAACATATCAACTGAATTGGGATAGGGTTTAAAATCGTTAAAATTCCATCTAAACGATTTATGAGTTTTTAAAACTATCATTCCATCATATAAGGGCGCGTAGCGCATAACATTTACCATCTGCTTGTATCTTTTTGGTTCGATTTTCTTCTTTTTTTATCAAATCACATTTACTTTCACTTTTAGCTACTACATACCCACTCTCTTTCGTTTCACGCCACATATCTCACAGGTACGGTGTGTGTGGGTTGTTTGAGGCGTCCTGTTGTGGGGATCTTTTCACACACCAAAGCTAATTTCGATTAATAACACACCTTTTTAGAAAAGATTTCCATTAAATGATTTCATAGCATTATGCAGAAACAAAATAACGTACAACACTATTTTCCTAACACATGATTGTGTGTGTGTGTGTGTGTGAGTGTGTGTGTGTGTGTGTGTGTGTGTGTGTGTGTGTGTGTGTGTGTGTGTGTTGTGTGTGTGTGTGTGTGTGTGTGTGTGTGTGTGTGTTTGTGTGTTTGTGTAAGTGTGTGTGTGTGAGTGAGTTTGCTCGCAAATAAACTATCTTTCTCTTTCAGCTTTTATCTATTTCTTAGCTCAAAATTCAATTATTAAAATCTGCATGATTGCATTAAGCATAACACATCGGAGGGAGTTTCTAAAATAACGATTCCCTTTCGCCCTCTTTGAATAGAAACCATTGCCAGGTTTTGTCTGTCGAGCGCGAACATAAATAGTAATAGCTTTAAAGATGTTGGGGTCCTGGATTTTCTTGTTGTTGCTTAAGAAAACTGTAGGGCTTGCGCGATACAATTTATTTTGTTTAACGTGACAATTGCGACGAGTGAATTACACGTGAACTGTATTGGTCGGCGGTCGAAAGATAAGAGAGCGACAATCGGCGCATCCGATCGCTCGCAAGCTCGAGGACCACGATCGGCGCATCCGATCGCTCCTATTCGTGTCCTATCCTTCGTGTCCTATCCTTCGTATCCTATACTTCGTGTCCTATACTTCGTATTACATCGCTACCTACCTACACTAACTTAATCTTACCACAGTGTGACGCTCGAAAGTGGTGAATTCGGAAAAGCAGCCAGGAGCGCAACACCACCAGTGGTGCCGAACACCACACGATCCCCCTCCAGTGACGTAGTCACGCTTTTATATCTGCCGTCAAACGCTTATTGCGGACTCGGCGGTCTTATTCTTAGCGAAAATGAACATGTTTTTTCGTTACGGGGGACTTTTCCAGAGGTTTGGTTCGCTCAAGCAGAAGCGGAATTTGAGCTTTCAAAAATTTCACGGGAGCGCACGCAATACACATATTTGATCGCTGCAATGTCCAAGGAAGTATTAGCTAAGGTGCTGGACATTGTGAAAAGTCCTGACCCGGTAAAACCATACTCTCACTTAAAGGGAGAAATTTTAAAACGGTTGACAAGTAGTGAGGAAACACGATTGTCAAAATTGTTATATCATGTTGAGATAGGAGATAGAACTCCATCAGATTTCTATCGATACATGCTACAGATAGCTGGGGATTCTACCGATCTTTCCGTAACTCTTGTGAGGAAATTGTGGAAGTCAAGACTGCCTAAATCGATTGAGGTAGCCTTAGTTGCAGTTGATACAAAAGATCACGCTGAGCAATTGCGGATAGCAGACAGGTTATGGGAATGCACACAATCTAGTGGACTATCCGAAGTGAATACTCGTGCTAGAGTTACATGCGATTCAGCGTCTGATGAAATCCGGCGTGAAATAAGCGAACTACGCGACATGATCAAGAAGATGTCAAATCTTTCCCAACGACAACATCGTGATCATAGACGCAGCTTCTCTAGAGAACGAAGAAATTTCCAAAGTCCATCTCGTGATAGGAAACCATTTTGTTGGTATCATTACAGATACGGTAACGGAGCAACCAAGTGTGTTAAGCCCTGTAATTTTTCCACAACACGAGTCAAACACTCAGAGGAAGAAAAAAACTAAGAAGCTCACGGGAGTTGGCGGATCTCCCTAGAGCATATAGTACTTCTCCTCGTTTGTTCGTAAATGATATGATGACATCATTTACCTTTTTAGTGGACACAGGGGCTGATGTATCCGTCATTCCATTTCATTTAGCTGGTAAAGCTCATAAACCTACAGACTTAGTTTTGCAAGCAGCCAACGGAAGTACCATAGTGACGTATGGCACAAAGCTGATTCAAGTAAGTTTAGGTTTCAAAAGAGTTTTTACCCATATTTTTATCATAGCATCCGTAAATCGTCCTATAATAGGAGCGGATTTTTTATACAAAACCGGAATACTAGTGGATATCAAAGGGCGTAAGCTAATTGATTCGACCACTAATTTAGCGATCATAGGATCATTGGCACTTGTGGATACTCCTTCCCCTAAACATTTTGTACTTGAAGCAGGAGACTTCGGACGAGTTCTACACCAGTTTCCATCTTTGGTAGAACCACCGGACTACAGAAAGCCAGTATGTCATAATGTGTTTCATTATATTGAAACCAAAGGCCCTTTGCCTTTTGCGAAGCCACGTCGCCTTGACCCGCAAAAGCGAAAAATCGCGCATGTGGAATTTCAGCACCTACACTAACTTAATCTTACCACAGTGTGACGCTCGAAAGTGGTGAATTCGGAAAAGCAGCCAGGAGCGCAACACCACCAGTGGTGCCGAACACCACAAAACTATGCCGGCAACATAGTTAGAGGCATCTTTAGCTGTAACGAATGATAAACGTATGGCTCTAGTATAGAGAGGGGAATAATATATGTTCGCTGCCTGCACAGAGTATCAAACAATTTGCCTAACGATATAGAATGCAACATACTACACAGCGGCACATCATATAGAATAGCATTTTCTAATCGAACAAGTGTGATATAATGGATACAACGCGTTTGTTTTCTATTGTTTGATAACACATCACGCTCACTCACTTCACCACACTCACTAAGAGCGTGGTGCGGATGGGTGAAGTGAGCATATTCTTGTGAGCTATCGTAAAAGCTGCCAATAATACCGAGAGGAGGAGGATGCCTTACGTGCTGTGAGATATACCACCACCTCACAGCATAGAATGGCACTTTTGTGAGTTTATGTAGGAGCTTGCACAATTGCGTACAGAGTGTCGGGCAAACTGCTGCCTCGCTGGCATTCTCTAAGTCTTTTCCCATTGCCAAAATAATGCTGTTGGTTTCGATGACGAGTCCTGCTGTATCCGGTTTTCCTCTCTCGCTTGCATTAGCTTGCGTCGTTTTACGATAACAAATTTAAATAAAAGCTACAACATAACCATCTTGCTATCATCTCTCTCTTGCTCTCTCCTCATAGGACAGTGCAATTACATAGTGCAATTCAACATTAATTATAGTCAGTGGCGTTCTCTCCACTGTCGCTATTACTTAGTAACGTAAACGTTTGAGAAGCCTGCCTCATTATTGATCTTATCTTCTTATAACATTGCGCAACTTACACGCTAACTAACGGCTAACGAACTATACGCGGTTATTTCACACTTTACCAACGAATCACGAACGAACGAATGTACGTACATATGGTAGGATATGATTTACATCCAAAACAGTGGACAAGAGCAGTGAAATGAGAACGTTAACAAAAACAAAACAAAACAAAAATAGAAAAATTGTAATGTAATATACGGATAAACCTTCTAAGCGTGTGTCATGTCGATCGGTTTCCCGTTTTGCGCAGGTTTTGCGCGTCCTTTTTTTTCGCGTGTCGGAGATTTCGTTTCGCAGAGGAAAAAGCTCAAAGCTATGTTCCGGTTATACTAGAGGTGACTGCAACTACGCATATGCCGCTGTAGGATACGGGGGAGGATTCACACAAGGAGTTGTGAGTGTTTTTGGGGTGTATCGGTCTTTGGCCGGTGGGTCAGTCGTATTCGCACACAGCACGAATTGAACGGGAAGAGGGGACCTATCGACTTGCACGCTCTGTTTCTGCAAACAAATCAACAAATTGTATACTTGCCCTGCCCCGCCAAAGGAAAGCGGATCAACTCATCCCTTTTACATTCCATTATATTACCTCCCATCACACTTCCCGTGTTCGTCGCACGGCCCGTCCACCTACAGGCAGCAGCGCTAGTCAAAGATGCAGGCAAACACGGAGCAGCAGTTCAGCAGCAGCCGGTTGCAGCAACCCTTCTTCGGGCCGTCCCGCGCCCGTTCGGCTTCCTCGGCCGCCTTGCGCATCTTCTTCGGATAGTTGCGCGGCTGGCTGCGGGCACTGAGCGGCACCGGCAGCAGCGGGAAGTCGGGCCGGGGCGCACGGAACCGGGCGACCAGTGCCTGCTGCTCCGGGGTGAGATTCGAGGCCGATCGGCGCATTCCGCTGGTCAGGATGTCGCCGACGAGCTGTGATTCGGCCGGATCGAGCAGCTCGATGCGTTCGCGGGCGGCATCGAACTCGCGCCGCGTCATGGTGAGGTAGCGCGGCGCGTAACAGAGTGCCCCGAGCGCACGCCGCCGGTTCTCGGTCGTCGGGTCGACGTGCTTGCGCTTGCAGTCCTCCAGGCTCCAGCGGGAGAGCAGATCCACCAGCACCGTCTCGGAGGACAGCTGCAGCGCGTCCCGCTTCACGATCATTTCCAGCTCGGGGAAGCGCAGCGTCAGCATAGCCTCCTGCCCGAACACCTCCTCCGCGTGCATGTCGATCAGCTGCAGGCAGTTGGCGAGCAGGGCGGCAAAGTATTCTTCCGGCGTGAGCGGACCACTGTGGCCGGCGGTACCCTTTTGGGCCCGGGGACAGCGAGAGCGCCGTTTCGGCTCTTTCGGTGGGGCTTTCGGGGTGGCGATCGAGTTGTAGAACCAGAGCGCGCGGTACACTTCCAGCACATGGTCGACGTGCAGGTTGTTATCGAGCTCCTTCACGCAGTGGATCTCCAGCTGCCGGCACTGGTAGCGGGTGGCCAGCTCGAGCATCTCGAGCGTGTGTGTCGGGGAGTCGAATTTGATGAACTTGGTTTCGAGATAACTGTGCAACAAAGGAAAAAAAACAAAAACGTACTCAGGTTATTAGATATCATGGGGTGAAAAATCCGCACGAAAAGCTTCGATCTATCATACTCTCTTTTGCGTCTTCTTCCCGTCAAACGTCGCTATGGGTGCATCTTGTAATCGGCTCGCACGTTTGCACTGTTGCACGTTTTAGCGCCGGTATAACACTTATTGATAACGCACCGAACCTTCCCATATAACTATGCCGAAGTGACTCACTCACGGTCAGCTCAGCTCACCAACACACAAGACTACACAAGGCTGTACAGAACCTCCAGCGCGTAAGCCAAGCTAAAACAACGAATAAACATCGAAAGCTAGTTCACCGCGACTAGCAAGATAAGATTGATATTGATCGGAAGGAACTCGCAATTTCTTGTTGTTTCACAACCGTGTACGGACACAAGTGTAAAATGTTTCTGTATTCCTGGGTGCACTAATTTATGGCGATTGCGTGGACACATCGACAGAGAGACGCATCTGGCAATATTGGCGCACATGTCTAATTTATGCACGTGGTGGTTCAAAACCAAAACATTCCGCCGTTTAGTGGTCGGCACTTTTGAAAATCCATGCATTGCATTATAACGTTCTTTTCAATTTTCTTGCAATATCCTACACTAACCTTCCGCAACGGGCAGCGTCACACACTTCAGCTCCCTTCTCTAATCAGTAGCCCTCTCCACTCACTTACCGTACAAATGTTACGAAATTGTCACGATCGACGCCGCGCACAACGTGCTTGCTGTCGCCGGCACCGCCCCCGGTCAGCATCTGCGCCAGCCCGGTGTTCGAGTCAAGGATGGCTTTCCGATCCGCCCGCACCGCATAGTTTTCCTTGTTGCCGAGCACCAGAAACTCCACTAACTGGTCATCGTTGGCCGGCGCATCTAGCGGTGGAGCCGTCGGCAGTGGCCCGTTCAGTGGCCGGTCTCCTCCTCCGTTCGCTTCGCTGTGGTTGTTAAACGGCTGCACCATGGTTACGGCCTACTGCTGTTGTTCGTGGTGATATTCTGTCTGAGGGTTCACACTCTGGTTGGAAGTGTTTATGTGGTTGGTCTCTTCCAGGTTTCAATAACTGCACAGAACTTGGTGGGACACGCCAAAGCGGACACAAGGGCACACTACATTCCTGCAGCGAACGGGAGGGCAGCAGTGTGATTCAGCAGCAGCGTGTCTCTGGTGCGTTGCCCTTTCTGCACGGCAGTGCGCTCGCTAGTGAACTGAGATTCGCTCGTGCCAGCCCGTCCTCGGCTGTAAAGGGTTCGTAACGCGAACGGGTGACGGCACTCGATGTGTTTGGGTGTCGCACGTTACACGTTACGATGTGTACGACGTGTGTGAATTATATCCGCTGAAAGCCTGTGTAGAAAGAGGAAGAAAAAACCAGGCAAATTAATTCAATGATACCGCAGCCATGGGTGTGTTCCTGAGTGTGTGAGCGAGAGATTGAGATAAAGATTACATCAAGACGGCAGCTAACGGTCGAGAGGGAGGGGTGGTACGTAAAAGGGAGGACCGCACACGACCCCACTGATAAGCCAATTCTTTGATTGCGTATCGGTAAACCGCCCGGTAGGAGAGATACTGTTCGAACGGGGTGTTTTGGTTGGGAGGATTGTTTGGACGCCTGCATCACTTTCTGCTGCTCTGCACACTGTGGCGTTACACCTTGTGGTGCATTTTTTATGCCACAGATTGCTTCCTTTTCTTCGTATTTTTAACCGATATTACGTTCAATCGCCTTCGTGCGCGCTTTAGATGATGACTAATACATTCTATTTATATACAAACACCACACTAGAGCTTACAACCTCTGTCAAGTGGACACAGTCCCGTATATGGGGCGTACTTTTTTGTCGTTCTGTAAGTGTTGTAACGCAGCGAAAGGTAATCATCATCACGTGACTCTTCCACGTTGGGAGAAATGCTTGGGAAACCTTATCAGGCCACACTCCTAAACATCGCTACCAACGGAAATCGATTTTTGGATGATCTATAAAACTATCAAGGACGGTTGTTTGTGTTTGATAACAAATAATAAAATAAAGGTTTCATTGATGACTAGTGCTCTCACTGATGAGGTTGTTTTTAGATAGGTTGGTATTGGGCGATTAAGGCGAAACACGCAAAACGGATGAATCACTGTAGGAATGCACTTCGATGGGATGATGATGACATTACTATCATCGATTGGGAGGTTTTCTGAGGAAGGTTCTCAACATGAAGAGTTCTTGGTAAACCGAATGGAATTGAATTTTCCGTAGAATACAGATAATTTAGAATGAAAAAATTACCTATTCTTACACCGAATTTTGAACGCTCTACCATCGTCCCCGTATCGATTCAACGCCCTCGCTTCATTTGTACAACGATAACCCAAAACCGAAGACTCCTCTCCATGCCACTCCTACCACTTCCCCACGGCGGCGGCCACTTCAGAGCGGCCAAATTAAAAGCACGTCCACCAATTTAAACAGCTCTTTGCCGTCCACACCAAGCAACCACCACCCACACCTTCCCGACTCGGTCTGTAACGGGGTTTGTCCTACGATTTTGATTAACTTCTTATCGTTATGCAAATTGGCAGTAAGCAAGAGCGAAGGGAGAGCCGCACCGGCCACAACACCATTGACAAAGGCGCGCAAAAGCAATATACGGAGGCTTTCGACGTGCACACAGGGTGTGTTTGGCTGTTTGTCGCCTCTGTTTGTGTACTCCGGTGCCGTTTTTCCGGGCTGCCAGCCAGATGGTGGTAATTAAAGACCTTCCCCCTCATGGGGGCCATCTCGAGAAGTAGGGAGGGTATCTCGCCCATGACGGGCGTAGCGTCACGCGCGTAACTGCGGGCGAGATTTGGAGACATTGGTCACCCGACTTTAAGCGCACATATGATCAACGGTCGGCAGCATCGATGTGTGAGAACAGATTGCGCGCATATTTTTGGGACATCTTGTTCTGAGGTTGGGACAGGTTGAGAGCTGCGGGATGATAACTTACAAAGAAGAACTGTGAGGCGCGTTAGAATAAGGGATGATGGTGATGAGGCTTTCTTCCTCAAAACCATTTGGCTCCGTCAGTGCGAGTCTTTCTTCTCAACAACGCGTAACGCGTTACATTGATAAGGGAAGCTTAGGTGCATAAAACTCTGGGGTGTCGGTCAACATTTCCTTATCTGCGTAATTGATCGAAACTCTCATTATTTTGCGCCAGAGGTAGTAACACGATGGTGAAACACGATCGCAAAAGTTTGACATTGTTGTTAGTCTTTTTTATTTATATAATAGAGTTTGTTAAGCTTAACTAACCTTACTAGCTTAGGTCGGTCTTGTCGTTCAGTCGTCAACTCGCACGACTTAACAACCCGAAATAAACGTGCCCATACGTAGAACCTTAAATATCCTGCTACTGGTAATCGATAAGTCATTGAAAGCCAAGCATCACTAGTGGGTAACCGACTAGTGGGTGCAGGCCTTGACCGACAACAGTTGTTGTGCCAAAGAAGAAGAAGCTTAACTAAGCCCCACACACTGCACGACTCTTTATTGAATGATTATTCAAGATTGAATTTTGTACAACTTGGCAGGGGTTTGGGATGTAGTAAAATTGAGTTGTAGTATGTTGGAAACGTGATCATCGCGTGATCATGCCCCCGTTTTCAGGGAACTTTCAGGGAATAAGTTTTCAATGTTTAGTTTGGCAAAAAGGAAAAGACATTTGATTAATCTGATTATTCATTTTCTACCTGATGGGATTTGAACTTGAATTGTGCGAAAAATGCAAATCATACCAACCATGCAAGTTCAGAATCGTAAGCATCGTATTCGTTCGTATCAAAAAGAGTTAACCGCTTAACAACGATATACAAAGAGTGAATGTTCAATTAGCAAATTAGTTTAAATCTAGATCTCGAAACATACAATAAGCGTTCATACATCAATATACTACTTCTGTTAAAAAAGTCCTAAACTAATGGTAAGCCTTATGATAATTTGAGTCCATGTGGTATTGGTACACAATTTATCGTACTAAACTTATCACCACTCCTTCCCAATTAGAGTTTTGCACTAGACTAGCACGTAAGAATGGATCTTTTCATTTAAAAAAGCCCTTCGTATCGTATTAACGTATGATTGATTTAAACCGATATTGAAGTGTACCTAACCCTGGGTTTTCAAATCAATTGAACCCTAAATGCTACCGAGCGTGTGTGTATAAGCAAATCTGTAAGGTTTCCCACACGCTACACAGCCGAAGAAATCGGCTCTCGCGGATGGCTGGCTTACACTGTTTTATTGCCCGCATTATTTTACACGCCAATTTACAACCGTCAACACTTTTCGGTAGTCGATTACGGACTGTTTATCAGCATACCAGGTACAGTGCCATTTCAGTGCAGTAATCCATCTATTTATAACCGATTGTAAAGCCGGGTTTTGGGCTAACGTTTTGAACGAATTAATGTGTACTACACTATCCGGTGTAATTCAATTGTCGATAGGCGGGAATGAAATGGCAATAATAAGCAGCTGGGTGATAAGGGAAACGTTGGTTGTAACACGAATTAGATGGACGGTAACGCAATGTATAGTTTTCTTCCTTCCAATCAACGTTCGCACATATATTACGTAGACAATCTTTTGCCTCTTTGATAGGTCCGAGATGATGACACAGTCCCCCTGATAGTAGAGGATTATAGTGGATGAAAACATTATAGTGTACCATCTTTGCAATCGATTTCTCGACCATAAGAGACATTCTTAGGGAACGAGGAAGCTTTCCCCACTTCGAGTGCAGAAACGTGCACAAAACATGATTTCATCTCATCCAACGCAAACCAAAATCTCATGTAAGCAGTGTAAAACCTTTCCAGGCACGTACACATTACTCACTACAACACACAACGTGTTACAGAGTACGAATGAAGTGAATTTTAACAACATTTGAACGCCGTTAAATTGCACAAAATTCAATGTGAAGTGATTGCATTTCTTTGTTTGTTTCATATTGCTATTTATTGGCAATCCTATAATCCAAAACAAAACAGTGAAAAATCTCCGATGCGTGCTAACAGAGTTGGCAAACGGGTAAAGATTTTGCTTTCGATTCCTTTCTTGACCCCGGGGTCGCTTGCTTGGGCGAGAGGCGTGCAATGTTAGTAGTTTGATGCGAGCAAACGGCCCTAAAATAAACAGCAGTAGCAGCATATCACTGTGTCATATGTGTGAGGAGGTCGTAAATTATGATGCAAACCGGTTAACACTTACCAGCAGCAGCAGCAGCAACCACCAGACGCATTGACCAAGAATCGGTCGGTGTGAAGAGGAGTGAAAAAGAGGGAAAAACAATTCAAATGCGTTGTTATTTGCTGCCTCAGAAGTTGCCACTGTAGTGCTGCCGTTTTACGGTTTATAGAGTTTTAATGATTCAACTTAGCAAATGTGTCGGGCAATCATTATATAGACACGCTTCCGCTAACGAATTGTGGGTGATTTTATAGCTACTGTCAGTGGGGGTGACTCTAATCTACATGATACATAGTGCCATTAGCATGGGGTGAATATTCCGTTGATATGAACTCGTTACAATCTCAGCTCGTTTTACTGAACTTCCATGTAAGAAGGTTTCTTAAGCTATGAGTCATCGATCGCGAAGCGATCACGTCGATGTCTCATAGACAGTGATTGTTACGGAGAAGCAAAAAAGCACTGAACGCAACTGAACTGGACCTAAATACTGTAAAACGGTTAGAACTTCCTCGCACTGTAGAGGCAAGTATCGCACATTGTGCCAAACCCATTTCACATTCTTCGTTCCCTCGCTTCTTACAAACACTGATTCTAGCCAAAGATGCCAAAGGAAAACAAGGCAACAGACCTTCACCTGCTCGATCTGTGTGTATTTGTTTATGTTTGTTTTCACTCTTTAAAGCTAACCATTTTTAACAAATTGTCAACAAACATACCTTCTTACGATCGCCACCTACACAACGCACTGTACCGTCCCACAATTCCCTCGTGCAAGTCATGTGGTTTTGTTGCTTGTCTTCACTGACTGTGTGTGTGTGTGTTTATACACATCACAAGTCTAACTCAAGTTCACCTGCTATCTAAATAAAGATCAAACAACGCTCCACAAAAACCATACAAAAGGCCAACCAACTGTTATACAATAATGCACCACAGAGCGTCACCACAGCTCACACACACTTCCGGTTTGATTTTGTCTATATTTGGCAGTTGCCAATAGAACCACCATTTTTGGGGAGTTGTGGAATTTGAAGAATGTCTTACGGGTTACAAAATCACAGCTGTTCCACACTTTTGTGGCTGTGTTCTTAATGTGTTCTAATTAGTTTCAAGTGAGGTTAAGTATAGCGATGTGCTCTGTGGAGCGCACCCACGATTCCGATCCGACTTTGGCTATTGTTAGTCCGAATACGACTCTTTCAAAATCCGAACCGCTAGTTCTGCGCGGAGTCAGAATCGTCAGGAGTCGCCCGCAGTCGTCTGGAGATGGAGTCATTCGGAGTCGTCTAAAGTCGATCGGAGTCAACTGGGAACGGAGTTAGTCGGAGTCAACAGGAGCCGTCCGGTGCAATGTACCCGGTGTGATCAGTCGAAGGCCGATTCCGGCCGACTCCGGACTAGTCCAATCGATTCCGACTCCGAACAACTTCGGACGACTCCGAACGATTACGAACGACTCCAGACGACTAAGGATAACTCCGAATACCAACGATTCCTGAAAACTCTGAACAACTGCACACGACTCCAGACGATTCCGGATGACTCCGGTCGATTCGGGAAGATTCCGAACGACTCCGGATAATGCTAGGCGGACCTGCCTTGTGAAATCGGTTCCGAAATTATCGATGACTCCGGATTTTTGCATTCAAAGGGTTTATGTAAATGATGAACTCATTTACAATACATTTCAAAATAAATCTTTTAGATAAATATCTTTAGATGCCTGTTATTATGAGTCTGAAAACTTCATTCAGTCTTAACACACAAAAATAATTCACACGATGATCTACTGCCAGACATTTCAATCCCTTTCAATCCCCCCCTATCGCAATTCTTAACCTGTTTTCTCTCAACACTCAACACAGCACTAGTAGCAGCAGCTTGTTCGCTTTTAAATATTGATGCATCCTTTGCCATCCAAACAAAAATGCTGGTACTCCAAAGGGGAAAATAGGAAAATTGCAGCCCGCATGTATTTGGAGGAAGTCACTGCTTGGGTCCCATCCAATGTGTCAGTTGGCACAATATTCTCCCTTTGCCAGCTATCATCGTGTCGTATGTAGCAAACTCTTACTTTCTGCAGCAGCAAGCAAAGAATCCAAACTCCCCTTCCCTGGGGATACATTAATTGTGCCATAGGTCCATCAAATTGATGGGACACACAAAAACCGAGCAGTTTGCCAAGTTTGGGTGGGTCGTGGACTTCCAAATTAAATGGCATTCCTCCTCCCTTCCCCTCCGTTCGAATGTGATTCATGCTTGTGGCGGTTTTATTATGGTGCTCCGCAGCTGCTCCCGGGTTGTTAAATTCGAGTGCAACACTCCCAGCATGCCATTAGAATGCCGTCACGAAAGTGTCTTTGTGTGTGTGTTGTGTGTGCATTTGTTTCTTTACGCCGTACACTGGGGCGCAGAACAGTTCTGGGCCGTGCGTGCGTGTTGTCGCGACTGCAGCACAAACTTCACGCAGGTGCATTCAGTGGAGCAGCCGACCACGGCAGAGCACATTCATTCCACAACGGTGGGTAGGTACTAGGGAAGGTGCTAAGTAGCGCCAATTGTGTTAACAAGATGCGCAACGGCTTCGCGGATCGATTGAGCGCGGGTGCTGGACCTCGTCGGCGGCGCGCATTATCGACGCAGCCGTCAAAGGGCCTTTGGGCACAACAGAGGGTTTGCTTCCGGTTTTGTGACGAGCATGAAAACAGTGTTCCATTATGAGTGAGATGAAATATTATTCATTTTGCCGCCTTGAACAGAGAGAGGCAAGTTAAAAATAAATTCAATATTTGGTTTGACTTGTTTCAGTTGACGAAGAAGTCGGCTGAAGCTGGCTGAAGTTGGAAATAGATTTCAAATGACCTACATAAAGCAGTAGAAAAATCAATCAGGTTTAATTGGACATAGACCCATAGAGGTATTGAAAAACAATTCCACACATGGAAAGAACGTTGCACTGTCCAATCTTCATGCATACTTCGCGTTCAAACACTTGTTAGGTTCACGCTCCAGTGCTCATCGATTAGCATCGGTGGTGTGTTTACGATGTATTGTGGGTGCACCGGTGCAAGTTCAATATCATGGCCTCTGCCAGTATTGAAGGATTTGGCAACCGTTTGGTTAGGTAGAAACGGAGGAACACAAGTGTTTAGAACCGAGACGGAATAAAGCACACACACACACACACACCAAGGGCAGACGGCTCGAATCGCCAGGCAGCGTGTGCTTCAAGAAGCTACCACCAAACAACCGGTGATGTCCTCTTCCGACACGCTGTCTGACGCTAAACGCTTCCGCCCGCCGGAAGTGCAGCGGTGTTGCAGAAACCCAGGTCGAATTTGACGACAGGAAATTAGAACAAGTCATTCTTGTACAGTTGTTATTGTTCATTTTTCACGGCTCGTATACTCATCAAAAGGACCGTCTAACCAAATCAGCACAGGATTAGTTGGAGAGATCTCTTTGTCGGATTTCCGATTCGTTTTCCTGATATGGTTCAAATGCACTCTACCGAGAAGGCATTATATTTCCTTTTAATCCTGGCCTGTCTGTCTTGAAAACAAGGTCTCAGAAAAGGAGAAACTCCAGATGTTTGCTGTATGCACTTGCGCTATTATGCACCATCGCCCTTCTAATGTACAGTCCGCGCGCCAAAGTGACCTTCGACTGCCGTAGCATATTTAAATATGATTGAGCGTAATACTAAGGGCAATTAAAATAATAACAAGGAAATCCCCTCACTGCTATTTCTGCTGCTGCTGCTGCTGCCCCACAGTTCAACCGATGGTTCAATTTGCCGTGTGCGCCTCATTGGTTTTGCGCTTTGAGTGCGCGCAGACCTGCAGTTGCGCGCCGCTCGTCTGGACGGCTCATCATCCATGATCCGTGTTCCTCCGTGAGTCCGTGTGGAAATGTGTCTAAAAATACTGCCGTTTTGTGTCAAGGTAAGGGCCCCACCGCAAGCTACCGCGCGTCTTCGTTCTGAGCCTGGAAAAATGTGCATAGTGCATAGATGATACACTGTGCACTGTGTTGTCTTGGCGTTAGTTCGGGCGATAGTGCGGCACAGACATGCAAATGTTTTAGTTTGGGCTCGAATGTTTTGTTTTGCTACGGTAAAACCCGGGTGCAGCGAACGAATAAGATTATTTTTGTTGATTGCTTTCCGACCTGCTGCTGAACGGCTAGGCCGCATGACTCATGGTAGATTGCGTGAGGCGTCGTGCAGGATGAAATCGATTCACGGCATTGCACATTCGGCAATGGTGCTATTAATTGCAGCGTTTAGGCATGATTTAAAATATTGTAGATATTCAGTAGCATTCAAAGCGTCCTGTTTCGTTCAATGTTGGATCAAATTCAAAAAGGAGTTATATTTCACATCATTTCAACCAAAACCTACAACGACACACGAGAAGTTCCAAACAAAGTATTTTCAACGTGTTCGTGTGCATGGGGTTTGGGGGCACAATATAAATGTTCGTGATCTGGCCGGACACATGGCTTACATATGCCTGGCCGCCAAATCAGATTTAAACCAACAACATCACGATTATATGTTGCACCAACAAAAAAAAAAACATACTCAAACACCGTCAATCGATATTTTGGTAATAATCTGAATTACGTCTTAGGTTGCTTACACTTCCTCGCGACCGGATGTGGTTCCTACACATCTGGTGGCACGTGTGCCAAATTCTTTTCACCCTTTTTAGTGTTTACATTTTCGGCTTTGTAATTTAGTATTTGTTAATGCGATTCATATTACCCGCTCTCCTCATCGGTCCAAGAGCAAAAATAAAAGCCACAAAAGGCAAGAAAAAAAAACACCATAAACACGTATTATGATCGTTAATACTCCGCCAATAAGACATTGGCAAAATAACAATGTGGCTGGCAAATTTTTGCTCCAATTCGTCTTTCGCGCGTGTCCACGTCGTACAACCGACACAACACACGGACGTACGCACAAATTCTTCGACCACAGCACACACATGCTGCTATAAATAAATACTAGTGGCACAATCCAGCGGACGGTTCGATGCTATCATTCATGTTTGTGCAATTAATACCCCCAACATATGCGCGGAAAGTCCAGATTCAAAATTAACTGCTTAAATATTCAGGCAGCTGCTTTGCTTGATCAATCTATCTATTATTTTCTAAATACTGTATCACTGATGATCTTTTGACTTGACCTGGGGTACATAGTGCCGTTGATTAAAATCAGATCTTCAAATTGTACATACATTTCTCGGCAAGTCTGCAGGTCGTATTTTAATCAAAAAATAACTATGAACGGGGACAAAATGCACCAAGTGGATCAGGATAAAATCCACCAGTTTGTAAGCAAGCTAGAATGACGTTTTGTGACGTTTTAATAATTTAAAACTTAGATGCTGACTAATAAAAACCTTAATTTCTTCAGTTTAATTTTCTTCTATTTGGCGTAACGTCCTACGCGGACATGCTGGCTTATAAGGCTTTCGAGACTTAATTCATTATCACGGAGCCGGATAATCAATCCTTGCTACGGTTTAATTTTATTAAAATCAAATAGCAGGAAACATTTCGTCTTTTTAGTTCATTTTCTATATTTTGATGCATATTGCCTCAATTTTGTACTGTGTTGTGCCTTTTTTCTTTGGTACGTTTTGCCTCTTTTCTATGGTTCATTTTATCCCAGCATTAAGCTAACAATTTTTTTGTAAAATCGAATATTTCAGAGTATGATTCCGTATTGCTTCGAATTACGGACACTTAAGGCATTTTTGCATTTAAAGTTTTCTTATTAATCCAATTTTCATCGGTAAAACCTCTTTATAACTTACTTTACGGAAGCAAACATTCTACATTTTAGAAACAAAAAAATATTTCCAATAATTTTACTGAAAACATTGCAAAAAATCACAAAACTGCTACGTTATTTTGATTCATATTCCGGTTTGGGGGTGGTGGTTTTATCATATACTACTCGCAGATGCATAAAACCGAAGAACTGCTACCCGAATTAACGATCTTTCCCGTACCATATTTGTTCAATGCATCAAAAATTTGCCACCTACATATTAAAATATCGTTGTTTTCTTAACATTATCACTGTCTAAAAAGATATGCTGATTAAGCAATTATTCACAATTTACTTCGGCTGTCTGGAATTAAAAACAAAATAAAACATCTTGCTTCAAATTCTGGACAGAATTAAATATGTGTTTTAATGGAATTTAGAGCACAATATGTTAAAACACTGTTATCTTCACGTTGATAACTACTTTCACAATGGATTCCAAGGAATTTCAATGCACGGGGACGCGATTGATAGGAATTATCAAAGAACTACCATTGGTGTCCGTTTGAAACAAAACCGCAAAGAATGCCTCAGGTCACTCAGGAAACTGATCGACAGAGAATATCTATTTACTGTGGCATCAGGGTCTACTTGGCGTCAGACACATTTTTAATTGATTCTAGTACATCATAGTAATTATTTAAAATTTAAAAGCGATATGTCCAAGGACTGAATATGAAGACATTAAAAAAAACATGCCGAATGACTTGAAATTGATTCATAACGGTAACTTAATGATTTTTTTATTGCAAAAATGCCAAAAGTTGTATGCCAGATTACTACATTGCAGCTTAAAGATTTAATTCATAAAATTAAAATTAATTCATGAATTAATTAATTAATTAAAAAGTAATTGTTGATTAAATGAAATTAATTCATAAAGTCATCAATTACTAGTACTTTTCAATGCAAATTATATGTTTTCCTCAAAGCATCACAACATGTACCACACTACCCTAGTTACTACCTATTTCCTATTAATTTTATTCATATTGTCGAAATAGATAAACGTTGAACAAATGACAACTTTTGAACTATAATTCTTTGGGATTATAGGTTTCCGGTTCTCAGGACAAAAACCTTAAACAACCTTAGCGATCAATAAACAAAAATAATAATGCACCACAAAAACAGTGCACAAAAAAAATAGTGATCTCGTACCTAGCCGAATTGTATTTTTAGTTTTGAAACCCAATTGCCAGTCTGAATGCCACTGCATGGTTCTTTAAGTTTTAACAAGGGTAACAAATATGGTTCCACTGTCCCATCTATGCATCGATTGAAGCAAACCGATCTTCCGCTTTCGTCACCATTGCTTCATTACACCGCTGCCATGGTGATTGATCTAAAAGCATAAGAACGCACGGATTACTACACGTGTGTGGGGCATGTTTTTACGACATATACACCAGGGGCGGGAGGTCACTTGTCTCAACCTGCCTTCACCGACACACAAACGGACTTCTTGTTTGTTGTGAAAACCGTCTCAACGCACTGCCGTGACTGTCGGGACTCGTTAAAAATCGTTCAAAACCGTGTGTCAAAAACGCACCACTTGATTTCCTTAGCCATTGAGAAAAAGAGTCATCAGAACCACCCTGAAACGTTTTCCTTTTTCCCCGTTTCGACACATTCAAAGACGGGTGGTAGCCGCAGGCCGCCGGCATAATAAAATCTGCATTCCACGTTCACGTTTTGTCGTACGGCCAACGCCGCGCGGCAAGAGCGTCCTGTGTGTGCGTTAAGAAAACACTAACCCCCCGCTCGCTCCCTCGTAGACTTCGGGAGCCAGTCGCACCCGAAAAAAACGAGTCCGCCGTTAGACCGCAACACCAACAAGGAACAAGGTGGTCGGTCCGGTCCGTGCCGGTGTGTGTGTTGCCGGTTGCACTTTTCCCTATTGCAACGCTTTTGGGTTGAGGTAGGCGAAAAGCGGTCGATTAGTTCGCACTCTCCCTCTCTCTCTCATAACAACTCATATGTACGCACCAGGGTGCAGCCAAAAGAAGCTGGTGACTGAGCGTGGGGTGGTTGAGGTATGTTTAGAATTTTTACATTTTCATGCGTCGGCGTGCTGCGGAGCATAGCCAATCCTCACCAATACACATTAGCGTGTCGCCGTTCGGGTTAGCCACCCTTCCCTGCCGCTGGGGAGGTGTGACCTACTTTAGTAGCCTTTGGCGTATCCAAGTCCGCGCATCCTCCCGACATCCTCGGGGCATCGGGGAATGGAGATGGAGAAAAACGACCATCGTGAAGCACCACACACCAGCAGAGCTCTATCCGAGGAATGACAGCTCAATGTTGTTTACTGAGAAGAACGGAAAATTCCCTGAAGTGGAGAGTGAGAAGGCACGACGGGTTTTTTTTGCGTACGTGAACCGAACGGGCGCCGCAAAGTGCGTTAGTGTGTGTATGTATGGGGCTGCATGTAATGGAAAAAATCGATTTTTCTTTACAACGATTAAAGGATACTCCATCACGTACGGGCGACGGTGTTGGAAAAAGCCCACAAACGGTAATTGAATTTAGTTGCACGGAACGACGGCTAGAGAAAATCTTAACGTACCTGCAGGGAAAGGACACCACCTACTTTAGTAAGCCGTCCCGCGTGCTTGTCCGCGTAACCCACCAGGGAGCCGTCGATGACCTTTCCAAAAGTCGTTTTCCGCCGTGTCACATGAAATACACCAAACTATCACACCGAATAACAAAACAATGAAACAGTCTACCACACAACAATGGCGTACGGGCGATTTCCACAAAACAATGACTCCCTTCAGACGGCAGGTACACTTGCGACGATGGCAAACAGAGCACAACAACAGTACGGACGCAACTGTCGTTCGTTCTCGGCTGCTGCTGCTGCTGCGGACTTCCGTTGTCGAGGAGGAGAACCGAGCGACTGAGCAGGTTTTGACAGCTGATCCGACCGTTGGCCGTTCCCGGACATGCGCATCTCCTGGCGAAAGGGATCCGTCGTGCTTTCCACCCACACCAACTTCCTCGCCGGAAGGGAAGGAAGATCACTTCTACTTGTTAGCACAGGGAATCGGATCGGTTCTTCCTCTGCAGGTGGTCGGCCACAACACTCCTTTGCTTCACACCACGGGGGACTGTGTTCACTCTGTGTGTTGCTATTCGGAAAGCTATGGTTACTGCGATGCAACGGAGAGCACACCCGGACCGGACACGTTATTACTTCTTCACCACCTACCATGAAATGAAGAAGCATCTGCGTACAACAATTGGGATCGACGTGCGGGTTGCTGACTTTGAATGGATGGATCGTACACAGTTGTGCGCGGTTGACAGAAAAGGACCGCAATACTGTGTGACTCCGCTTAAAGCGCGGGAGAAAGAGCGAGAGAAAAGAACGAGATCGAAAATGGTCGGATCATGAGAGAGAGAGAGAGAAAGAAAGAGAGATCTTACGAATATTCGTGCGCGCTTAAGCGTGGTCAAAGCATTTGCGAGAGCGTGTACAGCCGCACTGAGAGATTCTCTTTCTCGTTCTCTCTAGTGGAGTGAGCGGCATGGTTGTCTTTTGCTATCCTTTTCTATTCTCTGAACAACAAATGGTTCTGGTTGCGCTAGTGCATCACATTGTATTTGCTCGTTGATAATGCAAACATTTGTTTGATGGTGACTGATTTTGAGTGCTTTTTAGACAACAGCTTTTGTAAAAACGTGTAAAAATCGTCCAACCCAAGACTACAGTTGGGGACATCCATGTTTCCTCATTCCAATTCCAATGACCTACTCCTGAAAATAATGAATAATGGAAAATTGCTTTTTTCCATGTCAGGTGGAGGTGCATGGTGGTTCACGTCAACGTTGAACTGAAATAAATTTAATTTTACATAATTGTATGAAATTATATGTAAATAAAACTTATTTTTTCGATTCCTAACCTCTTACGAAGATGTGACTTACATTATCTTGCCGATCAATGAATGATTCTGTTTTCTCTTTGATAACTGATATCCCAGATTGCTTTTGAAAACTATTTAAGGTTTTTTTGTTCCGATTTCCTACTTTTTTACTTAATTATATCATATAAGCTACTATAGAAAAGTTGAAAAACATTACCCACATTTTTCATGTTTTTTGTTCGCCTTTTTATTGTTTTATTTTCACATACACTTAATTCTAGAGCTGGTTAATTAACTTACAACTAAACTAAAAATCACACCACATCCTCAATCCAATCAATCAATTTCTGTTTGTTCTTCAGCATCTTCCTCATTAGATTCCTCTTCATTTTCTTCCATCAAATGATCCAGCTGTAATGCTGCCCCTTTGCCAGCCTGCTTCGCACCGCCAGCCTTTCGCTGGTTCGATGTCCGCTTGGCCCTTTTCGGATCTCTCTGTCCCACGACGTACTCAGGCATGAGCACACGCCGACCGTTAAACTGTGGCCTATCTTCGACGGGCGTTTCAACCGGTTCATCCGCCTGCTCCAGCTGGGTCCGCAAGTGTGCGGATCGGTTAAAGCGCACCACCGACCTGCAAAACTCCGCCCGGGGCTGCTGGTTTGCCCCATCATCCACCCCATCAGCGTGGGCTGCTTCCCGCTGGTCCTCCATCTGTTTGAGAAAGGAAAAGGCGGCAGCCGTGTTGCTCCGATCGGACGTATCCACATCCTCCAGCGTGTACTTGGTCCATTTGTGCGGGTTACGCTTCGAGGAAAAACGAACGGGACGATCCCAAAGGGTATCAACGGTTTCCAGGTGGTGGCGGAAGATTAGGCGGATTGGAACATCGCGCGCTGTTTCGTTACCTTATAGTCCGGCAGGTTGGAACGCTTCAGGCACCGGCCGATCGGTGCGTTCGGTCGCTTGAAGATGCTCTCCCGGCCCTGGTAGCGGTCCACTCGGATCGGTTTGGTGCGCGATTGCGACATGCGGTCGAGGCTGTAGTCCGTTTCGTTCACATTTTGGTGCAGAATCGAATCGGTCCCGATGCTCTGTTCGGCTGACTCGAGTGATGAAAACAGGAGGCTCTTTTTCTCTTGAAAACTCATGATTTTTGCACGGAATTTCGTGGAGCGGAGGCGAATTGTTTATGTTTTGCTTTTAGTGCGAGCTTTGTGTGTGGCTTTTGACATTGGTGACAGTGAAGCAAAAAGGAAAAAGTTGCTGCATGGGAAGGATTTTAAAATTTTATAAAGACATAGATCGAAAAGTGACTAAATAATTTAATAGAATATTGATTATTAAACATCATCGTAGAAGAACATATTTTTCTGTAAAAATAGCGGCATTAAAACCTCTTAAAATGTGTATTCTTCTCTCTCTTTTTCACTATGTCGATGTGCTGCATGGGACTCTGAACCACACAACTGCCCATGCGGCAACAACAAATGCCGCAACTGTCAGGACGGGAGCAATCAGGAGAAAAATAGTTGCAGGAGGTAAGTTTCAGTGCGGAAAATATTTGTTTCCATTACGGTATTTGCTTCTGTTTAAGCGATTATATTTGTTTCATTCAATCATAAACGATGCGTGTAACAAAAGCCGCTCTTATCGGAACTGTGTGTTGTGTGGAGCAATGTGTTTTGGCGTTTAGTTGAAGTGTCTGACCGAAACCTCGTTGCCCGGCGTGATTCCGTGTGTAGCTTATCGTGCGCTATCTGAACCAGTTTCCCGTGCTCTACCATCGATGTGTGTTGAGGCCAACTTAATAGCAATTCATGAATCACGCAGCGTAGTTTGTTTTCCGTTCATGAGATCATAAAGAAAGGTTCCATTTCCTTATTCCAATTCGCACGAGCGCGCCTTGTATGAATCTGTGCATGCGTGCGGGTGTGTGCGTGTGTTGTGCTTTTTGACGTTTGTCGACTGTGCTGTCATCTCACAGAGGCACGATCGGCAACAAAAACTCCGTGCTTCCACATCAGACCAGGCAGGAGCTGCACCGTGGAGCGAACGCACTTTTAACAACGCATTTTGTTTTCAAAATAATACTCACTGTCCTCGCTCTAAGCTTTACTATTTGTTTGCCCTCCGAGCATGTGCCTGCGTAAAGTGTGATAGATTCAATATTTAGCTAATCGTACTGCTACATATCGTTAAGCGAAAAGAGGCTGACTTTCTCCCCCTTTCTGGCAATGCAATCATCATGAATGTGCAGGATGGTATAAATGCTGCATTTTCAGTGCTCGTTTCGGTGCTCATAGTGATAGTGCTAGTTTGTTTAGGTTTGTGAACTATTCTCTCCCCCGCCCATCCGTACACTGTAGCCTCACCGTTTTGTTATCAACAGTCCTTTGTTAACCGTTCATTTTTCATTGCTTTCTTTGCTCCTTTTCTGCAGGTTGGTATCTAGTGTGGAAGCTGTTTCTCTCCCGCTTCAAGCTGGTCCGCGAGCTGCTCGGCATTGCCCAATCGAACGAACATTCGCCAGTGCACAGCGCCACGGGCAGGGATTACTCAACGGCAGCGGGCAGTAGCGGTGTGGTCGGCAGTGGTAGCAGCATAATCGGCGGCAGCATAAACGCCGATAATCGGTCCCGTGCCCGGAAGGTGCGAAGAGATTAGCCGAGAGAAGCACGCAACACAACCACGACCGTTCCGTAACGCAAACGCGCGCGCGCACACACACACACAGAAACGGCTTCGAGATGAATATCCGCTGCGCCAAGCCCGAAGATCTGATGAACATGCAGCACTGCAATCTGCTGTGCCTGCCGGAAAACTATCAGATGAAGTACTACTTCTACCACGGGCTGACGTGGCCCCAGGTCAGCTACGTGGCGGAGGACGACAAGGGCAACATCGTGGGGTACGTGCTGGCCAAGATGGAGGAGCCGGAACCGGGCGAGGAAAGCACACACGGCCACATTACGTCGCTGGCGGTGAAGCGGTCCTACCGGCGGCTCGGCCTCGCCCAGAAGCTTATGAACCAGGCGTCCAAAGCGATGGTGGAGTGCTTCAACGCGCAGTACGTCTCGCTGCACGTCCGCAAATCGAACCGGGCGGCGCTGAATCTGTACACCAACTCGCTCGGCTTTAAGATACTGGAGATTGAGCCGAAGTACTACGCGGACGGTGAGGATGCGTACTCGATGCGGCGCGATCTTTCCGAGCTGGTGAACAACAGCGACCGGCCGCCGGCGGAACGGAACGAACTGAACGACGTCGGGGGCGACGAGCGGATAATAACGAACCGTCAGAAGGGACCGGTCGTGCTGCCGCATCATGGCGATGGGCACGCGGGACACGATGGACACTGCTGCTAGCCGGAGCGGTCGTGGGAGCTGGGGCGCGAACGAGCCGTAATCGAATCGAGGAAGGTTAGAACACGAAGAACAATGAAATTTGTGACGGAAAAAGGTACTTTTTTCCATTCTTAAACTTAAATTCGTGCCTTTTTCGGTGTGGAAAGGAAAGAAACAAACGCAGAGTCGCTTTTCATTCGGATCGCCTTTGAGTCGATGTGTAATTTATTGTGAATAATTTACTGTTATTTGAATACTTTTTTCCTCCGATGCATTTCGAATACCATTCTGCCTCCCCCTCCTCCTCCTCCGTCTTCAAGCGTCCCTTCAACTCTTCTCCACAACGGATCGCTGTGGGTTTATTTCTAGAAATGTGTGTGCCTTGAGCCTGATTCGTTGGTTCCGATTTGTTTTTGACTATTCGTTTCGTGAAATGTTTTGGTATGAGAAGCGGATTTATTCGTTTTTTTTACTTTTATTTATTGCGAATTGGATACTCAAAATGCACATTTACTATTCGCGCACACATCCTAAAAAAGCGCTGTGTTTTATGATCGCAATTTTGATTCCAATCGAATGATCATGATGGGAGAGATAAACGGACAAAAAGTACGCTCGTATGAGGGAATAGGAAAACACAAAACAAACAAAAATACATTCATTCATTCTTAATTGTAATGATTCTCTTATGGTTTTACGGTTAGAGGACACATGACAATACTACTGTTGCGAATTCGCTTTCTTGGCCGACAATACACACACGCACACACAGACATGGTAGAGGAGAGATTGGTGGGACTTTATAGGGAGGAGGAATTTCGACATTTTAATACGTAGTACTGCTTTAGGGAGGGGGATATTCATTTGAATTTAGTTTGGTTGATTTTAAGTAAGTAGTAGCTTCTTTGATGCGCTTGCGGGCAGATTCATCAAACGTCTTCCAGTCGTGCGATTGGTTTGGTTTTGGAGCTCATTTTCGGTTGAGCATTTTTGTCTTTCAATTCCAGTTAAAGGATACGATATTGAGAACATATTCAAAACAGAAGCCTGTTATTTGTGTGTGTGTGTTTTTTTGTGTGTACATAGAACCTAAATTGAGAAACGAAATCGAACCTATTTACCTTAGACAACACAAACTAAAATGTACAATATTTACAACGCAAGTAAATTACAACCTCCACTTTCACACACCCACAGTGGACGAAGAAGGATGGCATTTGTTGTAAAACGCAATGGTTTATGAAAGGATTCTCCCCATGTGTGAGCGGGGAAAGTGCCCCACTGCTACACACATACAGTCTAGGGGGAGTGCTTGTGGGGGTGTTTTCTGGTTCGTTTTTTGGCATTTTCGTTCGTTACTACTACTACTACTAGCAGGAGCTGTGTCTGCAGTTTTCTCTACACTTTTCCGAGAAAAAAAGCGCTTCCCCTCAAACGCTTTCCTGCCGTTCGTGAAATCAAGCAACTCAAAAAGTAAAGAGAATTGTGAGATCTACTGGCTCTTTCCTACTCCTCTCTACGTTCGGCCCCCCCACATCGCTCTCTCACTAAGGAACGCAATTCTTCTCTTCCTTTCCCTTCCCCGTCTACTGCTGCACTGCCTCGAGCATGGCAATCTTCAGATCGCTCGCCAGATGCGAAATGTCCACCACCGAGTCGACCATCTCCTGCACCGCGGTAACGCTCGGGAAGTTCTGTGCCGCCTTCTTCGTCTTGGCCACGCACGTCTTGAGCGCCTCGGACAGCGCATCGGCACACGAGAGGACGCGCGTCTTGATGCACTCCCGCGACACGTTCCGGTGCACAATGTCGCCGATGTTGACGAGATTGTGCGCGCTCAGCACGACGAACTTGCCGTAGGCGAGGAAAAACTTGGGCGGCTGGTTGTGCTCGACCGTCTGCAGGAAGGCGTCGATCGCTTGCGTCAGGTAGCCCATGTGCGTCACCGTCTGGGAGGCGTAGTACACCAGCACCGACTTGTCGTTCGGATCGAGCGCCACGTCCGGCCGCTCGGACACGCTGGCGGCGGCCGCGTCGGCCGCATTGCGCACCACGTTTTCGAAGTTTTTCTTCAGATCATTCGGCAGTGCGTCCCGAATTTCGGCGTTCGAGCGCGCGGACGCCTCCTTCGACTCGAGGCTGACGTAGTCGTAGTCTTCGGGCCATTCGCCACCGCTGCCGCCGGTAGATGGTTTCCCGCCGGTGCCGGTCGGCGTTTGGGGTGTGGTCGGCACCGAGGACTGGGGCGTGGAGGTGGACCGCTTGAAGAGCAGCGTCGCGTTGCCCTGGATGAAGGAGGCGGTCTGGCGCACGTCCTCGGTGAGCGTCTGGGCGCAGGCGATCAGCTGATCGAGACTGTCCGGGGGCAGCTGCTGCTGCAGCTTCTGCGTCGCTTCCGGGCGCTGAAGCGTTACCAGGGTCCAGCCCTGGGCGTCCAGGTTTTGTGACGCTTCGTGCACGAGTTTGTCCGCGTCGCGCAGCGCCTTCACGAGTGGTTTCAGCTTCTGTGCCAAGCCTGCCGGAGGGGTGATTTCAATTGGAAATAGTTAAGTTTTTTTCAGTGGGAAATTTGGAAGAACAGTAAATGAGAGTCCTTACCTTTGTCTTCTGCTTTGGACGCGTTGCCTAGCGCACCGTCGCCAAACTCGGCCAGATCGTGCAGTGCCGTTCGCAGCCGCACCGCCGCCAGCTTGAGGTCCATCAGTATTGGATCAAGCTTTTCTTTTACCCTCCAGTTAGGGGACACGAATGAAAGTAACCTGTGTGCAAAGGCAAAACGAGAAACCGAATTTAAAAACACTGCACGCTTCGTTTGAAAGTAAAATGCGCCTAAATGTACGCACTACCAGTACACGCTTCGCCGGTTAATGCGCCTCAATGTATGCAATTGGGTGTTCCCCTTACCTAGTGACGGCCGTTGTGGCCTCGTTTTGTAGTCTCGCGAGCGTTTCCAGCGCGGAGGACAGTTCCAGCGGCAGTTCCTTCGGGGTGGCCGGCGCTGTCTGCTGTTGGTGTAGCTTCGCCGACACATAGCCCGGTCCGCCGCCATGCGACGGTGGCACATCGTACGTCGACATGCTGCTGAACGACGACATCGACATCGAATGGTGGCTGGCAGTGAAGCTGGGCGTACCGGGCGGTGCTGCCCCTGATTGTGGCCCTGGCGTGGCCGGCGGTGGCGGTGTCGATCGCACCGAGACAGGGTTACGCCGCGGCACATCGTAGTCGGGCATGTTGGCCAGCGAGGAACGGTTGGACGAGGACAGACTGAAGCTGTCCGACGTCAGCAGCGACGAGTTGGAGCTGCTCGGTGTCAGGTGCTGCTGCTGGGAGAGCAGCGGCCGCGGTACGTCGTACGATTCCTCCATCCGGTAGCCGCCCGTGGCAAGGTGCGGGTGGTGGTGGTGATACTGCTGATGCAGCTGGTGGTGGTACCCGGCCGGGTGCGGATGCGGGAAGCTTAGCGAGGACGACGGCGACGACAGCGCGGATGGCGAGACGGGATAGTGCAGGTGCGCGGCCAGCGGGTGTCCCGGACCGTACGGCGGGTGGGACGTCGGGGTACGGGATGCCCAGGAGGTGCGGTGATGGGGATGGTGCGGATCGTACCCGGCTCCCGGTGTGGTCGGCGCTCCGATCGGTACGGCTGGCTTCGGGACGTCGTACGTATCGAGCGCGTCGGCCGAATGGTGCTGCTGCTGATGATGGAACGCGTTGGAGGATGCGCGGACCGATGACGGGGGCAGCAGATCATACAGATACACGTCGCCACATTTCTGCGGTGTGAGAACCTGCGCGGTGGAAAAGAAGGACGGAAAGCGAGGGTTTAGCCAACGATTATCGTGACGATAAAAAAGAAGGAAAAACGAAAGCGAACAGAAACTTTTGCGCGAAAGAAGAACGCGCGCGCGCGCACGTGGACTGCTGTTGTGGACGGTTGGCTGCTTGGTTTGATATTCAATTGTTTGCTAGTTGCAGCAAGCTGTATCGTGGTGAGGCTCACGTTTCTTGCCGGCACTAAATGGGGAGGAGAGAGCCCTTTTTGGCAATTTTGAAGCGACCAATTCAATGGTTGATTGGATAATAACAGCTCGGCTCCTTCCTTTTAGCCTCTTGAGACTGAAAAGTGCCATATTAACGTAACATTCAACCGTTCAACGCGGCCCTAAAGTGAAGCTGTTACTCAATTTCGTACGAGTGGCAAGAAGAGGATCGTGTTTTGATATCAAATGTTGGATGAAAAATTCATCGTTTCAGACTGTCTGTTTTCTGTCGTCGGAATGCCCCATTCCTTCACCGGATTTTGTTTGGTGCCGCGCTCAATACATGCGCACTTACACTCACACACAGACAGACTTTGACACAGGAGACATAATGGCAAAAAAGGAATCAATCATTTCACTCCATTCATCGCCATTTGTTGCTGCTAGACAATCGGAACTTCTGCACAATACTTACTCTATTGTTTTCTCCTGAAACTAACCTCGTTTCCCACAAAAAGGCAACTTGGTCCCGCGGTTGTAGTGCAAACGTAAATAGAAACAAGTACCTATCGCAAATGCTTTGGTTTGGCAAGTAAAAATGACTTTCTTCGCACGATTTCCTGCCACTCTGCTTCCGGGAAAGGTTACTACACTAATGCGAACACGACGCGTCTTTTACACACCACCGTGTCTGTGCGTGTATACCAAGAGTAGAGTGTGTGTT
The DNA here is from genome assembly GCF_017562075.2 of Anopheles merus. Lineage (NCBI taxonomy): Eukaryota > Metazoa > Arthropoda > Insecta > Diptera > Culicidae > Anopheles > Anopheles merus. Next base: position 20,417,931 of record NC_054083.1, read on the forward strand.
ATCGTCCGGCAGAGGAGGAGGTTTCCCTTTTTCATCCTCAACCGTATCTCATGTCTCTTTTGCGCTTGGCTAAGCAATACGGTGTGTAGAATTGTCTTTCGTCCTTGTTCCTAGCAGGCGGGAAGAAAAAGGGCGAGAGTAGAGGGAAAACTCCTTGGATACGGGAAAATGTCGCGCGTCTGCGCACACGTGCACGATGGTGTGCGATGTTTTACTGCTCTGTCCGTTGGCGATGTTTAGGAAGTTAAGTTGTTTTAAGGTTACTATTTAATTTCAAAGTTAACTGTGCGTTTTTTTACAGATCTTGTTAAATAAATTTTTAATTTATTTTGTGATTAAATGTAAGCAAATAAGCAAGTTTCACAAATGATAACAAATTCGATGAAAATACTACCTCGAATTTTGTGGTGCCATCTATACGCGAATAACGTAAACTAATGATTTTCAAACGCAAAAAAGGAAACGTTTGAAAGAATCCTCCAAATTGCACCAAAATAACTAATTTCACTCAAAATTAGAAACGTTTACTCGTGAATGAATAAAAAAATCATTAACTCTATCGTCTGCAAGGCCCGTACTATTAAAACGATTCATTTAATCATGCTGCTTATCCACCCAGTCTTACTAGCAGATGGTGCGCGCATATGATAGAGAACCTCATCCTCAACAAACGATAAGGATAATTGTTTTACATTGCACAAATGTTTTTATTATGTTTGCCTTCTCCTCCAGCGTTCGTGTGTCTCTCCGAAAGGATAATGTCGCACACAAACACACAATGCGTTATTCATGGAACGGAGGGTAAAAATGCTGAAACCGTTTGCAGCTGCAGTTACGTCCCAAGTATTCTTGTCTGCAACACATACACAGAGTATTTTCTATGCTTTCTAAAAAAAAAGAAAGTATTTCTTAGCGACACTTTGGTGTCCCTGTAACGCTTAGAGTCGTTCTCGTCGGCTCGTATCTCATTTTCGTCTGGTTGCAGTCTAGCCACTCGAAAAGCGATTCTTTTTTTTTCCACTTTCGCTTTACATTCCGTTCTAGATCTTTTACACTTTTCTCTCTGCACCGATGGCATGGCGGCATAGCATGGCATAATGTTGTTGCGCCATCGTGCCGCATTATCGAGACGGTGCTGCCCCGTCGGACGTGAAAAGGACACGTGTCCTTTCTGGGTGTTACGCCCCATTTGCCCTTGCGATGTGAGTGGGGATGGGGAGAGAACACTTTGCAAGCACTTCAAGCTCACGCCTGGCCCACCACCACCCAGAAAAGTGCTAGTTGCGAAGGCTTTGCTTTTTTGCTCAGTTTGTTTGTGCATCGCTGGCTGCAGGATCCGTGTTTCGAAAGTGCATCAGACGGCTGCTAGTGGCGTGTGTGATGCAAGTGACAAATAAAAGAGTTAAGCGAGCGATGCGATACCGGGACGATGGGAAATAGTATCACTTTTCATGTGAGTTTATTTTTCCCCCTGTGATGACAGTGATGATAAAACGTACGGAGGACGACGGGCTTTACTTAATTTATTAAGTTCTTTCGCAATTTCTGAATAGAAAAAGGAACAGACTTCAACAGGCACACATGGGTGAAATTTATCAGATGAAAGCAATCATTTTTTTAAGCATGAAAAATAAAACGAGTTAAGAACAACTTATAACATTACAAGGAATTCAAAATAATAATGAACCTATGCAAAATATTAGTGCCAAAAGACGAGGAATAACATGAAATGTTAAATAAAACAGAAAGAGAATCAATCTAGCATATATAGAGAAATAAAAACAAATAAAAAAGGACATTAGCAAAGAAAAGAAGAGCAAAAAATGGCACAAAACAAATAAAACATAGAAAGCTAAGAAAACGAAGCAAAACCATCACTAAGAAGAAAATCATGATTGAATATTGTTCACAGTGCTAAGACTCGATGAAGCCCACACACGAAATAGACACGACCACCGCACAGCGCCATTCATTATAGCTATCAGAAAATGAACTCAAATGAAGCTCCGTGTGTCCGCGGAGTGTTCCCGATGGGGTTGATTTATTTCGCCATTAAATTTCTGCCCCACCGCCGGGTCTGTTGCTTTCGCTGCTAAATCTTTCGTAAACAGACTCAGTAACAACAGATCGATTTACGGCAGGATGGGGCAGGAAGGCACTACGATGTTACGATGACGTCGGCGACGACTACTACTACTACTACTATCGCATCGCTTTGCTACCACCGACAAACGAACTAATGCTCGATCCATTGACGATAGCTTTTACGACGCGGAACTGTACGGACGGATTAGAAGAGCGGTTTCGTATAGTGTGTAGTTGCGTTTATACAGGGAGGTTGCTTTCCGGTCTGATGTATGCTTTACGAAACACACACGTACAGGAGAAAACGGTAGCTACGCAACTGGGATAGCTGGCCAGTAGTAGTGTGCCCATGATATGGGAGGAAAAAATCGCCCGAACATACTAACTGAAGCAGATTTTTCTCTTCCAATTCAATTCACTGCTCTGCTCTGTTCGACTAGGATGCACGATTTGCTGTCCAATGTTTATGCCAGTGCTGTTTTATGCTTTCCTTATTTTTATGTCCCCGGTTGGTCGTCAACGGGTTCGTTCCCTGCTGGACTTTACCGTTGATTTATATTTTCGTAGCCTTTTATATATTTTTTTTCGACTGCTTTTGGTTTTTTATGATAAAAATCATCTGAATTGCCTACCATGCGCGTTGCAAGGTAGCGAGAATTTGTTGGCATTTTGACGTGTGCTTTTTTAAACCTTTTTATGATACGTTAGTAACATGACTCAAAAACTGTCAGAAACATTGCATATCACTCAGGCGTATATAACGAATTTCGGTAAAATACCATATCTCCGACCAAAAGTCGCATTTTTTTTGTTTCGCTGAGTTTAAAAACGGTGCTTTTGGTTTAAAAATCAGCAAATGCTATGTTTTGTGCGAAAAAAATTGAGACAGAATTAAGTGTTAAGAGTAACGCCTAAAGGGTATGCAATTTGCGCAACCAAACCACTTTATTAACCTTCGTGGTCTAATTACACTGTTCATTGCAAGACGTAATATGTGCAATCAATGCACAAATAAGTATATTCTCGATCATTCCCCTTGCATGTTATTGCAAAACATGTAGTGTACAGCATTCAACAAAGAAAAGCCAGTATATCCCAGCATACCTTATCCTCTGCCTTTTCGCTATACCGACTAACATACTCCACATACCCCCGGGGGGACTTTAAATCGATGGCGGGAAGCGTTTTGGGCGAAGTTGTTTAGGGTTAAAGGACTACCGCCTTCTGTGTGGATTCATGTTTGTCCATAAGGCCCATCCATTTCGAATCTCCCATAATCCCCCTTCCCAATGCCTCCCCCTTACCCGTTCAATAAACACGACGAGCTGAAGGAGTACGACGCAATTTCCATTGAAATGTTTCCAAGCGCGCGCGGGCAACAGCGAAAAGGGGTATCAACATCAAATCGAGCGATTCTCCTGGGGATATCCGGAGCAGAGCGGTGGTGTGCAGATGCGTGCACGAGTGGCGCCGTATCATTATAATTTCATTATTACATCGTGCTAAGGATTCATCACAGGCAGCACCGAGAGTGCCTAAGGAGGAGGAGGAGCAGTAGTGTGTAATGTGTTCCGGTTGTTTTCCTTTGTTCGCGACGGGCAAAAAAAGGGGTACGTTGGGAAATTCGTTTCACCTAAAAATGGAAGAAAGGGGCTCTCCGAGGATTGTGCAATGGAAATTCCTTTTTCAATTTGCAGAAAAAGTGAGCTGCTGAATAACTTACGTTGCGCGAGAAAATTGTGCAGCTGTGTGCGATTCGGAGGATTGTCAGATTCCCGTGACCATAGCGGTCCGTTTGAACCAAAGAGTTAGAATCTGTGTAAATGAGGACCACTTTACAGTAGGAGCCTTCCTATAGACATTCTAATCTTTGAAGGAAAATCTTCAAAAATACTATTTCAATTTTATGGTGAACTGCTATAACTACAATTTCAATTTAAAAGTGAAGTTGTGCAAGATTCTACATCATCTTATTCTTCTGAAAATGTACAATGCATCTACATTTTTTATCAACCGACGCATTGGGGTAAGGTTAATCAAACTCAATTTTTCAATCTAACGCAAGCAATGCAATCATCAATGTAATGAGCAACGTAAGGAAGAAAAAAAGCTACTAGTGCGCATCATCAATCAGAAGAATCATGCAATCGATCCGAATGTAATCGGTTTTCGAACATTGGCTGAACGCGGTGGTGATTGTGTGTTCAGACTTTGCTACACCACATCTTTCTAAAGGGGAATTTGTCAATTTGATTACATCCACCTCAGAAGGATGGACGAAAAAATTGAAAACTCTCCGGGAAAAGTGTAACGCAAGCGAGCAAACACACTTCCTTAAAGAGCCACATGATGATGTTCCATAAATTAGGTAACGAACTGCAGCAAGCTGCCACTTGATATCTCATCTGTCGAAGTTCCCATTTGAGTATTATTTTTTGTGCATTTTATTTCCCACCAAAAGAAAGTTCATTTCAAAATGAAAGTGCAGTTGCTAATGCGCCAGATTAAAAATATCCAAATATTTGAAGCAAACGCGATATAAACTCGTTTAGTTTAGAGGACATAATAGAGACAAACCAAACCAAACCAAACAAAAACCAAACAAATCATCCATTTGTGGCACATCAAATATTCAACGTAGTGGAAAAGAAATAGCTTAAATCTTGCATATTTTCTCATGGTTCGTAGTATCAGAGAAAATGGGATTTTTACCTTTTTTTCCTCTCCCAAAAATCGCTTCAGTTTAAACCGGTTCGTTGTTATCCGACACTCGGCGCCGAAATAAATCACGTTTCGCGGTGCAATTTCGTATGCAGCAGTAGCAGCATATCTTACGTACTGTGCCATTTTTATTGCAAAACAACAGCACCGAAAAACAAATGCAAAGCGCGCCAGATAGGAAAACTGATACCGCAACAACAATGTGTGTGTTGTGCATTTATTTTGCGGAAAACGATAGAGCTAAGGATGTACCATACATTCTCTGCTAGAAATAAAAGCAAAGCATCCCGTATGCGAAACGATCTTGGATTATGTGTTTTCCCTGTTTTGGAAGATATTATGATTTACTGTTCCAATGTTGCTGTGGTTAGAAAACTGAACGATATTAAATACGACATCAAATATTCAATTCACGACACTGACCGTGTCCCATTCGACAGCAATTTGGACGCCAATTTTTCCTTCCAATTCCGAGTGTTTTTAATTGGCTCACTTGAAGCGAAGCGAATAGCGCAACTCACACACACGGAAACGATCTAGTTGGAGCTAATAAACGTATAAAAGTTTGTCAATTTTCTCCCCTTTACACTTGCTAAACTGCATAAACTGCACCAGCAACCAGCTGCAAACAATCTTCCGCTGCGCGTACTATTTCATTCTTTTTCTCCATCAACCCGGGGATGGGATTAATACTTTAGAGTATCATTTCATTTCCTCCGGTGTACGATTAAACAGCTTCCTTTATCACCACCGTCTGCTCAAAGTTGGACGTTTTAAGGCATTGCCGGCAACACTCCACCTCGACCATCAAGCTTCTTCGAAAACATCTTTCAGGAAATGAAGAAAAGTTCCACCATTCTGCCAAATTCTCCAACCAAGTTCAACGATACCTGGATGAGGTCCTCAAACCCTATACGCCATGGGGCGAAGGTGTATAGAGAAATTCCAACGTGAGTAGTTTTTCGTCAGCTTCTTTCCATCCCCTACAACTACAACTCCTGTCCTGTCGTACACATGGCGCGAAACAAATGATTGCACTTTTCGCGCAAAGAAACTCATCCTTCCCCTGTGCGCGACGTCGTGTCTTGCCGGGGAGGACGGAATAAGAGGTGAAATAGCTGGTAGAATTATTTTGCTCGTTAGTAGAATAATAAACATTCTTTCTTCCTAGGGTGGGGAAAGACAAAAAATATGTAGTGATGGTATGGGGAGAGTGCCAACAGCGAGAGAGATTCTTGTTTGTACTGAACTGGAGAAAGTATACGAGAAGCTTGCAATGTACGCTTCATTGGCAATGGTTAGAGCTGAAGGTGTACATAGAGGATTGTTATTCCTTTTGCCCATTGTGATATAGCCTTAGAGTAGAGATGTTTCAAAACTAGAAAACGTTCGTTCTAAACTCAGCTTGAGTTGGAGCAATTCCAATGAACAAGAAGCCTCCAACTTAAGTTTCCATTCTTCCTTCGCAAGAACACGTTCAACGAGATGAACGAACGAAAAAGGACATTCACTTCTGTCTCAAAGCATAAGAGATGAAGTTTTGCTTCCTTATCAATGGATGCAAGCAAAACGCCGTCTGGAATGTTTGCAACTTTTCCTCTTCCTTAACGAAACTGGCCAAACTGAAACTGGTGCTCGGTTCGGATTGGCTCCTCTTTATGGCTTTTCCTTCAAAGAATGTCCCATCGGATAATGCTTCTAATGGATGTTTATAGCCACTTTGAGGTTTAAGTGTGAACCAAAAATCAAACACACGTAGAAGCAAAGGGTTTACCCCCGTTGAAAGTACATATCTATAAAAGAAATGCCTTTTTAAGTAGGAAGACAACACAAATCGTTCGATATCGAAATCGCCAATTCTGTTTAACTGAAAGTGTCCAACTTGTCACCGACAGGCATTTGGAACATCGTTTGACTATTGTTTTAGAAAAAAAACCAAACAGAAAGAACACTTATTTTTAAGGACGAGGACACAAAATAAGTGAAGAAAAAAGGGAAAGTCTCAACACAAAAATCGATACGAGAACCCCTCCTAGTAAGCAACTTTTACTGTTATCTTCAAATTGATTCTCGATTCTTGGGGCCGTGCAGCATGTCTCCTCTCCCTTCCAACATATGCTGATATCGATGGGCTAAAATTTACATAAAATGAATTTTCTTTTCTGCAGTAAAAATTGAGGGTAAGATAGCGGTGAAAGAGGTCACGTATTGATTCCATATGGTGGAGAGTTTCTTCTTCAAATCAACTTCCCTCCCCTTTTGGCAGATCTGCAGATGACGGATGATATTAAAAGGAGAAATTCCTGTCCGCCATTCCAGTCCGGCCGCAAAACAGTTGCGCACCGCAAAACGAATGTTTAACGAACCGATAGTATCAACGATGTGGCAGAAACTAACCTCTTCCGATTGGATAAGAAACTACACGAGAGGAAAAGTCACAAGTCATCTTTTGGTGGTGGTTCCCTTCCGAGGGAGATACAGGCTTTTATAATAAAATTGCTAATGCTACTCAAGAATGTTCTGCCGCCGTAAATTCACGTCCATTTGTTGTCCACAGAAGAATTATGCCAAACCACCAGCCAAATCGGAAAGGTAGCCACAAAAATCAATTTAAACCAAATTTGTAACATCAATTGAAATGCCTGCAAGACAAGTGCCGCACAAATCGTTCGCCGAAGGAAAGGGCCTCCATATCAAGATAAATTGCAAAACGGCACCACCAAACATGACAGTGAATACCACCGCTGGTGCACATGTGAAGGATAGCGAATGCCACCGCCAAAAATTTGACAACGAATTGGTGCTTTCAATTATTTGCCGGATGCTGGATAAAACTAAACCCCCTCCTCCTGCAAATTGCACTACAATTTTTACCTAAAACGTACAACATAATGCCATTGGCAAATTCCACGCTTGCCCAGGAATGTGTCAGTGTTTGTGGTAAGAGTTAGTACGTACGTAAGTTTAAGCATATTTTTAGCCACAGTGCAGCATCAACCACAGCATGACGTCCCCTTCTTCACGGGGCCATCTTATCAATAGAATTGCATTCCATCGAAACGAACAGAAAGATCGATCGAACTGTACTCGTTTAACATTCCAACGGAATCGGAACGAGGCAGAAAGAGAGACTGAGAAAAGAAAACAAACGGTCTTAGAGATGATGCCCGGCTAGGGCCCAGGATGGATTCTTCATACCCAAAAGTGGCCAGTGCCAGCAACAATCGAACGATACCAAAACTGCCACTGTGTGTGATGTGGCCTGCGTAGGACGCAGGACGTATGGACAGCAGTGAGATCAAATTCTTTCCTCCGCCTTCCAAGCAAGTTCTTCCCTTTTTAGGGTTTACCAGTCCGAAGGGACCCAATTCCTCCAAACGTGACCCAAGGCACTCAAGTTCTCCGTTAGCAGGAAGGCGACGGGAGGAAGGGGGATTTGTGTTATTTTTAGCAACAATTCCCCTGTGCAGCTGACCGACCATGAAGAACTAAAAAGCTGCAAAAAAAGGAGCCCCGGATGCCCAAGATGGGGTTAAGAAGTTTCACCCAAAGTCGGGTTGAACATCACCTTCACGAATCAACCCGAGTTTCGTCGTTCCCTCCAGCGCGCGCGGTTTAGCATACCGAGGAGCGGAGGGCACGATTTTCATGGTCTTTTGCAGTGCGCATTTAGTGTTGGGGAGGTGTATTGCATTGCAACTGGTGGCTGCAAAGCTGGTGCAAAGAAGACATTACCACCGTACGTCGGCCGATTGAAGTCGGTGGGACAATAATGTCCACCGATGCTATCCGAGCCGGGGGAGAAAGAAGCCGGGTTTGCCAAGCTGCAACTGCACACGGGGAGGTCGGGTTTAGTTTCTCGTTCCCAATTCGTCATGTATTCATCCTTCACACGAATGGCCATAGCGGTTGGCTTCTGGATGCTGCTGCCGGCGGCCCGTTTTGACCAAAATGGGGGGAAAAAGTGGACACGTCGGTGGAATATATCCTCCACTGAACGGGGGAGATGGGTTCTTGCGACGGGAAAGGGTACTGGAAAGGGAAGGAAAACAACCAGCTACACTGCTGACCGAAGAAGGAAAAGCTCGTTTATTCCGTACACGTTTCCACGTAAGCGCTTTCAAAGTAGGGTCTCCATTTTGGGGGGGCCTAGCAATGGATACGGTGCGCGCCTGGACTGGTGTAGCTCGTGTAGCTCTTACCAGTGTTGAGTGAGGGAGAGGCCACTAACACTCAAGTTGAAAGACGGCGGTGTAATTCCTAAAATAAATCTTTGTGACATTATGCTTTCTTATGCCGAACTCGGCAAACTCGGGGAGAGCGGACGGCGAGGTGAGACCAGACGAGAAGAAGCCTAGATAGATGTGTACCGGCCGGTGTGCTGTCGGTCCAGTAATGGTCTACTGGTGTTGGCAGTCCCGCATACTGAAATATGGACAAATGGAACTTCCTTGTTGAAGGTTTTTTTGCTTTTGCTGCTGCACGTGCTTAAGGTTTCCTTTCTTGGGATGGAAATAACATCATTGACGGAATTTTCACTGAATATCCGGTACTGGAGCATGGTGTATGCCGATGTACAAAAGCCAAAATCTTTGAAGATATAGTAGACTTTACGAATATGTGTTGGAACATTCGTTACACCATTTGCGACTTTAAACTCAATGTGTCATTGTGATATGATATTCGTTCAATCTAATGTAATGGAATGTGTGTGTGAGTAACGCATCAAACGTAGCGGTAGTTTTAGACTACCTGTCCATCACAAGATCATATGACGGGTTCAAAACAAAACGAACGATCGCTTCAGTAGAAAACCCATTTCTGCCATATCAGGACGTACCGTCCGGGATAGGATCTTTACACTCTCTTTGATAAAGAAACCATTTATCAACCAGCGATCTGTCCGAGACATGCCGGAGACATCCCGTACAGCAGCAACCGTACAGCAACAATACCCAGCAAAGCAAAGCTAAAAAAAAGTCCTCATCCATCCCTATTCCCACGATTTGGACATAAGAATGTGAAACCAGAAATGGCCAAACGGCAGGCAAGTGCAAACGTGAAACGTGCCCTACACCGTATCACCAACGTGCGATACATCAGCGGCATGTGTCATGCTGCCGCCATTCGCGGACATCGAGTTCGAGACCATGGTTGACCAACCGTGCCTTATACGGGACACTGTACTTGCACACAGAGCTGAGCGAGCGGGATCCGTTTCGCCATATTCCCGCCATGACGCTTCCACGCGACGTTACCCCATTCCTTGCCCACGGTACTACATTATCTGCAGAAAGTAAGTGCATCTAACGGATTTCCACCGCTCAATTAAGCAGTTTGGTGTGCACACACAAGTGCATCAGGTTCAACGACTCGAGATGATTCTAAAGTGAATCATTGCGAAAGAAAAGAATTCATGAGTAGCAGAAACTGTAAGCCTTTCTTTCATTTTCCGTCGAGAGGGTGCTGTCCACTGGTGAGCTCTTAATTACATCCTTCACTGTCAACGGTCGTACTACCGTCTACCGTCCGACGCGCTGTGGGTGGTAACTTAAGAGATGTTTCTCGCCAAAAAAAGGGCTCCCTCCTCAAGCAAGTTGCTTACTTTTTACATCCACAAGGACGGATGCATGCCGTGTGGAGTACCTAGCTCTAGGAACGATACACTCCTTGCAGTGCCACTGCACTTAGTACTAGGATGCGAATGCTCGCTTGCTTCTTAGTTGGTTTGGCTGCAAAAGATAAGCAGAGACGTATACAACATGTACGTAAAACAAACACTCTCTTGACTGTTCAGTGTGCTTAGAGGGTACGGACACTACGTAGCAGTTTCACTGGGCTTGTAGAAAAACTGGAAAGCTTCCTTAACCGTCGCAAATGTCGCTTTTTAAAGCGATGCTCAGAAAACGTACTGCGTAGTGCATACCTTCCAGGGGTAATTGTTGGAAAGAGGTGTTAAATGGTCGCCGGTTGCGCATCGTTAGGACAAACAGAGGATAAAAAGGATAGAAACAGTATACTGGTACCAGGTAGGATTCTGTGAGTAAAGACTTCCAAGCTCCAGGAAGATGGATGCTTAAAAGTTACACCTTGAAAACAATTGTTGAACGTTCATACCTTGCGTTCTTTCTCATATTTTAGATCACAAAGAAAACATAACATAGCATAAGAATGATTTCCTCCCCAAGAACTCAAGAGCTTTCTTGGCATTCCTTCACAAACTTGTCCATATGCTACGAACTCTCCATTCCTGCCAACTGATGCGTTGAAAAAATAGAATTGAAAAGGACATTCGACCACACTGAAACCGAAGCGCACAGAAGCACTGTGGTGTTAAAACCCGTCCATATGTGTGGGCGTGTGTGTGTTAGATGCTTTTTGTCATTGCTAAGTCTGGTACGTGACAAAATGTGAAAATGAGCTTTGCCTAACTGCCCCGGAGGCAAACAGGACACCCGGCAGTGGCAATCTGCAAAACGGCATGCAGACATGTAAAACTCTGACCGAGCATATCGCCGCATGTATGCCCACGAACGAGACCAGCTGGCGCTAGATCGGAGGGAACCGTACGCCGAATGTGAATATGGCTACATGTTGTAACTGAATTTTAATTGCTTTTGATGATGGCAAAAACTAAAACCGGGATGCTGTACTACACATCAGCTCCGGGATGGTCGTTAGGAGTTTGCCGATCGGTTCTTTTGGGGCCTTCGAGCACTAGATCGAGCTGGTGTCGGTTAAAATGGACACTTTTTTATGACCGGAGGCAGAATAGGCAGAATAGTTCAGACTATCTTTTGGGGTGGCGATTTAGTCCCCAATAGTAATTACAGGCCCGCTAGCCAAATGTTCCTCGTTTTTGGGCGGTGGTTTAGATGAGCATGGTTTTATGGGGATGGAAAAACCACACAAAACCATTTAACCATAGGCCATATTTAATGGCCACAAATGGGAAATCGAAGCTTCGTTTAAACTAACTATTAAAGCGAACAATAGCAGGGTACAGGAATAGGTGACAATAACAATTGCTATGCTAGATGATATCTCCAATGCGGTCTCTTTTCATGGTAACAAACATCCAAACTGATCATCGTTACAGAAATGGAACCCCGTAGAGATATTCATTGAAGATTGTATGCAACAAGAAATTGAAAGTAAATTTGGGCGTGAAGGTGGCATCTTCATGAGTCTATCTATGCGCGTTAAAAGGATACGGTGAGCGCCAAACCACGTAAATACCTGACACTCAGTGGTAATTTCTTTTTACATCAAAATTCATGATTTCATTTCCGAATTGCATCGTCAACGAAATATAGCCTCTCTTTTGCCTTTTTTTTTGCTTCCCTTCCCCTGTAGCAGATTCAAGAAGATTACGCTCCTTTTAGAACGACATTTTGCTAAATCAAATTCTCATTACCGTTACTGTCATCGCTGCGTTCCCTTCTTTTGCTAGTCAGTTGCCGTCCTACACACACCAAAAAAGCAACATAGCTGAAACATCTAGCGTGCTAGAGAGCATGATCGAATTTAGATGACACATCACACAACGCTCACAGACTAGACGATACTGCTGTAAAGCATCTGCTCGGAGGGTTACATGGGGGACACGCTTAAGTGTACTTTCCTTTTCCCGCTTGAAGATGTCCCCTCGCAGTTGAGCTGACTGGAGATGGAAGCAGAGCAGCCCACTCATGGCTCCAGCTGTCATCCTCCCAGATTGCTGTTTTTGCTTTCAGCAGACCGAGATAAATAGATGGATTTATGATGGGATTTGTACAAACACAACCTCAGCGCCGCTTCATGGGATGAAGAGTAAACTGTTCGCTCCCTTGAGAAAAACAGTGGAATGGGCGATGGAACCCAGAGCATATATTCCATCACGTTTCCATCAGCCTGTACGCACCAACAAGGACTTGCCCCGAAAACCGGCGTCTAGTGATTCTGCGACGCTTCGGGGGATTGCCGGCCCACTTGTCACTACTGGGTCCCATATCCCGGCAATGTCTCATATCCATGCAAGACTGCCACAAATAAAATCTATCCTTATTCGTTAACGTTATCGAATGGGGTGGAACAGTGCGGTTAAATGTCGCCCGGCCGAATAGAGGGCGGGCTGCACGCAGCCATCGAGCGGAGCCGACACAAACCGGGGGTGATTTTTCCGAGTCGAAAACGGGGTCTGGCTGGAGCGAATTCCAAACCGAATTTCGTTACGCGACAACGGACAGGAAGACTGCGCCTGTATACACATAAAAAACTGTTACCACTGACAGAATCATAACAACATCAACAGATCCGAACGCTCCGTTTCATCCGGACGTCCCCACCTTCGGTGCGTGTTTTATTGACACACCAGTGGCAGGGAGGTGGGGAAGGGGGTTGAGGCCAGAATAACTGACAACAGCAGTCACGAACCGCACGGGTGGCGGCGACGGCGGCAGAGCTCAGAGCTAAGGATGACCTAAATATGATGTGCCGCGGATAGGAAGGATTGAACGCTAGGGATACTACAACAAATGCGGTCCCTTCGCGACCGACGACCGAAAAAAGGGTCGTCCTGCGTTTGCCAGGGGATGAAGCTCACTTCCGGCCGCAGTCCGACGACGACTAAGTCGAGGCAAAATAAATTTAAATGCATGAACAAGCACAAAGCCTAACAGTTCCCTGGAGGGTTATCAACTTCCCTCAGAGCTTCGTTCTAGTATTTTTTTTTCTTTTTCCTCGCAGTTCGAGAAGTGGCTTTAGGCAACAACAAAAAACGCCGCTCAAATTTCGTTTATCGAAGTTGAATACTTAATAGCGGTCGCAGTGGAGTCGCAAGGAGTGGCAAGAGCCGCCAATATTCTGCCACCAAAAAGCTGCGGGTGCTTATCAATATTCGCTCAAAAATTGATTCGCATGTTTGTTTTGATTAATTATTTACAACGAATCTGTGCCGGTGTTTGCACTGTCATTGGGAAAAGAGAGCACACACACACACAACGCCGGCGGCACCAGTACCGGGCGTTGCAGCGGACTGCCTTATTTTGGAACCATTTGAACCGGGCGCAACCTAGAACCGATTAAATATTGACATAAGGACTCTCTGTACAAGCAGTTTGACAGCTGAAACACGTGTCCAAATCCGGCGTGTACCCTCGTTTCATGCTTAAAACCGCCATCGTAAAAAAAAGAAATCACTTCGCCCGGAAATTGAATGTCCAATCGATAGCGAAAGGTGTTATAATGCAATGATTGGAAAAGTGGCAAATAATGCCCAACCACACACACACACATATAGACGTCAGCACCCAAATAAAAGCAATCGAATTTTGGCCATTCAGTGTTGAAGTTGCTGGTGCAAATAAACTGCAAATAGATGCAGATCCAGTGAAGCTGCAGCATCGATCGTAAATAATACATAAATACGAATACGATTCCATCAACCAGTGTACCTCCAATTCCAGCAAACACTGCAGAGACAGAAACAAAGGAAGATCTCCGTCTCAGCAGGACGCGGGACATATCGGCGTCGACGACATTTCAACATCAATTGCTGTGACTCCCCTCCCCATTTCCAGCGACAATAGCTAAGTTGACTCTATTTGCATACACTTATCAGTCTTTTCTCTGTCTCTCTGCAACCAGGAAAAGGGCACTAAAATTGAAATCGAAAAAAACGAAAGATGTTATTTTATGAAAAATGCATCACTAAGAGCAAAAAGGGAGAGAGCAAACTGGCTAACATGATGGCAAACAGATACTTCGTAGACGTCGAAAAGAATGCAATGTGTCTATGGTGAGAGGTGTCTCACGAGTCTTTGGCAAACTCATCGTCAGGTACTGGGGTAGTGGTCGGTCCGTGCAGCGTTACTGGACTTAGCCAGTGCTTTGTGCTGTCTTTTTTTGTCCTGGCAAACCTGGTGGCCCTAGATGCAGGGACGAAAAAGTCATCGAACTGTCGCAGAGCACCACAGCCAGTCAGCTTTAAGTGAATCTGTACAGGACTGTGCGCATCGATCGCACCGAGAGTTGACACTTTAAATGCATTCATCTACCACCCTTGTGTGTTGGTCGATGTCGAATTCGAAACTGATTGATTTTTGCTTCGTGCAGCCTCGGCCGGTTCACCCATTTCGAGGCTCGCTGCTTGCGAAATAATATAAAGCGCTATTCCACGGATAAACCCCCAGAATGCCACAGCCCTGTGACGGCTGTGTGAGAGGTGTGCATTATGCAAATTTAATGCATGCCGACCGAAATGGGTTCGCTGGGCGCGCTGCTACTGCTCCCGTCTGGGTTGACCGAAATGTGCGAGCAAAGTTTTGCAACACTGTCGCGCGGCGTGCGGTTTGATGCCGCCAACGCAAATGCCCAACTGGAACTGCTGGAATTGTGGAAGTTTCCCTCGGGAGCCATTGCCGGAGCAGTTTTTCTTTTCAGCCCCACCTAATACACACGCGGAATTGAATCGATGATTGGCAACCGGCCACATTCGGTATCATTTGGCGTCACGTTGCTGCGCCGCGTCCCTACCCTACTCGGCAGATGCAATTGGTAGCAATTTACGTTTCTAGCTACGCTTTGCGAGTGTTGAAACATGCAAAGAATAAATTGATTCTACTTCGGCCTGGCCACAGTACTTTCGAGGAGGCAGGTTCCACAAAATATTGAGCGATTCTTTCCCACTTTTCCGAACTTCAGCATACATTTTAATTCTGTGCATGGATAATACACTTGTTCCAGCGGGAACATCTCTCCACGGATCAATTTACTTTGCCTTTTTTCTACATTTTTCTTCCAAAACGAATTCGGGACCTGCTTCCGTGGTCGTATTCTCTGAGATACATACCTTAAAAGATACAAAAAAGCGAATGAAAAAGGTTAAATAAATCCAATCAAATCGATCACGAAATATACGAAAGTATGCGTGTGTGAATAAGAGAAACGAACCCAATTCGATTTGTACCGTTTTATTTCACTGTTGTAGCACGCCTAGTAGCGAAAGCTAAATGGATATCGTATTCCCCCAAAATGGACCATTTTATCCGGCGAACAATAAAACACATCCCCAGCAGCGACGGTTGCGGAATCAATAATCAACACGAGCGAAAAGAAAAAGGACCGCGCCGTTGTTTGGGGATCTCAAAAGCTGGCAAAGAAACGTGCATGTTATCTTGAGGAAAGCTCCTTTACTTTTCTACGCAACAAAAAAGGGTTTCCCTGTCGCTTGTTAACAGACCCTCGGTCAATGAAGAATGATGTATATTTTTGTGTTAAAAAGCTAAAGTAATTCGGGTGGATTTTGAAACGATTTATAACAATATAAAATTGCTTACATGGACTTAGAGACATGTCCGGAGGATGCCGGCCACGGTGCAAACCATCCGACTCATCTTTGTTTTTGAAACGGAGCGCTTGCTGATCATATAGGAACTTCCAAAGGAAGGACACGAATAGAGTAAAGATGGTACGCAGTTCTCCATGAAGATGCTTGCCGGGAGCGCTCTATTTCTCAAGAGGTTTAAATGCTCATAACGCGCTAAGCTCGGGAGAATTTACACACCGAAACGATTTGTCAGCTGAAATTGGTGAGCTTGTTCTACTATCCAGCCAGTATGTTCGTTCGAGCACGTACGTTACGAGCATTATGTGCTGCATTTTGGCAGAAAAGCAAAGCGATTACATGCTATCACAAGGGAGTTGGTGCACAGATTGCGTGGAACAACATTGAGAGATATAATATAAAGAGGAAATTAAAACGGATTTCTTTACCCATCGAATAAATCGATCAATTTCGAAACCAGGGATTCAAACCTGATAGAAAATGAGAGTAATTGGAATAATAAATCATTGTGACAGAGAGAAAATTGCGCTGTATTTCTGTCGTGACTACTGGTAATTACAATGCTGCTAAAACGCATCAAACCACGTGTAAGATTCGCTTAATACAACCCTCTAACAGCATGTAGTTGACACCAACAGACCCACAGACATCGGATAACGAACGGGCGTCTTGTTTCGTTGGGTGCGATTAAATGTAATCCTGCCAAGCGTTGTGTCTGATGGAGCATCTCCGAGTGCTTCGGGTGCTCGAGGTGAGGCAAAAAACGGTGTGTATCACTAGCAAATCCCTAGCAATATCCCATACTGTTTTTAGCATGTCAGTAGTGACCCGTCCCGGGTGACGAGTGAGTAGTATGTGACGAGAAATAAATTGCAACAGCCGAGTACTGTATGGACATTCGTGGCAGCAGTGTTGTAAAGTCGGCACCACCGCAACACGTTATGTTAAAACGGGGACTAATTGGAGTTTGGATGTAGGGGAAAGTATAGATAGGCCCAGCTGGAAGCCTTGTTAGTCGACGACCGGCGACCAAACCGACCTGGTGTTAACCTGAAAGGTTTACTACCTGTGGTCCAGAAGTCGCTTGCTCTGTGCGTTTATCGGGACAAACGAGGCGCTTGAACACGGCCACTGATGTGCGAAAAGTTGCAATTTATTTATTCCCTAGCCCTGTCAGCTTGGACCCAGCTCTTCCATTCACCCTCTTTGCATGGACCAAGCCGATGAAGCGTAACACGACCCTTCCTTTTTTTTAGTTCGCGTTCAACTATTCCCCGCGAGCTTGGGAGACGATTTAATTTGATTAAGATTTATTTCGCGTATGACGTGTGCCGGGGGGACGAGCGAGCGAGCTGTTTTGCATTTCCCCGTTTGTGTCGCGAAGAGAAAACGCTCTGTATCGTCGAACGCCAGCATGTGGTAAAAGTCTGGTACGCTCATAAAACGGGGCTAATTTGCAGCCCACATCCGTCCGGGAAATCCCGCTCCGCGGGCAGCAAGCAGTAGTCTAGTCTGGTTTGGTCACGGCAGTGACGGACAGTGATGCGGTGCAAGCACAAGAATATGATCGATTTGCCGAGTGTCTAGTCAGGCAAACGAGATTATGAGGGTAGTTTCCGGACGTTAAACGAGGGCATAAGTGTCGTTCCAGCGTACACAAAGTAAACCAGTGCCACTTTCGATGCTTTTTAAAATGTCACAAAGAAACCGAACAATCTGCTGGCTCCTGAGCGGCGTGTAATATTGTTATTGCTCGGTATCGCAGGAATAGGATACAGGAAGGGGAAAGAAATGGAAGTATGATAACACAAAAACAAAATGGATAATTTATTCCACCAAAGCGTTAAGTAATCAGCGGTCCAGAAAAGGAAAAACAAAACCCCAGACCTCATCTCATTCTGCGGGAGGGACACAAAAAAAGCCATACTTCCAAGAAATCGACCAGGATCTGTTTTCCTTTCTTGTGGCCCATTTTCCACGGTTCCTTGCGCTCTAATTTAACTAAGTAAAAAAAAAAATATTCAAAAAAAAGCAGGACAAAACAGCTTCTACTGAAATGGAAATTTATTTATGCCCACCGATCCTTAGCACAAAACGCATTGGGGAAGCGAAAATAATTTGAAAGCTTTACCCGCGCTACTGCCTACATTACGGGTAAGTGAAGTTTACCAACAATCAATGTAATAAAGTTATGGAAAGATGTGAGCAAGAGCGAGGCCGTAGAAACTCATCATCAAATCGACTGAAGTCAATGTCAATCCGATCAAATTGTGCGTTCATTTGTGTAGGCTTTCGACTTTTCGGGGGAACAACTTTTTGCTCCCTTCTGTCGTTGGGTTCTTCGCCGTTGGGACGTTCGTGGTTTGTTTTTCATCGGTCATTAAGTTTCGTATCAAGACAGTAAACGACGAGCGGGGGTTAGGTCGATAATATGTTTGTTAAGATTCTGTTGGTTAAGCAATTGCAGCGTACTTCTTGCGTTAATACAGGAACGTTGAGATGCCAATCAATCGTATAAAAGGTATTGATCGTTGTTTTCTTACTGTGTCGGGTTTTGATGAGAATTCGCATAATCCACTTAATTCGTTTTATGAAATTAATTCAAATCGAATGGAATTAAACATTATCATACACAACAAGAAACTAATTCCATCAGCAACTATCAATTAACAGAGCTATAAACTAGGATCTACAGTGACAAAGTCAATTGAAATAAATACAGCGCTTTCGTAACGCCAATTGGAGCATGGCACCGCCGCCATGCCAGACGACGACTACCAGACCCAATAAAAATTAATTTCGTTCGTATTTGTATCACATTACCGATAAGTTACCGGTTTTTTTTAGTTTTGTTTTGGATCACGCCAGCCAATGCCAATGGAATTGAAAATGTCAAACCTTCCTGTGCTGGATCAGCCTAGCCACGACGACTGATAGTGAAGTTTGTTTACGATCGTTCGTAATGTGGTTTGAAGCTTTTGGCTGAAGGCGCCTATCAGCGAGGTGGGGGGTTCGGCGGTTTTATCAATAATTTGAGTCTTTAAAATTATTATGCCATTTTTGGATAAGCATCCAATAAGCTCACCGATTGGATTGTTGTTTTCCCCCACAGCTAATTGCCGAGGATCGGGACGCAAGTCTCTCGGTGGGTGCGTTCCAATGTTTGTTATTTAACCTTGTGGAAATACAAAAATTGGGACACATCCACACAGGGTGGTATGAGGTGTGTGTCTTTGGATTTGATCCAGTTAATGAATGATATGTTGCGGCTCGTTAAAACTTTACCTCGAAAACAATCCATTCCGTTTTATTTCGAGCCCGCCAACTCTCAGTTGGCCAATTGATGGATAAGATACGGAGAGCCTCTCCCGGGGAAGGCCGCGTAAGGCGATCCGATCAAGGGCGGAACAAAAGGAGCAACAATAAAACTTAAGCCGATTACACATTAACCACCGTAATCTTTTCTTTTTTGAGATACTCGTTTTTTGTAGTAGGTTTTTTTCGCCCAATATAACCTTGGCTGGTTTGTTGAAGTCATGATGCTGCTGTAAGGGAGCTTTGCAAGGCGCCAGGTGCTTTAGCTCCGATTTATTGCGCGTTCTCTGCGCGTGTCGGATGAGAAATTCGAACCAATGCACTTTGATTTGCTGTTGCTGCTGCTGCTACTGTTACCGGAACCGTGGACAGTTAATTGCCACCCAAAAGAAGCAATAAACTCCTCTCACACATGCACTTAATGTGTTGTTACCCTTGATATTTGCACGTCTGCACGGGATCTGTACGGTAACCGACTTATGCAGAGGTGCGCCGCCGAGACAAGGCTGCCCGACAAACAAAGACATCAGCTTTGGGTCAGTGGTGGTTTGTGTTTAATTAACTTTACCAACGGGAAAGGTGAGTAAACGCAACCGGAACTTTACAACATGGCCAATTCTTCACAATAAATCTTCGCCCAATGTATGACAAAGCCACATTGTGGCGATCTTTGTGCAAAAATATATTAATACCTTGAAGTTCCACCACCCATCTGTTCATAAATCGTTCGCCCAGTGTGGTCAAGGTGCAATAAACAGTGTGCAGAGCTCATTAACTGCTTTACACTACATTATAAAATCTTAGCAGCTTCAACCGTTAGGACACAGTCCAAAGTTTCTTTAACAAAAAAAAATTGCGAATGACTTAACGAAAAGAGTAGACGGCCATTATACAATAGCTGCAATAAAGCAAAATCTCTAACAATGATTTGGGACTCTCCTACCGATAGCGCGCAAAAAAGTTTGCGTGCCATTCTCTGCTGCTGTTCTGTTCCAGTCTTTCATGTACACTTCCTGTCTGCAGCGGCAGTCAGCGATGGTTCACACTTACAGGAGCCATTCCCCCGTTGGGTAACTTCTGACCGTATCCCGGTGGGAGTAGGGTGCGAAATTTGCATAATGCTCGAAATAAATTCTCTTGATTTTAGATTGAAATTTATGATTTGAAAGTTGCCTCGAGGCGGAAGGTGAATGCCGGACAAGAGCGCAAGCTAGATAGCAGACGTAACGCATATTCGCAGCACGCCGATCCGCATCAATAATGAGTACCAAAGTGTGAAACATTAAACAAGAACGAACGTAACGATGGAAAGAAATTCATCCAATTCGGTGGGTTCGATTTTTATGGCATTTTTCTACTCTCCGATCGAACTCCGATCAGAGCTGTCACTCAGCCGAGGGAAGCTGTTACGATGCCCGGCTTTATCTAGCGACTTAAGTAGGGCACAGGCTCTTCTTGTGACGGGTAGTGGAGAAATCAAGAAGCTACTCCTAGCGTCAGTATGACCAAGACGAAGACAGAAACAAACGCCCATTCGGGGGGAGTTCGAGATGTCGTTCAATTTTTACGACGCCACCAAATCAATAAAACAGTGTTGCGCTTACTGCTGCTGCTGCCCGCGGTTGTTGGGTGTAGGATTTCGCGGACAGGGAGATTCACCGCCGATCGTAAAAAAGCAAGCTACGCCCTCTAATGTTTTATTGCTTGTCGGCTGTTCGGGCTGCCGTTGATTGGAAATACATTTAGACTTTGTAGCACTCAACTAGGGAGTGTTGTTTTTGATAGGGTCGAACTGCTACCTTGAACGGTTTACAACATTTCTCTGCCCTACGCATTGAGTTTCGATCAAACAGTGTGCGGATTTGAAGCACAAAAACAAACTCAACGCAATCATTCATTTCACTTACAACCTGCACGGATTCTATGATCAACGTTCAAGAATGTTAAGGTCACAACTGAGGGGCAAATGGACATGTACAAAAGGCATGACACTTTTTTCTGCGAGTCATAAACTGGTCACAGTGCAACTACACAACTCCAAACCCTGGCGGGAATTAAAAGAGTAATGGACATTCGAACCACACTGTGCGTAGGAACTGTGGGACAAGTGTGGCTGCTGCCGTTTGCGCCGTCGATATCTTAAAGGAGATAAATTAGGATTTCAGCCGATTTGCATAAGTGGCAGGCCGGTACGTGGGACAAATGGAATGACATTAAACCGGAGCCTGGAAACTGGAACTGAGCGCGTCCGAACGGTGTTAAACGGTTCGTTTCGAGGTGGAGAGCAGATTAAACACCGTGCAAGGCATTCTTGGAAAGCAGGCGACTAAGTTGTTTTTAGTTTGTAAGTACCATATGGTAACACCAATGGAATAGATCTTGCCGCCCATACAGAGTGAGGTAGGAGACTATTTCGACAGATTGTAGTTACCTAAATCTGAGGCACACTTGCTACACTCGAAAGCGTGGGCATTTGTAATGGATCTCTATTAAAGGGAGATTGCCACTAATTTTCCCGTACACCTGGCACCAAACTGGCTTCATTTGGAATGGTGGACTTCAACTTCAGTCGCGGAGTGGGTCCTGAAGTACCACTTGCTTTTGGCGATTTCTTGACAGGTTGACCGAAGCAGAATCGATCGACTACCGCAATACACAGTTACGGCGGTTAGGTTGGGTTGGGTTTCTGGTCCACCATGCAAACAGGGGGCTATAACGGGCCGCAAAGTGGGCCCAACAAGACTTCTTGAACGAAAACCTCACCTACTCTTTACCCACACACACACACACACACACACAAACCAAGTGGACGCATATCACGGAAAGGTGTGTAAAATGCGAACGAGTTCGATGTCGATCATGCCAGGGAGAGAGTGTGGTCGGTCGCTAACGTTCGCACCTAACGCAAAACCAAACATGCGATGGAGTCTTCACGTCGTCTCCCGGGCGTCCGACATTATTTGCATTCGACCCACATGTTGGCAAAACCCGTGGCATCTTAAAACCGGACCAATTCTAATGACATCTTGGCGCTACGCTGCGGAAAGTAGTACATTCTCCTCCTTTTTGTGCCGTTGTTTGCCTTTTCTGTGGGTTTGCAAAGGTACATACAACGAGTGGTTGGACGTCGACCACAAGAAGTTCGCTGCGCTAGTGGCCCACTAAAACGGGCTTGGTGCTGCAGCCGGTTTTGCGTAGGGGGTAAAGGGTTTCATTCAGTGTGCCAGCCACCAACAAGCTTCGCAGCATGAATGAAAATCGTAGGAAAAATGAGTGGGTTGCACACGCAAAACCTACACCTTTTGAGGTTTTCATCAATTATCGGGTGTAATGTTCCGTAGTCTACTACCCACAGGTGTGCCAGAGCAGATACATTTTTCATTCATTTGATTTTATCGAGTAGTAAAGATGGTGGCGAAGTTAAGAATATCTGCATGAGTCTGCCATTTGACAGTAAGTGACACAACCACCAGAGCGCTCAATATGCTCAATATATATACTCCAGCAATTCTGCATCGTCATTAGAAATCTCCATACATTCAAAACAACTGCCACTCCACGATAGTTTCTTGGATTTGCACCATCACTTTCTATCGCAGAAACCTTTTGCCAATTCCAGCCAATTAAACGATGACTTCCAAGAAGTCGATCATGGAACCACCGTATGAAGCGATACATAAATTCAACACACAACAGTAACACGACATTCACGAGTCCTCCTCCTCCCGTTTGGCCGACATGACTCTTCGCGCCATCTTTGCCACACTGCATGCCGGCCGAGTTCTTCATATTTCTTCATTGACCTGCGCCATTACGCTGATCGTTTTGCAATTGCAGCGCACATTTGCATCGTATGCACTTGGTGGTGATTTTAGCTGGAGCATCGTTTCGAGGTGGCAAACGGCAGCATCGTTAACCATCGTCACCAATCAATTCCAGTAGCAGCGCGGAACATGAATCGGAACGTTTTAATAGGCCTCGGGTGTTGGGAAGGGAAGGTGTGAAGTTGCAATCGTGCCACTGGTTCACAGCTCTCCGGTGGTCGTCGCTGAGTTGTTTTCTTGCCATTTCTCGTAGATATTAATATTAATGGTAGCTGTTTGGTAATTATGGCAGCATAAAATCTGGATGGTGTGGCCGTAACGTGGCGGTGGTGGTTGTGGCAATTTGTACCGCCCGTTGTCGTAGATGAAGCGAACGAACGAACAGGCAAGGTGTTGCACGGAAATTAACGTTCAATCTCTGGAGGAACCTGCTGTAATGATCGTCTCATTGCTGAACGGAAAAGGCGTCGTTTCCGAAAGCTCTACACCATTTGCTGTGCGCACGTTGCTGCAATCCCCAATTTGGCTTGTTCACAGAATCTGTGCCGAAGATGGAGGTTTGGGGGTAATTGTATGATTGCAGATTGTTCAAAATTTATGAATATTCTTGCACACCAAAAGAAGAACACAAGCACCATTCTGGTGAAGGCGAAGCAAGACGCGCCCACTGGTTATTACAAACTCAGGGCGTTGTTTTAATTTTAAGAAAATCTCCAAGATCCTTGGGGAAAAGTGACTTCCCGAGACCAACGAACAACACCAAAGATCATGCGACCGAATGGTGCAGCAGGCGCGTATCGCGCGGAAATGGAAAACATTTTTACCGAACACCGCCCCCCTCCCCGAAAACCGGATGGAGATAATTAAAATCCTGCCAGCCGGAAAACACGCAAGAGAACATTTTGGCACCGTTCTTGCCATCCACTGGAAAAAAGGTGGACCGAAGTATGAGAGGGAGATGACTTAGGGCACGATAAAAAGGACAATGTGGCGGGTGTTTGCGGGTTATTACGTTTCGTTCGAATGGATTTATGTGCGTTACGAGAGTTAAATCATTACGAAGTTTGCAGCAGCGTCTTTTGGTTTACCTTTCTATTGGAGGGTTTGACTTTTTGAAGCACACTGGTTTTAATGGGTAAGCACTAGAGCGAGTGCACGTTCTTTAACGAGTGCTGGTGGAGCCGGGGACAGCCAACATAGAGAAAGAGTATACATAATTAATGAAAAGCAATTTGAATTATTTGCGCAGTTACAAAGTTTGGAAGGGAAGTGGCCAATTTGTCTAACGGTGGGCTGTGAGGCTTCAGCAGTGGCGAAATCGTGGGTTTGGCTACGGTTTGATTAATTACTGAGTGATTTCTCTTAACAAACATCAATTTAAGCAGGCACGGCAGTCGATGGAGACTCGTCTGTCTTTTGATCCTGCAAATATTTCACAATAATGGTATCCTAAAAGATGTATGTAAGTTCGGACTTTTAATAGAGATTGGAAAATGATAATAGCCGTTTTAAGGTACGCTCCAGGGGTGTCGAAATGGTTAACTTTATAGGCAGTAGGAATACGACAACGATGAATAATAGTAGAATCCCTATAGGACAGCGATCTTATTAGAATTGTAAAATGGGTTAGTATAAGGAAACATCGAGATATGCAAAATGAATTAAACAGTAGCAAGGTTCACAGGAGTTTCAGATCAATAGAATTGAACATGTGAGAGAAAATAAAGATTACATCAATATCCAATGACAAGAAAATTATACTAATGTGGATACAAACCATTAAAATAAATTTTAGAAAGGAAAATTATTCATCAGAAGAGAAAGAACATTTCCCTTTTTCTATACTGTACGATTATGTTTCCGCTTCTCCGTAGATTAGCAAACGTACATTCTAACACGAACCATTCTAACACATTCCGCGTTCCATCGATGCATCCATAAACACCAAAGCTGTTTCCCCATCTATTTTTGCAGACCATAATAACGTTGTGTTTGACAATGGTTTACCAACAACACAAGCGCGACAGTCACAGAAGAACGACTGAAAAAAGGAAAAACCAACCAACTTGTGTGTTACTGTCGCGAAAAAATGTTAAACACTGGCATTTCCGTTTGTTTCCCGCAAGTGCACCTCACCACTTCCGTTGGGCGTATGCCCGGATGAGCATGATGGTAATGCGCAAAAAAGGGCATTTCAAACAAGCGCGCGGCCGGAGATTGGGGATTGTGTTTGTAACACGTTTCAAGTGCTTAGACATACCAACGGAAGGAAGGCCACGACCCAGACCGAGGTAAGGGGTAAAAAATATTGCGTGAAAAACGTGCCTTTTAGACAAAGCTCTCTGGCAGTGGCAGATCCGGTGCCAAGCCGTTGCAGGAGGAGATGGGCTACGCCACAAACCGATAAGCTACCGAAAAGGCTTGTATTTTGCCGAGTAAAAGTATTCGAGCAAATCACTTGCTAATATCATTTGAAGGAAACAAACAAAGAGAGATGCTTTTTTCTTTGGTTAGCTTTTACCATGAAACTGAGATGCCTGTTTAAAGTCGCACAAGCTCAAGTGCTTTAAGAGTACGATGTTGAGCATCCGCAGGCAACGGAAGCTGGAATGTGCGTCTTGAAGGCACTTTGAAGGCAAATACACTTTCAATACCATGGAAAGCTTCACAATCAGATTCTGTTCGGGTGTAATCCAATTTTCTTCCCTCTCTTCGTATGTTCTTTGCTTCTGCTGAACGCTCCATTACACGTGCGTGACACCGATAAATGAGACTGGAGCTTTTTTGCCTTTCTTTTGCCTACCTTTCGGGCGCAAAAACCGGAAGCACTAAAAAGCATACGTAACGCACCATGCGAATGGACCAGGAATGACAAATGTAAAGGTACGTACACCGGGAGCGAAGATTAAACATTTCGTTTACTTACGATCATTTCCGTGTCCTGCCGTGCGCGTACGGGGAAGAAGGAATGCGCCATCTTCTACGTTCCCGGGGGCGCCATCTCGCGGAAAGCGAACGAGGTACCGTGTGAAGCGTGCGGAGAGAAACGTGGTCAGAGGTGAACCATAGCAAACAACACCAGCAACCAACACCTTCGGCAATTGGTGCAAACGGAAGTGTACGGTGGCGAAACAGCGGAAATGATAAATCTCTGCCTGCCCGCTCCCACAGCATTCCCGATGGAGCCACCTCCTACATAATTCGTATACGGAGACCCACCGGAAAAAGGGCGTGAAAATACCGTTTTCCCCAAAAAAGCTGGAACACAACTTGCTG
Organism: Anopheles merus; assembly: GCF_017562075.2. Taxonomy (NCBI): domain Eukaryota; kingdom Metazoa; phylum Arthropoda; class Insecta; order Diptera; family Culicidae; genus Anopheles; species Anopheles merus. The sequence goes on from NC_054083.1 coordinate 20,444,478, forward strand.
AGCGAACAACGGGCAGCCTGCCTCGAAAAAGAATGCTAAATTAAGGCCATCAAACAACCTCGCAGAGCACAAGCCCGAACCTCAAAACAAACACCTTGATACAGTGGCACAGGGATAGCTGTGGCAAACAGTAGTCAGAGAGAAAGGACTGGAACGTATTCCTTTCATTTGCCTGGTTTCTTGGTGCGATTGCTATTTTTAGGAGCAGTGGTTCCCGGTTTCCGTGCCCTATCTCCTGCTGAATTCTTTATTAAATGAGTTCAATCTAAGGAAATGATTACTTTGGCTTCTACGTTACTGGAAAGGGCTGGGGGGATGGTTGGGATGTTGGTAATCCTTGGCGGAAGTGAAAGGTTAGATAAACCCGTCATTGGTCAGGGAACGGGGATCTTGGGTTTACTGCCTGACTGACAGCAGGCAGGATTTTAAATAAAGGATTCCGCATCGGAAGGGTTTATTCAGGGGTAATACATCACTTGATAGGATCTATCATTAAATAATGGGATGAAAAAAGCAGTTCTACTTTTTAGAATTCGAACCTTTTGAAGTGCAAACTGGTAACAATAATATTTCGGTAACGATTCCAAAATAATGATTCGAGAAAGATTTTCTTCAAGGTTTAACAAAAAGTATTAGGAATAAAACCCCGGAGGACAAAAAAAAACAACCCACCACTAACAACGGAACGCAATGAAAAGTCACGTACTTCCCATCGCCACACCAAACCGCCATTGATCCTGTCGAACGTCTTTACGACTTCCTATTGGTTTCGAGTTTACGACAAAATAAAACGGCACGAACGGTTCCGAACGATCCCTGGACAGGGTGAGTTGGGAATAGAAATGGAAGGAAAATTTCGGTCAAACTTGGTGCTCTTCCAGGCAGCGTTCCAAGGTGCCGGGGTATAGAAGAACAGCAGCCGCCGCAGAAAAGGTCATATAAAATAAATTGCTCCACAATGGTGATAGCATCGACGCGTGTTAGAACAATACGAATGGCAAAAGCTTCACAGCTGCCATTTTTGTCCATAACGATACCCCGTTGGCAGGAGTTTTATGTGTTTCACATAAAACCGTCCACTCATCACTACGCAGGCATGCGGCGGCAGGGGTTTTGAGCCATTGCGGTTGGCAGCAAATATGACAGCTGTCACTGGCAAGGCACAGCAAAGGTCGTCCACTTAGCACCACTATCATATATCGGCTCGTCATGATTGGAGAATATTTTATTTTCCCAGAATATGAACGGATTCCGGCCCGCCGGATACAAAAGTTCTGCTAATTCCATGTCCCTGAGTATCATCCCGAGCTTTCGTGTTTATCTGGCATCAAAGAAAGGGACACAGTTGTCATTGAGCAGATATGATTTTGGAAACGAATTTATGAGACTTTTAAACCCGATAAAAATTTGTCCCCTCCGAAGGGTCAGTTTGGGCGTGTCAAGAAACAAAAAAAGCACAATATCTTGAAGTATGTATAGGAGGAAAACGATCAGCAAGGGTGCGTATATACGTTGACCTACACGAAACTGCACATTTCGGACAATGCAATAAATCTTGAAGTTCAGCTCCGACCTACGACATCGCATCTAAGGCGAAGCAGGGCATGACTGCAGCTACTGTACCCGAGGGTGTGACCAACAGCAATACTGACGAAGTGAACCTTTGGTGAAATATATCTTTCGAAAGGCGCGTCTGCCTTCCGGGACGATTTGGTCCAAAGTTTGCAGAGTCTACACACAACTCGAGAATAGTTCTACAGTCAGAACTAAAATGTAGGCTAACCTTAACAAGGCATCCATGGCACAATAAAACTGTCCCTGTCCGGGAAGAGTATTGCAATATCCTCTGCAACCAGCATCATCTACGCAATGCGCAATTTATGTGTTCGCTGCATCAACCATCATGTTGTTTTCTCTTACCTGTCGAAATGAATAGACCCGCGCTAAAGGCACAAAACAATACTCGACAATAGAAAACAACTCTTGAAGCGCACACGTGTGTCCTTAATGAAACATGGTTGCTCAGGTACGCCATTGTCCGCTCTGTGACTTCTTCCATTACTGTCAACGGAGCAACCGGGGTCTGCGTATCTTTATTTTCTCCCCGCTTAGCCGCTACCAACAAATACACCTGGAAGGTGGTAGGCCACAGCACACGGCGACGGGGAAGTAAACGTTATAACGAGGCTAGAAAATCGGTCACCTGGTTGTCGCAATCGCGCAAACGATTGCGCGGTAAATAAACAAGCGAACCAAACTTCTTGACCTGGCCAGACAATGGCGCAGAGATAGCCGAACGGCTGCGCTCATACAGCCAGCGCAGAGGAGAGTTGGGCTTTGTTGTTCAAGTACACTTCAACCTTCTCCGGTGTCGACTCGGGAGGTGGTTGTGGTGCTGCTGTTTTTGTTTTATCTTTCCTTTCGCGCCCTGTCCAAGTTCTTCACCAAAGGGTCGTTGAATTCTTGCTGCTGCCCTCGGCGGAAAGTGAAAGTTTTCCAGCCGTTCTGTGTCCTTCCCTTCCACAACGGAACCTTCCCACAAGCGTGCTAGTAGGCGCAATTGGGACCGAGGCCACGGATGTGCTGTCGTTTACAACCCGTTAATGTACACCATCAGCAGTAGAACTTTTACAAATAACACTCCCCCCTTCCTACATATTTGGCGACCGGTCGGGTTGTGTTTGTGTTGTCGCATCTGACGGTGGCAGGTGCAGCCGCCTACCGAACAAATAACAAAACAAAAACCCCATTTTAACACCTACACCCGGTGCTACTTGCACCTCTCGGGGGCAAGGGTAGCATCTTCCAATCGGAAACTTTATCTTCTCGCCGCCATCTCGGCATACTTTTCAGTGGATACGAAGAAGAAGCATTGCCAAAAAGCTTCGCTGTGTCCTCCAATCGTCCTTGAATGTATGGAGCCGACAGCCCCCAAATGGGGGACATTTTTCGATTCTGATGTCCCGGGTACCGGGCGGAAGCTGTTCGAGGTCTGATTTATGCTTATTGATTTCCGCACAACTCGTTCAACCGCATCGAAGGAAAGAAAGCCATACCATGGCGGCCAGCGGAAGCGGTCCCACCATTCCATGATGATTGAGAACTGAACGAGCGTGATAAAATCGAACACGCACCGAAACGGCTTCTTTCCAATTTCTTTGTGAGGTGCTTCTTGCGCGTGGAGCTATTTTCCTGGTCCAACTGGAACTGGAAGTTAATTTTCCGAAAATCCTAGCACTACCGTAAAAAAGGACCTAAAACGGGAGCTGGAAGCGATAAATTGTAAAAAAGTACGTCTGATTTGTGGCAGACTTACTCACCCCCACGACCCACCACTCTCATGTTGATACTTTGAAGCTGTAAAAGCTCCGCCGCCTAGGAGATGAGTACAAATTTTGTACTGTCAGAACACCAAGGGCAAGGAGTAAGATATGGTTGAAGTTGTTCAAAAGCTGAAAACTTTTTGCATAAACCACTCACTGATGGCTTAAATTATGCGTTACTGTTTACGGAAGTTATCGGGGCGACGTAGCAAAGCAAGCAGTACATGTTTACATTGACAAGAAAATACTGCCGTTGTAAGTCGAAAGCCTTGATACCAAGAAAATAGCATTCGAGCCAAAATTTAATTTCATTTTACACCCGCTTTTATGCGAAAAATTATAAACAACAAAAAGCTTTTCCACCACATTAAGGGCAACTTTACGGCCGTGATGACTCGGACGATGGGTGGCGTCTACGCAAAATGTCTTATTTCTATTCAAATATGCGCTATCGTCGGGCAGAGCAAATGTCACCAAAACAATTTAATTTCCAGGATTCCTGCTTGGCAGATTGGGAGATTTGGATTGGGAGACACGCTGACATGATTCTGTTCCTTCCCGGTTAGCATTTGCAACGGTCCAAAGAGTCATTCCAATGCGTAAGGAATACTGCCACTAGCACGCACATTCATCCATCCGCAGTGTGACGCGGGTAGATTAACGTCAAACCACGAACTACGGATTAAGATTGTTATCTATGGCTTTGTATTCTACCAGCAGTCCCTGACTGCTAGCTTCAAATTCCTTTGCTAGGAACAGAACTACGAAGAATGCGAAGAACATTGTGCTGGTGGTGCTGGTCGATTTCAATGTCCAAACCCGGTCAAGATCCAACCGAGTCCGTGATTCGGCATCTGTAACCACGAAATCCTTCCCGGATCACTTAAGTCCTAATTACTGCGACAAATCCTGCTGCCGGACGTCATCCATTTCCCAGCGGCTTCAAGCGTCGTGCGGCACGATACAGAATCGAATGGAACCTTTCTCTCACTCTAGATGCATGCGGTGTTTACAAAAAAAAGAACCTACCTTGTTGGGCATGATGTGCCACGATCGCCGCTTGCCCTGCCGCTGGCTGCCTGCGCTGGTACTGCTGCACAGTGACGTATTTTCGTAGATTTCGCTCGGTATCGGACTGTTCAGATTGGTGGTCGAATCAATCGTTGGGCAGGGCGATGAGGCGGGCGATAGCGTGAAGCAGCCCGAATCGTGTGATTGAATAATTTTTAATCTGTTGCCGGGGCAGATACCCTGCAAAAACGGAAGCGAGAATGGGAAACATTTTGCATTAGTTTGTTGCAGAATAATCCATCGAGCTAGTTTGTAGTGTATCAGCGAAAAGGGATAAAAAACTATAATTAAATTGAGCCAAAAACGCAAACAACACACCACTGCGCGACGTTCAATTTAAGCCGCCGGATAACGTCGGAGTGCAAGTGCAAAACAAATAAGCTTCTTTTGCCCCAGAATGCTGCGACGCGTAGGACAATATTTGTTCCGAGCGGAAGTATGCAAAAAAAGAAGCAGACGTTGCCGCTGGAATCGAAATAGAAAATCCATTTCACCATAATCAGATAAACCCTCGAGAACAAACCTCCACTGCGGGCGGGTATCTACTATTCGCCGGTATTTGTTTGGCTAAGCAATCGTGTACAGCAGCGGCGAAGCGTACAACCCGAAACGAGATGCATTTGATGGTTCCAATGTGTGTGTGTTTGGGTGTACTGTGTGCGATGCGACTAGTATAACTTTCAGGCGCACCAACAGTTTGCCGATGGGAGATTTAGGATCTTCAAATAAAAATGTTCCGAAATGCTGTTGCGTGGGGAGAATTTTGTGGATCCCTTTTTCAAACCACTTTACCCGTAAATGGAAAACAAGCAGTTGCGAAAGGATGTCTGCGAGGGGGAAAAACAATCAATCGCCATGTAATCCCTGCCCGAGCTGTGCTGTGATACTGCAGCAGCCAAGGCAAGGTGGTTTAAGCGGACATGGTCGCTAAACTCAAATCGATACGGATCGGAAGTGGATTGATGTTGAGCTACGAGCTACGAAATTTGTAAACAAAAAAAAAACCCCGACAACTAAACCAACCAGTTTGAGGATAGACGGTTTGCATTTGAAAAAAAAACCAACGGATTCGGCCATTGTCACTGGCCATCGATTTCTTCTGTCGTCAATGGAACGGAACTCGGCATTCCGGTGCGGCGGCATCGTCCAGAACGTTTCCGCATGATGAGGCGCAAAAAAAGTTAGATTGTTTTTCTTTTGTGTGATGAGTTTTTGCACTCGCAACGCGTAAAGGGGGCTGTTGGGGGGCCAAGAAATCTTGATAGCTTTTCCGGATTTTCTCTGGGACTCGGGAGTTGGAGGCACCGAGCGGAATAGGATATCGTGTCATCCGGTTGGTGAGCAAGGAGTTCCGGAGTTGGTTAGCGTGATCCATTTTCCATCGCGCAAATGGAATCAAGCTCTGAGGCGTCTGTGGCGTCTCTGGCTTGGCTGCGTGGGGGTTATTGTTTTGCACTTTGAGTGGCATTGTTAGTTTTTTTGCTTTTTTGCTTTCCCCAATGATGCTGAATCTATAGGTGTAATCAATGTCATTCAGGGCGACATGGCACGGCTGGGCGTACTTTTTCTCCCTAAGGAGGATTGTTCTTTTTTTCGTTCTCTTTCTCTTCCTACACATCCATCAATAGCATCAAGATATTGAAAGCAGTGTTGAGATGAAAGGAAAAGGAGAGACAGCTATGATATACTTCCACTTCTCCGTGGCACTTCAGGTGTGAATTGGGGCATTCCAGGAAACGTTGGCACTTCCTTTTGAATTTTTGGTAAGATGAGATCTGACTAGGCTTTTCTCGAAATGAACAAATGATTCAGGTTGAGGAAGCGATTTCCAGAACCAAAACGAATGAGAATCATGTTTAGAAAATAATAAGATATTTTTTAAACTTCATCTTTCCCATAAAAGGCAACCTTATTCAAAGTTGCAAAAGCTCAACTACACAAGGTCATGCAGAAACAATATTTTATTACCTTTTCGCACACAAAGCACCCTCAATTTGTGCAAAATTTATGCGTAAGCACAATTCCAGCTGAAAGCACACGAAGAGCAAAGAAATGACACTGCTTCAAAATTGATTCTTACGCACGGTGCCTTCCCGAGGGCTTCCCACTTGGGGTGGAGTGCCGCAGCAGAAGTACACGATTTTGCAAGAAAAACTTTTAGAATTGAGTTTACATGTTACTTACGCTTTTTACACGGTAGCTTAGTGATGCCAAAGTTTTGCCGAACAACAAGCCGAACAGCAAATATGGCAATGTGTTTGATAAAACAGGAGCAACGAGAGAACGCACATGGAAGCGAAAAAACTTGCCACAACTTTCCAATTTATTGGAAAGGAAATTGAATTCGAATTCGTGTTCGAGATGGCATGGGTAGTGAAATGTTAACATTTTCCCTCCCATTTATCAACAACGGGCTCGCACCTTACCACTGCTGTCATAATGCGTTTGATTGAGTTGAACAATATATTGCAATAAACCAGAAGCAAAAAAGGGGAGAATGTAATTCAATTTGGCCATGGTGCAGTACGACTCTGGGTTCCATTTTTGAGCTCCTATTCCGATTGGTAGTGACTTAGCTTTCATTTATATTTTTAATTTATGGTCAATCATTTCCATTTTCAAAAAAAGTTGATTGATTGAAACTGTTGATGCTGATTGATTTTTTGATGGCGTAATCAAATATAACTCGTGTCAAATCAACTGTCGATGAATCTTCAGCTTAATTCAAAGTGTTGATTGACGTGAGCAATATGATGATTGTAGTAACATGAGTTTGCTTTCAATGTATTAAATTTCAAAACCATCAATTCCTCCACATTATCAAACGAACCAGGCATCACTAGTCTTTTGTAATATTGTTAACACCCAGCAGCCAGGAATTGCGTTTAATTTTCCTCTCCTTAAACACATTTTTCCTTTATAGCACGATTGCGCTCCCCATTCGCAACGAAACCGAACAATTGACTTACAATTTAGTACAAGAGCGTGTGGAAGAGTGGGTGGAATTATCTAGTGGAAAATAAACAACCCCTAAACTGACGGCTCTATGGGCAGGAAAAATCGTACAGAACGAAGAGCAAGAAAAAAAACACACATACATGAATACAAATTTGCGCGCTTTATATCCTGCCGAAGTAATCATCAGGGGAATGGAACGAGGAACATGTAGCAGAAGCATAGCAGCCTCGCTTACCAGCGTTCGCGGTGTACCATAAATAGATCCTTTTCTCTTCCATTTCAACGGCTAACACACCAGAAAACATATTGGTGGAGGTACATGTGTGTTTGTACATGTGAGAAAACCACATCCAACCATCTTTGCAGATCGAAAAGATCGTCTTACCACAACTCGGCGAAAGGAGAAAGATATACAGCAACTTCCAGGTTGAAAACAAATTCTGTGAAACCGTTGAAATATGCCACACATCAAAAAGAAAGAGCAGAAGGGAAAAAACTAAGGTTCGACAAGGGGGATTCCACCCCGCTGATAAGAGTGCGTCAAGATCCTTAGCGAGATATCGACGGGAGGTTTCTCGTCCGTTGAATGACAGAGCTAGATTGAATCCTCACGCTGTCTTCCATGCGGTTTATGAGAGACACAGTTCCTTACTGTAGGCAACAAACATGTAAGATTCACACATCCATGCACACACACACTCTTGGGCTTCAACGTCACTTCTTAAAAGGCAGCTAATGTTGTATCTTGTGTTTTATTCCGTTGTCCCGGTTGAGCCACGCGCAATGATGAACGATGTACACGCATGTGAGAATTCCCAAGCTTCTTGGTCCTTCCCTGGAAGGCGGGAGCTCAGCCAGATAAGAATTGGGAAGGAAACGGGCCCAGGAATTCGATACTGCCCGACACACGGGCAAGCATAGAGCAGGTAGAATCCTTCCAACAGCATACACAGAAGGCTACAGAGAGGCGGGACGAAAGCGAAAAACAATCAACACAATTTGTTTGCCGACTGTTGGACCAGTCTTCGTATGAGCATCTGATACGATTGAAGGGGGAAGAATCGTTGATATATCGGTACCATCCCTCACTCTTCCATCGACCGTTCATTGCCCGTTCCGGCTGTTCCGACCCAACCCGGGAACGGATGGAAAGATGCGGGTTTTCGGTGTTTGGACCAAATATTTGAGGAAAGGACACCGCAGGGCAGAAGGAGTGATAGAGAGATACGAAATCGTCCCAAAAGCGAAGTCAATCGCAAAAAGGCAATTGACTGCAAAGCTGTACACGATTACGCTCTCGTCTCCAGAGGGCCTCTGCTTGCGAAGGGCACTGAAACACTGAGCGTGTCAGCAGAAATGATGCCAGAGGGATGGTAATACAAACAACCGAAGCAAGCTGCAGTCTGCAAGAGATCGAGCATATAGACGACGGTTAATAGCCAATAGAATCACCATACAGATGGGATTCTATTAGACGAGATGAGCCCTCAAATGGCAGCTGCCTTTGCAGAAGGATGAAGTGGCAACACAACTGCTGTTGCTGCTGCTGCTGTGACGAATGTGGAGCGTTGAGTGTCTCTTCCGAAAGAGAAACATCGAAACAGATCGATGTACTTGTGTAGTCAATAAACCTTCAATGGTTTTAGGAGTTGTACACTGGAGGACACAACCTAAACATTCGAAACTGTTATTGTACATAGTTTTCGAGATGGAAACATGTATAACCCAAGATGAAATGTACTAAAAAAATTTTTTTATTAAAAAATCCTGCAAAACAAATTCTTTTAAATCAACCTTTTCCAAGAATAATCTATTCAGTAGGCAATCTTGTAAAAATGCTCTCGACTGCAACAATTCAAATGCATTAACAGCCAAAAAATCCCATTTGATCTTCCTGAAAAAAGGGAAAAGCACACGGCCACTTTGGGTGGCAGCAACATGCATCCGGCACGTAAAAAGCAATTATTGAAAATTCGTACCGACCGGGTGGCCAAAAACTCCTATAAGGGTAATTGGCGGCCAAGCGTGGAACGGGTGTGTGTGTGTGTGTGTGAGTCTGGGCCACACACTCTTTGCACGCCAATATGCACCGAAATTGCACCGTTTAATGGATTTATGAAGCACCCAAAACACACCACTGTAAAGCACTTTGGCATTATTGCATTTTAAGCGTTTTCAGGATTTTCCGTTTTCCCCTACCCCTCTCCTTCGTCTTCTCTTGTTGCAATTTTTTGTTGCTGTGCACAATTGTACAAAATGTGTAGCCGTGTTTTTTTTGTTGTTGTTATTGTGACCCATTGTCCCCACACAACACCGTTGTTGAAAAGGGAAAGAATTTGGAGAGGAATAAAATAAAAAGGAACAGCCACAAAAGTCTTATTCTCCTTTTTGCTTTGTTTTCCCTCCCTGTACGATGTACAAAATTAAATTGGTAGGCTTAATTCGTTTCACTAAGAGCATACGCATGTTTCCACTCATATATTTGGTTGTAAGTCCTGCGCGCTGCAAAAGTGCATCGTTCATTATCGAAATGGTTTTTGCTGCTTGTGTTTAACGGTTTTTTTTTCCTGGTTTGGGTTTTGCTTTGGGGAATATAATGCTCGAAGTGAACTATGCTGTTAAATCGATTCCCCTCGGCGGCAACGCCATGTTTCTGTTGATGAAGCTTGATTAATTTTGTTTGACATTCATTGGATACACTCTGCTCGAAATCCCGAGCGAGACAAATGAAAACATTAATCCCACGGGGAAGGGAGAACTAGACTAGCAAACATGTTCGGGGAAAGGCTTAATGGAAGAAAAACGACGGTTATTCAATACAACCCAAAAACCAAACGTGAAATTTTGTGCTCGTTGGTAATAAAAATAATCGCAAAATACCACTGAGCAGTGAGCGTTCCGGGGGGTTTCACAACGGGCTGGGAGTGTAATATATTGTAATCTCGTAACTGAATTACTGCGTGCCGCAAATTTACAACACTATCATCTTTGTCCACTGCATGAACAACTTCAACGGTGACCATTGCCCGAGAAGAATTCATTGCTTGAGGGGGCATTGATAAATTATTCATGCTGCACCAGCCGGAAGAGAAACTCTCGCCAGCAGCTTGAGTAATTGCACTTTGCTCATACTCATGCTCCACTTGTTTTGGGGCTGGGATGGTCAATTTCGGTGAGTGCACTACTCTTTTCTGTGTGTGGATTGCAATGGGTCTTTTTGGTAAAAGTGTAAAGTGGTAATTTACATCCATAGGACGCCTTTTAGCAGTTGTGTCACACAGGATGGGACGCACGGAGAAGAAGTTTTCTGTCTGCTGAAGTAAATAACAAATTAACCACAAAAACTTGGCCGAACGAGAAAAGACGCCTTGCCGGAGGGCAGCCACAGACTGCATAAGTTTCCACTCACAGCTTAATCAACAGATGCAATCTTGGTCCGAAGGATAGAGAACTTTTCAATGCATTTCAAAGCCCTGAATTGAAACCCGTATTTTCAAGGAAAGTGATTAATATAGCTATTGAATTTTATTTTCATCAGGCTTTTTACGGCTTTTTTACGCGCTGACGAAAGACGTCACTTTCCTTATTGAGGTTAATGCCTTCGAAAATGCGTCCCTCTCCAAGAAACTAATCAACGATGATGGATTCTCTCGCCAAACAACAATACTTGAATAGTTTATTGATTCGCTTTTCCCGACATACATCGGCTTTTCCCGTTATAAAGTCCCTTCAAATGTACCTTCCTTCCCATTCCAAACATTTTCGAGATACCCTAAATGGATTTTAAATTAAATGAACAGTCATATAAGCGCGGTAATCAATCTATCAAACCGTCCGATGCAAAACGGGGCTAATCCGTCGACAGAAATGCAGCAGGTGTCCCCTTCGTGTGGTTGTGCCGCATAAAGTGTAGTGAAGAAGCGACGATCTATACCTTTTAATCAAAAGGGCCATTTAGCTTTCCAAAATGACGACAACAAACTAATAAATCGCAAGCCGAAACATTAATTTTCGACCCGAAGCCGTTTAGTTTGAGATTAGTGACAGATCGGACAACGAACGGAGCGCTGCTGATGGAGTTATTTGTCGCTTGAAGGTACGTGTTGATGCCAAACAACGGTGACGGCAACAAAAAACGCATACACTTTTCCCCATCTTGGAGACATAATTTTAAGCGCTAAATTATTATAGAAATCCCTTGAGGGAAGTTTCGTTCCAGGGAGTCGTTAGATAAATCTGGCTAATTTATGTGTCGTTTTTACCCGTCTTTATCGCTTGAATGGTTCGTCGACTTAAGAAGGGCAGCAAAATATGGCCGCTGGATGTGTCTGCAGAGAGCGCGCAATACTTGCAAGCGTACTTAGGGTAGATCCTTTTCCGCGCACTTATCTTAAAAGTGGTCTAGCAAAAAAGCATCGCAACCTCTTTTGCAACCAATCTCAACAAACAAACAACCTAAATGCACTACCCCACAAGAAGGTTGACATTAAGAGTGATATCTTCGTCAATAAATTGAATAAGTAAAGAGTCACCGACAACACCGAAACCGGCTAACTACTTGTTGATACAGATAGCTGACTGAGTTGAATGTGTGTGTGTAGTGGTACCCAATATCCCGACGCAGTGTTTTGTCAGTACGTGAGCAATCCTCGCGGAACTTCGCGTCAAAATTGCCAATTAGCGTTGGAAGCAAAATTGCCGTAACGCAACTCTCCCCGGGGCGAAAGCCGTTCAGATTCTGAATCGAAGAAGAAGTCCCTAACGAAGAAGTCGTTGAATGGGAAAGGAGGGAAAGTTGGAGCAACTCTTCAACGCCGGAGGTCGATTGGTTGTCAATAAACGCCGAGCAGCAAACCCGGGACAAGAAATTGGAGAACTTGTGTAGACTCGTCCGACAATTCATATAAATCGCGTCAACAACATAATCTCTCCATTGCTATCACACAAACACTTGCCCCTACCACTTGTGACCAATCGAACTGGGTCCGGTGCTATCCGATGACTCAAGTGGATGCGATAAATCGATCAGAGAGCACTCCACACTGCGGGTGGGTTGTTGGGTGGATCATTCCTCGTCCGGCCGTGGCGATTGGTGTCGAAGTGGTTTAAATTGCAATGAATATACACATACGAGCAGTACTATCATCGAGAGTGGCTTGGAATTTGTTGCTTTGTTGCACGAATGGCCATCTCTTGTTGTGGGGATTGTTGGTATGGGCCGAGCCTGCAGCCATTGAGACTTTGGTTTATCGCAATTGCTTTATACAGTTGTTGAGTAATACAGATTGATTGAAATGAGCTTTCAATAGGCCAGTGAGAGAGAAGATTTGCTGGATGCGTAAGATCTCCGAGGTTTTCTTTTTACATTCACATGACGAGCACAGTAAAAACCTCATTGCTCGAAGTACACAACACCTCAACAATTTACATATCGTTAATAGTAGCAAGTCTTATAAATTACATGTCACACTCGTCTAATGTCGACGTGTTCTTACCATAGCGCTTGCTACTGCGGCAGCATCTACAAAACCCCATTTCAAACGGACCGAGAGTGCGACACCATGGCAACATATGCTTGTAAATGTCACTTGCGCTGTCATATTAATGTCCAAAATCTTGTTCCACACAAAGAGCTCGCACACAAATCGCTAAACAACTCGTTAAGTCATGCTGCAAAATGGTTGCTTTTGCTGACAGTGCTGAATGCGGAGGGGTGGCCTTTTGGTCGTTGGCAGCCAAAAGGAAATATTGTGATGGAATGCAGGAAGAAATCAATGCCTGTTCGAGAACCTGATCTGATACGTAGAAGACCATACCAATAAAAAAAAAACCCAGAAGTTTCTTCTGACATCGAAGAAAGATGTCTGCTGTTACATGCGAATGGTTTGAATGATATGGATGTTTGAATACAGGGGATCGCGTATTATTGTTGAGGGAAGAGTATTTTCATTGAACATTGCTTTTTTCGGGCGCCCTCAGATCAGGGACTTTGCTTTCCAAATTTGTAGACACTTGTCAATTGTCACTTTTATAAGGATGTCAATCCTGTTCCTGACACCCGTATCACAAAGTCGTATTCGTTACACCATGGGGGCTGCTAACCTCATTCCCAAAACGATGGAAGATTCCTCTCCAGGTCACTCCAGAAATTCTTGTAAACATATGCAAAGAGAGAATCAAAACTACACGACCGAAAAAATGGCCAATCATTTTTTTAACCACGTCTTTGCTGTCGAACATTTAGCGAAGAGTGACGGAAAATCAAATCATCGATCCAAACCGGTTCGCTGTCAAATTAACCAGTGAAGAGGAAAGAGAGCAAATGAAAACAAAAACATGGTGTGAGCTTTTTAGCTCAAATCACGTCAAAGTGTGCAGATAAAAAAAGAAGCGGAAATCACCCGGCGAGTTCGCACACAACGTACCAAAAGTGCTCAAGAGAACGTGTTTTTGCTTTTATTTTTTCGGAGCTTTTGATGATACGAAATTGGACTCAACATTTGACAGCCCCCAAACGTGGTTGAATCATAAAAAAAACATCGCGAAAACACAACACACGAAGTGGTGGAGTTGACCGACACGTAAAGAAACCCGGAAAGCGAGATCATAATCCAAAAGTTGACGTTGAACCCAACCGGTTCTTTGCAATTGACCGAAAGAGCCATGGAGAAAGACGCTTCCTTTCCCAGGCCATCGTTTGTTTGCTTCCCAATCACGGCGCTGTGTGTTTGCCGGTGGTTCGGCGGAAGCTTTCCACTTGGTTGGAAAAATGGACAGCGGCGGGACGCGCTGTTTGATATGTTAATTATACGAGAGTCGTGATTTTTGCACGATCCACTCCCTTGGAGAAGCGTTCCTGTGTTTGGGTGGGGAGGGGATGCTACCGTCGCGTATGTTATGTCTCCTTGTGCAGCACACAGCGAAGAATTGAGTGACGTGCAATGACGACGTGCAAGGGAAGCAGCAACACGCCTCGGAATGTACAGTGCTGCGTGTAATAATAATGATGCGATGATAGGAAGCGCCGACAAAAAAAATGGGAGAATACAAACTTGTAATGAAAATCGCCACACGTATGCTTAATGGACAAAAAGGAATTATTTAAACGGAACGCTAACACGTGGATGTGCTTCGAAAGTTAAGAAACTTAAAATTCATCCGAAAAAATCGTAATTCGTTACAAAATGGCAAAAGCATGCAATAATGGGCCAACGGGCATTGAATAAACAAATAAGGAAGATCATGAATAAATTGAAATAAAAAAAAAACGCATAAGCAAAGAAAAAGCTAGAAACATGGAAATTATACACGCTAAATTATAAATTAAAGGAAATTGAAAGAGAACCAAATAAGAAACCAGAGACAGCATAACAGGCTATAACACATAGAATAATACAAAAAGAAAAAGACAATGAAAATAGAGCAAAATAAAAACAGAAAATAGAAGCTTTATCAGCGCTCCTATTCGTTTTGTTCTATTTTTATTCCCACATTCGTATACTCGATGCGTATTTCCCAATCAGAATGCCGTATTGATTGCAACATTATCACGTGCACCTCACCAAAGGCCAACGTCGATGTGGCGCCGCGTTTGTGCCGGATTCCAGCGCCAGTCTGCCAGCCTTGTGGAGCAAAGTCCATCAATCAACTAAAGAACCAGAAGCAGAAGCAGGGGGATCGATCTGAGTGAGCTCGCCGGAGCCACCTGATCAATGGAGCGTTAATCGGATGCTTTCGAGGAAAAAAAAAACTTCAGCCCAGAATCAGCTTCCCAACAGTGTCCGTACCACAAGGCTGGTTGAGAGGCTAAGAGCAAGAACATGATGAGAAATAATCGTCGCCCTTTTTCTTCTTCATCCTGCTGCTCCCCTGTGCTTGCAACAACAACACCAGCGGCGTCTTTATCAACGGTTATTATTACCGACCAATTGGAAAACAGTTCTCCGAGGAAGGGCCGTCGCGGGGCAACTGGCGTAACTGATTAAAAGTTGAGGTTAATCGCCTCCTCCTCGATGTGGTTCTCCTCAAAATCGAAAGAAACAGTGATAGAAGAGTCCGCGGCTACCCTAGGAAATTCCGAACGTTTCCACATACCAGAGCTACTGAAGAACCCTTTTCTCTTGCATCTGACAGTTTAATATCGCACCGCCGACCACCGATTTTAATCAAATTGTATAATGCTGTCCCCGGTAGCAATCCGGGTTAGGATGAGCGAGCGGGGATTAATTGAATTTCCGTTTGATAGGCACAAATGGGGCGAGATTGTAGCCAACGAAAGAGATGGCCACTGGATGCCCGATAGCAAAGGATAGCCCGCGCTGGCAGATGCTTTTAAGGTTTCTTTCTGAAGCTTTTCCCAGGACATCTAGCTAGCTCCAACCAGCCACAGGGCGGGAGGGAAGGAAACCCCGTTCGGACGATCACCACAACGGACCCAGACGCCAGACAGGCCATTTAGACTTGATTGGATTCGTTTTGCACTTTCACACTTTCACGCTGTCAGTTTTTGAGACGCGTCTGTGACCGCAGGACAGGCATTAAGCAAAGCAAAGGTGCAGGGATGGAAAGAATTCCTGCTGGAGTAAAGCCAGATACCAGAAGTTTTGGGAACACATACTGTTTTTTGGGGAGGAACAGAGAGTGGAAAAAATGGCTAACAGCTACAGTTTCCACTGCAGCATAACACACAGCATGCTGCTGAGCAACCCAGAGAGCTTACTCCAGGACAGGAATTTTTAAGAACCTTTTACGGCGTGGTACATTCTCTTACGTCTGCCACACTAACAGAAACCAAAGATAATTAATGGAAACGACGTCAAGCGGATTTAGAGCAGCGAAACCTTCCAGCGAATATTTTCCAACACTAGCAAAAGGGAATACACACTCTTTCCAGCTTAAAGAAGTAACCACAGCCACGTATTATGAATATTACAATGTAATCGTATACGGCATTTACGAGCGCCTAAAATGCTACCCGTCGTTAGGGATAAAATTCTAACCAGCATCGTATCCACTTTCTACGCAGCTCAAAACAACCTTCAAAGAAGTTTCACAACACTTCTTAGCTAAAGGTGCGTGCGTGGTACGCCTCATCGTGCAAGATATTTAACGGCGGGTGGTTACGTTTATTGCCGTCAGTTATTTGCCCAAGTGCTGTTGACGTTAATTTAACAACCTAAAATCTACCGCAAAGAGCCTACCTGCCACATCGAAGATTAGGTTACCGTCATTCAGATAGGCCTTTCCAGCAGTATAAACTTTTCGCAGATTAAAGACGACACATCTCCATGTTCTACTCCAGCACTGATTAATGAGCATAGTAATTCACAGTTTACTACTATCGCATCTAAAGTCGCATACAAGTTCCTAGTAAATAGTCATGAATCAGTACCCCTACACACACAAATATTGTGTCGTTTACGCTTACGTACTCATTGAGAAGTGATCGTCTACTCGTGTCAATGAACCGGAGACACAGAGGAAACGACGCGTGTAGGTCGATATTTATTGGTGATAAATTTCCAGTTGCTACGAAGGTGTAGTGTCATGCGTATACTCGCGCTAAGCTCCCAAGCTCATTCATAGAATTTTGATACCCTTCTTGAGCACCTGGGCCGTTAACAGTTCGCAAAGGTGTCTGGCCTTTCAATATCACGTGGGTGAAACATAACCACATGATTAAAAAGAAAAAGCAACCTGAACCCACTAAGTAACGCAGACTGTTGCATCAGTAAAGGAAGGCAATAGTGGAAGCACTGCAACTGATCAATGAACGCCTACATGGCTTCGTCTGGCAATCCGGCGTAGGCAGTGTTTTGCAACTCATTTTTTGCATACTGTCGTTGGTTGCTCCTTCTTTGCAATGCGGCTTCGGCGAAATGCACGAGGAGGGTCCACGGTTAGGAGGGAAATAATTGATTGCATTACTGTTTCCACCTTTCGTTGACAGCTGGCGGCTGGGTAGCGAGGGAGTCATCGTACTATGAATGAATTAATTCAGATTAAAATAGGACGAAGAATATATAATAATAACGTCCGCAAATAATGCACTCTTTTCCTGGGTAATGAGCACAATTTGGTGGGATATTAAACAAGCCACAGCCCAGGGGAAAACCACACCAACCAAAACCATGCAGGCAGTCCATAATACGTGGTTGAGGTAAAATAATAACTCCATCAACCGTACGCCCACATCGGGATTCGTTAACAAATAGTAAATACACACGAATCATTTCCATCTGAATGGAACGTGCTTATTAATTACTGTACGTTGTAAAAAAAATTTATGAGACAGGGGAATAAACCCGCAGTACAAACTCTACAACCACAACCATCAGCTATGGATTGAATTGTAATATCAGCTTCACTCCTGGGCTTTGGAGGTTACCAGTAATCTGAAACTAAATCAAAATTCACACCACAAAAACTTTTCAATCACATGCCTTCCCCTCTCGTCCCTTTGTGGTTAACTTTTTGTCGATTGTGGTCGATCAGTTTATTTCCCTTTAGGGACATGTTCCCACTCTTTTTCAACGGAAGCACTTCTGTCGCGTTTATTTCTCTCGGTTGACATATCCATCTGCTTCTGGAATCAAATTGAACCAAATATTCATAATAAAGCAAAATTTGATTCCTCAAATCGAATTAGGCGTGGTAGCCGGGGAAGCAAGGGAAGAAGGTAAAAAACCTAGTAAAAAATGACGACGTAACGCCATCACGTGTTTTTGCTCCAGTTGTTAATATCCACCTTCTCCCGCCTTTTGTTGTGCAGCTGTCAGCAGCTACCCCTGTGCCGAGCGAGACGCGCTGGCGTCTAGAGGTTAGGATGATTGAATGTGCCATGCTGGCTGGCTGATTCAGCTTCCAATTTTACGCTGCCGATGCAGCGCGGCTGATAGGATGCATAACGGATATCTATGCTTCAGTGCGCCACCAGCAGCAGCTGGTACGGTACTGAGTGCTCGCGCGCGGAGCCGCAGGTCTGCTATGCCCTCGAGTGAGTGTATCAGCTATCGGGATTGGTTTCGGTAGCATGCATGACGTCCTACCCCGGCCGACACGTGCCATTCGTGTTGTGTGTATGCGCCGTCGAAAGAGAGAACGCAAGAGGAGATTTCATCGCACGAGAACAGTCAGCTGCCAGCATGCTGCGTTTGTTCATCTGCACTGGCTTGGAGAGGAGGTTGCAGTGGTACGGTTGGACAGACTCAACGAGATGGTAGATGGTAGATGGTAGGTAGATGCTGCTGACTTTACGGTCACCCGTCGGTATCGCCATTGCCTGGTTGGTGATGGTTGGTTATGCGAGATTGATCTTGCACAGAAGACGTTCGCTATTTTCTTTTTTTCTATATCTCTCTGCCGGGATCTGCTGTATCGGATGTCGTCGACAGGATGTCCGAAACGCTATCGCTACCAGACAACGGAACGTGGTGCAGATAAAGAAAGGAAAGCTTTCAGTGTGTCTCCTATTGCTTTCAAACACGATTTATGCAAAACGTATACTTTGCTGCTCGGATAGCAGGGTGGGTAGTTAGAAATGTAGTGGAAAAGTAAATGGAATGTTACACAACGAAACGGTTCAATCGCGAAGCAATCGAAGGGAAGTTCAAATTTTCAACATGTACCAACAGGCCGCCCAACGTCCACAAACAAACTGGTTGCCGCGCGTATCGCATGACCTGAGGTAATGAAAATGTTTTCTATTAAAATCACCCGCTAATGATAGTAATAACGATTTAAAGGCGAGACACGGAGAGATTAAAAGGAAGTCTGGCAGCTTAACCCAAGCAAGACGTTGGCTTGGAAGGTGGCAGTAATAACTGTAGGACGTTCAACCATAGACCAAAAGGGGCGTGTGTTACTCCAGCAGAGAAACTCGGTGCAATGCGATCTACGCTGCACTTCTGTCTGGTCATCCGCTCACTTCAACTAACTCCTTGTTGTCTGCCCTCTCTACGTGCTGTGCTATTTTACACCTTATCTAGCCTTTCTAGCTTGGATCTGCTACCGGAAGCTTCGAAGCAGAAAAGAAAATCGTATGTGCTTTCCTTTCGCAATGCCTTTCAGACAAAGCAAAGCTGCTCTCTTTTTTTTCATCAGCGGTCTGTGTAACGAGAATTCGCTAGAGATGCTAGGTGATGCTGATGTAATGTAGCCTTAGGAAGTAGCTTGACGCACAGGTTAGCGCACGTATCTCGATTCCTTGCTGTCATGGCACTAATCCCTCCGTCGTTCGAGCGTTACGAATCGTGCAGAAACATTTCAATTACCAGTGCTAGATTCTACTTTTCCATCTGACAATTTGTCAGACACACAGACAGACAGACGGACGGAGGGATGGCTTCGAAAAACTCAGTGTGGATTAAATAAGCTACCTTTTAGTTCTCAACTTAGAGAAAACTGGACGCAGAAAACAGTACAAAGTGTGAGCATTGTTGAAGATTCAATGGATAAAATAACTATTAATAGTACGTACAATGAAAAAAAGATCAGCAAAACAATTAAAACTTATTTTCTTTCACTTAAATGATACAAACATTTACCATAATCCCATGGTACCGATAATGAAGTAATGTGTTTGCCAAAAAAATGAAAATAGATAGCTCACAGTAATGTGTCATTATCCCAATATTAAAAAGGGTGTAATAACAAACTTCTTGCAGCTTGCAGACCCATTTTCCGTTGGGACACAGGTAAGGCAATTTAATGGTGTTTTAAAACCGCTTAGACCTTTTGTTTGCCCGTGCCAACCGATTACAAACCGAAAGCACAATAAAAGGTGGAGTTTTTACATTATGAAATGCCAAACCCCTTTTTTCCCGGTGGAAGATGGAAACATTGAACCGGAGAAAACAAAACATATAATCTCTCTCGAAGCACACACATACACACAAACTGTACAGTCAATAGACAGCGCTTCTCAATGGCAAACAAACAAATAACCTCAACCCGATAAGATCTTCATTTTGACAAACATGGGACAAACCAATCGATTGGTAATCCCAGTTTCCTCCCAGTCACACCTTCTCGGATCGCATGGGATAAGCTAACAATGGAGAACGGACCAGAGATTGGAAAGACCAGAGTCGAGTTCAAACCGTCTGCATGTTCCGGAATGCCGGAAACAGGGTACGGCAAATATTTACGGGCCAACCCTTGCGGCGTTGACGGAAACCGCTTTCAGTGCTACTAAATGAGGCAGAATAGAAAAGGAGATGGTTGAGTTTAAAGAATAGGAGAAAAGGACGACTTTAAAGGAAAAAAAGGAATACAAGTTGGAAAATACTAACAGTGAGGTTAAATACGAGAGATAGCGGACAGTTTTATCAACATAGCAGAAGAAGGATAGAATGCTACCGAAAAACGGAAGCTAGGCAAACGGGTCGCTAATCAGATTGTAAACAAGATCAATGTGTAAGGTCGTTCTTATTGGTCCAGCATATAAAAGAGCATAGATAAGGATCAAACAAGGAGAAGAGTAAAAAAGTGATGAACGCCCGTTCTTACAGTACTAGCCATTAAGGTCCTAGAACCATTAAATTAAGAAAAAGATCTTCAAAAAGGGTTTAAAGCCCATCTCGGTAGCTTTCTAACAACGCTGCTCCTAACTCTTGCAGTAAGCTCACGAACTACAAGGTTTATGATTTTTATTATCTATCGCGCAAGCTATGCAAATGAAATATGTAAACAAACCCGCAACACAGATAAACCCTACAGGAATATAAACTACCAAAGAAATGGAATTAATTCAACGGGAAAAACTTGTTGCCGTATCTTGTTGTAACAGCGAAAGGATAATATCACTACCAGTAAATTAACAGTGTGCTCTCTCTTCACGGAGCACCCTTCATAACTTGCCCGGCCGGGCCGAAGGACCTTGGGGCCACTGTGAAAGAAAATTATGAATAATTCTTAACCGTACCCTGTACAACGATGGCGCTGCAGGATGTAGACCTAGGCTATTGTGCGGTTGCGGATAAAGACAACAAGCCCCAAAACCGCTGTGGAAGCGATAACGTTCCGACTTTAATCAACTGTGCAGGATAAAATTATCTGCCAGGGATTTGCGACGGAGACTCGGGGTTCCGAGATCCCGAGACGCTATAAAGATGTCACGGAAGGTACCGGGGACGCTGTATGCAGCGGTTCCAGCATTACAAACTTAGCAATAGACAGCAAATGTTCTTCAGAACATTGTGTATTTCTCGTCTCATCCTTCCTTCATTACCTTTCCCTGGAACCGGTGGCAGGTTTTGGGCGTCTTTCGATGTCGTCTCTAGACCTAACCAGAAGCTCACGCTCGTATACTTCAATTAGATTTAATTTCGTCCCAAAACTGACACGCGTTGTCTCCGGCACCGGTTTGGCATGCCATCACGCCCGTTCATCCTCAGGGAATCCGGGATGGCAGCGAGCTGCTACGCTTCCTTCATTTGCACCGTGCATTTCTTGCGCATAAGCGAAGTTTCTTGTACACACGTACGGGAGAAGCATTCCCGTTGGGAACGCTTCCCTGCCATTGATCATCATTTGAAGCACACACACAGCATCATCAGGTCGGAAGTGTGTTTATGCTGAGACATCGGACTAGACGTAGAATGGGGTTGAGAGGGGATGGGATCATCACGCCATGAAAGTCTGGCGCCATCGATACCCCGCGCGCTTCGAGCAGGACTTGTTGGACACAAAAGACCAACGTTTGGGTATCTGCATAGAGAGATACCGTGTGGCGAAAAGGGACGTTTGGAATGAAGAGTAAAAATTCCAAAGGAACACCAACACTGGCACTCTGAGCGCGGAGTGTGCGAAGAGGTCGGGAAAAAACCAACACCAAACGTTCCTGGGGAAGTCGCATTTAAACCAAACCATGCTTTTAGCTAACGGCTGGAAAGGAAACCCGTTCAACGATCGTACGTGTTTTTTCGACACAATGAAATTCAAATTTAATGATAGGGTTTCGAAACCCATCACAAGTACGGTTCCGAATCTATGGTTGGGTCGTCTAGTGTGTGTGTGTTTTTTTTTTTTGCTTCTTCAGTGGAGCACTTTTTGCCAGTGGTCAACTGAAGCTACGTATGGCTGTGACTGCGCACACGCCAGCAGCCGGGTGAGCAAACCCCTAATAATCCCTCGTTTTCCGGCTAGTTCTCGCACGTTGCTAGAAAAATGGAGGCCGTCCGTGTGTTTGCATCCGAATGAATGATGCTGGAATTAATTTCATTTGAAAGCCAATCTCATAAATGTCTGAAAATTGAACCAACCTCAGGTATGTATCTACCAAGCGTACTCTGCTCCTCTTTACTCTTCCAGCCGGTTTTGGCTGCACCGAGCTTGAAGCGTTGTTGATTTTTGTGTTCCATAAAATAATACAAACACACGCACGCTCATACACACACAAGCACCTTTATAAAGAGCACACGATGGAAAGGAGGCAGTCACAAGCATATTTTGCGGCAGCTGTGAAGGGATGCGACATCCTGCCATATCGTTCTGGTAAAACGAGGGGGAGGTTCCTTTATTGCTGCTTTTACTCCGGTCGCAAGCATCCTTTGGTTTGCATGCCTTTGCCGGTAACGTTAAGCATAAAAGTAAATGTTTGTTTTAAGCTTTTCCAATACAGCTTCAGTCAGAGTTTCAGCTCAACAGAACGCTCCTAAGCAGCACGTCCTTGCCATTAGGAACGGTGTGCTGCGTAGGGATATTCCAGCCTTCAATCGTGGACGATGGATATAAATTTTGTTAATGAAAGTTAAATATTGTCACATTATTTCTAACTCGATCAAACGAAACAGATTGTCGATTGAAATTAGAGCGAAGATTTTCCCAACACCAATTTGAAGTAGCAGCTGTGCGCATTATTGCATTTAAACGTTTAACTCGATTTACAACTTGTACAATACATTTTGATGCAAAAGTCAAACAATAAATAAAGACATTACTGATTCGTACTTTAACACACACACTGTGCAAATTCTCTCGAAACATAAACGTATCTCATCTCAACCGATGGCTAACCAAGTATTCATTTACTCGTCTACCATGCACCATGCAATGAAAAGATGTTTCAATTATGAACAAAACAATCAACTACGCCACCCACCACATCTCTACTTTGCACAACCCGAAATCAACCCAACCGGTCGTTACTGGTTATGTTTGAAGTGTTTACCGAGGAGGTCTCTTTGTGCTACGGAGTACGGGATCCGTACGATCCAGGGTTCGACGACATAAAGGAATCCCTGCGGGAGAATCATTTTTGGTCTCTTTTCAATAAAAAATCAACATTCTGGAAACCTTTCAAAGCAAACAAATGTCATTAAAGTAATGTCTAAATATCGTATAGAATAATACACAGTGTACACATACACACATTCAGCAAACGTGTTCGAGTGTCGCTCTTGTTTTGCATTGCCTTTGGAATAATTAAACGGCAAGCAAGGATGACGGAGTACGTCAGATGTACGAAATTGTAATTGCTGAGAGGGATGAGATTGCTTGAGAAATGGATACCCAACAAAGACTACCAGTTTTCTATTTTTAACATACACTTGAAGCCACTACCACCACTTCAGGCTCCTTCTTACAAGTTTCCACAGTGCTTCAGTTCGGAAGATCGAAGCCCTCCCGTTCTCGGAAATCAATTTCTCAAACGAACTCGTTTTTCACAACATCTCCCTGAAGTACGAGCAATGAGCAAACGAACTCGATACTAAGTACGCAATTCAATTAACTTTTGATCTTTCTCCAGATTTAGGCTCCGTGTCCGTTTGATGATTGAAATGCCACTCGAAGCCTATACAGTGCTAGCCATCCGGGTCGTACCGCTCTTCAACGAATCGTTTGAAGCGAACCATCAAACAATGTGCCTGATTTCAATCCTAACTCCCAAGGTTCATTAACGACTGTTATGCAGCTCCCGGGAGTCATGTCATGAGTCCGAGACACTACTGCTTTGGTGTCGAGGAAAAATACAACCAAAACACTGTTTTACTCAAAAGGTGTGTACACGACGCAGCGTTAGGCCTACCAACTAATTGAGTTATCCTCGCTGCAAACTTTTCTGCCCTCTGGCAGACGTTATGGGTAGCATAGGCCGCAGTCATCCCCAACCACCCAACCGATGTCTCACTCTCTCTCGATCTTTGCCACTCGAAGTGGTCTAAGCGCCGGTGAAGCATAACGGTTGAGTTGGCCCTAGCTTAAGCCTACCATTAGCTTCGGGTTCCTTCTCTGTTCCCGTCATTAATCATACGCTGAATAATTAAACAAGTCGTAGCACAGGCGGCGGCGGCGGCATCAACCTAGCCATTCCTAGGCTTCTTTCACCACGAATAGCGAGTGAAATGGCTGCGTTGCCGCGCATATCAACAGGCTGTGCACAGAGGAGAGAGCAAAGGTCAGCAACGGAGAAGCTTAGTTAGCAATCTCGGCCTGTTCGAGCCTTCGACGGCTGCCTTCCAATAAAAAGCAACCAACTCTCTCAGTCGTAAATTATTCCACACCACAAAAAAGAAGGTTCGGCGAAGGCTCTCCGAAAAACTTCACGGTGGAAAGTGTACCGCTACGGCTACGGCGCGGTGTGGCTTCTTCATTTGAATATCCCAGCACATTGCTCAGAACTTGTAGCTTCTGCCAGTCCGTCGGCATTCGGAGGAGCATGATTCGGGGCACTACTATACATGCAAACCTTCTGTAACAGTGCCCGTTTGTTGCACTGCGACGTAAGTTTTCGTAGGTTTCCTCTGGGATTAATTTCGTTGGGAACCGAAACAGGTGAATTTTCCGTTTACGTTTACGATGGCTGCAGGAATTTGAGCGTCCTTCCCCCAAACATGCAGCTGCAACCGTAACCTACGCTCACCTACACGCAGGCAGGCAAAGATGGGCCATAAAATCCAATTCTCACCTGACGACCCCTTAGCTGGCACAGCCACCATCCTTTCAGTCCGTTGGTGTCCGTTTCGATGACGGTCAGTATTTCGCCTTTGCGGAACGCCAGCTCGTCCGTGCTTTCGGCAATGTTGTCGAACGTTGCCTTGGCCAGCAGTTTCTGAAACGAGGAGAAGATTTGCGAGAAATCCAAATTAGATGCATGTTATCGGTATGGGAGCGGCTGTGGTAGAGGAGTGAGTAGTGCAATCGTTTGGGCGTGATTGGTCTCGACGGAACCGTACGTTGTGTGAGATGTCATCCAGGTCCGTAAGGCAGAAAAAGGTAATCAATCCTAATACGTTCTAACATGTGCCCGAAGCTGTGAAGATGGTCGTTTGTTCTTGCTTTTGGCTATTTTTGGTAACGCTGGGAAATGAATTAATCCCCAGAGTGGATAACAGTAGCTCTGCCGAGTAAATAAGTGAGTATGCAAGAGGAATGTTCTAATTGCTTTCACTGTGTGCTATGGTTACTCAAACCTCATTGAAGGACATCTTTATGACAAGAACCATTTCCGTTACGACAGAACCACTTTTCTCCAACGGGCAAAATACTTTCTTCCAGTTTTTAGAACAATGAACAATGTCTACACAAACAAAGCCTGCAAAGTGTAGAGATTTATGGTTAAAGATTGGGTGTCTGGCTCAAACTCAAAACCTTCTGCAGCGCATTTAGGGAGCACCCCCGAAGGGATGCCAGTGAAAGATTTAAGAAAATAAACAAAAACCCGACATTCGCTCATTCCCCACTCTTCTCGTTCCCAACGAAAGTCACTTTGAAATCAAAGCGAAACGTGCAAGAAACACAGGAGCGTTGGGAAATGGCAATCGAACTGGATGTAATGCGACACCGGTTCGAAGGAAAAAGGCAGCACCAGGGGTGGGCCGCTGCCGAAGAAAGGTTTCCTCTGCAGCACATGCCGCCTTTTAAATGAAATGACATAAAACGAGGTCACCTAGATACATGTCTGCTGTGTTGTTGTTGGTGCTGGTGCTGTTTCCGTGCCATTAGTGATGATCAGTTTTCAATTAGTCTAATGATATTTTTGATTTTCGAGTCAGCCAGCAGCTTCCAAGGTATGCTGTGGTGAGGCTAGGAGTGAAATATTAGAGATGTCTACGAGCATTTAAAGAGTGCTTCCTCTTCCAGATTCTTTAAAACATGAATCAAGTTCGGTGCCATCGTAACTCTCTAAACCAAACATTGGAAAATGGTCAATCTTAATCAAAGAACTCACTCGCTCAACCAACTCAAATTTGTATCAATATCAGGAACAACCCTTCCAAACATGGCCGACGTTTCAATTTACACTAAACGGATTATTTATCTACCCGTCGACGGACATATTTCCTTACATTCAACGACATCCGCCAAACGGAGGGGGGATTGCTCGTGGGTTGAAATGCAAAGCTAAAAGATGAACGTAATTCCATCACCACTATGCACTCCCTCCTCCTGCTTCCGTATCTATTCGCGAAGTCTAAAATCCCGATGAAGCGATCGGCGGCAGTAGCATCAAGCTCCACACAACGTCGCTGCCTTCTTTCTTGGCTTTCCTTTTCATTCACGGCGCAGTTGCAATTTATGGACATCGTTTCCGAAATCGGCGCAACTAATCGACACTTGATTTTCATCTTACTTGCCCCGTGCCGCGAGACACCACTGCCCTCCTCCCTGTCACAGCCGTCACTTGTTGTCTGCATATTCGCCTGTCGCCTGTTTCCGCCAGCATCCGAGCGTGGTTTTGCACAAAATGGCCTGTGTGCTGTTTCTTCGCTCAGCCGAACACCACGCAATCGCAATCTGGTACCGCAACCGAAATTGGAGCTAATGCTGGAATTGCCAGTGTCTCTCTGTATGTGTTTGCTGCAGACCAAACGATCGGAAGAGAAATCAAGCGGACATTCCGCACATCCGGACGACGAACGGGCCCGCGCAGGGAAAATGGCAAAAATTGGGTTTAAGCTGTTCAACAGATGCCTAACGGAGATGTGATGCAGAGCGCATGATACACATGAAGCTGGGTGATGCTGGGTGATAATGATGATGATGATGATTGCTCAACGCGCAAAACTACTCCAATGGATCTCTTTCTCTACCACCAGAAGCCGAATTAGTGATCTTATCTCATCTGCTTCGAAGCGGCCATAACCATTGCAAGTTGTTAACGGGATGGAGTTTTTTTTTTATATTTTGGTTTTGGTTTTGGTGTGTGGTTAACAACTTTAAACTGCTGTCTCGTTGTCTCATCAGCGGGGGATTGTTTTTTTCTCCCTTCTTTGTGATTTGTAATCACGCTTACAAACAATCAAGCTAAGCGGCTTGTTTGCGCGACAAAGTGC
The DNA here is from genome assembly GCF_017562075.2 of Anopheles merus. Classification (NCBI taxonomy): domain Eukaryota; kingdom Metazoa; phylum Arthropoda; class Insecta; order Diptera; family Culicidae; genus Anopheles; species Anopheles merus. Next base: position 20,472,106 of record NC_054083.1, read on the forward strand.
CTTTGTCGGTGATTTATGTTTTCCGTTTTGAGTTTTCAGTTTGAAAGTTAGTTCCGACAGTTGTTAACGCAACGTTTTGCAAACGATTGCAAAGTGCATTAGCGACAAGACACGCGGATAGCAGAATGAATTATATGATCCGCACATTTTTTAGAAGTTGCGTTTAATGCAGAATTTAAATATGTGCAGCATAGTGATTATTGTTAACACACAAGAAACGTTTCAAACGTGTAGGATGACACTTATAAATTATCATTACAATGTAACAACTTTTCACCACAAAAAAACTAACTAGAACAAAGCGTCAGAACATGATTTATAATCTTCATTTTGTTGGCACCTTCCTGAACCCGCTCAGCGCTACATACAGACGCTTCCGAAAACTTTGTGGACATGGTATGAAAGTTCAGCACAAAAATTACTGATGCAACTTAAAAAAGACGTAGTAGTAGTAGTAGTAGTAGTAATATGCTTACCAAATAAACCGCGCTTCCAGAATCGTGTAAAAACAAAAAGAAAAGAGGAAGAAGCGAGAAAGCCAAAATACAATTCCTATTAGCGCGAGTGCAAGCATTAAAACTATCCTGTGCTTTCCAGCTTGTTTATGATGGCTCGAAACGCTTTTCCCACGTACCATCCATTTGGCTGTGTGGATGGTGGGCAAACCACCATACAAACCACACAAAAAAGTACAAACAGACGAATAATAAAGGGAGAACAGATCCTCAAAAAAGAAGAGCTAATGTTTGCCGTCCATTTGAATAAACGCGAGCCCGCAGTTAACGATGCATAAAAAACTATTTAATGAAAATGAGATTATTAAACATAGGTGGGAAAGAAACAAAAGGAAAATGGAATCATTTGGTTGGATGATTTGAGCACTGGCGTAATAGCATAAAAAAGGCAACAAACAGCAAACAAGCAAACGGGAGCATAATTTTAAACGATTTATGAGTAAAATCAAAACAGTGATAAAAAATCACAACAAATGTAGTAAAGGTAAAACCTAAATTGTTAACTGAGCCGGCTAACAATGCGATGATGCAAAAAAAAGTTCAACCAAAGCTATGAGGAAATAAAAATAATCTGGATCAACTTAAGTGGAAATAATTAGCCGATTCAGTGAGGCAAATGTATGCGAGTGTGAAGCGCGAGGACCGAAGGCACAATGTTAATGGGCGGTGTTGGTGTGGAAAAAATGTTTACCACCCATCAATAACACGCCCGCTCGTGCAGGTTGCGGTGGGTAAAGGGTGCATCGATTGCAATTCCCAGAATGGGGAAGTGCAGTCGATGCAATTTTTTTGCTCCCACGACTCTTCCACCTCTCCACAGGTGCTAATAGAACTATTACGAACTAACACGAGGCTCACGGGGAAGGTTTCATATTAATTAACTGTATCAGGAAGGGAGCCACATGGGTGGTTGGTGGCAGTAGATGAGGAACAAATCGAATGGATTTATAAATAAAACGCCAATGGCCTCATTAGCATATAATTAACTGGATGTAACCTGTGGTCCGTTACCCATCCCATCCAGCAAATTCAACCCAGTTTGGGCGGCAGCTCACAAAGGTGAGTAACACCACCAGGTTGATTGGTGTTTGACGTTTGATTTTATGCAACAACACAAAAAACGGCTTCAACACAAGCGTCATGAACACATTGGTCAGTTGACCGCTTAGATCGACCGTTGACCTTTTCACGCCGGAGAAGGCGTGAGGCAAAAAAGTGAAGGTAAGTGAGGTAGGATTTTACGTACGGTAAGACAATACTCAACCCGTTCGTCGATCCGTTCGATTGCTGGGGATGTTAGGAATCTTGCGACGAAATCATTCAAGAGGACTTTCGACTACTTTCACTCATATTGATTTTGTATAAGAAATGGAGTTTTTTTTATCTGCCTACTGAATGCAAATTGAATTAAACAGAGCGCTTAAAATTATTCAGCTACTAAATGAACTGTTTGATATTAATTTTTATTTGCTGTTTCCTAGAATGGTTTAAAAAGTACGGGTCAAGTAATTTATTAAAGTCAATAGAAATTCGAATAGAATATCTATTTCGGTGGTATACTTAAGTTAATTGTTGTAGAAATAATTTTAAAGCTTTTTTGCAAACAGTCACTAAGACACAACTCCTCAAGACTCTCAGCTCAATTTCAATTCCATTTAAGTTTCTCAACCCTTTCAGCAAACATTACAGTTCCATTTTCCTCTTTCATTTTACCCATTTTCCACATCCAATCGTGCTCGTGAGCACTAATCGGCTGACCACATAAATAATAAAACCGATTCGTACGGGCTACACAAATCCTGGGCCCGTATTGCACGCATTCTTCTGCTAATTAATTCTATCTCTTTCAGAGGCTACCACAGCAAGCGTCCCCGGTCAGCTCAACGTGCACAACATAAGTAATGACTTAATCGATTACTGCCGTCGGATCATTCCTTGCTAGCCAGCATTCCAACGGTCCGAATCACGACTGGCCTCAACTGGCCGCAAAGCACAGCTAAACAATGCTCGTGACTTTGGTACCTTGTTTCTGCTCTCTTTCTCTCCGATCTTGCTGCAGGCACAGCAAATTTGGGACCTCGATGGCAATTCTCACCCAATGCATACGCTAAAATAGCATACCAATAGCCCGTTGAGCAACAGAACATCTCCGACCGCATACGTTTTTGTGTTAATAATGAAATACGATGATTATGCGGCGATTGAATTACATTATTTATCGACCGATTAGATAAATTATAATTTGGTGAGACAATTGCCGCGCGCGCGTGTGTGCTGTGTCTGCCGGTTGCCCTTTGTTGTTGGGAGCGAGAAGCTTTCCAATGGAACCCCTAATCACAACGCTATGCTTGCGGTGCAGTGTTATAAATTCTTCCGAGTTGACTTCAAACAGTCAAAGATAAATCGAGAGAAAAAATGGCTGTGTTGTGACTTAATCCAGCACCAGATAGACGCTAAGAAGATTTAGTTGGTGTGTGCATCCGCAACGCATAGACACAAACATCGGGATGAAAAGCACGGTGGAAGAAGATTCCATTAAGCTGGTCTTCTACAAACGAAAACACCCGTGAATTGATCTGATTCTTCGGAAATAAAATTGAATTATTTATGCAGAAAGACTGATCATATCAAAAAGCTAAACAAAGCCAATAAAGAGCATGTTTAACAAAACTCACTTAAACTTGGGTTCCAAAAGAGAGCTCTGTGAGAAAAACCAAAATGGATTTCAACCTCCCAGCGACCATCAGGGAGGTAGTCGTCCCAAATAAGCAGTGTCCAGGCAAACGGAAAACCATGATATTATGGTCTCCTCAAAACAACAGGTATAGGATCCAAAACAGTGGGTCCGCCAGACTGCGTCTAATGCTCCAAAGCTATCGCCCGAAAATCTGACACTAAAATGGGTACAAGCACCTTTAGTCCATCTTCCGCCCCAGGGTTTGTCGTACAGATTTTCTGGTTGGGACATCAGGTGAAATAGACTCGTGTTTTTTCACATGTCAGAATGTCATTAAGCTTCACCGGTGCGTGCGCGTGTCTGCTGCGGACAGCTCGTTTCCCAATACGATCACACGAAATGTATTCCATTTCAATCTCGCCCCTTCTCGTCTGAATCGATTTAGTGCCGGGGGATACACGTCTCGTAATTGGCATTGCTCTCTTTCTCTATCTCCAGCGGCATTCGACACGTTCTATAACTCCTAACACACCACCTACACTGCCACAGAAATCAGATCATCAACTTCCAGGATTTCGATTCCAGGAACAGGGAGATGCCCCCACTCCAAGGGCGGAGCGGAAGCCCTTGAACTACTGCCGCTTATTCACAACCATCCCTTACCGATGATTGGTAAACTCGGCGATGGAAATACAGAGCGTCCCCGTGGTGTCGGTTCGTGTTTAGAATATTCAATGAAGTCACAACAAAGCCCATCACCGTTGCCCCAGGGTTGGTCATTGTTTTTCAAACACGGGTGGTATACCTCGGATGACCGTTCGATAAACACACCGAACGGTGTGTTCGCGTACGATGACGAGCATCATATACTTCATGGTGATGCTTCCCCATATACTCCCCATCGGGAACATCGCTGCGGGCACTGAGCGGAGGTTCCTGAGGGCACAGAGACACACACACAGTTGAACGGAAGGCGGCACTCAAAGTAAACATAACTGTTGATTGATTTATCCAATTCCTTCTGCACATTGGAAAGGAAATGTGTCTGTCCAGGGAGATCCCGCGTCCCTTATCGAGGGTGTTCAAGAGAACGCCCGCAATTTCCGCAGGAGGCGTCAGGAACGCAAGACTAAACATTTTCGCTTACGATGGCTTAAATCGATTCCCAAAGTAGCGCGTTCCAATGCATCCCAGTGGCTCACCCTTCCCGGTCTCGAAACAATATAAACATCAGCCACTTCCTGGCACGTGAAGACGGGCCTGGTTCCCCCCTACTTCCTCAGCATGTCTGTCTGCTCTTGAAACAAGGGTAGAGAGATATTGGCGAAATAGCGTAGCATAAAATTGCACACTTAATTACTTTGTTGCGGGGCACGGCTGCACTTCCTGTTGGTATTGGGTCGTGTCGGTGTGTGTGTGTGCGCGTTTGGCTGACTTTATCGAGTAAGGGCGGGCCTGCCTACTTGACAGGCTTTGATCACACATAAAGCATCGAAGAAACTGACCCTCCTTTACACATTGTGCTCTCGGGAAATTGGATCGTACAGGAGGCGTACTGCGTTGAAGGGTCAAATTGTGTCTAATTTGTAATTTCCTGCTTTGATGTTCAAAGGCAGCGCATCGTCAATACCGCAACATGCAGCGACCATGTAGTGGTGCATGCGGAACTGGTAGAAAGAATGGCAACAGAATGCTCCTCTCCTGTTTCAGAAAATGAGACGTTACGGAGAGGCAAAACAGATAATGCCATTTTGCTCATTTTACGCACGATTGCAGAGTGGTTCATCAAAGAGTAACATTTTTTTGTATTGGTTGTTAATATTAGAGCAAAAGCAATTTTAGGGAGAAATTTAAACACCATATGTTGTTTTACATGTTGTACTGCTGCAATATGTTTTAACCAGATATTGATGAAAAAAAAAACAATCGCCTATCGCAAGCTCGTGTTTCAACATACTACCAACGGAGCCCCCCCCCCCTCCCCCCTTTACACTCTGTGTCACATTCCATTGCAACCTATTTTTCCCTTATCACGAGGTTTGATAAAATAAAACCTACGAGTTGTGGAAAACACTCAAATACAACTAACACATACACACACTGTACCTATCTATGGAGCAGGGCGTTAGGTGTGGTGGTTTTTTGTAGTGTGCGTTTCGCACCCGATAAGATAAGCCGTTGAACAAACAACGTTGCCAACGCAGCACAACAAGAGCCAGCGGTATTTGAAAGTCGATCTAGGTTACGATGGTGTGTCATTTTCGAGCCAGTTCTACATTTACACTCTCCATAAAAGTGGGAAGAAGATGCATATCAAAGCGAGTTTTATAAATTGCAAATACAGAAAATTATGTTAATATGCTAACGGAAAAGTATAAAAAGTAATATTGGTATATATATTTAAACAGTTAGTACGAAGAAAGAGGTTTTAAATGAATCCCATATAAATCGCTTGATTATTCATCGATGAATCAATATAAATTATACCAACACAATGTACACAAATTCAACCTCTCCATTAACAATTCATAATGCCCTTTTTCGACTTGCATCAAGATTGCCTACGCTTCGATCGAGATAAACCCACCGTAAGACGGTTATTACACAGATCTTTCAAACAACCGAGATCCCATCGAAACGACCCAGAGCACGTAAATGGCAAACGATATGTAAACACAAATCGGTCATCTGTCAACCGTGCGAATGGGCGGGTGTCCGTTTCACTTCGAGGCGCAAAATCCTCAGAAGGTACGGCCACACTTGACATCACGGGGCTACGACAACATGGCAACATCTTTCTTCTCACCCGCGATCGGTAACACGCGATCGATTTCACCGCGCTTGCCGGAGGCGGATCATTGGACGCAAAACGTCAACGCAGACTTGACCTGTCGTTGGAGGTTTGCAGGTTCGCTGTTTCTTTGCATCCGCCCAGTGCTGCTGTTGCATTTTGTACCTGTTGTTGCAGCCACACACACTCTCTCTCTAGTAAGACAACACCTCTCCGTTAGCATGACCTTGGTATGTGTTGTGTCGGCTTTGGGAATAGAGTAAAGGTGCCTACATCGGGTTTAGTCGGAGACGGGAACTACTCTCCAGCCACATGGTAACAGTTGCATGCTAACACGGGTGCGGCATTGTTGTACGCGACAAACGAGATGGTTATTCTTTGCAGTGTATTTGAAAACCGTCCCCTTGCTTCTTTCCATACAACAAAGAATTTGTTCGTTTCGAAAAGTTACCAGTACGTAGCAGTAAAGAAAACGAGACGCTAAAACCACCGATCGTTATACCAAACTTTCAAGCGTTTGCCTAAAGACTTTACTGAGCGAACCATATTGCAAAAATAAAAGCAGGAACAAAAAAGAGTCTGAACCCAACAACCGAACGGTTTGTTTTTCGAAGCTTTCGCGTACGTTGCACCATTCCGCCGAAGTTTATGTGGCGTTGGCCATTTCAATGCCACGGTGAATGTGATACGAAAAAAAACCCATCGCCAAAAGAAACGAAGCAAAAGCTTCAACGCGTAAAAACCCCCAACTCACGATCGGTAGGCGAAAAATTTGCACAACCGAAGAGAAACAAATAATTTGCCTTTCGACTTCGAACGGTGGAGAGGATCATGGTTTGCCTGTTGCTCATTCGATCATAAAACTCATATTGCCGTAATTCGTTTGGAGATGAAGACGTGAAGAAATATTAAGTCGACCTGCCAGGTCGAAGCAACGTGTCGAATAAAGCAGTGACTGTGTGTGCTTGGCACCATTTGCAAGTTCAAGTACCCCGCAAGATCACACAAAAACTACCATCGAAAAATGGAATACAGTCATAAAGAAAAGTTGGCAAGAACACCACTCACAGAAACTACTTTCTGATCCAATCGCAAGAACTGGGAGGAATCGGTAATCCTCTCGGAAGCTGTCGCTACCGCTTGGGTTAGAGGTTGAAAGCAAACTCTCGGATGATATACTTGAACAATTATGTGTAACGTAACGTTTTGTTTGGTACAGTCTGACATTTATTAACTCTGCTATGGATGCCGAGAGTGCATAACCGTCCACCAGGTACTTTTCCCTGCTAAAACTCAACAAGATCCGGGTGATTGTTCAGAAGGAAAGAATTCACAAATAAGAAATCCTCAAAGTCGTTCCCAACGGGAACCGGACTTGCTATACGTATAGATCGTGAGTCAGTGCTTTTTTGCAACTCTTCAACCGTTCGATGAGTTATAGCGGCCGCTGTGGTCGGAGCGAAGTGGCGAGGAATGAAATAAACCACGATAAACTTTACCTCTTATGATGGTTGTATCCGTAAGCCCTTTTCTGCTGACGAATGAACGAGGCAAGTGGTCTTGTTCTTGTTCTCGATTGGTAAACCAGCCATTGAATTAGCATCAAAATTCACCACCAAACCAATATGTAAAATTGCTAGCGTATGGAATGGCTTTAAACGTCCTGCAGCGTGCACAACAATGCACAATGCAACATTTGTCACGGTACTGAACGAAAACCATACAGGCGTTAGTTTTCGCATGTCCATTTTCAGTTCATAAATGTTTCAGTACCAGGGTGCCCGTGTAGGGGAAATTAGCGACAGAAACACATGTAACAATGCAGTTTTCTGTCCCGAAAAAGGCAATCCAAATGAATGAAAAATTATGTTTCCGAACGGTCCACACGGAGGGAAGCAATAAACATCGGCCAATTTCCTCTAGAGTGAGCATGCAGCTTGCGTAAAGTTTGCATTGTCCTTGCAACATGTTTGGCTGGGGCATGGGTTTCGGTAAAAAGAAGAAGATGAGTTATGTTCATAAATTGAATGCAAAACCTACAGACACATTTCAAACGATCGCTAAAAAGACATGCGTGGCTTACGATATGCTGAATTTGCAGTCTTGAACTCTGCTCAGCCGTGCTTGAACACCAACTGCTTAGAATATAAAGCTACGATTTCAGAAACATAAACAAACTAACACTGCAAATCGTGCTGAGCTCTACACTTGTGTCTGTGTGAGAAGCCAAAATAGTCAGTTCAGCAAATAATGGCAACAGTCTTGAGCATTGAAAATTGTTGATACGTATACGTGACTGATGCGCAAAGTTGCAATACAACTCCAGAAATAGAAGCGCACTGGATAACTGCATATGTGAGTAAGAAAGGAAATCGGATTTTATTAAGTCTTTGAAGAAGAATGCTTTTTTGGAAAACATCTTGAGCTCCAAAACTATACCGACTATCGTACAAGATAATTTAATTTAACGGAAATTAATCAAAGACCTTCGTTATTTCTTACATTTGACTAGGTTTGGTTATCATTGCTTTCACAAGTTTTTCTTTCGTTAAAAAGTTAACTCACTTGTTCATTATCAAAATAATCGTTCGATCGCCATGCTTGCGACGAATTATAAACTCTCGAACACAACTGTGAACATTTTAAAACTGCCCGATTTGCTACTTTCAGACTTGTACAGCCGATAACTTCCAGCCCGTGTGCCAAACCGCCAAATGCCCGATTCCGGATGTAACATCAGACACTGTTGCAACTGTGTTGAGCCCGATGTTACCGATTGGGTGGCACCGGCTTGCACCAATTCACCTTCGAGGTCGTTAGGGCGCCGGGGATGGAAGATAATCAGCTTGTACAGATGCTCGTGCAGTCATGCAGGTTGCGGAAAGCATATGCCGCACATTCGAAACCACACGAGACCGAAATCTTTACCAACTCCGATAAGTTAGCCACAGTCCGCAGCACCCGGTTATGTACCCCGCTTGCTCGCCAGACCACGGAAACCCGTTACCACGAAAACCTTTCCACTACGCTTATTCGTCGGCAGCGCACCGGAAAAGGTGGTTGAACTCCGGAGCGCCACCTTGAAGCGTGCCATTTTTGCCGGCTAGTTTTCCCTTTGCCATCTTGCAAAGTGGTATCACTTCTGGCGCACCGGGGAGGGAAAGTTTTCGGAACACCGGGCTATACGTTTCCGTGTCGATGGAGCTAATATTGCGACAAAAGCGAGGTAAGCGTCCGCCCAGGGAAGCTGCACACGGGGCGCGTCAGGGTGGACGTTGGTCGTTGTTTCAAAGAAATCTTTCCACTTGGCTGGGTTTTCTTTGGCCAAACGGACAAGTTTGTCCTGCGCTCTCTGGCTTGGATCCGTTCCAGACGAGTGGATCGTAAAGATGGAATCACTACTACTAAGATGGGGTAGGAAGTGTTAAAATTTGTCTACAATTCACAACCTTCCATGAAGTGCATCAGAGACAGGGGTTGACATTTGAGGCAATGACGTCGGTTTTGAACTTTACCTAACCACTATCCAAGCAATTTTTAAAGAAAACTATATCCAGATTCATTGCGGTTAGTTTCCAAATTTGAAATAACAGGAATATCGGTGGTTTAAACATTGTTTGCACCATCAACTCATTTAAAACAAATATTTCATCCTCTGTTTCAGGTACCCCATTTAGTATCTATCCTCATTCCCTGACGACCATCGTTCTTGCGGGGTGGCACAATTGAGGCAATCGATTATTTGCGCACCAAACCACTATCCGCCATCTTCCCGTGGCAACATTAAGTTGCATATCACATGCTCTTGCTTCCAACCTCGCTTTGCATCTTTTGTGCCGCCACAAAAGTCATCAATTGCTGGACGATAAAAGCTGTCATACCTGTCAGAACTATGCAGCAGCCTCTACTGATGGAAACTCATCGCTGGGGAAACATTTTAATGAGCGTCTATTGCCCACTGTGGCCACATCATCCGGGTCGACCGAGGTGCGGTGTACCGGTTCGTTAGCCATTATTGCTTCCTACACTGTCGTATCTGCCCCGCTGATAACAACTGCACCTCACCCTTTTGAGAGTTCCCATATCTCGGGGAATCCTTTGCAACCACCACGAGTGGTTCGATCGATATGTTTGCATTTCGTTTAATAACTCCGTGCTTTCGCCATCACCGCTCTCTATCTCTACGATGAGACGAGAACTTCAATAGTCAACAGACACAGAATATCAATCCATAAGAGGCCATTTTGAAAAGCACTAAATCCAACACCTCCGCTCGGTATCGAACTCATAAGTTTGATGCTTCATTGAAGCTGATGAACACTATTAATGATACACAATCGGGGAGCGAATCTCGATACTCACTGGAAACCATCAGTGGGATGGCAGCACTTAATGAGCTTTCATGGAATGCTTAAAATAGAATTTCTTTTAAGTTCCCCCAAACGGTGACACAACACCGTAAATGATTCGTCAGTCAAGAGGACTGTGTAGTAACTTCCCTGGCAACACAACAAACCTTGAGCGTACTTCAAAATCAGTAAATGTGTTGCGCATCACGTAGGCATTACACTTCAATCTTTTCCACAGGTTTCACACGTTTTGGGACATGCCATACTTGAGGCCACGTCATATCATGTAATATTACATTTAACCGTCGCCAATCTGTCTGCCCTTTATCGAAACACTACCAACAGGGAGTGTGAAGTTGGCGAACCCATTTATTTGAGATACTGGTTCGTGTACCGGGAGTGTACCGAACCTTTTGTCGACGGGCTTGATAATTGATTCCCCTCCAAAAAATGCGTACCAAGATAAGAGAACGTACTCGTTTTCGTACAACGACAGGTTCATAACGCTGCAGAGTAACATCTAGCGACCTTGCGCTAACAGGCGCAGTCTGTTACAATCGAGCCCAATGACGCCATTCCACCATCTTGTTAGCACCATCGAGGGAGGGTGAGAATGATAGTGTTTGCATATTTTGCTTGCTAATTTTCCCACAATTTACCGCACTCCGAAAAATACCAAGTAAACCTACAGTAGAATCTTCCCGATCGTACGAGATGTTGACTATAACGTAGAGAACTTTTCCAATCTTGTAAGAGATCCAACTTCAATAGACCTCGCACCAATCTTCCAGTAGAATAGTTCCATATTGGTTAATTCCAAACATTTTATTGTTGTTATTACAGACACCTACGGTGCACTTGGCCAACGATTTGGTTAACGAGCGGGGAAACCCCCATAGTACTTCAACGGTTTTCGCGTGACCGGCAAACTCTGCACTAATGAGACAAATGGCAGAGTCGTGGCAGGTGGTGGAAGGTGCTAAATGATTACCATCTGGCCAAAAGTAGGTATGTTGGGCAATGGGCAGTTGGGGAGTTGCTGATTTAATAGCATTGACCGACCGCTGGCCTTTGAGAGGCAAGTTTAAAAAGCTTCGAAGGTGGACAAAAAACACAACCACATAATCTCCACAACAACAACAGCACCCTACAGCCAAACTTGCTGACACTGAAGTGAACGAATTTCTTCCATTTATGGGCAAGCGGCAAGTGCCTCTGCACGGTGGGTGCTGACCCAGGCTGGAATTAAACGCTCGTAGAATTGCCTGGCGCGCGGAGAAGGCGGCTGTGACGGTCAAGCATGAACATGCATTTATGCGCAAAACGATCGAACAGGTCGGGGTCGGTGAACAGCCCCCACGCCGCAGAAGACGACTAAGCAGAGCTTCCGGATTATGCTGACCACCGCTGGCTGCTGGCCATATGTGACTGCTGTGTGTGGTGATCGATAAAAACGGGTTCTTCACGGGAGGATGCTGCTGTACACTGGAAGCAATGTGTGGACGGGGAAAACGGTAAACCCTTTCTGCGAGGTGGCTTTGTTTTTGCTGACGCTTTTCCAGTAGCACTTTTTTTACGTGGCGGTCGCCGCTTAAACCTTGAAACAAGCGCTCAGCCTTTCAGGTTGGAGGATATGTTTTGCTTTTTTATGTGCCAGCAAGTATACACACGGAGGTCTCGTACAAGCTATGGAGATAGTGTGTGTGCGCGCTGCGGTCCAGAAGGTAGATAATGAAATGAGGTAGAATTCGATGTGGATACGGTACGTGAATCATTGCGGACTTGTGTGGTGAGTGTCGATGTACCGACCTTACCTTACTAACCCACCATCTTCCTCCGATGGCTATCAAACAGTACAACAATTTTATTTTACAATTGGCAAGGCGTGAACCGCTCGATGCTTTGCCAGATAAATATCTGACTAATAGCTACTCAATCTGTGGAGAGTATTGCTTGCCATAGTTGGATAGGGTTTAAGAAACAGGGTAAATTATTTCCTACCAAGCTACAACAATTGGACGTGGACTGATGTAATGGGATTTTATGGAAATGTGCAAAAACGACATACCATTGGGATGCTTTTTTATTGCTTTACAGTTCAATGATAATTTTATTCTGCTGGTGAATGCGAAATCGTCGGAAGGAAATCGACGATAATTAGAAACTTTTCCGCTATCGCGTTCTATCATGCTTTTTTAATCATTTAATTGAAATTATTTCGTCCCTCCCTTTCTCGATACTCATCCTGAGCCGGTTCCTCCATCAGCAAGGGAATTATTTATAGAAGAAGAAAGAAAAAAAAAGTTTAATCTTCTGCAATGCAGACTCCGGTGCTATTTGCCAAGACCGAGAAATTATCGTCCCGGTGATCATTAGTGGTCGGGTGTTTATTACATTGCCTCCGTGCCTCCCAGCATGTTGAGAACATATCTCGTTGCTACACACAACACTCAGGGAGTTCTTTAGCGTTAGTGTGGATCTCTTATCATCAACACTGCTCTGGTCGCTCAGGTAAGTGAATGTCAAGGCAGCAAAACGCTGCTTGTTTAACTGCTAAGCAAGAAGCGACAACGGCGAGCAGTGCTAGGCAACAGCACACGACGACAACATGCGCACAGCCTCATTTATCATACTCATCATTATCTGCGTCAAAAGCCTTGCAGAAGGTAAAAAAAACATCAACAACCTGTCTGTTTGGCGTACAAAAGGGAAGCATTTTTTTGCAAACAAACAAAATGATTCCCTTATCTACCTGTGTATATTGAAGTCTTTTTTGGATGATGCAAAATATTAAAATTAAAAGATCAGCGACCCTTACAAAACAAAAAACCTCCAAACACATCAACTTGAGCGAAAGCTATGTATGGACTTTGCAAGGTTTCATACTAAAAGATTGTCAACCGTCGACTCCATCTTGTCGGTGCTGTATCGTAATGTTTCGTAATCAATCATGCCAACAACACGCAACAGCCGTGTCAATCTGGTGGTTCGCAAAATAAAAACTGCAAAGAAATTTCAGATCAAAGGTTAATCGTGAAGCCTACGGCGCTTTAAAGTGTCGCAAGCGAATGGAAAGAAGTGAAGATATATTATTGGTGCTCTGTAACGTCAAATTTGAAATCGTTTTGTGCAATAAAATGTTTCACACTCAACGGAACTTCTAATTCGCTGATGGTTCTCTCTTTGATCAAACAAAATTGTTCGGTTTTTGAGTAATATTTTTAATAACATCTTTATAAACGATTTCAACGCAGGAAATGTATATCTCATAGTAATAGTCGTGTCTTGTGAGACTATTCCCCGGGACTTCAAAAAACTTGGAACACCATTTACCCACCCTCATTGCCTTACAATTATACTCGGCCACAATGCAAAACGTTCAAGTTCAGCTCACACATCCCTCTTGCACTTATACAGCCTCTTAGCTTGTTGCGCAATGCATTCAATGAAAACTGTTGCCCTCCTCTGGTGTAATGCTGAGGTTTCTCCCTATTTCCCGAAAGAGGGAAACCTTACCCTTGCGTCAGTCGGTGTGTGTCTGTGTTTGGTCAGAATGTTAGCAAGTGCACTTTCTACACATCCCAGGGCATCACCAACACCCGCTCTTTCTTTCACCACCCTTGCTCTACATCTGGATCGTCAGGTGTTAGTTTATAATTTCATGCCAACTTTAGCTGAGCAAATAACAGCTCCGGTTAGTAAGGGAGGGTGGGTGTTCGTCACTCTACTCTTTCGCCGGACGAAAGACGACAACGTCCACGCTGGACAACGTTCGTGAGGATGGTGCCGGAGTTGATGACAGTGATGATGATGACGACAGTGATGATGATGATGGGTGCTAAACTAACCTTTGCCGGCTTCGGCTCGTCGTAGTCATACTCAACCAGATGCATGCTGCTGCTCCGGCTACTGCTGCGCGTGGAAGGTGTGTGCGGTGACACCGGTGCCGATTGTTGCAGATACATCTTGGCTTTGAATGCTGCTGCTTTTCTTGACACCGTGTAATGTGTAATGTGTATGGCAAATCTGGAGATTCTGGCCGTTCAGTCAGACAACTGTCACTGGGAGAGGAGGATTGCAGATGTGTTGCAGATTTTGTAGTCTGCCGTTGAGGAGCTCTTTTTTCTTCCCGTCTTTTTATGTGCGCCACTGCAGGCTACCGCAAGGCGCCTCAAACACTACTTCACCTTCACCTTTCGAAGCTACTCTCGTTTATTTCATGCTCTTCATCCAACACGGACACGGCCACGACTTACAAGCACACACGGCGGTGGGTAATTAAACGGTAAATCTAATTATCGGTAGCATTATTCACAAACTCCGAGAGCGAGCAAGGGGGGAGTTTCACGAACACACGCAAAGCCGTCGAACACACTACATATCAGCCCCAACTTCGGCAGCGTGCTCCCCTGATTCACGTCAATGAGGGCAAAGTTGCACCGCGCACAGCGACCCTTTAAAATTAGCATAGGCTTTTGCATTCGCACACATAGAAAGACGTCTCGCAGGCTACAGGCTCGTCTAGGTAGGTATTGTAACGGCGAGCAACACCTTCACTTTGATCGGCAGAACGGCCACACTCAAACTCAGCCACACACACACGTACAGTCGGGCGGCACAGGCGGTTTTGATCAGGCAAAGATAATTTAATTTTCACTCGGCAACGAAAAAAGCTTTTCGAGATAAATCTTTCAAAAGTGGCACGCAGCTTTTAGGCTCACAAATCACTCAAAACGGCCAATCTAATCTATTCGTTTTCACCAATACTATTAATCATTTTTCGTTTTTTAGCTTTCGAAGTACGGAACGACACACGTGAGCATTTGGGATTTTTGTCCCAGTTTCAAGACTTTTCATTCACTTTTAATTATTTTTTGTCACAAAAATCACACATGAAAGTGACTTTCACTAATTAAAAATTGTGTAAAAAATTGATAATTTTGGCTTTTTTTTCTATTTTAAACAACTCGAATTTCACGCCCGAACATTCACAATACAAACTTGCTAAGTAAATATTTGCTGGGTATGAATATATTTTTGCACTTGTACACGAGGACATACAACTTCAATGTAGCCCACGCCCGCCTCCTTCGTCTACTGTCGCCCGTGCGGCATTATTCTTTTTCTTCAAGAAACAGCACTAATCTACACACGTCGCGAAACGGCATTCTTCACTAAGCGGAGTTTAAGCCCAAAATTTCATCACCCGATAAAAAATGCCGCATTTGACACAACCGAACCCGATCCGATACTTAAATCCCTCACGCAAACCTCCAGCAACCCGCCTGCCTGGTTGACGCACCACCGTGTGTATTAATCACATTTGCCTAAACAAATTCCACAAACACACTCTCCGAGAACACACCACTTGCGGATGGGCAAAAGCACGCAAATCGGGACGCAAACAACGGCCGCGCTCGAAGCGTCAAACGGTTTTGTGCAGCACGCTAAAAGCCTCGTCGACCCTTTTTGGCGATGATGAACACACTCCCGGGGAAACGTGCCGACGAGCGTGCGTCCGCTTGCTTCTTATGCTACGCAACGAATGAGCGAATGAACGGCACGCCGGAGCCTGCGAACCGCTCAAGCCGGCTTGAACGGTGAGCCCGAGAGCGGGGAGAATATCAAATGCATACTAAACATGCTGCTGCTGTTGTGAGAGAGCGTTCGAGCAGTTTTATGCATGATTCGAGCAGAGTTCATGCATGCGGCAGGCCATCGGTGGTTGTTCATTCCGCTTGCTCATCGTACGCTATTCCGTGAGCTGTGTTAAAAAGCCGGTTTTGCGGGGTGGGGGACAACAAACAATTTGGAGTTTTGGTGGCTTTGCCCCGTTTGCCTGCCCGCGCCGTGAAGGTCGTTGCCAAGACGCCGGAATGACGCGAACTCGCGAAATCCCGTGTGAATGTTTGTGCGGTGCCGACAGAATTGCATCACCAGAAGCACTATGTGCATGAGTGTGTGTATTTTTGTCGAACGAATTACCTTTTGCTTGGCCTTATCAATATACTTATAATTCTTTGCGCACGATAACGTGTATGACAGACCCTTCCATTCGTTTTTGTGAGTTTTTTTCTTATTGCGGACATATATACGTTACCACGTGAAGTGGCTTTACCGCAGGCATGAATGCACTCACTACCTTCCTTTTTCCAACGCCAAAGCCGAGCGGGTTCTTCATAACGAGCGACACAAAAATTAAGGCCGCGTCAACACTGGCCAATTTGCTGGCAGGCTGGCAGATAATGCAAAAGAATGGCGAACGGTGCTGCAGTGTTTGTTTTCGTTCCGGCGTTCGTTGCCATCCTGACGACTTGTCTTTCTTTCCCACAACGCATACACATACATACACGCAGTCTCCGGTGAGTTTTGCATGCTGAAAATTATGCTAATTTTTATGACCCATCCCCGAAGGATAGCACTCAACACGAACTTCTACAGCGGACGGAGGTGTTTGAGGCGAACCTTCCGGAAGGTTATTTTACCTGCTACGGGGGTTAGTGAAGAAACAAGACGTAACACGAAAAATGACAAGATTTGGCATCCTGCTCACAATTGAGATGGAAACGATGGGCACTGTTTGTCTTTCCGTTTGCCGTGGTTTGTATTTTATGATTTCACTTCATGTGTGATTACAATTTTAAAGTAAATCAATGGCGACGAACCCTGTTATATATGACTTTGTTCACAAGTCTTTTATCAATGGTAACTTTACAGTCAAAATTTTACAAGGAAACATTTCATGGCCCTTGACGAAAGAAACTTTTCTCTCCCTTTCCCTCACGCTGAGTTAGTGGACCGTCCCCCTAAGTGGAAGGAAAGCTTCCCGATGCACTTCCGCCCGGAACACCATTGTGTGGATAAGGGTGTGCGTGCCAGATTTGCACCAAAGTTTTCAATTATGAGGGACAAACTTTTCGAGTGCTTTGCCCGCTATGGTCATAAACCCATAAATCCACACACCTTGGACCCCTGCAGAGCCACGAGAGAAAGAGAGGTTAGTTGGTCAAATAGTCAAATCAGGAAATGGTATATAGCGACACAACTTCGTAAACATAACCCACAGTATCGAGGAAAGGGAAATGAAAATGGGAACCAAATTTGTCGTCAAGTTTGATGGTCATAAGCAGTATGTTCGGTGTGTTGGATTTGGACGTTATATTTGTCGATTTGGAGTGCGTAAAACGTTTTGAACCGATTTGAAAATGAAGTTTCTATGCTGAAGTACTTACTTGACCTGTATTCAGTACGACCGCAAGTGCAGTTGTAAGGGGGTTAAACAGAAACATTCAAAAAAGAAACAAAAGAACAAACACTTCAACAATATGTAACAAAACATGTACATGTCATTCAGTGTTTATGGAGGAATTTATCACCAATTTGTATGCATGCACAATGAATGATACCAAATGCAAATATTGTTACTGTAAATGGATGTGTAGGATGACGCTTCGTTTATTTAGAATTTTATAAACGAAGTTTGTCTAAAATGAGGGTTGCTTCGTCTTAATAACAAAATTAACTTACACAAACTTTACACTACGGATATCTCTGCTAAGGACTAAGAATAACAACAAGCAGTATATAAAGAGGAAATGAAAATTGAAGATAACAAGTTAATCAATTTTTAAATAGAATATTTAGTACACTCAAATGATCTTCACAACAGCATAGGGACCATGAATACTCATTAACAGTAGGTAGTTATGCAATTATTTCTACTTTCCACCTGTTGCTGGAACAGCAATGCAACTGTTTGATATTTTTTTCTTTTGAATAAAAAGACTTATTCAGTTTTTCTTCTGCCTTATAAAGGCCAGGACGATCAGAAATTATTCATTTGAATCACAAAGAATGCACAGCCGTAAACAAAAACGACCTTTCGAGGGTTATACATCATTCTTTTGCAATACTTTTTCTCGTGCGAATAATTACACCTCTAATTAACGAGGACAAAAACAACCATTTTACGCTTTTACAAGCACCCATTTATTTAACAAGAATCAAAGAACCGCAATTAGATGACTAATTCCACTACATATTAATTATATGCTTGAGCAACACCACTTACGAAATGTGTATTGAACATAATAAAAGGAGCCATGTCGCGACAATTTCAATTTCCATCTACGATCAAATATCTTGCTTTTGCTTCATTTGCATCGCAAATCAAAGTGCAATAGCACAAAATTCCTCCGGTCAAACAGCCCTTCACACTTCCCCGCCACAAAGGCGAACCATAAACATTTGTACACATCTTCCTGCATCCATCTCAACAAAACGAGTGCAATTGCTTGATTTATTGCTGTCGCTATTTCTGCATCCCAACAACGCACAACTGTGCGCCCGGGTCGCGCACAAAACAATTAAGCGCCCGAAGCGCATCGTGAACGTGAGAAGGTTTCGCTTTGTTTCCAGTGAAGTGTGCAGGGAACATGAAAATGCACAAGCGGAGCCTTTGGAACGCATCAGATTGCACCGACGCAACTGCGCGAGAAGGAGACTGAGGTTGGTTGAGGGAGCGAAAATAAAACGCACTACTAGATTCCCTCTTTTTTTGTATGACTTTCCACGCCGTGTTTCCTGTGCCGATTGGCCATGCACAGAATGGACGCATATCGGAACGAGCGAAATGTACCCCCCCGAAGATTTGTGCATTCTGATTAACACGGATGAATTATGCGATCGTGTCAGTTTACGCACGTTCCACTGGTAACATCGAGGATGTGCACGAGGCAGTTTGGTGAGTTTGTTTCTTTCAGTGCGAGCAACAGTTTGAATGGAAGAATTTAAAGTAAGAAAAAACAAACACACACACATACACAAACATTTCGATTCGAAAGAGAACTCAGAACGAGATTATCGAGGAAGGAACACAGCTTCATCATCTACCGAACTCCGGAGCACGGGCTTGTTTCGGCAAAGTGTAGAATAAAGTGTTTACACGCCACGTTCAAAACACATTTGTTTGAACACTTTAGTTTATTGGCGAGATGGCGAAATATTCCCGGAAAACATTTGTTTTATGTAGCTTAGTTGCAATGTAACAAGAATGTTCCTTTCTCTTCGCAGGAAACGGCAACTGTGCGCAAAACTGCTACCCGTTTCTTTACAAGAGCAAATAAAAACACATACAGGGAAGCAAGTGGAACCAAATATGCAAGGAGAAAGTAAAAATCTCTGTAAAAACATTTGAAAACAAAAAACACAAAAGACCACGATGAAGGGAGAAAATATGAACATGAAAACAATAAAAATATGAACCGAACCAGTTCTTACATTAAAAGTATGAGATTGGTTCTTTGGATAGTGTTAAAAAAAAATAATGAAAAATTGAAATAGATGAAAATATGACTTCCTTCGGTTTCCATTCCTATTTGAGAATTTGTTTTACTTTGGCAATATTAATGCATGTTTATTATGTGAAAACTTCAATCCTTCAACAGCAGCGGATAGGAAATAAAGTAAATAGTTAGAGATACTGTTGCCATCGGAATAAAACAAAGACTGAGGATAAAGGCAACAATCGAATACATAAAATACGAGAACAATCCTGTTTCAAAAAGTTGTGTGTACAAGGAAGTATAAGAACCAAACCTATCATGAAGTAATTTAGAAGAAACGGAAAACTTTTCTGCTTACTTTTGGTTTCGGTTCAATTCGCTTGGTTTACCACATCTGGTATTAATTTCATCGAGTTTTTCTGCTTCCATTGCAGTTATAATACTGCTGCAATAACAGTTTAACACTAACTTGGAAACTAATGTCTAAAAAAATGTCTATTTTGTTAAACAATTTTGAAGCACTCATTACGTTTCCACCACCAATAATTTACAAAGCATCTTTAACATTAAACTACACTTCTTCTGAACAAACAATTCATCATGACGAATCTTCCGAGAAATCATTGCGGCATTGGCGTTTGAACCGACACCCGGTTTGCTTACACAACTGCAAACATTTTGTCCGAGGTCGGGGTCGTGCGAGTGAGACGCCATAACTTTCCGAAAAGGCAAAGGTTTAAATTTACATACCATACCGTTTCTAAGAAAAATAACAACAAGTTCGAAAGTGATCCTAATTTGCTAACAAAAGAGTAACATTTACATAAGGCTAATTACGTTACAAGCTATCCTTTGTGGGTATAAAAAAGAGATTCAGTTAAAGCAAGAGAAAAGCAGTTCAATAATTGCCGAAGATGCTAACGCGGTGAACAGATTAATACGAGAGGGAAATTAATATACCTTTCCTTCTAAAGCACTTTTACATTTCGCTTAAAAAAATTTTTTTTTCCACCGATCGCTATGCTTAACCCATTTTTTGTAAGCTCATTAGCGGCGGGGGGGTTCGGATGTGGAAGCATTTCATTTTCCTACCCTTAAACCTAATCTGCTTGAGGCATCACCAGCGTAGCCTTTTCATCCTACTAATCTCGGTGGTTAGGGGAGAGGTGATTCCTCCACTGTCCACTTTGTTACATTTTGTCTTACAAGCCGGCCATCTATCTCATTGGGCTGGAGAGGTCGCTGTAGGGCACACACACACACACACACACACTCAGACATACATACCAGGAACTAGGTGTTACAAAACCTTTTTACTTTTTCTTTCACTTTACACACGAAGAGCATAATAAAAGGAGCGGAGCAATGGAAGAGATTTGGAAATTGAAAACTGAGGGCGACTAGTGTGTGGTTGCACATGTTACATGATCACATTATGACGATTCACGATGAACCGATATAGGAGTAGTAAGGTTATAAAACCATTTCAAAATCTGTCAAATGTCACCGAAAGTTCAAATGATAAAAGAACATGAAATATTAACTGATACCGAAGACTTCCATCTACCATTCCGCGAATAGTAGATTCAAATTCAATCTAAACAGGATTTCTTGCAAAGATCTTGACATTGCCTGGTTGTCTGGTAGAATAAGGATTCAGGAAATTTACTTCAAAAAGACTGATTTTGTAATACATAAGAACTTGTATTAAAGTAAAGAATTTGAGGAGCTCTCAACACTTCATCATTTGTACCATGTTAACATTCTTCTCGAAGTTGTATAATTCCATTAGGCTACAAGGCGACAACCCCAACTATTATCTTAAAACACACGAAAGTGTGTCCAAAGGTAGCGTACACTTTTGTCCAATCAAAGTCCCACTTATGTTGATCTAACTAAAGTGAGTTCGTACTTCCTCCGCAGGTTTGTACGAGCCAACGTGCCCTTTTTGGTTATTGTGGATTGATTGTAAACCACGAAGCACGAAACATGGGACGGAAGAAAGAAAGCAATCGAAAAACCGCAGAGAGTAAAACCACGTCATCCATCTTTCGAGCGGCGGCCGTATGGTGTTTGAGCTGAGGCGCTGCTGCTGCCCGCTAACCGAACAAGTTGCTGCCGCTGATGCTGCTGCTGCAGAAGCACAGTAACGTAACCTAATTGTAGTTTGCTGATGAATTGCACTAATGATATACCTCTACACACACACACACACACACATACATGACTTTCACACGTCTGCGCTCGACGGCGATTGGAGTTGGTCGTTGGTTTTATTTTGTACCCCAGCACAAAATCACTCCTCAGCAAGAACTTCACCATCACACGCTACAAACTTGATGCAATTACACTTTCTTCACGTGGTGCATTTCTTTACGATGGCTGAGAAGACTACATCCCCTATTAAGAAAAGGGATTGGTTGTGGAGTAGAAGAGCTGATGGTGGCGCCCGTTGGAGTGACTTGCTTTGAAAGAATGCATTGTGTCTTTACGGATGTGTTGGCCAGTGACTTCAGAATACAGATTTTCCCCTTTCTCAATATGGCAACATCATGAACGGTGCCACAATTTGTCCTCTAACCGCAACACTTCGACCCATTCTTCCTTCTGCTCCTTGGTTGGTTTGGTTCACCAGGAAGTTTCATTTAAGTTTCGCTACCCACCGAGCGTGCCCCACAAAGCCCATATTTCCAAAACGGTCTCACACTTAAAAAACCGCAACCGATCCGGGATATCTTCAGCAAATGTGGAGCAAGGAAAAACAAACAAAAAACTGGCCCCACCACACCGTTCTGTACTGCAAGGAAGAAAAAAACGGCAAACGACATAAAAAAACAACAACTCCGGCTGGATATTCTTAACAGTGATTGATTACTTTCCGACTTACGGTCGTTCTGGAAGCTGAAGCCAAAGTCCGTTACGCGGACATTAAACTGACATTAGAAACTGGACTACGAAGCGTGACGAGAAGTGAACGATTCCCCGGCCACCGACTTATGCGTTGTTGCCTTTTTCCACCCATGTCTTTTTTTTTTTTTTTTTGCTTGATCGGATTTGCAACCACATCGGGGCTGGGCTCATAGCCACAATTAGAAATCGGTCAAAATGGAACAATCATGTCGTCCTGCAGTGAACAAACCAGGAACCGAAGGGAGGCAAGATTAACTTTTCTACAGGGCGGCAACAACGCGCTGAAAGCCATGATTGAAAACGTACACTGTGTAACGCAAAAAATAATAATAATGGACCACTTTAAGCAAGCGCCAAAGTTGTGCTAAACACTTTGGTTCGGGTTTTTATAACCCAAAACACGGCGAGTTCTTATGGAGCGCCAAGCTCAACCCATGAAGCAGCAGTGTGCAGAATGTGCACAAGCATCGACCGAAGCGAACGAATGCACTCCTTCCTCAAGGGATTTTGGTTTCTTTCCTCCGGCAAATCGTTTAGCACGTTAAATGATCGATGAGTTTCAATTTAATGGACGTGTGTGTGTGTATGCACGTTGCATGTATAGTTTCCGTGCGTTGTTCTCCTTTACGATGCACCTTACACAATGTTGTTCTTCCAATGTTGCTATATTTTTAATTTCAGGGTGAAGAACAGATCCTACACGATTGATTAGGTTATACATTTTAAAGTTCTAAAAACCAACCAAGAAACGGATGGTGTTACTGAAACCATGCATCAATAGTGAATCTTGCAACGGGGAAGCTTCAAAAGTGCTTTTATAAATCATTCCCTCGAATCGAGATTGATGTTAGTGATATGATGATGAGGATTTAAATGAATAAACATGTCTCACAAAAATCCCTCCAAGGACGAACCGATGAACCGAGATTGAAAGGCAATAATTAAAACCGATATGGGATTAAATATGGTTCCACCACACCGCATAATGATTGATCGATTCAACAACTTTTTTTTATGAAAAAAGTGCAAACTTAATTGGCATTGGTTGGGAATTAAGAAACTGAAGAAAAGTACGTCTTGTATCCACATAAACCGATTAAAGCAAGCTTCAGCTTCAATTAAATAAAATAGCATAAAACGCGGGACAAAATTACTGATACACATTGGCAAAAATAGGACTAGGTGAACCACTAGCTATCAATCCATCAAAAGGTCCCGTAAAGCCGTTGGTCAATAAGCAAGGTGAAGGTGCATTTTCGTTTGATTGAACCGAAAGTATTTTAAAACCAATTGCTTGATCTTGAAATGTACACTTCAAAACAAGGCGTGAAGAAGTGACATTTAGTTTCTTTTATTTAAAAATAATCTGCATGAAGCCACAAAAACTCCAAGCTACATAAATTACATTCGTCTTGAACGATCGATGCACAAATGCCCTTAGGCTACGATCTCGCTGGAACCGCCTTTTGGGAGCTTAGTCATTAATGTTGCAGCGGAATAAGAAAAAAATGGAAGGGATTTTACCGTAAACCCTCCAAATGAAACGAGCAAAAGCACATTGATAATCAACGAAAACTTTGCAGTGCAGTCGAATTTTATCCATTTACAATGGGCAGTCCACAATAATTCGAGATGAAATCGAAGTGATGTTGCCCCTTAATTGAGGTTCTCGCACTTGAAAAATCGGGAATTATGTGGATGTTTTTGGCTGGGCATACTATACAATATCTTGATATATTTTCTCTTTAAATGCGATAATTTAAAAAATACATAAAGGACGATACATTTCATGTTCAAAAGGTCGATTAGTTAACCACACATTAAGTACGTCCTACCAAAAGCTAATACTTTTAATTTTTACGGCCAAAATGCCGACGGAAATAAACAGCGATAACTATCCCGTTTCCCGTAATATCCGACATCCGGCGATAACACCAACTCTTCCAACGCTTGTTCTGAACTCTTTATACCTTTCTCACCTCACCAGCTTGTCGCTACAAGAACTTCCAGTTTTCTTTTCAACAACGACGCTGGCCTAACAACTTCTCGGCCTAAAATTAAAAAAAAAGTCCTTCGAGCCGGATTGGTTAGCTGAACTAGCAACCGAGAGCAAGTCATTTTGCCGGATGGAATAAAGCAACAAGATAAAATTGATGTTTTTTATACGGGGATGTAAAGCGAAAAGGTTGCAACACAGGTAAGTATAAGAAGTACAGTGTCAATAATGAAGAATTGTCAAGCAAGCAAACAAAACGAAACAGTAAAACCCAATGTCTCGGTAGCACCAGACCGGTTCACTTTTTCCCCACGGTCATATTGTTGTTTACACTCTTCTCGCTTTCATCTTTCGAGAGCGATAGGGGATGAAGGAGAAGGAGTTGGTGGTGTGTGCACACATTTTGCATGGTCACATTTTTCCATTTCCCATTACCATTCGTCGTCTTGGGGAGCAGTTGCCCATCTCCGGTCGCTGATAATTGTCGACTTACGAGCGAGCGTTTTTGCTGGCGACTTCCGTTCGACTTTCTGGAGCACGCACGGTAGACCGCTGTGGTCTTCAAAAACACGAACCTAGCCTTACCCGATGCAGATTGGAGGTGTATGAGTTCGATTCTGTATACACCGTTTTTGGTCCTCAACCTACAAGCCTCTTTCTCTCTGTAAGAGTATGCTCGACCACACTGCAACAAAAGGCGTAAAATGGTGCGCGCATGCCAAAGAATCAACAAGTTCGCTCGAAATGGATAGCTTAAGACCGTAAGACCTCCTTATGCCAGCGCCAGGGATTGTGTTGTTGTGTGCTAGCGAAAACGGCACAAGTACACAACACACCCGGCGCTGCCACACCGTTCCCGAGCGAATCGACAAACGGAAAAGGTCAACTTCGAGCCGGAGTACTATCAACAGCCACGACCGATCGCCAAATACAGCCGAGAACGAGTGCATGGGAGTGTAAACGATAAGACGCTTGCGCTTGAAGGTGACCCTATAATTAAATGCACGCAAAATTTACATTTCATTCTATCCACAAGCGAAGCACGGATTAAAGTCAAAAATGGAAGGTTGAAAGTTACTTGCATTCAGAGCAAACGGAAAGGAATTGAGGGTTTGCCAATTTGGCGCTATATTTGAAGTGAATTATAAGGACTTTTCCTTAGCTTTTTGAGCTTTATTAATGAGTAGTTCTATTTCTGGGGAAAACCAAAAAAAACTAATTCATTTGTTGGAGCAAATCCCAAATCCAATAGAATGATTATTATATTCTGGAACGGAAGTATGTTGCCCAACCTATTAAACCGGTTATATTGTTCTCTTTTAAGCTACGATACTATAGGCCCTGGGTCTGTACCATTCCCTAGACTAATGAATGGTTGAAGATCAATAATAATCTTAGGTCCAGGATACTTAATTATAGCCAACCTGAAATAAAACTAAAGACATTATGCCACTTATCTGAAATATGTTCCTAGAAGCTGTATAAAAAAAAATTCCTTTGCTAACAACCTCCTGAACATATCAATCGTTAAACAACTCACTAAATCAATTCCCTTTACAAAAAATAACTCCATTCTACTCAACTCTATACTTCGAAGTTGGCTAGACACACGACGGCGCTCTCCAATTCACGCCATTCAGCTAATGAAGTTATCAACCGATACTTCAGATAGTGCGGCCACACGTCCAAATTCCAAAACCTCCGCTAACTCAAAAAGCTTGCCGATACTATTACAGCTCACCGTAACGAACTGTGCTTTATAATTAAGACAATGTTGATGATGATGATTATCGCTCATACACAATAGACGGATCGCCGACAGGCAGACACTTGAAAGCGAACGAATGACACAGCAACATAATTAATAAGGAATTAAAAGACTACGATTTGTTCAACCGTCCATGGGTTTGATTCACTACATTTAGACTTATGTTTTGATGGGCGAGCTTGAAAGGCACCTTCCTTCCTAGATACTGTTTTTAATAGGAACCATTCGTATGGAAATGGAGCCAAGTGAACACTGTGGACTGCCGGACTGCTGTAGTCGGTAGATTACACCGCTTCTATTAAAACAAAACCCGGAATGTTTGACTTCGAAGAGCATGTGGAACGGGTGGGCACACTTTAGCTGTACAAATGTTATCTTTAGTCTTATGCGTGATTGAGCAGAATCATGTGTGTGTGTCCACTGTTTGCGCCAAGAGTGCTACATTAAGCCCAATGTTCAACGTTAACTCCAATCCGCATCAAAAAGGCGTAGGAGGACAACCATTGGCTACTGTACCGTCCGACACCGAGAGACGCCGCACATTGTTCGTGAGAAGGACACCAGAGACGCCAATATACACGTACGTTGAACTGGTAGGTGCACTGAGAATAGCCACCGTGTTACTTTCGGACATTCATGCATGCTGCCATTTCCCCACCCATGACACGTATCGCGCCACCCGTCCGTCGGCTTCGTCGTCGTCATCCGTATCTTGTCCCGTATCTCTCCGTAATAATTGGTTTGCTTTTAGTGAAGCATTTTAATGACCGCGCGCAACAACAAACAACGCTATCCATTGAGCTAATCTACCGTTGAGCCGACGACAGACGGCTGGAGTAGTCGTGCGTCCCCCAGACGGCCCAGAACCATGGCTCCACGCAAGATCTGAAGAACTCAAAGTGACGAAGGCATCGTGTACACATCGCTACCCCAGCCCACGCGTCGGAAGAAAGGCGGGCTTTATTCTTGGCCGAATGCCGACGCATTTCGTGTTGAAGTAGCAATAACACTAATTGATTCGTTCCATCTTTGGAGAGATTCCGCGCCCGCCATATCTTGAGGTGGGACATACTCAGGTTGGAGGAGATTGGGGATAGCGATCCGTCACACGTAATAAATTCACCAGATGAGCAGATGAATTGTTTTTGGGAGAGCCTCAACGACGTCCTCAAAATTACTCAATACACAAGTAGAACACCTACTGGATTGGGAGGCATCGAGCAAGGCATTTTAAAGCGAAATAAAATACCTTGATGTACGCATTCAACAGCTGCGCACGTATTCTAGATGGTGTTTGTGTTTTTTGGAACTGTAATAACTAAAAAATCTTCAATATTCTTTTCATACTGAAGTTTCCAACAGCGGGGATGATATCACGCACGTCACCGACTGAAAGTATGTGACAAGAAATTTAATTAATCAATTAGACCTGTTAGTGGCCAAGACACGCAAACTCACGCACGTACTGAAGCGGGGGACGTGATGAGATTGCTGTGGTGAGTTGAAAAAAAAAATCAGGACCCAACAATTCTCACCGTACAAATAACGGACCATAGCCTTTCGACGTACTAGCTGCTTTTGGTGATTTCGGACAGTTTTGGAGAGCCCAGTCGTTTTCTTGGAACAGTTCATGTTTTTGTGTGGACCTTTATCCAATTTGCGATACGAAATCCCTTTAATAGAATCTGATCAATTCAGAGATAGCACGGCTCTCACTCTGGGCAACTTCGGACGCACATTGCAAATGGGTTGGGTCTTTGTCCGAACCTGCCAACATATTCACAACAGATCGCAATCTAAACTGTCACTCACACAGGGGTTTCACAAACGGATTGCTTACAGTTCATTCGAACAACAAATCGTCGTGCGCCAAGCAGCAGCAGCAGCAGCAGCAGTGGTAAAGCCCTTCTAATTCATCGGTAACGAAATGTCTTACTTCACTTGGGTGGTAAACAATCGCGCACAATACTGATTTATTATAGACAGGCATTGATTCGCAATGACCACCCCGAATGGCTTTGATTGAAATATTGGATAAAACCCTAGCAGCACACGATCATACGAAAAAAGGCGTAAGAATTTGCGAACACTCCCAAACATTCGTCTCTAATGCCCCGTTGTATGACTGTGGCGTTTTGGTTGTATGGTTTTGCGTGCTAGATCACACAAATAACCCGATAGCACGTAAGGAAATGGTTAACATTCCGTGCACATACTCGACCCTGCTCAAGGTGTGAAGATGGCATTAAATGCGACGCACGAGCTTCCCTTCGATACCTCTGTTTACGTTCAATTGCACTGATTTCAGAAGAAAAAAAGTAAAAATAGTAACAAAAAGTTTAGGCTTAGAATCTAATAAAAAAAAGAAACATAAAGATAACCAACATAATAAGGAAATTGCTTTAAACTTTGATACGGCACGCCACAATTCTACCAGGAAGCCCTTCTTTAAGCCTTAGAATTGTAATCAGACAGCACTACGAAAAACGAGTGAACTCAAACCAAACGCAAAAAAGTGGCAGATACTTCGTTTTTGCGCCAACAAACAAGCATGGTACTCGCGCAATTGATTTTAATTAAATTAATTAATTCAATTTTCCTCCCACTTCCAGTGTTGGTTTGGCTGTTTTGCATTTTATTTTGCTCGAACTAGCCGACACGAAGAAGCTCTCAGAGCAGCACCATTGCAAGAGAACCACGACAAAGTGGTACCGCGTTTCGGTAAACCAATCTCGGTGGGCATCGCGTTTACGCTGACGGACGATGTGCACCGCGACGTGGGGATACAGGGCTGTGAACTTGAAAAAGCTTCTTCTGCATCACTAGTGCAAGAGCAATTCAATTTCGTGCGCCACAGCATGTCACGAAATTGCACTGCTAGTAAAATGTTATAAAGGACCCATGAAGTGCAGGCGGCAGCCGATAGAGTACACGTTTTCTCCATCGAACAGCCCATATTCAGCACACTTTGTACAAAATGCGGGCAGTGCATCTGGCCGGAAGAATTAAATGGTTTAGGTTGTAATTGCATATTTTTAAGTTCGAGCCTCGCAGTGTGCGAACGGAATGTCTCAAATAAGCCAGTTGTCTGCATTTTCCACAGTACCGTAGTGTTTTATTGCCCTAAAGTACTCATTTAAATAGTCATCATGGTCTGTTAAATACTTGGTTCCTGTGACCAGCATAATCGGGGCACGTGAACATTACTTGGCAGAATTTAAATTGAATTCACTGCCGGAGCACCCTAAGCGCAGAAGTTACAAGATTTATACCACGTTTTAATAGCCAAACCATAAACTCATGTAGTTTATTCAAATTGTGGTTTTTCGGGAATTTTTTATTTGTTCACTTTAAACACGATGTTGATAGAGTAAATTCGTTTAAATTTTGGCGCATTTGGAACATCAGTTTTACAATTGCATAACTACTGGAAACATATAATGTTTCATGCTCTTATTATTACATCAATAATTGTAATCGACAACGATATCATTCGTTACTTGCTTTTTAACTTGAATCAACAACGTCATTTCTTCTAAAGTCAACAAAAAATAACGTAACGTCAAACGGACCGAACCGCTCAAAACAGGATTAACAATAATCTTGATAGTGATCGTTAATGCGCCCGGAAAGACACACAACAAGCGAGGACGGACGATTCATCCGAATTGAAGCAAACTACATTTGACACAAATTGTCCCAATCGTAAGAGTTGTCTTGTCTTTCGGGTCGACTGATGTATACGAATCGTTTGCCCAAAAGGACACACAGCCAAATCATGGTAAAAACGGGGGGAAAACGTCAAATCTTCAACAAATTGCACCCACAAATGGGTACATAAAAATTCTGAAAATATTTTTTTCTCTCTGCTACTTTTTATGGAAACTTTTACGTCCAAATTCTTTCCCCATCAAACCGAACTCAAGATTGCTTATCTTAGGAGTATGATAAAGAGCGTCCTATCTTCATCTGTCGTATTCTTTACGTCTGTCTCTTTTCCAGCGTAGCAAGTTGAAGCCATTTTTCAGCAACGCAAAAAACAGTCATCCCTTTAGTAACATTAGACATTTTACTGTTTTTACTGTCATGTCCACGTCCTATCCTTGCTCACCAAACTTGCGGCCTGACTTCTTTCATCTCCGGTCAGCAGAAGAATTATCTTGTTATGTTGTTGTATTGTTTTTATGTTGTACCTTTTAAACGTTTTGTGGTGAACCTCAAAGTACAATTTTGCTACATTCAAAACCACAATCCATTATCCACAATTGTTGTCTACAAAGGAACACTCAAATAACCTTAATCCTAGTTTTGTCTCAAATAATGATGAAAAAACCATTGAACAATTTTGATCCCATTTTTTCTTATTAGCAAAAATCGTGTTTTCATTTAATTGATATATGTTTAAAATGTTCATAATAATTGTGAATCATTAACAGGTAATTTTTAGAATAAGTTTGCATAAACCATTAAACATAAATATGAACATTTACTGTTAATTTGCAGACTAAGTTACCACCAAAAATACATAACATATGCGATGTGTTGTATTATGTTGTCAACATTTTTATATAAATAAGTTTCTGTCATATTTCAAATCCCTTCCATTCTAAGGTTTCAAGGATACATTTAAAGGTCAGTGATGCAGCTGTATTTTTCCGATCGTAATTTTTTTACCATAAAACCTCAAGTCGTTTTAGATTTTCAGCTGGTCCCACGGGGGGGCTCATAAAACCCTTGAAACCTTTTTGAAAAATTCACATTGAAAAACACATTGAAAACATTTTTCACACCACCATAATCATAAACCGTAGACTACAGCCAATGGGCCACACTATAGGAACTGAGGCACGACGACTTCATGCATTTATTTTTTATTATTTAATTTCCCTTCCCATGCACCACATATCAAGAGGGCCTAGGCTTTTTTTTTGATAATTTTCAAACTCCAGTCACGTGTCAATCGTCACAAACAGACACACGTAGGGTTTTCCGCGGTTACTTTTCCCTGCAGTGCCCGTAAGGTATATCCTTTTTTCAAACACACACACAAATAGTCCCAACCAACAGACATAGAACGGGAGAGGAGCCTATCTTCTGTTTTCAATTGATCTTACACTTCTCCTCAATACTAACAGCAAACGTATGTAGGGAAGAAAGAAAAAAAGCCACGGGGGCATTTTAAATTGAAAAGTCATCATTGGCAGCAGTATGTTTGTGTGTGTGTGTGTATGTTTGTGGCAATGCTGCACTGAAGTTGAGAGAACGGCCGATCGCACAAATATGCCCCTAAGGGTGTACGGTGATGATTACCCAGTGGACTTAATCAAATGGTCGCACTTCCCAAAATGACCCCACGACGGCATCCACCGCGGCAGTCATTTCCTTTAAAAAAACGCTCAGGTTTTGGCTAATTTAGAAAAATTGGTATTCCACCCAGGGAAAAGCAATTCATTCCCGCTACTGCTGGTACTGTTCCGCCGAGTGCCGCCGTGAGTTGGCATCTGCCATCGCATTCGAATGATGATATAATTTTATCCGAAGGTTCTCCTACCAGCCAGACGAATCGGGTTAAAGCGTGATGAGGGCGGCCAAGTGGGTGTGAAAAAATCGGGGAAATGATGCGGGTCGTTTGAATTTATCTACAGCAACCCTCTCTCTGTCCCTAACTTTCCTTCCACTGCTCCGGCGGACGGTGGAAAATGTTTGTGCCGGGTTTTGTGCGTGTTGACGAGGTGCTGGCGAAGAATAAAAAGTGGAATCATAAACACTATCGCAGCACGTGACCGGGCGCGTGAATGTGCAACAATTGTGTGGACGCGCGTGTTGATGATGAATAGATTCAGCCGAATGTTGGCATCTGTTACCAGCTGAAGATAGGCTCGGCTTATGAAAAACTAGTTTGAGAAACAAGAGTGACAGAAAACCCAAGGTTGTAGTTTGCAGATTAAAGCAGAAATGTCTTGGATATATTTTCAACACTTTCCTTGGGTATTACAGCAAAAAACAAGAGCGAGAATAAATATTTGAAGTTATTTAGAATTTATCAACTTTCACACATAACGATTCCGAAAAAAGGAACCCATACTTACCACCTTACACCCCCAACACAGCACATCCTTTTTTAACATCTTTAGCATCCTTCCATCACACCCCCCCGGTTCGCTTTAACCATCACCGGGCAAACACAAAAAAAAACACATACACGTTTCCGACATTCGCCCTTGAAGCGAGAAAATCCCAACAGCTACGTGGCACCAAGCAAACAAAACATGTTGTTCACATGTGCAGAATGCAAATCTGACCCTTTACCATGGTACCGCGCGAACAACCCAGCCCTTGCTTGTTCGTTGAGGTCCTATTTCAAACAGGGTAATGCCGACACAACAACGAAGATCGGACGGAACGGTGTATTACCAAAAATGGGAACCAAAAATCAGAAGAAGCAACGACAACGTAAAGACGCCGTAAAACACGAGATGTGTCCAAGGGATTTCGAGCGCTCGAGGAATTCGGTCGAAAGGGACGCCGGTCGAAATAAATCTCCACACGTCGCTGCTTTGTGGCGTTTATTCCGTTGTTTCCTCTCTACCTCCCCGAACAGAAACCTAAACGTGTATGGATCATTGAAGTAGTCGAAATGGTTTCCAAGGAGGAAGAGCAACAAAAAAATCGATTCACTTGCCAGTATAAAAAAAGACAGAATAACAAGCGATTTAAACAAAAACATGTCATCTGTCAAGTTTTTTCATCCTTCTGATGGTACCACTTCATAGTGGCAGGCCCTATTGTTTTATGGGTAGTTGATTGAGGAGGAATCCCAACATTTAGTATGATTTCTTTGTGCCTCTGAACAGGGATCGGGCTGGTTTTGGGAGGGAGCTAATGTGCTTTTAACCTCCTCTGTCCTGACCATTAAAAACAGTAATACCATTTTAGGTGTTGTGCAGGAATATATTTACGAGCGCACTATAAAGCAAAGAGCGAGCCAGACACAGCCAGCCAGTCTTAGTCAGACACAGGGAAGACGGTTAGGTAGCGATCGAATGAATGATCAAAGCAACGCAAAAACTAGGCCAACTGCAACCTGCGATCGTTTTCTTGTGCATTTAAATGGAACGTAAGTGTCTGTAAGAATCAGATATGCAGGTTTATGGTTCATTGGACAGCTTCGTGATACGATGATTCGTTTGATTCAGCAAGAAAAGTCTAAAAGCCCACTTGTTTTGAGGAAACTATCAATGTAAGAACATAGAATTGTAAGTTGATATTTACGGTTGTTGTATCTTTTGCCTTGTAGGACGTCACCCTCTTTCTGATAAAGAACTAGAGAATTGAAAAAAGCGTGTTCCTCCTTGCTTAAAATCCGAAAAGAATAATTTCCTTTTCATCATCCGTAATATAAGCATTCCGATGCGCTCGAAAGCGCTTCGCAGCAAGAAAATTACATTTGCTACCCCCAGTCGCACCTTACTCTCGATAAATGAGATTTTATCCCTGGTTTCCACAAACAACAGCAACCATGGCGTGATTAGCGATTATAGCTGTCACGGAACCTGAGATGAGAGAGATCCTGCCGTCCCTCCGCTTTGTACGCGCTTGAACCACGCACAATCACATTCCCCTCGCAGGGGCCCACCTTCTTTGCTGTATTAGCAATGGACAGCGTAATAGGCCTGCCGCTTAGACATTCTCAAGGATTTCGCAGGTCTCGTTCGTCACGCCATTATTCATCGGCAAGAAACTGGCTGTGGACGGGAGAGGGGGGGGCAGGCCAATCTCTCTCGCCCAAGAATGCAATCCAATGTGATGAATATTTATCGCCAGTATGACCAGCAGAAGCCGTTGTCTGTCAGAGCACTGGACATGGCTTTACACAACAATATCACCTTTCATCCGGTTCGATTAGAATGGATATCAACGGTTCTTTTTGTTGTTGCAACTGCTGCCTACTGCCACGCAGGCGCCATCTCTCGGAACAAAATCCAAGCTCATCAATCATACCTAATTTCCCCGAGACAAGAGTGTCCGTGGATAACCAGGGCTTTAAAATGGAGTGTCTCTCTTGGCACCTTCTGCACAAAACTTCTCCAAAATATATTTACAAATCCAATGTTTGACTTTCCGTACAAAATGGATAGTTTTGTTTACTTTTGTACGTGCTCAGAGTACAGGTGTGGATAGATGTTGAACAGAACAGAACTCGACTGAACCTATACAAACGACAGCGCCATCTAGGTGAGTTATACTATTCATACTAGCATATCAACTCGTCCAACACGTTGTGAGCAACGCATTCCCTTTTAAAGGTCTGTAACACGTTTAACCTTTGCTACCAAGCAGCCCGTATACACTATTACCATGTGCACCGTTCTCGGTGCCTAATCGCCGCCAAGCCTAGCGTCAAACGACCGTTTCAGTTCCTTTCCCAGAATAGGTTCTGTAACATCAACAACCTGGAAACACTTCATTTTTATGTTTACGCCGTCGCCACCCTCGTAGCTGCCTGGTTTTCGTTGCCATCCTCATCGATGGCCCTTTACCGAACAAGGGCCAAGGGTCCGGAGAATTCGATGAGATTTTTATGACGCTCTACACGAAAACGGCTGTGACCACCAACAACTGTTAAACGAGTTTTTGTTCCTTAACGCAATGAGTGTGAGTGCTTTATTTTTCTTTTTTTGGTGCACAATGTATTCAAATGTTCAACCTACAAAACTTCGCTTCACAGACTAAGCATCTTGTGTCTTTAAGCGTAACCATAACAGCGGAAACTGTGGACGGTCTTTACCGTCGGTTCCGGAACTTCAATGAAGCGATTTTTACTAAATGAGGCACAGCTTATCCGGCATATCTACCAAAAACTTTTTGTTTCCTTCATTTGGTGTGCGTGATGGATCATTGGGTTTTTTCGGGAGGGGTTTCCAAAAGGTATCCTCCATTCACTAGACGGCGTGCTAATCGACACTGTCGCCGTAATGTGAGAACGTTGAATGTGCATACAGTTTTACTGTGACTAATCTTCCTACCCCTAAGTCCAACCCCTTTTACGCGCTCTGCATGCTAAGCTTAACCGCTGCAAGCAGGTCAGCATTCATAATGCTTGGTTACAAATCACAACCCAATGACCCAAATTGCGGCAACCTTCATATCCCACAACTTGCGAATAAGCGAACGGACGGACATGCCTTATCGACGGGAGTTTCGCACATCTGGCGTGCCACTGCCAAGGTGCAAGGCTTTGTGAGAAGCCTGCCAATAAAGAGAAACAGGGCCACCGGGATACCGAAGGTACATGGTCAACAGGGCCAACTTCCCGACCCTTTTTCTCCCGGGGAGATTAAGCGTAATCCTGTGGCCAACCGTTTCTGGCAGAGCAATCGAGCAAGGCAGAGGGGAGCAAAAAATTAAATAAAACACAGCCCAGGAAACACCTTACCTAGACAAATTTTCTGCCCATTCGTCTTCTTCGTGCTTTTGACCTTCCTAAACCCCTCCCCACAGGAACTGAAAGAGGACGCACGTACAGATGAGGCGTGTTGGTTGGTTCAAGACAAATGTTACTCCATTTTATGGCTTGCCGGAGCACACAGAGCACGAAATCTTATAGCTGCAGTGTTTTTTTTCTCTCAAACATCCTCACATGAGTAAAGTTCGACTGGTTCGACATAACCTCACTGACTGTTACCTAGCACCGACGACCACAATAACTACCACCGGCGCCGCGGCCCTCTTCTCGATGTTGATGATGCTTGATGTATTTCGCTGTTTGCTTGGATGGGTTTCGCTGCATAAATCATCTGCAGAACGGACCTCCAGCAGAAGGAGTACCCAAGCATCCCCAAAGCGCTATTTCCATTCCGAAAATCCCCAGTTCTTATTTTCCATCCCTATCGTTTTTGCTGCAGAACAATCTCTCGTCAAATAATCTGTAAGCGCGCTTCCGACTCTAGACGAGTATATTCCGAAAGAAAAACTAACAAAAGGATTGGAATAGGAAATTGAGCATATCGTGCTGCCGCTCCCTGCCTAATGCGTTGTTACCCTTTCGTTTGGAGCATGCTCCATGAAGATTTAAGTGAATTTTGCGCAATAAACCATACAATGAGGATGGAGCAAACTATTTACTACCACATCGACCAGAGGGAAGATTTCACACGATTTTGAAATGAAAAGGCAAACTTTCGACAGAAAACGGTTAGAAAGTTCGGTTTCAAAACTTTCTAAAAAGAAAAAACACTCACGAACAACGTACAAATCGAACGGATCCGTAGTGTGGAACTATTGCATCAGCACGTCTCATATGGCAAGTAGCCCTTCAAAATGGTGCACCCATTTCACTTGATGCGAGTAGTGATAAACACGAACTAACATCTTCAGAGGTTCGCTCGGTTAGTACTTGAACGCCACACCCGCCGAACCCTTGTCCTTGTGGCAGTTCAACAAGTTCTCCGAGCAAGTGTAACGCCACTTTTCTTCGTCCTTCGAATGGTCAAGTGTGTATTTCTTGCGGCTCTGCATTACACGGACACATGGATACACATAATACCACTCTGTCCCTAGGTGTCAGATTCGGATGCGACGCAACACGACTCGTGCATTCTGAACAAAAAGGTCTCAAAAGTGTAGCTGGAAAATTTATTACTAGTATCGTTTCTTAGCGGCTGTTATGACCAAAAAGGAGAACCTCTCCATTTTCAGAAATAAACCGTAAATTGTTATGCAAAAGAAAACAATGTTTCACAGAAGGACTTGTGCCTGTTGGTTGTTTACCAAATCCTTTTTAAGGTTAGAAATCACAGAGCACTTTAAAGAAGTGCACAGGCTATTGTAGCCATCATGTATTGTATATATTCGACTGAAATGAAGAGCACTTCTTGCTGTTATTTCTACAATAAAATCCTTATTTCGTATTCTTGAGAGTTTAGAAGGGCTTTATGGATTTATTTCACTATTATAGTTAGTATATGTCATTATCATTTTATCAACAATTTAAGTGTATTCCTTTTAACTACGTTAAGCGTCTTTTTTGTAAAAAAAATCATTGAATTGATTTTGAATTACCAATCCAATGTAATAACAAACTCCATCAATCGCTCATATAAATTAACTTAAATATCTCCAAATATTAATCACCCAAAACGAACCTTTTAAAGGCTACAACCATCTGCCTTCAACGACAACCCTTCGAATTTACATAATTTCTACCCAATCCCTGCTTCTTTTTACCATCCCGTAACCTTCTAAGTGACTTTAAATACCAATAATGTAGCAATTTCAAAACTCCCAAATGGACTTATCATATTAAAACCTCCCTCAGAACACAAGAGCAACTAAAACTCGGATCAATTGTGCTGGAACACACAAATGCCAGCAAAGCTATACCGTGAAATGAAGGGTAAAAGTTTAAAGCTTTTAAAGAATGAAACAAAAAAAACGCAAAAAGGTCCATTTATTAAATGGTGTAGGGAAACGAAATGAGCTTGGCAAAGCAAATGCTCCACTCTTAATGATGATAGGGAAAAAGGCTCGCCCATGGAATGGAAAACTGTCGTCCGCGTTCCGATGGCTCCGGGCTTTTTTCCGGGTGTTAATTAATAATTCATCACCAGTACACTTCTCTAATTTTCGCATGCAACGCACGAGGCACGACGGAAGCCCTGACCAGCAGCCAGAAGAACACGAATGTAGTTTCAGTCGTTACCGGAAGTGCTTTGGTGGGTCAGTGATATACGTACAAAAGAGAGCATTGACAATCCCTTTCGGCTGGCGTGACATTAGGCAGTATAATCGCTAGGTAGTGTCATCCTGCCGAGTTAACGAAACTGCTGCTGTCAGCTCCTTTTTTTCCTCCCCGTCACCAGGACACCGTAAAAACAATGGTCCCCATGCGTGTGTATGTGTTTTTTGCGATCCTCATCCAAGGATTGTGTTTATACGACTTTCGGGAGCTGTTTTGGCAAAAGCTGCGTGCTGGACAAACAGGCACCACTAACTTCCGATTAAACGCAACAACCTAATGCGAAGCAAAAGCAAGAGTGGCAGCGCACGAGAAATGAATGAATGTTTCCCCCACTCGGCTGAACGCGGTCGCAGCTTTATGGCCACTTTGCGGTTGTTCGACCATTGCGCACGTGAATTGCTTGCGTACCGCCGTATGGCACCGCACGTGACATAGGCAGGAAAAAGTATACACGTAGCAAGGAAAAACATCGCCATTAACATCGAGAGTGCGAAGGAAGGTCGCCCAGCCGAACTGCCCGAAAATTGCACGAGAAATTAAGCACGTGCACTTTTGTGACTGTATCCACTTCTTGTTCCTTACAATTACCAAAACACACACCCAAACAACGCTCGTTTTATTGGTAATTTTGGGTCCAGTGGCTCTAGTGCGAAAGTATGCCCGCGAAAACAAACGACCAAACGACATCTGCTGTGACGTGATTATCGCTTTTAATGCGTCCAGCGCCCTCGAAAGGGGTTCGCCGAGGGTTCGGCGAAAATTACACTCAGCTTAACACTAACCCTTGCTAGTGGCCACTTGAGTTTGGTGTGTTTCGCTGTACCGCCCCGAAACATTTGCTTTAGTTCCAATGTCCACCAGTGTCCTAGTTGATCGATTTAATCCTTTAACCCTCTTTAAGGAACAAGTTTCGCGCGAGCGAAGACTAGTTTCACTACAAAGTTGGGTAAGACAGCATCTAGAATGATAAACTTTTTTGTCCAAAAACTTGCAAGGCTCAGGTACGAGATGAAACCGAACACCGCCGTGTGAAACAAGCGTGGGGGGCAGAGGGGCAAAATGGACACGATAAGCAGTTTACTGAATTTTTCTTTGAATTTGCCACAAAACACAATTTCTCTTACATTATTATATGCATCCACTATTTGCCACAATCTATGGATTAAAATTGCCACATAGCCTGAAAATAACTTTAAACACATGAAACAATTGTAAAATAAAAGCTGATGTTTTATGTGATGCTATTTTGTCACGCGGGGCAAAATGGGCATATGTAAAGAAAACGTGAAACGTCAAAACACTGGGGCAATATGGGCCACAACAACTGCGCTTAAGTATAGACCATTGCTTGAGCGCATGTTTCGTGAAACGTATTCTCTTCCTATGTTTTGTTTTGCTGTTCAATAAAAGCCCTTTAAATTCTTCCAAAACATTATTATTTAAATTACAAACTGTTAAACAATTCAATCTACAAAATCGAATCTTTTGACGCTGTGCTTGTTACCATTACTAATGTGGGGACAAAGACAACACCATAGCCACACCAAGCGCCATACGTCAAAAGCATCTGCCCATTTGGCGCGAAGCGTAACTGCACATTTTGCCCCCCGTTAAGCATTTTTGTATTTTTGTTATATTAGTAACAATATGCATTCAATTGCCTTGCTTTTTTCAGACAAATTGTAAAGAAATATCATATCTTTAAAAATATACCATATTAAACTTCCACGCAACCCTGGAACACTGCTTCAAGCTTATTTTCGAAGTGGCATTACATCAATTACATCAATATGCTACTACACTTACATGCTAAAACCTACATGGCGATCATAGAATACTCCAATTGATACATTTTGAACATTGTAATGTAACTTTGCTGTGAAATAATGCTTATATAGAGTGTGCCCATTTTGCCCCACATGGTCATTTTGTTCCGTTTACCCCTACATAATTCCTTCCCTACCTTGAGGACGAGCTGCCCGTTTCATTTAGCAAATTATCAACACTGTATATACAACAAATGGCACCGTCAAAATGGCCGCGGGAAAGGAGCAATCTCACTCTCACTCTACCACGCTTCTGCGCTTCCGGTCATGCTTAATGGTGGTAATTTCGCAAAACTTATTCTACACCAGACAAATAAACCGCTTGCGCTTCACTGTTCCGCATGTACGGACCGTTTATCATTTGCTAGATGATTTTAAGCTCCATTTTCAGTGAAGAAGCAATGAGGAATAATTCAAAATGAGCGTGGGGACAACGCAAGTGCCCGAAGGGAAACTTAAGCAATCAATCGGAAATGGAGCGGTTGTCTGTTGACAATGGTTGAGTGTCGGCGGGCTTTTGCTAAAGGGTTCGAGAAATTGTTCGTTTGTTATCAATTTGCCAGTCAGCCAGTCAAACCAAGCAAACGAGTGCCATCGTCAAGTGTTGTGCTTAACTTTGTCTATGAAAGTTGAGTAGCAGTTTAACAAAAGGATGGCAGTTCGATCGATGACTTAGGGCATGACATACTATACAAACACTTGATAAACAAATGAAACGGTAGAGACGGTAGGCAGTAAAGAAGTCACTGTACTAATAATAATTAAAGCATAGTCTACATGGCATTCTGTTCAATCCTTGTATAATTTGTACTTACGAAGTAATCTTTCGCAGAGGGCGTGACTAGAGACCACCATTAACATTTTAGAATAAGTCCTAGATTGATTCTATACACTTTTTACTTTTTATATAGGTTAAAGAAATAAATAAAAAAATAAATAAATAAATAAATAAAATCCGACTACTTATGAGCAACACTGTATAATATTGACTTATAAATATTATAAAATTCTTTTTGACTTATAAAAAAGATTACATACTTTTAGCTTCATTGTCATTAAGTGTCAAAATGTATTATGTTTCTAATCTACAATAGTCTTAATATGCATATTTCACATACATTTGTGTGAATCAAAGCAAAAATTCGTTTCAGGAAACGTGTTCCCATGATAGTACCGGAATGAAATGATTCTAGCATAAATACCTCCTCCTACAAACTATGCACCAAAGACACTTCCCTTCTAGCAAGACAGACATTGTGATAGGAAAGTTTAAAATTCCCAGAACGAAAGGCAAAATGCAGGTAGGTGACGAAGAATGTTGCAAAATACCATTCCGCACAGTAGAACAAAAGCAATCATGTGCAAAAAGGAGACGACCAAGAGGTATTTCATTATGAAGCATATAGTGCTGCTGCAATACAAAATCATGTCCTGTCTGGCTATGCAGGAATTTATTTAAATTTGTACTCCTTCTGGGCGGCTTCCGAGCGACGGGGTCCTTTGTGCAATTAAAGCATTAAAATGGATGATTTCCTATCCTGTTTAGTGAGTGTATGCAGATATAAGCAGTAATTAAATGTTCATTCATATATCTATTTATTAAACATAGTTTGAATATCGTTGACCTACATAGAAAATGGTATCATTTTTGCAACGTAAATGAGCAGGAATGAAATTGCCTGATTGGCACAGCTTCCCCGATCGATATCGAAAGAAACAGCGCATTGCAGTAACAATCTCTATGCAAATTATAGTGAAATTGTACTGCACACGACGCCATATTCGCAGTCACAAGGGGACGTACATTGATCGTACATAATTAATTGGGGTCATGCAAATAGAAAGCAACAAGCATTTGCCAAACCTTAAAATTCAGCTGAAAAAATGGAAAATTCAAAGGTATAAGTTCTAAACGACCTAGCCTTGTTGCTACTGACAATAAAATGGGCAAACTCACTACCTAGAAATAAACATCCAAATATCACGCCGGAGATCGATCGCGGGAGGAAACAATAAAATTTATATTTCCTTTTTTTTCTAATCCACCACACTAAACCTTCATGAACCGTATCCGTGGAAAAGTGTGTACCAATGTCGGAACCATTCATCATCCACCAAAGTTGCTGCGTTGTCAACCGAGTCTCAGCCATTTTCCTCTGCTGCCCACGATCCTCTATCTTTTTCCACCACCAACCACACCCGTTTCGCTATCATCTACAACGCGCCCGAAGAGGCCAATGTGCTTCGCGATTTAGCACTTGGATTTGGCGGAGCATTTTCTTTGCTTTTCCGAAAATAAAATCCCTTACCTTTTTCGGACCACATCACATCACATTGCTGTTGTGCACAACAAAACTGCTACACGTACACCCGGTTGGCCCGCTTCGCGTACAAATCATGGTCGCGTAAAAGCAGCATAAACGCGAACCGATAATTTACGCTTATGGATTTTCGTTGTCCCTTCTTTTTTTAGATGGGAAGTGATTAAACTGTAAGTAGCTGATTTACGATCAGTCGGGCCCGGGCAAACGACTTGATCGACGAGCTTTTTCTTCTTCTTTTTCGTTGCTATTGGAAGCACCGAAATGATGGAGTTTCACTTACGAGACAAATAAAAATGCTCTCCATGGCAACGTATCGATAACAGCCGAGAAGAGGAGTTTGTGGGTTTCGTTCGCCCGGAGGGCCAGACTTGTCCGAAAACAAACCCTTCACGTGCGTGGTCGTCAAGGAGAGCATCATAAACCCACGGTGAATTAAGGAAAATTATTACCATTTCGAAAGGGACACTTCGAAAGGGAGTAGCCCGCAGGGCCTAAGGTAATCATCATCACACAATAGTGAAATATTGGCCCCGTGATGATGATCTACAGCAGCAGAACAGATATAATATTGACACAAGACAGTGCGAAATTTTGGCAAAGGAATTAGGTCATAATCCAACAATCCAACAATCTCAGTTTGAATATTTTTTGATAAATAAATCCAACTAACTAATACATCCAACAGTTCATATTATCGCCGGTAGTATCGATTAAAACCTACTTTGCAGTAAATGATTCATCACCAAAGCATGTCCCATCACGCTTGTCACTTCCAGCGCCTTTTTGCCCTACAAGCTCGTTCATGAATGCACAACTGTTGTGTGCGAGTGGCCTGACGGAGGGCAACCGGATGGCGCCTTCTTTCTTCCAATCGCCAACTGCCGCCCTTAGAACCGTCCGTACGTAGCTTAAACGGCATAAAAACCGGCCACTGACGGCAGCTAATTCGCGGAAATTATGCACTTCCCCCCGGGTGAGGAGGCCCATCTGCGTGCCAGTTTCCAAAACGATGACTCACCACCTCAATCGTGGCAGCTGGAACGGCCTCTTCCCCCCACGG
The DNA here is from genome assembly GCF_017562075.2 of Anopheles merus. Taxonomy (NCBI): domain Eukaryota; kingdom Metazoa; phylum Arthropoda; class Insecta; order Diptera; family Culicidae; genus Anopheles; species Anopheles merus. The sequence continues at coordinate 20,515,346 of NC_054083.1, forward strand.
CTACCATTTGCGACACTTTCGGAAGGTGTGTTGCTGCGCGCTCCCAGTTCTTATTTACACTAATTGATACGATAAGCATCATGTGAGTGTTGAGAAGTCGATACCCTTTTCTGGGCGCACCCCGCCCTCATAAGTACGGCAATCGTTTCTTGCAAGCAAACATTCTATTACAGTGTGTATGTGTGCCCTTCTTGTGCCAGGACAAACAGACCTCCCCTCGTACGAAAGTATGCCACGAGCCGTCACACAGCTGAAGGTTAACGTTTGGCCTGCGGGCTTTGACAGACAGTTCATTGGCCACTGGCGCTAACCAGAAGATCGATTCGAGGTAGGTTTGCTCCCTCTTCCTCTCTATATTTACCTTTCAATAGCAAAACGCTTTAAATCATTATAATTGCTGATTGCTTTTTAAAAACAATCGCTCTCGGTTTAATGTACCCAAGCAGTCTACCATCTAGCGCGTAACGTAACCTATCAAATCTACTATCCTCGTATTCTCTTCAGGCTTACCTTCTCGGGTTAGCAGCTACTTAGCCCTGCGATATCGCAGCACATATCCACACACACAGACACTCGTACACTGCCCTCCAGCTTCACGAACTACCACAAAACACCTCTATTTGTACCATAAATGGACATTTTCCCTTACGGCGATACGTCAAATCGACGTCATCATTCGTTCGGTCGATCTGGTGCTTGCACATAGACGGCGGGCGCCACTGTCGTCGCACGCTGGACGACGTTCGTTGTATTCAAGTAGGCTGGATAATTAATTTCAAATGCCGTTCGTTGTGTGTGCAACCACAGGCAACCGCACCGTCTACTACTTCGCACAGAGCGACAAGATTGAACGAAGGCAACACTGGTGTGTATGCTGCTGGTGCCAGGCGAATCTCCCACCCGGTCAGTGGGTTAGGAAGCGCCAGTAACATAAACCTTCCCTACTTAGCGGCTACTACTACTACTAATACTATTCCGAGCGTCAGATTGAGCAATAACCATTCCTATTCCTGGCGAAACTGCGAACGAATCATGAATAAAATTCCTTCATTCGTCGGTCCTTTCCTGTCACTGCTTTTCAACGATGCACGACTACCCCCTCGCTCGCCCCTTGCCTTCTGGATCAACGAGCTAGCGCCACGCTAAATACTGTTACGGTTGGTAGGTAGGAGAGCGCATCTAAAGGCACGTCTTAAATTGCATACCAGGCCATAAACATCAACGCTTCTTTTCCAGGTCAACCTTCGCGAAACCCGTGTGTCGAGTTTGTTCGTGTGCAAAATACACGGCCGCGGCCACTTTCGGCGCTGTACACCTGGAACGTGATCTTCAGCGATTATGCCAGAAATAGGTTTCCGATGAAACGATTAGCACACATGACACCGTGTGGACGTTGGCAGCGATTTTTCGGAGGGGTTTTGGGATAAGTGTCCATGGTCAATTGGTGTGAGAAAATTACAGTAAGGATAATCTTTCCCCCACATGAAGTCCCTTTTTTGCCTAGCTTTATCAGAGCACACGCCCAATGGTAAAGCATTCTCCTCTCGAGCTCCCGTAGAAAACTTTCCTAATCTGTGAGAAACTAGCCTAAGGTATAGAGCACACAAACCTCAATACATTATTGTCGCATGGGAATAGGCGATTCGTGACCGGAAATCTGAACCACTTTTACCCATTGGCAGCCATCCAATTCGTTTAGTCGGGACTTTGCTCACTTCTTCAGCATCAGCAAAACCAACGAGGAAGCTTCCTTCACCCTCAGGTAGATATCAAAGGGAAGCAAACGCAACATGAGACGATCAGTTAACTGACCCCCGGCCGATATCCCATAGCCGTAATAATCTCATCTTGGCGAGATGGCTATCGTTGGAGCAGGTAGGACCGTATCATTGCGCCCCCGAAACGGTAGTAACGATCATCGATTGACTCGGTACGTTACGTTTGTTTCGTCTTCCAAACACTGGTCTTAGCTCGGCAATAAATCAATGAATCAGGATCGGAACCATCATTACGTCAACCCCTCAATTACGCTATTTTCTCTGTATTCCCTCGCCGCTGACCACTTGGCGCCCCACCTAATCACTAGACTATAGATTTAACCAAACGGTAATCTCGAACCATTTCAACCAGAACAAATACCTGTCGCATTTAGTTGGTCTTCGTTGTTTTTCTCTTACTTCTTTACCGCCGGGTGTTGACCGGGAAAAAGGACTATCATAAATTATGGAGATGCACACACAGAACCCGATCTTTCCTATCCTTTGTTGCATGTTTTGAAACCTTTGAGCCGCTCTGCAGGATTCGACGGGCTTTTCTTTTTCTTACCCCTGGCAAGGTCTTATTCAATCACTCCCGAAAAGTATTCCAAAACAACTGGGGGAACAACATTTGGGGCCAATAAACAGACACACAAATACGGTCTGCCCATTTCGGGGGAGGGGGGCATCATACAAAATTCAAACCCCCTTTGACTAAAGCCCCAAGAAGGGTAGACCGGTAAGAAAAACAGAAATGCCCTCAACGCCCGCCTGAGGAAGGAATCGAAAGCGCACAAGACACACAGCAACATCGGGACACGCGGGATTGTTGATACTTTATTTTCATCATCGCCCGCCCTGCACGTCCCGGCAGAGTATTGACCCGGCGGCCGGTCGGTTTGAAAGATTAATGGGACGAGGTTATGGGAAAATTAAAGGGCACCATACCAAAGAGATGGTAACTCGTCCTTGCGCGTAGCAATGATCCTTAAAGCTAGTTTATCGAAAAACTGCACTACAGTATCCCGATTCGGGGGAATTTCTAGCGTCTATAATTTATCGACAGTAGCCGACCTTCGTTATTTGTCATGTAGAATAATGTTGGCAGTCATTTCTTGTTCCTTTCCAATAAATTGAAGCTGATTGAGGTTTGGAACGGGGAAACTAGGCAGCAAATTAACTTATTTATCTATGTGAGGATAGATTTTTAATAGGGCCTTTCAACAGTTCCAGTTCCATGAGCAAAGTGAATATGTTTGCAATAGTATTGATTGTTGATTTTCTTAGTTGATTCCTGATAATGTAAGAATATTAGTGTTTAGTGGTAAATTCAAAAGAGTGTTGATTCAATTGCTGAACATGCCCACATCGCCCCCCCCCCCTTCCCCCCTACACATGGTTTGAGTATTTTTTGAACCTCGGAAACTTTCAACTAAACACTTTAAGACAAATCGAATACGTCCTAGAGACAGTTACTAATTCTTATTCTCCGCTTCCAAACATATCACTATTGTAATTAATTCAAGAAAGCTAATCCTTTCGTTTTCACTGCAATTGCTCTTGCCCACTGGCACGACTTCCAACTGCCACTCATCATTAACCACCAGCAACCATGAGATCATCACCTCTACTGCTGCACAGCACTTACATTGTGTCATCAATTTTCCACAACCCGCCCGATGTTACATCGAATCATTAGCAAATGTCACTTTCTCGATCACTTGATCGAAACGCCTTGCTTTGCGGTTGATTTGCATGAAGAAACAGCAGCAGCTACAACACCCTGATGTCGCGTCGAGATTGTGGGACATCCTCGCCATATGTGCAAAACCAAACAAATCACACACAACAACCATCGATCATGTTCGATCGGTGCCAATTATGCAAAGTTGGTAACCGGCAAGGCACCCAGCCAGCCACCCAGCACAATGTGTAATCTGCATTCAATGAACTCGCAACACACATCACATTTGCATACGCCGCATTTTTCAAATACACCTTCAACACTTCTGTGCAGAGTCTTTCCAGTGAAGTTTCGCCCTAAATGGTGTTAAAAAGATGCAGTGCCGGCGCCGCCAATTCCACACGAAGATCGTTCTCGCCCAGACAGGCATCGAGCGCTGGGCACACCAAAGGAAAGGAAAGAAATCGTCGACTTATCTTGTACCACTTGGCAGCAGCATCTTGTGCCGGTGCAAATTCCCCATAAGAACTCGATCACACTAAATCATCTCCTTCTCTTACGATCAATCGCCAGCAATTTGGAAGCTACCGCGCGAGACTGCACCAAACGTGGCTCGGTGGATTCCAAGGCAAAAAAAAAAACACTTGCAGTCTTAGAACGTGTAACCACCGCATACACCGTTTCTGCAGAACCTGTTCCAGGAGAACCCGTTTCCCCCTCAGCGGTGTTCAGTGATCGTCGATCGTTAAGGAAGCTGACGTAGCCTTTGCTCGTACTTTTGCAAATCACCCACCGGAGCAGGAGCGTTGCAGCGTTTAGTTATTTCTGGGCTCTGATCTCATCTCATACTTGCAAGCTTGGGCAGAGCGCGCGTGCCTCTTGTGCGCGCAATCAGCTGTATTGCATCTATCGCACCTTTTCGCGCAGTTACAGTGCGGGTCGAAAAAGTTCAACACATTATAAAGCTTAAACATGATGGAAAGAAGGGTTGCGAGAATAAAAAATGAGTTTAAATGATCTGTTTTCCTACTCACATACCACCCCACAGGTTAATCGTATGAGTACGTTGAAAATTGTTCCTTGATTCATTTATCTTACCTCGCCGAGCAGTAGAAGTGTGGGCGATCCACTCTTTTGTCCGTTTATCCTTTCCCAAGGACAATTACAGCCTATTTTAAACCCCTGAACAGACCACCCTTTCCCAGGACCGAGCCGGATGTCGTTGAACGGCGATTGCCGTCATCATATTTCAACTCACAGACACTTGACAAGACAGACCGGTCGTACGACGCAAATCAATATGATCAGTCAACTCGCCAGAGGGCTATGGCATCACGACCACGTTGACCAGCAACATCTTGGCGTTGCCAGTGGGAAGGACATGGGTCTGTGATGAAAGTATATTACCTTCATCACGCCCTCTTCCCAACAATCGGCTTCAGCTTCTTCACACGCTGGGCTGCTCTTTTTCAGACTCTCTTGGCAGGTTCCGAGGCAAGGATACTACTACCACTGAAAACGGCGCGTAATTGGAAATAATTGTATGGTATTAAACATCGCAAAATTACCATTTTCAAGCGAAACCTTTCGGCGCATCACAGCCCCATCTCCTCGCGGACCAACGGTCTATTATCCAACACACTCGAGAGCTCGTCTTCGTTGCTTTGGGTAATCGGTTCATTTAATGCTGGCTCGAAGGCTCAGCCGGCCAGACAACAACAGTCGGTAGAAGATGAGCTCACCCCCTAAAAGAACTACCGTACTTGAGAATCAAAACAGTGAAACTATAGCCACACGCTACAGGGTTTTTGGCGGAAGGCGCTGAACAGGACGTGGAAGTATCTTCTTCCAGAGCTGAATAACCTACGGCGAGAAGAAAGTACGCATAAATGAAAGTTACGACTTACAACTGCACCACACCTTTTTATGCGCGGTGCTTCTTGCTTTCGTTCAGTGGTGCAGGTTCGTGCAGGCCAAGGCATTCCCGCTTTTACGACATCAATTTTTCTTCACTTGCGCATTAAAATTGGATGCTTCCTTTGCTGGAAGTTTACGGCAGACAGAGACAGAGCGAACGAGAGCGTGAGAGAGTATCAGTAACAGGTTCAATAATATTTGATTGTTTTGTTTTCGTTTCCTTGTTGCGATCATTCTGGTGCTGTCGTTTTGGAGTTGGTTTATTTTTATTGGTCGTTTTTATCGAGCTCTTCGAGGTAATTTGTTTGCGCGAGAAAAACAACTAACGTCTACATCAGGAAAGTGTTCGGTAGGAGTTTGTGAAATAGTGAAGCTGACATTGAGAAGATACTGAAGAGGCTTAGTTGAAGGAGGATTTCTTGTAATTGGTTTAACGATAGGAATTGACTGGCGACAAATTCAATATCCGGTGCAAAAGAAAAGACAAATTTGAACATCGAAAATCCTTTATACGCTACGAAATGACATTCATAGCATGCAATAGCCAAGACTGAACGGACAAACACACCTCACGAATGTTACTCTCAACCGAAACGGGCTTTTATTACGACATCCCATCGCCAGCGGACCAACCTAGCCACTGGGGATACGTTCATTAGATGGAGCTAATTTTAGGCTCATTAGCACCCGCCGTCTTCAACTCGGCAAGACCAAAAATAATCAAAAGAATCGGTCGAGCGCGAGAGACGAACACACACAAAAATGTACCACAAAGCCTAGAAGTTCGGAGAGCGATGCTAATGGTAAACAGAATTTCTAGAAAACAGACCACCATCAGATCGATCTTATCCGTAAATGGGATGGTGCCCCCAAGGGTCTACAGTCCAAGCACGGAAGCTGCAGGCACAGCTTTCGCTTGAATAGGAGCATGATAATCTGTTTGTTCAACAAACGGCGAAAGACAGCACGAAAAGGATGGGACAAAATGGAACACAGTTGACCCCAAGCGTTCGTCAACAGCTTGGGTAGCGACACTTGTTAGCTGCTGTAGGTGGACACAACCCGTTCTAAGGCGTCGTTGTCGTAGAAGATGACCAAAGTGATACATAGATAATCAAACAAATCAACAAATCCGGCAGGTGTTATCCGCCTTTCAGGAGCTCTCAGCCCAAGGTGTGCCAAGTAATGAACAAGAAGAGTCTTTGCTTTTCATTTGTGTTTTAGTACAATTTTAGTACACAAGGGCAAGGTAAAAGAAATTCCAATGGAGTTTTGAATTATTCTCATTCATTATTCACCTGATGAACAGAAATAAGTCTACAAGAAACCCGGCACCAATTCTATACAGCTCAACCGTTTCAAGAGGGTTAAAGGTGGGCATTAAAGTGCTCACCCTCGCTGACCTAAAACCAAATCCCAACCCCAAGCCCAAACTGTTTACTGCTCTACGGAGGGAATGGAAATACGCTTTACAATCCGCAACAGAAAGCATAAGCCCGGGTGCAATCATGTTATATGCTGAGGAAGATGAATAATGTAAAACATTCATTCACGTTCCTTTAGATCTACAGCTAGTCATAACGTCATTCTTCCAAGCATTTTTTTTCGCTTTTTGTTCCAGTATATATTCTTTTGCACATTTTACAATCATTTGAAAGAATCCTCCCCATTCCTTTGCACAACAATTCCTGCAAGCGATCGGTGAGCAGAGAAGCAGATAATGAGTCGTGGGGAAGCGGACGGAGCACTCACGTCGGCAAAAAAAAACTGGAACAACGATTCTTACTACCAGAAGCAATCGAAACGTCGGTATACATTCGTTCGGTTGGGTTGGGTGTAAGAATGAAAGACTTTTGTAGAAGAGATCTTTTAAATGAAAATAAGGGGGCGGTTTTAATTAGCCGTTTTGGTTAATTAGAAAAGCACGGCGAGCGATTGCGATATGCACGTAAGACAGGGCACTAGGATACGAAGGGATTTTAATATCAGTTCCACAACCGACAAGGTGGGAAGAACAGAAACATTTGCTAAATGAATTCCTCATTCCACTAATCACAATTCTTAATTTGCCGGAACACTGCTGGAAAGCGTTGGTGAGCTAATTTTGGGTATTGAGAACGATTCACATTTAATCGATGACATAATTTAGTGATATCGCTATTTACTGTCGTTCAAAATTAGTGCTCTCCGGGATATATTTGAAATTGAGAAGTAAAAAATTCACCTTTAGTTCAGGTTCTTAAAATTCAAAGCAAACATTACCACCATAGAGATAGCAAGGCGTTTAGAAAGGGCAGGACATTTCTCGTCTCGCTCAACTAACCTCACTTCTAAACCAGCGAACAGTGTCCAAGAGCGTCCAGACAACTCCTTGTGATGCTATTTGAAATTCCATTTCCCTATAGCCTTTCCTATTACCAGAAATGCGCGTCACGATGTGTCTTCCATGCACAGCTACGAGAGAAGACGCCATATACAGGCCAAGAAGAGCGTCCAGCGCCAACCGCCACAAGAAAAGAAACCTCACCAAGCCCCGTTCCGGTTGGGCGGAACTTTCCAAGTTCGAATGGACACTAACGAACCGTCAGCGAAACGGAACCCGCAGGCGGCACCGTGCAGGAAAAAAAACTTCTCACTTCCTTCGCTAGAACACACGCCGACTCCGGTAGGCGGAGAGGCGGTACACGTGGAGAAGAAATAATACAGACACGTGGAGCCGTGGATAATGGTGTCGACGATGGTGCGCGATGGAAATTGGATGATTAGAGCATTCCAGATGTCCAAAAACTTAACCCTTCTTCGCGTGCATGTCGGAAGACATACGGCTAGCACGGCCAGTTTCTGTGCAAGGTTAAAGGGCACCACGAACCGGCGACCAGGTAAGAAAGTTCACTGCATCCCAATGGAAGCCAACCACCAGCCCGGAGAAGATGCAATGGGTCAACATCATGCATCGCAGATGACCTCCGCTCTTGGTTTTTTGGGACGGCGGTAAAAGCGATAGCAATCAAACAACTATTGGAGGTCGCCTAGCGACACGGATCACCCATGCGAGGGGGTTATGTGAGCACGATCCAATCCGACCCGGGGTTCGTCGAGTTGCCATCTTATCGATCGAATGCGATATCACTCGAAGCGAATCGTTGCTCAAATCATTCAACACTCTCACGACCACATTCTGAACTCTATTTTCATCCGTCCCGTCTACTAAAACGTCACAACAAACACAACGCCAGCCACAAAGTTCGAGACATTCCACTTCTAACAGGAGATGTTGACCGCCGATGTTGGACGACGCTTATCTTTTCTTTCTACACTTTCTATTGTGCGCCAACCAACTTGTCCGGTGAGTCCCAGCTCGCCAGACGATAGACCGCCTTCCCTTTTTTCCTCGATCGAACTGGAGAAGTTAACGAGCTGCAATAACAATAGAACGAGAACAAGTTGTAGACAACACGATATGCTTCGCTTTCGTTCCACCCTTTTCGCGGGACTCTTTTCCTTTTGTCTAGTCTAGTGAGGGCCACGCGACCGTTTCTTATGTTTGGCCGTTTATTTTTATCGCTCTAGAGGTATCCGGGGAAAAAGTGGAAACCATTGGCTTCTGTTTTGGAGATGTCTTGAAGTACCTTCCCCGGTGGTGGTGGTTATCACTCAGAATTTAATTAAAAGCAACTGCAATATAAAATAGAAGCGAAGATGATTGATGATATTGATAACAATAACGTTCAGTTGAGGGTTAGAAAAACTAATTAGAACGACCGTCGAGCAATGGACGTGCTTGAAGAATGTAAGCTTTCTCTATAAACGATTGAAACACCTTTCATTCAATTAAACTGTTATAGAATATTATTGGAAACCAATAAATACACCTCAATACAATACTTGTATTCTACGTCCTCTACACAAAACCTTACCATGAAGTCCCCCAAAAACATCAATCACAAACGACAAAACCCACGCCGATCGCTTTACCCCGACACACACACACGCCGTAAACATGTGGTCACAATTAGAATTACCGTCATGCTTTTGATGTTCGCGCCAAACATGCATGCATGCATAATAATAAACACATAAGCTGAGAACAGAACGAAAAAAGTAATACGCGGTGTCAACCTACCGCACACACAGGCGCAACATGTGGCGGCATAAGAGAGAAAGAGAGAGAGTGCGAGACGCACCGCGGCCCTCAAAACGGCGGAAGAAAAGCCCTAAAGGATGTAAACAACATTCCATTCTTGTACCGACAATAAGCGGTTTTCTGGGAAATGCACCAATATTTTGAGCCTCTAACTTTAGGCGGCTCGTTTCGTATTCCCTCGTTTCGCCCGAAAAGCAAAACAGTCGAGCCCAGATTAAAAGGGGAATGGAGGAAATGGGCGCTTTGGAAGGAATGGCAGCGCTGCGTTGGCAATCTTGGCGCGAGTTCAATCGTGCCGCACAATTTCCATTCGGGGCCCGTAACTCACCACACGCTGAAAAGGGAAAGGGAAAATATTGAGAGAGAAAAAACTGTCACTTGATGCTTTATAATGCGGAGAATGGATCATCTTTTTCATTCGTTAGTGGTCATATTTACGGGTGTCATATAGCCATAATCCTGTGGTAATTAAATTGAAATAAGCTTACAAGTGGGACACACACGTTGACTCGATCGTCGACCCCATATCCACCGCCCCATTCGTATTGATCGTTTAATCGATCGTTTGCTCTTTCTTTCACTTTCGTATTGTTATTCTAATTTTAACATAAATTCTGGACTTATAGCTGTCGTGCGCTAGCGCATCGAGCCAGATGATTAAGCCCACGCATTTTCACGGTTAAAATGTCACACGTGTGTCACAAATCAACCAAAGAAACGCTCTCCAACAGAGAAAACGGTGAAAATGAGAAAATGACCTTGAACAAAGTGGATGTCCAAAAGTTATAATAAAAAAATATGACAGTGAACGGGTAATATATGACACATGAGGGTCTTAAAGGGTCAACAATTGTCCTCACAACAAAACCAGCCATAAATTTCTAGAACGACTTGGTAAGAAACGGTTAGCAATCGAATCGAAAGAACATCCTGAGTGGTTAACAGTCTGCAATTTATACATTTTGGACACTAAAAATACTTTTTGTCGAATACAACCTAACTGAGGGTTAATAGATTCAACAGTAATGCTCCACACAGGCAAAAGACAAATAGAAATTCGATAAAGATAAGGATTCCAATACAAGCCGTTGTAACTTTCTCAGAAAAAAAAGCAAAATTCAAACACGCTAGGAATGCTTACACACACTCCACCAGCTTGGAGCATGTGTACATATAGCTCCAATGACCCTCCAATGTGACTCTGCACACTTTATGAGCAAAGTTTGGGCGTCTCGACAGGGGCAGCGCAAACATGGAAAGCCATAAAACACCTTTCCCGAAGGAGCTGGTAAGGGTTCCGCTCCAGGGAAACGGTTGTTCACTTTCTCCACAAACTTTACCGAAACTGTGGTGTTGCGCGTATGGGGAAACACCGGCCCCGTAAGTACTCCACACAGACGACGACACTGGACACAAGTGCATTACCGCTGCTACATAAGCTGCGCTGCATCAACAAGTTGGTGAATTACATGTGTTCAACCGTCTGGACGCCGGTCCGCCCGGGGGGTATGACTCTTCATTGTTTGCAGACGGTGAAGGGGAGCTTATAAGGAGTCTTCCCTCGCTTGGTGCTTCATTTCGTTCGGTTTGCATTTTACTTTTTTTTCCAGCGTAAAGTATTCCTTAGGTGTGGTCGGTCTAAAATGCGTGAAAGAAAAAAACGAGACGTTGAAAATCGTTTCAATATCAAAGCAAATATGTTACGTTTTTTTTTAAAGAGTTCAAACCCAACCAAAACGTCTCACCGACATGTGTCAATATTTGGTGACAGCGATACAATCCAACCGGCTAGCAGTTCCATTTTCCTAATGGACAGTGAACCCAATCGAGACACCTTCCCACTTGCCACGCACCGGGAAAGGTGTACGGCACGTCGCCATCGGTGGCTAAAGGTGCGATAATGCTTGTCCAAATCGGTACACGTTCGACTGTCAATCGCTTCTCTTCGATAGCAGGTTTAGGGAGTTTTATTTTTTCATCATCATCGTCGTCGTCGTCGCGCAGTCAGCAGTTGACCAGGACAACTTCACCTCGGAATCATCTAAGCTGGGAGAGTGTTACAGGTGCGATTGCTGGGGTGGGTGCGACGAAGACAACTAAAAGCAAACAGCCACAAACACGTGTTTTACCAAATGCTAAACCAAAGTGTGATTCTTTCTCGTCAAAGAAAAAATGAAGAAAGAAACACCCAAGGCACACGGGCACGGATCAAACGAAACCCCGGTGTGCCCCGGCAACACCGGAGGCAAAAGAGAAGTCAAAAGATGCAGTCGAAGAGGGAAAAGTGCAGCAAGGTAAAAGACCTCACGCTCGAGAGCTATTGGTATTAGTCACAGCACCGTCACAAGTGAGGACCTTATCTTGCCACAGTGGAACACGCCAAGTTGATCTGCTTTTTTATTTACTTTTTACGCTGGCTTTTTTGTTGTAAACTCTGGGTAAACAAATCGTGTGAAACGAATCTTGAAATATGACGGTTCGATATTTTGTTTTCGATTTCAATAATTGGGTTTCGCTTGGTTTGAGTTGTTGGCTCTTTTGAACTGCTTGATTAAGGTTTTTTTTTTGTAAACGAATAGGAATATTGAAACATAAATAATGATACCATATGAAAATTTTACATACAAAACTGTATCATCAAACCGAATTATCAGTGTGTGTAATAATCTCTTTCATAGTTGCCGGTTAAGAGTCATTAAATATGATCCTCTCTGATACTGTTCCTTCGTAACCTGATCAGCATTATCACACAAGACTTCCTTCGACAAATTGTCGCCCCTCTTGGACATTTATCATCCACCATTTTCTGGAAAAGATTCTCCACAATCAAGAAAAATTGTGCTCCAGTCACACGATAAGGCACTCTGGCTTGAAAGCCAAAGGAGATTAATACCCTCGCCCATTGATAAGACTACTGTCACTCCGAACTGGTCTTTTACGGACGGATTAGACCCGTACAGTGCTCGAGGGAAAAGCGAGCCAACCGAAATAAAAAAAAAAGTGGATTACTTCAGTACCGCTTTCCACAAGCGCTAGAGATACAAGAAACTTGTTATTATGATGATACCGGGCGCTTCTCGGTGCGGCAGCCCAACACAAACGGCGCGCCATTGCATAGATTGCCAGATTATCCGATGAGACACGACGGGTCCGTGAGATAAAAACGGACGCCTTCGCCTTTGCGCACACCTTGCTACGTTCTTGTCACCTGACCGGTGGAGAGACTTGGTAAGATACCTTGGTGCACCTTTCGGGGTGGTTTAATCCTTGATTACATAGTACGGCTACCACTACTACCTATACATCGGTAGGACGAGCACACATAAAAGCCACTCATCGTTAGTTACTTCCTCCGAACGCACAAAAGCCGGAAGTCATCCTCCGGTGCGACGCTGCGTGTAAACTGGTAAACCCTTAAAGCTTGCGGAAAAATGTGACGGAACGGCAAAGGGAACGCCACTCGATATTACTTTAATGGTTTCCATACCGCCGCATTCCATTCCAACGCCACCAGCAGGTCCGTTGCCACGAGAGGAGACATTTCATATTCCGTAGCGCCATACGCTCCCGTGCGCTATGTGCTCTCTCTCTCTCTCTCTCCGAAAAGTAAACCATGCTTGATAATCCAACTCACCCTCATACTTAATTCAAGCCCAAAAACCAAGCACGGAAGGAAAGGGCGGCGTAGGGTTGATTCGGAAAATAACCGGCAACGGAACTAACTTTCCACTATATGGCCGGGGTTATTCACACAGCATCATACTCATGATACTTCGCTTCGCTTTTGCCAACTGCAACCGAAAAGCAATTTTCCCAAGCTTTTTCCCAGGCGCTCCGTGGTGGGTAGGAAGTGTTCTTTCTCCTGTAGTACTTTACTTTTCGCCGCAATATGGCAGTTCACTGGTGGTGCAAAAGCAGGGAACCGGTCGTGTTCTAACAGACTTTTTGCTGTATGATTTCCACACCGACAGACACACAACTACACCCCCGGTGTTCGGTTCGGTGCTCTGTTTCGACCTCGGTTTTGCACAGATCGATTTTCTTTTCGACAAAACGGTAAAAGGGAACACCCAACCCACTTCCGGGGACTATTGTGGGGTATTTGGCCGATTTTTGTTTTGGGGCGGAGCCGCCGAGTGGGATGCTGATGGGTCCAAAGAGGATACGCTTTAAACTGTTGCACGAACTCTGCACTTTCTAGCTCCGCTAAAAGAATATCAGAATTCGGTTTCAATCAAAAGATGGAAAAAAGGAGCTTTTTAAAGCTCTCCATGTAGGTTTAGCAGAAGGAAAATCAATCTCAGAGAGGAGGAGATGAGACGTGTTCGTTACTTACCTGTTCCTTTGCCACGCCGGCAGACTGTTGCGTGTCCGGTAGCTGCTGAAGTTCCGTCATTTCGGACGCACCATCATCGTCATCCTCCTCATCCGCTGCAGCCGCCGGTTCCTCTTCGCCAGCTTCCTGCTCGGGAACTGTTTCGAGAACGGGTGAGCAACGGTCCGGCACTGCACCGGGAACAAGATCCGGCTTCTTCTGCATCTCTTCCTCACAGGCACCTTCAACCTCATCGTCATCGTCGTCATCCTCTCCCATCGCGAGCAAATGATCCAGCGAAGGGCGTACCGGAAACACGCTGCCGGTTAGCGATGCGGCGGGCTGATCCATTTCGGGGGTGGAAATTGGCCAGCAATGTATGTGTATCACTCGCGTTAACGCAACACCGTTCAATTTCGTGGCCTACTTCGTATTCACACCGTTCAACAGATGATTACATAATTGAGTAAATTCACACCAAATTCGTACGTACACGCTACACAGTCGACGGGAGAGAAGAACATGGACGCCAAAATAGCGCCCGAACACACCGTACTACAAACGGACACCCGAATCCCGACACGCACACACACACACTCACTCACTCATACGCACTAAACCGACCGAACGTAAAGAGTATTCCCTGGCCACAACGCACCGAGAAGAACAGGAACAGTACAGCCTGCGGCCCTAGGCCCTGCCCTATCCCACGCGAACAAGAAATCAATTGCACCTGTTCCCTGCTGGGGAGTATTTTGGCAGCGATTTCCATCGACCCACACACATACCCAGCGATACAATAATGCCTGCCTGGTCCGGTACAAATCTATCGATAACACACAGAACCGCCCGAGCCTCGCGAGAAAGGACCGTGAAAACTGTCGTCGTGGTTCCGAATGAAAATGCGTGCCTGTACGAACACACACACGCGCACAAACAGCCTGTTTGTGTAGAACCAAAGCCCTTCTGCAGCCTTCCCCTCTCCCCCTTCCCGCTTAAAAAGGGCAAACTCGGAACAACACTGCACACCGATTGGAACTTCTTGCCAGACTCCGGCGGTACGCTAGGATGAGAACGAACCAGCAGCCAACCCAGCAGTACAGTATGCCGAGAAAGGCCACCAGTGCTCGGAACACTCGCACACACACACACAAGTGTGTCGTTGTCGTTCGGGTTTCGGAAAATGCTGCTTTCGCTTCGCCCGTGTGATGGGTTACGTTCTACACCATGCAAAAGTTGAAAGCAAAGCAAAAAGGGATTCCAAACTCAGACACTGTGTGTTCCGGCTGGGTGTTTTTTTTTTTGCAAGCGGGTGGAAAATCACAACACCAATTCCGTCCGGCCGAAAGCCGGTAATGGCGGAAAAGTTAGTCACACGCGCACTGCCCCTATCGCTACTGGATCTGGCCAGGAATATGACGCCCTAGGACACACAGCGAACGGCGTGACATAAACAATTGGAACGCCGCACTCCGTCTGCCCCCAGTCTGGTCTGTCGGACCCGTCTTTCCCCTGGTGTGCCCCTGAGCGGAACTCGAGAAACTAAACGAATTACACATACCACCGATGGCACCAGCAGCAAACAATTCTGCAGCACCGCAAAAACGGTTTCATTTGTCTGCCGACCGGAGCACAACGAGGAAAAGCGTATTCACAAAAGCGCACCCGGAATGCTCGGTGTCACGAGATAACAAAGAGATCCTGTCCCACCTCAGCGTTATCCTTGCCAGAGCGGGAGGCCAAAGCATGGCACAACAGTGGAGTAGGTCGTCATATCGCGCTCGCTCTCTGTCTCTATCTCTCTCGAGCTCTCCGTTGATTACCGGTTCTCGCTTGTTCGTCATCATCCTCGTCGTCGTCGTCGTCGTCGTCTGGATGTGGTGTGCACACCGGAGCGTTCGGGTAATTTCGTTCGCATTTCCCTGCAAACCACCGCAGCATCCATTTTCCATTTGGGAATTCATTTTCATTCATTCGCTTCACAGAGCTGCAAGTGGAAAACTTTACATGTTAGCAGTGGGGTTTTGCTTGGGCCGATGTGTTCAGCTTAGTTTAGCTTTCCCCCAAATCGTCTGGTCGCGTTGCCCATGACGTCAATGCTGGCCCCAGGGTACGGCGATGCATAACAGGTGGTTTGGGCAATGGGGGATGGAAGGGGAAACAAGCGGTCGGTCTCGTGCCGGCTGCAGAATACGCAATCAGTTTCATCGTAAGCCGAACAGGACCTTCGTGTGTAGGTACCGTTTGGAAGTACAGGTGCCGGTAAAACGTCAGCGCATGAACTGGCCAGCGCTCGGATAAACGTGGGACGAAAATGATGCCGGGTTCATTTCGTAGTTCTAGCGTTGGCGGTATTTTTCGTAGAACATCCATTTTCCTAGTGGTTCACTGTAGTGATGGGTAAAGATGGGAAAACATCTGGTGTCGACTCCGATCTGAGTCCGAAAATCTCGAAATCGACTCCAGAAGGTAGGTAACGACTGCCGAATAGACTGGTAATATACGAATCTGGACTGATTGCAGTCGACTCTGACTCCGGATGACTCCGACTCTGGACGACTCCAGACGACTCCGGACGACTCCGGACAACTCCGGATGACACCGGATGAATCCGGATGCCTCCGGACGACTCTGGACGACTCCGGGTGACTCTGGACGACTCCAGACGACTCCGGGCGACTTCGGACGACACTAAATGGTTCTGGACGACTCGGACTCCGGAGGACACTAAATGGTTTTGCAAGATTCCGGTTGGCTCCAGAAGGCTCCGGATAATGATAAAATTACCATTAACCTCCGAATAACCATTATATAGACCCATCTGGTGCCGTCCGGAGCCGGCCAGAACCGTTTATAGTCGTCCGGAGTCAAACACGGAATTCTATTTACTAAGTGCACGCGCAAAGCAAAATACAAAAAATGAACTGAACAAAATAAAATGCTAGCCGGGCACTAACCGACTCTAGGTCTTCTACTTCCTCTTCTTCTTCTTATTTGGCGTAACGACCTACCCGATCGTACAGCCCTATACAGGCTTTCGAGATTTATTACTACCACGCATCCGGATAATCAGTCAGTCCTTGCTAAGGAGTCCATGGCAGGCATGTTATTGAGTCGTACAAGCGGACGATTGTGTCCAAGGGATCTCTCCCCGGGTGGAGCTAGTGGTTTCGATTTTGCCGGAGTTGGAATTTACAATATCTGGAGTAGGATCGATGCCGTGGGGCGCTCCAGAAACCACATCACTAATACACTGCGTTACAGGCACGATGTATCAAATTCCTACGAGATTCAGTAACGTAAACTATTCCAAATATATTTCATCCAAACCGCACCGCTCCGACACAAGCAGATCCATACAAAGTGAACAATTATTTCCCGTTTCCAGCAGACAATCCTGACAGTACAGCCCGGGACATTCGGGGCGCGAACATCGAATGTGTGGATCGTCGCGCTCATTCAACGCATCGCCACACAGAATACATCGCACGGTTTCGCCCCGTCCAAGTACCATCCGACAGATCCAGTATCGGTTCGTCTTCGCCCGTACCACATCGATCCAGCTTACCGCTTCTTGTTGCTTCCGTTCCCTACTGGTTCCAGCGATTTGCAGCCGCAGCATCTTAAGCAAACTCTCTCGCTTTAGCAAAATATCACCATAAAGCCAGATTGCCCGGGCACGTGCCCTCGCGGGATAGTAACGTCGCATTACGAGCTGTCTTACGCGCAGTCCGTACGGTTCGAGAAAGGCAAAGCACCAGCAGAGCGCCAACAATGCTACAATCTGTCCGTAACGGGCAAAACGAGGTGTGGACGCGTTCGGGATACATTCAGCAGGATCGATGGCCGTTCCGTTAACGATCGGTTCAAAGGAACGCACAATATCGCGCAGCGTGTCTGCTAGTATACCCTCTCCACTTACTCCTACCGACAGAGGTGTTATCGTACCGGAGCTGGAGGATCGTTCCGTAGTATTTGTGGATCCTTCGGTCAGAAAATGCTTTATAAGCGTCAGCAGCCAGTAGAGTGAGTAATCGGCAGCTAGCTGACCAAACACCTGTACGCTAGAGATCAGCAAAAATGTTAATGATTTCGCTATCCGAAACCGTTCCTTCCACGTCAAATGGAACGAAGTTAGCGGAACATAGCGAGAAGCTTCCTTTCGTGTTAGCGGGAAAACTGTTTCCACCTTCAGTTCCATTCTTCGTTTTTCAATTAGATAAAAGTCTTCGGTAAGGAAATGGTTATCAAAGTGATCTCTCTTCAAGTATCGCTTCCAGTAACGAATTGCTCTGCACCGGGATGAGAAGGAATGCTTAGAAAATATCTATTTTCCCGCTCTAGAAGGCAGGTGCACACTCTCACCTTAAAACAATGCATATAAAAAAGCCACTAGTGACCATTCCCAGCACGTTGAATGTCCTTCTGAGCGGTAAGGTTCGGTTCGCTATTTCCTGCCTTATATCGGCACTGACTTCCGCCAGCGTTTTGGACACGTTGGTTTTAAAATCAAACGTATGATCATATTCCACCTTCACTCGGAACAGCTCTTCCAAATTATTCATCAGCCTTTTAATGCCTTTCCAATGGCAGTAAAGGGCAATGAATCAAATGAATATTCCACCAACAACGCAATTCCTCCGCTGCCTGCACTTACCTTGTTCAATTTCCTCCACAACAGCGTCACTTATGAAATCGATCAGCTCACAGAAATAGTCCACCATCTTCGCACCGTAGCAGACCGTCTTGGCAACCTGTGTCACTTCGCACAGAAAGTCCATGGCTCCCATCTCCTCCTTGCATCCATCGATTGCCTGGTCCAGCGCGTGAAGGCACCGTTCGGAAGGTGTTCCCAGCTTATCGTTACACACGGAAACGATATCCCGCAGCCATTCGTATGCTTTTTTGATCGAATGCACTGAAGGGATCAGAGTGGACAAGAAGTGACCTTTTTGCCACAAACCATCTGGGTGGAAAAAATACTCACAAATCCTTTTCACCAGCTTCAGCATTTCCATCATGATGCGCTGCACCTTCATGAACGATCGCTCGACCGTTTTCAGCAGCTCGTCGATGATCTTTTTCATCGCCAAAAAGGGAACCTTTAGCGCACTGATCGTGTCCCGTATGGCCGCTTTTAGCTGTTCCTGAGAGCAGCTCAACGTTTCCCCCAGCACCTCCACGTTTACCATCGTGTTTGCCGTCGGTCCAGTGATGGTAAGCAGAAATATGTATCCTATCAACACTGCTCGACCTCGTTTGCTTAGAAACTGTGGAACCAGTAGCATCGTGACGCAACGGGCGCCTTTACTCTGTTTAAGCAACACTAGCCCGACTGCGAAGGATGCTGCAAGCAAAAGCCAGTGCAATGCCGGACGGAACGCGAGCGGACCCAGAAGCAGCACGTTCACAATCACCGTTTGTATGGCGGCAAGGGTGATGATTTCAACTGTTCGCCAGGCCATTTTCGTTATCTCTAACCGGAAATGGACCACATTGCCAGCTGGTTCCGCAAACACACGATAAACACCAACTGCTGTGGTCCTAGCACTGAACTGAACCTACGCGAAGGTACACGTAGCCCGTGCGCTCTTGATCGAACTTCCCAACCCTACCCGGTAAACAGCGCCCAACTGTCACTCAGCTCCCGTCGGTGTACAAAAGCAAACCAAAAACAAACTTAGCATCTTTTATCCCAACAATTCCAACCAGCTTCTGTTTCCTTTCGCCATCGCACCGCAATCTGTGCCCCGTCCGGTTTTCCTTCTCGGAATAGCCGAGCTATGCAATTGCATTGAAAGTTTGCGCAAAGTGCACGCGGTATGCAGCAACGGGACGCGTTCTAGTGCACAGAGGTTAGTAAAGCAGCACATCAATCGGACCACAGTATGGAGGTGGACACGATACAGAAACCAGCGCTGGCAGTTGAACCGCCGGATGCCAACTTTGACCCAAACCTGACGCCGGAAACCGGCGAACAGTACCTGCAGAAGGTGATGTACGAGCGGGGCAAATGTCCGGTGGTGGTGGTGGCCGAGAAACCGCAGCCTAGCCGCCAGCAGAAAGCACTCTCCGGGCTGGCCGCCGTTCCAACGGTAGGTGCCGTTGTCGCGGACGTAAATGCTAAACCATTGCGCAACGATGCATAACGCTGTTCCTTTTTCTGTTTTAAAATTTTAGGACGACGTTAAAAACGTGGCCCACCGTGCCCTGATACCGACCCGCGAGTGGGAAACGATGCAGAATCAAAAGTTTTCCGAACTGCGGGACACCATCACCGCGTACCGCAGCAGCGCCCAGTACGAGGAAAACCTGCAGCGAACGCACGTCTATCTCAATTTCGACGATCGGAAACACCTGCACGAATACTGTGCCAACAACCTGCCGTACGTGAGCATTCTGCTCAGCATACCGCAGCGGAATTTGGAGATTTTGCTCGAGTATCTGCACGAGTGGCTGCAGGATTCGGACCAGGCGTCGTCCTCCAGCAGCTTGCAGCAGCTCGACGAACCGTCCGATCCGGAGCTGTGCGACACGGTTGCAGCGGTGACACCGTCCACGTCGGGCAAGGAGCTGTTGCAGCGCGGCGATGGCTACCGCCGGGATTGGATACCGCAGTGGATTTACGCCATACTCGCCTGTCTGATCAAACCGCTCGAGCCGTACATTCACAGCGTGCTGCGGGACATTGCCAAAACGTGCATCACGCTGCGCAACGAGCTGAAACAGGAGGACGAGGCGAAGGTACTACCGCTCAATCTACTGATCAGCATCATTTCGAAGCACTTTAATCAATCCGATCTGAGCGATAACATTGCCTGAGCGGGTCGGGAATTGGGGGAAGCACTCTGAAATGTCCTTTCACTCCGAGTGTCCGGAAGATGCTTCGTGATTGTTTTTTTATTACTTTTATTCCTATACATTATCGAATATTTAGCGAGCCTTAAATGAAGGGATTTGTATCCAATAATTAACGAAAAATCGTTTATTTCTTCTCCCAGACGATGTATCACATGGTCGGAGAAGGGTCAAGACGTAGATATTGTTCCGATGGTACATTTTATCCTTAGAGACAACTCTACATCCACAAAATATGTCATCATCCTCCCATGGAATGAAAAAACACAACAAAAGTTTCGTTTGTTAACTTAAATAGGGAGAAGGGGGCATTGGTGTGTATGGTGGTGGTGTTTTTTTGTTGTTGTTTTCTTTTATTATTGTCCTTACAAATTAAGTTCCTGATCCTTATAGTACAGTATCGGGGTGTCGAGCTCCGCCCGCAGGCACTTTGTAAGCGCTGCCAGCACCATCTCCTGTATCATCTCCACCTGCCCGGCCGGTGTGTAGTCATCTTCGCTCGATCGCGACACCGTTATGACGACCGGCGGGCACGGCACCTTCTCCAGGAAGCGCTCCAGCTGGCCGACCATCGTTTCGATCTCCTCCCGGCTCGACTCGTGGTGTGGCAGATCGGTCACGTCGCACGTGCACCCGGCATCGTATATCATCGACCAGTCGATCTCCTCCTCCTTGTACTCGCGCTTCAGCGTCCGCACCAGGACCGTCACCTTCTCGAGCAGCCCCGCGTACTCCTCGCTGATCTCCTGCTGGTAGTCCACCAGGAAGTGCTTCAGGTTGCCCACCTCCTCCAGGTACAGGAAGATCGACTCGAGAAACTCCAGCTTCTCCTCCCGGTCGCGCGCCACGCGCTGCAGCTTGGCGAGATCGTTCTCCGCGTCGTCGGCCAGCTCGGGCGAGACGAAGATGTCCTTCAGCTTCTCGTACAGCTGCACCCGGTCGTAGATCTTCAGGAAGGGATTGTGTGTGCTGAAGTAGTCCAGATCGATATCGAGGATGTAGCCCTGCGCCAGGTCCGTGTCCTCCGCCACCGGGTACTCCTCGACCGAGCACACCTCCAGCTGGAGGCGCTTGCGGTTCTCCAGCTTGTCCTCCGGCTGGTAGCAACCCTCCGACACGAAGTACTCCAGCGTCGAGTCCGTCCGGATCGAGCCCTCGAACTCGCCCACGTGGAACGCGTACTTGCCCTTCGGGATCTGCTCCGACCACGGCGGCTTAATCCACACGATGCGCTCCACGTGCCCGGCGAACACGGTCGGCATCAGCCAGTTCTCGATGCTGATGCTGTCCAGCAGGTCGTCCTTGTTGAACACGTAGTTGGCGGGCATGTGCTTCGGGATGCACATGTCCGGGTGCGAGTCAAAGTGCACGATCCGGTTGCCCTGCAGTGGTAAATGCTTCGAGCCGAGGCAGCGGTAAAGGAACGTGAGCACTTCGTGATGGTCCTCCACCACAAAGATCGGTACTTTGTCGAACGTTCTGCTCGTCGGCGGAACACCTTTGGAAGATGACGATGACGATGATGATGATGATGATGATGAGGAGGAGGAAGAGGACGTCACGCGATCTGCGGTCGCTTTGCCGTTGGCGCTGTCCTTCGATTCCTCCGACCCGCTCTGCTGCGGTGTGTCACTCTTTTCCCCCGCGCCGGATTCGGTTGGCATTTGGCTGGTCGCTGGTGCGGAGGTTGCTTTTGTTTGTGTTTCTTCCACCTTCTCCCCGTCGCATTCCGTCGACTTCCCCCGCTCGATAGAGTCATCCACACTCGGGGGAGCTTCCATCGCGGTTGGTTGTGTATTCAATCGTACAGAGTATAATCCGTAAAGAAAATAAATCCACTTCACAACACCGCCACTGCGCCGCACACTCCGGGATCAAGGTAACCCGTTACCAGCAGCCAGACATACAGACGCACACACACACACGCACGTACACGCACACACTCGGGGAAAGAGGGCCCACTGCTGCTGGCTGCCAATCAATTTTCACTCATTAGCCCCTGCTCGAGCGAGCGCGAGCGGATACTGCTACTACCCGGGGACAATCGCGCCGTCCACCAGGGCGTCCTGTATCGGTGCGCGTCCGTCCGCTGGCCGACGATTCCTTTCCGGGGTGGGCGTACCGTAGTCCGGGGTGCGGTGTGTGTGTGTGTGTGTGTAGAAAATAGTCACGAAACTTATGCGCGCTGGAGCTGCTCCACACAACTTGCGCTTGCTTCTTTTCGGGGCCCTACGCACGATGACGGTTCATTACGACACCCTTCTCAAAATATACGCGCTCTCAACAACTACTAACAAACACACGTTACCAGCAGTGTCGAACGCGGGAATCGATTCGCATATATTGGCATTAACACGTGTACAAACGCAAGACACTTCGTGCGCAATATTTTATAACGATAAACTAACTCATATTGTACGCATCAAGCAACACCAAAACCGAGAACGAAACAACATTTGTGCGTAATTATGCACGCAACCCCCAAAAGCTCCATTGATTCGACACCTCCGGCTTTACGCACACATACGCATTAAATTTTTGACTGAAGCGAGTTTATACCACCGAGCTAGCGGTTCTGCGTAGCCATTCGTTCTTCGAAATAAAATCAAAACGTTGTATTTTTGCATCCAAAAAGTCAATCTCGTAGTATTTAATTATTTTGTAAGTTATTCATATGCCATAGTTATAGAAATATTCATGCAAAATCGATCTTTTTACGAAATTTAACTCCTTTTACCCATATTGGATGCGCCTTTTTTGTAACCTACTGTTCGTTTGTTTTCATTCTGCAACAGTGACAGTTCTACGTTGCTTTCGAAACAATAACAAACCCACAATACGTACTGTTCATGGCGATGGAAATCCCACCGGCCGAAGATATCGCCCTAGAAGAAGATGCCGTTCTGCGAGAAAAAATATACCACGAGGCAGCGGCACAGTTTGAGAAAAAGTTCCAGTTTCAGCCACTGCCAGCAAACACTCCACTTCCTCCACTAGACACACTGTACAGTGGACCGCCGTACACGGTGCCTGCCCTAGAGGAACAGAAACGCCGTCTGAACGAGGTTAAAAATCGGCTGAACGATTTCGAAATCAGCGACTGGCACCAGCACACCCGAAAGCGATCGTCACTGCTGCCGATACTGAACGAACTGCGGTACCGCATCAGGGCCGAGTTTGTAACGCAAGCGTTTGCCAAGCTGTACGAGTGTGTGTCAGCCTACGAGCTGATCGACGGGCAGCAGCAGGAGCTGTACAGTGTGCACCTGTGTGAAGCGCCGGGAGCATTCGTTACCGGGCTGAATCACTACATCCGGCTGCACTGTGCACCGCGCACCAAATGGACCTGGTTCGCCTGTACGCTCAACCCGCACTACGAGGGCAACTGTCCGGGCAACATGATACCGGACGATCGGTTCATCCTGCACACGCTCGGCTCGTGGTGTTTCGGAGCGGACGGTACGGGCGACATTATGGTGCCGGAAAATCGCGACGCCATTATCAAACGAAGCCAACGTTTCCCAATGGTACGATTCGTCCCACCGCTGCCTTGCCTATAAATAAACATTCACTAAGTTGTCTTTTTTTTCTGTCACGCTACAGGTACATCTCGTCACAGCGGATGGATCGATCGACTGCTTGAACGTACCGGAAGAGCAGGAAGAACGGGTCGCCAAACTGCACCTGGCCGAAGCCGTCCTTGCCCTCAGTGTGCTTAGCCCCGGGCAACACTTTGTGCTGAAAATGTTCACCCTGTTCGAGCATTCGAGCGTTAGCTTGCTATTCCTGCTAAATCACTGCTTCGACGAGCTGCACGTGTTTAAACCCTGCACCTCGAAGCCGGGCAACTCAGAGGTGTACATCGTGGCGAAGCACTTCCGCCAGCCGAACGGTATCGAGCAGTATCTCGACCAAATCTACACCAACCTGCAGGACGAAGCGAGGGCAATTTTTAATCGAACCACCATACCGGACACGTTTCTAGAGCAGCTGCGTACCTGCACCACCCAGTTCGTCCAATGGCAGACGGACGTTATCGAAAGCAATATCCGGTTCTATCGTACGAGCGATCCTCTCGAGGACCAACGGCTCGCCCTATTTAAGCAAACCATTTTGGAGATATTTTTCACCCAGTATCACATCACCCCAATACGCAACAACCACCGGATCGTGCACCGGGCCAAGGTGTCCGAAGGGCTCAACATCAATCAGAAAGAATCGCGCGGTACATTCAATGAACGTACGCAACTTGCTGCTGCCGCTGATGCAAGCGTGACCGAAACGCTTCGTTCACTTTGCGATCGGTTAGATCATCTCACTCTTACGCGGCAGCTGTTTCAACCGCAAGCCACCCTTAACGATCCACTCCAGGAAGGGGACCCAGACAATGGGTTTGCTCCCGTACAGCACCGGCTGTTCTTCGCCATCGGGAAACCGATCGAACGGGTGAAAAGCTCCAAATTTGCCCTCATTACCTGTATCCGTCTGCTGAACGATACGGTCGATCTGGTGCGAAGGGTAGTAAAAAAACAGGAAATTCCTTTTCCCCAGGGCGACCCCATCACGGTGGCCGGTAATACTGTCACTATTTGTATCGCATCGTACCCTTCGATTGCAGACAACATTGCCCAGCACGAAAAGCAACTCTTTCGCACGATCGTCCACACCGTGCTCGAGCTCATAGGGCAAAACTACGTCGACAACCTGCCAGTGGCAGCGTACGATCCCATCGAGCTTGTGGTGCAAAACTGGCTCCCCCTAACGCAGGTTAGCGTGGGTTTGCTGTATCTCTTAAAGCAGTGCGTGTTTGAGGAAGTTGAACAATCGTCCCCAACCCGGATCGTCTTTCGAAGGCTGCGAAAAAGTGCCCTCACCAGTCTGGTCGGCATGCACGATGCGGTACTGAAAGCCTACACGAGAGCTTCCAGTTTGCCCGGTCCGGCGAAATCTGTACTGGCGATCGTTCCAATCAAGGCGCTACTGTGTGGCAGTTTTCAGTACGCCCTGCTTAACTACAACAATGCACTCTGTCTGTTTTACTGTGCACGATTGTTGGAGGAGCTTCAGCGTCATCTTAACGTAGACTAGGCCAATAGGTAGCGATTTTTTTTATAAAACTTGTAAACAAAACTATTTATTTCTCTTCAAGCTGAAAGTATAAAGTTGAATTAATTATCCATACATCCGGGATACATCATATTAATAATCCACGCAAGGAAGTCAGAAACTCGGTTGCATTTAAGGAAATCAAATAATAAGTATAATTATTTTTCAACAGTTTAAAGTTATTATGCAACAAATGTTTAGTCAAAATGGTGTCCGATTAGGTCCAAAAACATTAAAAAAGGTGTATCGCAAGCTGTGATTGCTTCTCGATCATGGATAAAATCGTGTTATCTATGTTTCATGTACTGACGTTATTTTATGATTACCAATAGTGTAGGTTGTCTCGCGTACTCCAATTTTTCATCCAATTCATAGTTACTTACAATAAACTTTTACCCACAAACCCGTTGCGAGCATTTTCCGTCTATTACTTACTTACTAACTTATTCGGCGCCACTTCCGCTATGCGGTCTTGGCCTGCCTCAGGAGTGTTCGAAACCGCTCACGGTCACGCGCCTTCGTCTGCCAGTCCGTTATCCCGGCCTTAATGGCGGACGCCTCCACGCCATCTTGCCACCTCAGTTTGAGCCTACCACGCCTTCTCTGTCCTTGTGGACTGCCTAAAAAGACTTTACGGGCTGGGTGGTCCGTTTCCGTGCGTACAACATGGCCAGCCCACCGGAACCTGGCGAGTTTGGTAAGCTGCATATAGCTCGTCATTATAGCGGCTCCTCCATTGTCCTTCCACAAATACGGGGCCAAGTATCCTTCTGAGCATCTTCCTTTCGAACGCGGCTAAGAAGGTTTCGTCAGATTTGGACAGTGTCCATGTCTCAGAGGCGTATGTGAGTACCGGTACTATATAGATACTATATAGTCCCAGCAACGTCCGTCGCGACAGATTCATTGAGGTGAACTGATTTTTCAGGCTGTAGAATGACCGGTTGGCAGCCACCATCCTTGCGCGCAACTCAGCTTCAATGCTGTTGTCTTTGCTGACCTTTGACCCAAGATAGGTGAATTGTTAGACGACTTCAAAAGTTCGTTCACCTATCTGCACGTCACGCCTACGTAGATTCTGATTATTTATTGGTAGGCCCGCTGATGTTGCCATCATCAGTTTGGTCTTTGCCTCGTTTATCTGCAATCCGAGGCTCTCTGCCGCCTGCTCGATCCCTTGGTAGGCTTCTGCTACATAGGAGAGCCGCGGACCAATTATGTCTATATCATCAGCATATGCCAGGATCTGGGTTGTCTTATAGAAGATGGTTCCCGTAGTTTCCACACTCGAGTCCCCCGGATGGCCCTCTCTAGCGAAAAGTTAAGTAGGAGACAGGCAAGCTCATCCCCCTGGCGCAGACCCTTGTGGTAGCAAAAGGTCGTGAGAGTTTTCCATCCACTCTCACCTGGCAAGTGATGTTGGTCATAGTCATTCTAACTAGCCTTATCAGTTTGGCCGGGATTCCAAATGAGTTCATAGCGTCGTACAGTTTTACCCTGGCTATTCTATCATATGCGGCTTTGAAATCAATGAAGAGATGTCGTGTCTGTATTCAGCAATCTTCTGCAATATCTGTCGCGTGGTGAAGATCTGGTCAAAAGTTGATTTTCCGTTTCGGAATCCTCTTTGATAGTTTCCGACTATCTCTTCGACGTGCGGGACAAGACGATCCTGAAGAATCAGGGAGAATATTTTATAGGCGGTATTCAACACCGTAATACCCCTGTAGTTGTTGCAGTCCAACCTATCTCTCTTCTTGTGTATGGGGTAAATGGTGCCGAAATTCCAATCAAAAGGCATCGATTCGCTATCCCACACCGCTGTAAAAATTTGACGAATCTCGTTTTCTTGTCGTGCACCTCCATTCTCGACCAGTTCAGCTGAGATTCCGTCGGATCCGGGTGCCTAGTTATTTTTTAGCCTTTTGTTATGCTTCTATGATTGGTGACAGTAGCAGTAGACACTATCTTCTAGAGGAGACTCTAGTTGTTCGCTAAACTGGTCGTTGAGTAATTCTTCAAAGTACTGAGCCTACCGCGAGAGGACCTCTGGCTGGTTACTAACCAGAACTCCATCCTTGTTGCGACAGCAGGTTACCTTAGGTGTAACGTTGTTTCGGTGACCTGCTCGCTTGGTAAAACTTTCGTGTAAAACTTTCGAACGTATCTTTGATTTGCTTCGAGTTGCTCTTCCCATGCGTGTTTCTTGGAGCGGTGAACTCGTTTCTCTTCGCGTCTGAGCCGTGTGTATTCCTCTTCCTATGCCATTGCTGCATTGCTCGGTATGCATAATTCTTACGTTCGATCACTTGTCTGCATTCTTCGTCGAACGAGCCAGATTTAGTGTTCCCACGACGTGGTGGGAGCCCGTATATTCCCTACATCTTTTAAAATTGTTTGTTTGCTTGCTGGAATTAATTATCAAGCAGCAATCATACAAGGCGATGGAATGTACAAGTGTAACTTGTCGTAAAGAGTACATAAATTCCAATAACAAATAGCTCCAAATCAACCCACCGACTGTCCAACACCAACGCCTATTTTCCCTCCATACCTGCTCCACACCTCCGAACACAGAAGGAAGAGATTTGATACCAGCAAAGAGACACAATGCTTGTAGTGGTGATACCAAGAGACAGTAAGCAATAGCAGCACCGTTACCGTAATGATTGGCAGCCGATGGCTCCCGTACATGGTCTGCTCGGTTGTCGCGTTCGATCTTATCGCCGACATCCGACGACCTTTAGTCACCACCATCACCTCCTACCAGGACATCTTCTTCTTCCCATCCCCCCCTCCCCCCACCACCCTCTCTCGCAATGGTTTCCACCTATCAGTGGAGTGGAAAAATTCACAAACAACTACTCACAATATAAATGATATTAGCTTCCACCGAAACGACGTCAGTCTGTTGAAGATAATTTTTGACTACGGAGCTTCTTCTCCGATTGCCTGGTGCTTTAGTGAAAAAGTGTAACTCTTGTTTTTGGTAAAATTTTGCACAACGATGCGTACGAGAGCGCAACTGGTGACACTGTTTGGTGCGATCGCAGTACTGCTGCTAGTATCCACCGACATGACGTTTGCTAATCCACTTTCTCCCAGTAAGTTATAGTTATATCTTGCGATGTTTGTTTAGTGTCAGAAATTACTTTATTTCATTTTTATACTGAAATTATTCCTTAACCTTCACGCCCTTCCCGCCCATACAGACTCGCCCGCCGAACAACCGTACATGCAGCCCTTCCAGATGGCTTCCGCTCCGCTCGTTGCGCAGTCCCGTAGCGCCATGGTGCAGACGCTTACCTGTACGAATCCTACCTGCTCGGCGCAGTGCCGCGGACGTGGCTACCGCCGAGGATCGTGCACCATCGGCCGCTGCTTCTGTTCCTACGTGTAGTACGGGTGACCGCGTAACGCGCAAAACAACTTCCCGGCGTGCTGCAACGCGGTTGCTGAGATCTGTAAGCTTAGATTAGATAGTGTGGAAGACGAAGCTGATAATATCAGCTACATTCGGTGGAAAAGTTTCCTAATAAATGGTGGTACAGGTTCGTACATTTGCCGCTGACTATCGCGGCCGCCCTGGGCATCTTGAATGCGTAACACAGTATCCGGTGGCGCATAATTAATGGCGTGTGGTGTCTAGAAGACGCGTGACGTTTCAGCAATTGGGTAATTTGGGGCATAATTATACAGTGAAAATGTAATAAAGGGCTTTCAAAGTATATGAACTGAGTTGAAAAGATGTGCTTATTAGTTATATTAATGCAGTAGAATGTGATATGGCTCGAAGGAGAACTGGAAAACTTGATCGTTTAATAGCTCGATCTACTCGTAATCTCTCTGATTACATTAAAGATGATGAATTGTTAGAGGATGAACTTTCTACTGCACCTCGCGATGTTTTGTGTTCTTGTTCCCTAAATTGTACTGTCGAAAATATTGCAACCGCCATATTGTCCTAAAAACCTTCTTATTCTCCTGGCCCATATGGTATACCTGCAATCATCCTTAAAAAGTGCACTAACGCTCTTGCTCCCATAATGACATTCATTTTCAACCTCTCCTTTCAACATGAATGTTTCCCTGCTGTATAGAAAACAGGATGGCTACGTCCTATTTTAAAAAAAGGCAGTAAATCTGAAGTAAGCAACTATCGTAGTATTTCCCTACTTCCCGCTAGTGGCAAGGCATTTGAAATCATCGTTTATTCTGAGCTTTTGTTTTTATCGAAACAGTACATAACGTTTAATCAGCATGGATTTATGCCAAAACGTTCCACTACCTCTAGCCTTATGTCGTTCATAGCCAAATTGTTCCTGTATTTGGATACAGGTTACCAAGTTGATACAGTGTATACAGATATCAAATCTGCTTTTGATAGAGTATCTCATAAACTACTGTTGATGAAGCGCTCTAAATTAGGCATATCTACGTCTTTCGTTCAGTGGATTGGGTCTTACCTCTCTAACAGAAATCTTCATGTTAAGTACGGATCGTCCTTTTCTTTACCGTGTTCCAACTCCTCTGGTGTCCCTCAAGGAAGTGTACTAAGTCCCCTCTTGTTTCTGTTATTCATAAATGACATTAGTTTTATTCTCCCATCTCCTAACCACCTTCTATATGCAGATGACATTAAAGTATTTGTTCCAGTGATGCAAGAGGATGATTGCAGCGCACTCCAATCTCTCCTTAACTCCCTCTCTTCCTGGTGTGCGTCAAACTTCTTAGAGCTCTGTCCTAGTAAATGTAGCGTCATCTCGTTTTATGTTCTTAATAACACTGTTATCGACAGAGTGTCATGTGTTCGCGATTTAGGTGTTATGTTAGACGAAAGGCCATCATTCGATAGTCATCTTGAATTGGTCATCGGAAAAGCTTATTCAAACCTTGGCCTTATTTTTCGCATGACTTCGGGCTTCACCTTTTTGAGGTGCCTTAAGGCATTGTATAGTTCCCTAGTGCGCCCTGTTTATTGAGTATGCTTATGTTGTCTTCTGTACTAACAGGGCAGGTTGAAATAACAAACTCGAAGGCGTGCAAAAGCGCTTCACTAGGTGCTTATATCGTCGCCTCTTTGGAAATTGTACCACCACATTACCGTCATACAGTGATCGTTGAACATTATTCAATCTTGATACCCTCGAATCTACACGAACTAAAGTATTGTGTGTCATTTATCCAGACTTGCTTTCCCAACTTAGTTGGCATGTTCCTTCCAGCTGTTTAAGAAATCGGACTGCTCTTGCAATACCTTTCCGCAATACAGCTTTTGGCACTAACGACCCGTGAGTAATTTGTTTACGTCAATTCAATGAACATTACCGTGGTTTTAATTTCTAAACTATGTTGCGGCATTTTATTATTCATTTTAATTATGTCTCTCTTTTTTCTATTTTTTTTTTTTTTTTAAACATATTCTTCTTATCCAGGTGCTTATTTTCCTTTCATTATGGATTTCCATGCTGTTACATACTTTTCTATTTCCTCTTAGTTTAGTTTAGTTCCAATTATTTTAGTACCAATTTAGGGCCAGCTAGGTTTTAAGCAATGTATGTTCCACCCCAGAGGCAGACATATTGAAAGTAATAAATGAAATGAAATAAGCTTATAATATTTTTTGTTTGTTCAGAAGATGGGACGTCCCAGCCGTATTGTCGTAAAGCTTATGTACATTAATTAGAAATTAGAACATGAATTAGAAATAAATAACACAAAACACAGGTAAGTGTTTTTTTTTTGTAATAACAGCAAAATTTAAAATAAAAGGTTTAACAATTTCATAAAAAAGACTGTATAAAGAAAATTCATAAATTCAACATAAATTTCAACTAAAAGGCAAACTCTTTAACTAACTTACGTTATACAGTACAATCCAACACACTAATCAACGAAATAACAAGAACAAGTTCTACAATTTGGACATACCCATACAGTTGGATGTTCAAAAACAACTCCAAAAATTGATCAATCAAACCACGAATTGACCCAATGGAGACAGTAATTAATTAACCACGGTTCAAGGTCTTCAAGGTCTTTCAAAGCATCCCCATTGCCACTTCTCGCTTCGGATGGGGCAGGAAGCAGCAGCACGAAACAATTAACACCTTCATTTAAGAATGATCATTCTACCGGACCCGTTTGATGCGATCATACCTGTTAGCGAGTCGCACCACTACAGCAAAGGAGAGTGTTTGGAAAAGCAAACACTCGGATACTAGTAACAAAGAATGAAGCCAATTTACTGATTCGGAAATCCACCAAACAATCATTTCACTCCAATACGTACTGTTCCGCGAGGCCTAATCGTCGTCAAAGACAATGCGCCTCCATTGTGCTAGCACACGTCTATAGCACACTCCCTTTGGCGTTCAAGTGCTCTCGGCAGACATACACACATACACACACCCGTCTATTTAATCCACGAATGCAGACAAGGATGGGGAAATGGAAGCTTGTTTGAAATTGATCCCTTATTTGGCTTCGTAATCACATTAACCCCTGCGGCGGACGGAGCGGCGTATGTAGAGCGGGGTTTTTGTCTTTCTCAACATCCGAATGCAAAAAAGCCGGCTCGATTTCCGCTCCGGCGTGATTATCATCCCAGCAGGCCCCGATAATCCGTCAAACGTGGATTTTAAGTGTTTTTTCCCCCCATTACTGTACAAAATAAAACAACCAACCTTCCGAGAAAAGAGTTCACCCCTATGATGATGGTTCGGATGAAATGTTTTACAGTAAAACTGAAATTAAATTCAACCGCACATTTGCAGCACGGGAACAGAGCCGATCGCCCTTCGTGCGAGTTGCAATTTTACTCCTTTTTTGTAAAAAGAGCGATAGAGAGAGAAAGAGTGAGACATTGCACACACCAGCAAAGAGAGTGAGCGCAGCGTGAGCAAAAGCCCTCCAGACGAAATCGCACGATCGAAGCACGGAACCCGACGGGCGACGGACACGAACACATGCCACGCACACGCGGCAGCACGCTCTTCCACAAAACAAAACAAGAAAAAAGCACGCCCAGTCCCGTAACGTTTTATCACGCGCGAATTTTATCAGTCGCCGTTTGTAGCGCGTCGCGTTCGGACTGTTCGATCACGTTCGCAACACCATCGCAGGGATTGTGTGTGCGTGTGTGTGTGTGTGTTTTTGTGTGTCAGTGGCCTACGTAGATTACAAAGTGTTGGATGAACCCAAACAGTGTTGTTGGTGCGAGAAATCTCCAAAATGGCGAACGAACGATTTGGACATATATAAGTGCCAACGAAAACACACCTTCAACAACACCAGCTAAGAATAGCCACAGTCCCTGACAAAACAAATAACTGATCAGCTGGTTTTATCGGCTGCTGCAAAATATACAGTGTCACAAGAACCCAAAAACCTACCACTGGCGTTGCGGCAAAACTAGGGACTTTAAACAGACACAAAGTGATACTGATGTGTGATGTGTGTTTTCAAAAATATCTAAAATAGTGAGTTACAAAAAAAGGAACAGGGAAACCCCATCCTAAAATTAAACCGAAAGCATACCGTCGCGATGGCAACCACCCGACGTCATCGGACTCCACCTGACAGCTTATCAACTTCTGCCCGGTTCGTGTTGAGCTCAGCACTATCGCACGTACGGATTACCACCAGAGGCAGCAGCATCTTCAGCAGCCGCAACCGTCGGCTCGCCCTAGTTCCTGCGGCGGTTGTTGTTGTTTTGTAAGTATAATTTTAATCCCAAATAAATTCCTCCGCTCTCCCACCCGTTCCACGTTTCTTCGTACATGTACCATCGTGTATCATCTTCACATCGTCTGCTGTTCATCTCCCTGGAGCGGGGCACAAACAAAAAACCGGTTGAGCGTTCAAACCGTACGCAGCACATGTGATTCATGCTGTTGGAATAAATGCACATGGACACGAACCCCATCCACCCACCCATCCGACCCCCGAAGGACGTCGAAGGGAGGAAGTACATCGGGTTGGTTTGGTCAGAAGATTGAGTTAGTTAGTTTCTCTCGGTGCATCCCGAGGCTCGGTTTATCCATGTCAGGGACACTGACTCTCTTCCCAGACTCGAAAGCAAGAAATCTTGCGTATCAGTTACCATACGGACTGGTTTACAGGCATACGTCACGCAGCCAGTCTGCAGCTGCAGTCATCTACTTGATAGTTGTTGAAAGTAGCAGTTAGTGCGTATCTCTACCGCACGGGAGTATTTTTGGAGGCTCTAATTATCGCTCCACAAATGTAACCTGTCGGGTCGGGGGGAAGAATCGCAACGGAATCCCCGCCCTTCCATTAGCAGCATCCCTGAGAGGGGGGCTAGATATAGTAATGTAAACATGGCTCGCCACACACGCGGAGGTGTTGTTTGTTGTTAGCGTAGATGGAAGGATTTTTCTGGACTGTGTGCTTTTTTTGGACGAGATAAAGAGCCCAAAAACCACGTAGAAGGCCGTTTTAAAGTAGAACACACGCTCTGTCTCTCTGATGTACGGTT
Source organism: Anopheles merus (assembly GCF_017562075.2). Lineage (NCBI taxonomy): Eukaryota > Metazoa > Arthropoda > Insecta > Diptera > Culicidae > Anopheles > Anopheles merus. The sequence goes on from NC_054083.1 coordinate 20,549,627, forward strand.
ACACGCAAAAGAACATACATGTTCTCTTTAAATACATATCTTGAGAAACTTCTTCTTGAGATGAAATTGAGGATGGCACGATGAAAATGACGAAATTTGTTGAGCCTTTCCATACAATTCTCAAACGGATATCTCCACTGTTCACTATCTTGAGTTACTTACTGTTCTACGATGTGCAAGGGTTGATCTGTTGCTATGACACTACCGGTGACTAGATTGGACGGTAACACAATTATCTCACGCGAAGAGAATGGAAGGTTGTCGCCGTGACAGTATGGATGGATTATTTAATTTAGCAATTTTCACCTATTCCCTGTAATAAACGTGTTTTAAATCTTGTCTCTAATGCACGGTTTCAAGCCGGTCTCGTGGTATAGTCGTCAACTCGTACAACTTATAACAACATGCCCTTCATGGGCTCAAGCCCCAAATGGAACGTGCCGCCATACGTAGGACTGACTATCCTGCAATAAGTCACTGAAAGCCTTCCGTTTATAACCGCTTCAAAATTCATCTAGCCACAATTTCACCCACTTCAGCTACATTACAACCTCTTCCGTACATCCCTCACAAGACGAAACCTTTGAAATCATCCCACCTATTTTTCTGACGAAGAACGTCCCATCGTTTCGTACACGCCTCCGTGGGCTGATATCAATCCATCCAACAGCTTCCGCCTAAGGTTCCGATCTAAATTACTAATTTCCAAACAAACAAAAACATGTCGAACGGGTAAATGTTTACCGAACCGGTCTGTAAATACGTAGTCCGAGCAATGAAATGGAATAAGCAAGCAATCCAAAGGGCAAAACGGACGGCAACGAAAACTCCTCCGATGGACTGATTTATATTTTGATTTTGTGTAAATAACATCCTGATTGTGTTTCCTTGGTGATCCGATCCCTCGATAATGACTTCAAAAGGAGCATCATCTTCAAGGATGTGGTTCAATCGCAAGGAGTGGTGAAATTGGTGGAGTCAAATCAAGAGATTTGAAATGATGTGGAACTTCAATAAATGTTTCCAGAAATACCGAGTCTTCTAAAGTTCAAACTTATATTGTTGCAAAGCTTTCCCATTTGAAACGACTTCCAATCGACTTCGATTTTGCAACACCCCGTGACGCAACTGTCAGTGATTATCTTTTTTTGTTTTTTCAAAGGTACAACAATTTACCTAGCAAATTAATAAACTCCAACGCAGTCCTATCCGCTTCCCCAAACGTCCCGTCTTCGTACTTCTTCCTATTGGTCGTACTTTTCCATCCGTTTCGGTGACATTTGCAGGTAAGCATTCCTTCTCTCATAAAAGCACTTCGAACAACGCGTGGGCCGAGGCCAAGTAAGCACAGTTGAAAAGTTTTCAACGGTTTTGCCAGCGCACCCAAGATACATCCTCGCAGTGTCCTTCGCGATGTTCGCAGCTTCCCTGGCCAACAGATTTCGATGTGCTGTAAACTTTATCCCAGCGAGAACCACCGTTCCGCCATCCATTCAATGTGACGGAATTTCACGGTGAGTGAGGCAACACCGTTACAAACTTTCAGCCCCGGCACCGGCGTTTTGGCTGGCATTTTGAACCCGAACCCCCGCATAAATTTGAGCATGAAACTGACGAAACTCAAACCTGGACTATTGTTGAAAAGTTTCCACGTGCTTTCTAGCCCGTATCTTCTTTTCGCGGGTCCGCATGATCCTCAACTTCTCCCAATGCTTTCCTTTCTTTGCTCCTCCTTACTGAACCGGCCGAGGTACTGGGATATCTGTCGAAGGGTATTTGAAAAGTTAATCACTTCCCACCGGTACATGGGTACGGTGATGCTCTGGTGTAATCCGTGTGCTTGATATGTTGCGCGGAGGGGAGAGAGGTGGGGGACAAACCTTATAACATGTTTGCAGCAGTAGCTCTCAGCTCGCTTTGGTATGTACTGTATGGCTAAGGCACACATTCGCCCTGGGAAGGTTTGCACAAACCTTTGCCTTCATTCTGGAGATTCCTGCTACTGGTGGAATGGTAAAATACACATACCATATCTACCTACACATTCGCAAATAGGAATGGGGATAGATATTGCACGATCTTTAGTGCGCGCTGGAAGGATAACACGATGGAACATGTAGAAATGCTTCCCAAGGGTAACATCGTAAAGGGCTTATCTTACAAGGAAGTACAATAAGCGGAAGCATATTTTCGATAACAAGCACTTTTCCAAAAATTGTACCGAAAAAAGGGGAGTTTTTTGGAATTAAGGAACAATTTGCAAGCTCGTTATCGCATTCATGTTCTTTTCTTCCTAGAGTTTTTTTTTCTTTTTTCGGTTGATCCCATTCACATTCACCCTACCGATGTTCATGTTCTTGGAAATATTTTGAAAAATTTGGAAATTTGGACGATTCATTCTCAACCACCAGTTCCCGGACACGGATATGATGAGATAATATGTTTCTTACACACTATTTATTATAGATAGCGTTCAATGATTATTACAAAATCTGATTAATTTTTGCAGTCTTATTTCTAAAACATTTTGTTCAACAACCGGTTTGCTGAACGATCTATTGGAAGACCATTCCGACATGATGAAGGTCAGAACCGTGTGACCTGATGTAGCATCCATGTCTAGACATCACTCAACGTAGTACAATGGGGAATCATTTTTCTCTTGGAAAGGGATCAATTTACACAACCATTCCACATGAACACAAACTTCTCCTACACTCTTTACAACCAAAAAGGGACGGAATTACGGTGTGTAAAATGGACCCTACCTTTGCAGGTGCTCAAAAAAGGCAAAATGATACGTCTTTTTTATTGTAGTTTTGGGGAAAATCAAATAACTGAAAAACAAAACAATTTTACAACCATTTTATGAAGAAGTTTGTATCACTTTCGATGGGAAAGATTTAAAAAGCTAAAAGCTTTTACCGTTTCGTTGCCGAATTCCGTTGGGCCCAATTAGGGGGTGGCGTCCGAAGAATTACGCAAAAATCCCCCTCTAAAACAAACATTTTACAATTACGTAGAACCCATTATGGAGCATTGATTGAGAGCGAGAAAAAAGCGAAATTTTGAACGATCGACAACTTGCAAAAAAAACAGCCGTGAACTGAACGCGAATCCTAACAAAAGTCACGCGCTCCACCTTCCGCGGGACTGTTACCAACCTCGGTGGGTGGATGGGAGTTGTTCCGGGGAACTGTATTTTAATTCTTTTCCTTTTTTACTGGTAGTGTTGTTGTTGTTGTTATACTATTGTTTTTTACTGTTGTTGCATAATCCACCACCACGAAAGCTTGTCGGTCTTTCCGATGAATTGTGTGTGTGTGTTTACGTTCGTTATCGGGCGGCTTTTATCGTACGCCGTAGAATATTCTCCAAAAACTGGACTGGAGATGGATTTTTTTAAGTTATGCAAGGTTACCAAGTAGAGCTGATGTTTTTTTTTGTTTTTGTAGACAGACAAACGCAAGGAGACGTCTTTGAATGATCGGAACACAATTGTGTGTTTAGTTTTTTGCTTGCAGATATGGAATTTTGGATTCTTTTTTTGTTGCAATTCCTCCATTACCACGTTTCAAGTGAGGGGATTTTTTCTGTCCCTTTTTCTGGCGCTAAACGCACGTTTAAAATTAATGATATTATTCGTTCAACCCACGTGGGATACGCTCCCCCATCCCGGTCAATCGCCGGGGTACGGGGAATTGTAATTCGTTTTTCTGGTGCAGAAACGCACCAAAAAAAGTGTCTCAGAATGAAACAACAACAACGAAAAAAGAACCCAACGTTCACAAAAAACAGCAATCAAAGGTTTTATTGTAGTTTTTTTTTTTTTTGTTTTGTTATTTAAAAATATAATTCCCACCCGCAACCTGTTTGAAGAACGAACGACGACGAAACGCCCTCTGAGCGGAAACAATAGCTCAAAGGCATTGTTTTTTTTTCTTCTACTCAGGAAATGCACCTGTGTTTTGTACTTTTTGCCCTCTGCCAATGTTTGATATGGGTATTTGAATACACAGCAAATAATAAATTGGGATGAGTATACATTCGAGCACGCAATTCTTCGGACGTTTTATTTAAAGAGCGTTAATAAGGCTTAACGAGGTGTAAAAAAGGTGAAAAACCGTATAATTACTTTTAAAAAATACATAATTTTCTAACTTTTTGTTTATGATAAATAAAGTGAAACAATGGATGTGGCTAGGTTAGAGCTTTCCAAACTTGGTCACAATAATTATAAAATAATTTTTTTAAGGGCCATTTTCCCTTTAGCTAGCGGGTGAACGTTAAAATCTCGTCAATGTTATAAATTAATTATTTTTATGTTTAAAAAATTAATTGCATGCCACTTTATAAACTGTACTGAAGTCCACAGTTTGGAAACCGATTGACGCGTAGGCTCCTACAATTGATTGATGCTGTCCGATGGATTCCCAACCGGACCGTCCTCTCTGTACCGAGTGCTATTATTAGTGGTACTAATATGTCTCTGTAAAGCCTGTATAGGGGCCAGCATGACCGAGTAGGCCAATATTGGCATGCTACACGGTTAATTTGGTTTGAAATGAAGACTCCGACTTTAGGTGACCGCCACTGTATCAAAAGGGGATTTTTGTTTTGTGATAGTAAAACATTCTAAACACGAATTGTGTGTCAACACGTACTATTAAAAAACCCAGAACAATTTAATCTTCACACGACCTCTTTCCACTAGCTGACGAAAAATAGACGAAAAAAGTAATAAAGTTACCGTTTTGTGGTACCTTCTCCACCTGTATTGCTATGCTAAACTATCGCCATTTCCCATGTCCCCGTGTCGCCTCATGCATTCATCACGCCACCTTGCCTAGTCCCAACACTTCATAAAAGCACGGTTTATTTCTTTTCCATCGTCTATGCTTTGCGCCATCATCATCATCATCCCCGCGTGCGTGTTACTCGAATTCATTGAACACAATTGGCTACATTACGCGAACACACATCCCCCGGGGCCGGGGGCGAATGAGCGCGTTCGACTGCCACTTAACATTCATTGAAAGACAAAACCACACCACCCCACCCCATTATCGCTCCCAATTTCTCACCGTTTGTTTTATCCCACAGAACGCTGCTCACCATCCCGCCCTTTACTAACGCACAGCTCCCGCTCAGCCTGCAGAATCTCGTCGTAGAGAACGTTGCCATCGAGGAGTGTGCCAGCCCGGCCCGGTCAGCCACCCACTCCTCGCAGCCACACGCCCCACACTCCTCATCCTCTTCATCGAGCAATACGGCCAACCTTCACAGCAACCGTCCAGCATGCGTGTTTACGCCGCCGAACCGAACCGTCTGCTACCGGGGGTTCGAAACGAAACGCTTCCAGGCGGGCGGTCGGTTCAACCTTACCCGCCGGCTGGTGCTGTGCGATTGGCCACTGAAATCGTTCGATCCGCTCGTGCTCGCCCGGCTAGTGCCGCGGATCGAACGGCTCGCCATCACCGGCCGTCTACTACAGCGGTTGGCGCACGATTTCCCGCCCCTGCCGTACCTGCGCATGGTCAACATAACCGGCACACGGTTGAACCACACCGGGGTGAACGCGTTCTACGAGCTCGAGCGGCTGCAGGTGCTGAACCTACGGGGGAACGAGCTGGAACAGATACAACCGTACCGCTTCCGGAGCGGCCACGTGGAGGTCTATCTGCAGGGTGAGCACTGTGGGCACTGTTTGCACACTGGGTTAATAACCAATTCGAGCAACTACATGAAAGTGACGATTGCAACGCGGCTCTCGAAAATTACAGCAACGCCTTTGTTTGCTCGAACATTTTAATTAAAAAACGTCACGCTGTACCACTCACTGCAACGATATCTACTAACCGGATACTACTCCCTTTGCACTCTTTGTAGGTAATTTGTGGAACTGTACCAACGACATGATCTGGTTGCTGAAAGAACAGTCGCGCCAGTACGTCGACAAACCGACGCTGGTGTGCAAGGACTGGAAGTACACCGGCCGGCCCGTCCTTACCGCCATGGAGTACAAGCGGGTCGTGCGGGAGAGTTGCCTGCACGAAGAGATCTGGAACTGCAGCTGCCACGTGTCCTACCTGCGGCTCAGCGACAACGGCCTATCCTTCCATCCGATGATCATGGTGAACTGTAGCGACCGCGGCTTCTACCAGCTGCCCCAGTACCTGCCCGGCAACACGACCGTGCTGCATATGGCGCGCAACAAGCTCCAGTCGGTGGACAGTTTGACGACGAACGAACACTACCAGAGCGTGCAGGACATCTATCTGGACGAGAACCGGATCACCTCGATCGACATCCTCGAGGACACGATATGGTTGGACAACTTCCGCATCCTCAGTCTGCGGGGCAACCGGATGAATCGGGTAAGTCGATCGCCGTTGCTATGCGTTTACACGCCTTACGCTCTAACTCTCTCTCCCTCTCCCTTCTCTCTCTACGCCGGATACACAGATACGCGTGTACAGTGTGGAGCACGCGATAGAGCGCAATCCGGGCGTGGGGAAGGTGTACCTGTCGAACAATCCGTGGCGGTGCGGGTGTCGCTTTGCGATCCGGTTTCAGCGCTTTCTGCGCAAGCACGAATCGCTCGTGGCCGACTCGCGCAACATTACCTGCTACTTTATCAACGACGACGACGGTCGGAAGCAGTATTTGCCCGTGCTGACGGTCACGCCGAACGATATCTGCCGACCGTCGGAGCACAATACGGCCGCGTTTTACAACACGCTCAGCATCATCTTCGCGACGTTGATCATACTGATATTCACCAAGCTGGCGTACGATTACTATCACTACCGAAAGTATGGGAAGCTGCCTTGGTTAATTATGAAGATGCCCTGACCGGTGGCGTTGTAAGTACCGGTGGCGGCGAAACGGGCACACAGTACTTAATGGGTGGATTTAGGCAGTAACAAAAAAAAACTCAAAGAATGATTGTGATAGTTTTAAAAACCGATCCAAAGGTGTTATACATCTCGAAAAACGAAAAAAAAATACGCGCATTATACACACACACACACACACACACACACACACACACACACACACACACACACACACACACACACACACACACACACACACACACACACACACACACACACCACACACACACACACACACACACACACACACCACACACACACACACACACACACACACACACACACACACACACACACACACACACACACACACACACACACACACACACACAGATAAAACTGTAAAAAAATAATCAGGGACACTACCATGGGGAAACGGGCGCACTGGCACACTCTAGCAATAATTAACTAACAAACTGGGAATATATACGTGTAACGAAACTTTCGAATAAAAATTGTTTTTTTATTATTTGCTGCTGGTGGCCAGTCTTGGGTGGGGAGAGGGTCGTTTCTTTTAGATACTTCCCACCGCCACCGAAAACTGTTTGCGGGCTATCTTCCTGCTAAAGTGTTTCATCCTTTCTACCGATCGCTCTTCCCTTCCGCTGTGCAATTGCAGAGGGAAGAAAAGAGCCGCACAATCATTAGCGTAAAAATGCACCGAAAATAAATATCGGATAAAGGGAGATCAACACTCACGAACACGTACATCTTAATCCGCCTGGTGCGCCTGGTGCGGATGGCTGGATTCCTACAGTCCCGCCAGGGCCGCCACCCGTCCCATACACTTGTGCATGTTCGGGTTGACGTCCTTCGCAACCGTGCGCTGCACCTGCTTGACTGCGCTGGTGAACGCAATGTCGCACAGGGACAGGTCCGCACCGCCGAAACCGGCCGCCTTGCCCAGCTTAGCGCCGAGCGTACGCAGGATCTGTTGGCGCTGCTTCACGTTCTGCTTGTTGAGCAGCAGATAGCACGCGTCCAGGATGGAGTCCACCTCGTCCACGTTGTCCTGCTGTTCGTAGTTGAACTCGCTCGGGCCGCAGCGGGACAGGTAGCGAAGGATGTTCACCTCACCGCAGATTGGCACGTACGACGTGGGGGACGTAATCATTTCCGTGTACGCTCCAACTGGAGGGGACAGAGAAAAGACAATTAAAATTTGAAAAAAATGCTTCAATTTGTTACTGTACCGATGAAAGTACGCACCATTCTTCCAAATTAACGTCACCTTGATACGGGGCAGGTTCGCTGCAGCCGTTCTGCTGGCCGTGACAGCGTTCTGGAAGGCGAGCGCTTCCTCGCTTAGCTTCGGTACGGTCGAGTGGGTAAAACATTCCACCAGCAGGTTGAGCCTATCCTTCCACAGATTCTTCAGCGCCAACAAACTGTACGGAACGTACTCGGGACTAGCATTGACCACGAAATCTTGCAAGCAGGTGAGCTGTGTGAGACAGAAACAGAAAGAGTATATGACTCGAGAGTAGCAAACGCTTTGCACCGACCATGACCTACATTGATTGGTTCTGCCTTGAGCTGAGCCTTCGATTTGAGCGGTGTCGACGGTTGGACGGCCGGTGGGGCATTTGCGTTCAGCTTCAGTTCGGTGCGCATGGCCATAATTTCCTTCTTCAGCTCTGCCAGCTGCTTCAGGACCCGCTGCTGTCGTTCTGCCAACATTCTTAGCTCGTCGTTTTCGGCCTGAAATGAATACACAGAGAGCGAGCAAGCACAAACATGGTAAAAATAACTGCATCGAGCTGGCATTAGAGAAAGGAAGGGAAGGAAGAACATGATGGGAGAATGCAACCGCTCTCTACACGTAGGTAAAACGGGGTTGGATGTGTTGGCAACTGAACCTTTTGAAGCAAGTTATCAATTTCGATCGACATCGGATCGACGGGTCCGGCCGCGGCCAGTCCGGTCGCACTGTCGGCACTGAACGCTTTCGGATCGTGCGAATACGCGCAGACCGGCTTCAGGGTGTACATGCAGGTAGGCAGCTCGCAGACCACGTCTTGGTTCATCACCGGCTTCAGGCGGTACATTTTGCTACACGTTTGCCGGATGTTGGGACGGTGTTACAGTGATGGATTTTGAACGAAACTATTCCCTATACACGCACGCACACACGTCTCCAAACAATTACCATAGCACGCAGCCGAGTGGAAATAGTGGAGCAGGCAGCTATTGCTGTGCGGAAAATTGCTTTTCTTTTCCGGGATTAGTTTTTCATACTTTTCACTTCACACGCGCGTGCTGCTGATGCAAACCGTACGCCAAATGTCAACAGCTGACAGCGCGTCCAACGTCAGTGGTGTCAAACCCGAGATCAGCTGTTTCGTTAAGTTTGGTTGATTTTCTTTTTGAGCCAATTTTTTTATGGAAAATAATGATCACTACACCTGGTGCTGTGAATATTATTTAATATAATAAATTTTAGTTAAATCTGCATTATTTTACTTAAAATAAAAAGATTAAAAAACTTTCCACAAATGTTATTCATTACCTTCGTCAACTTTCTCTTCCCTTCAACAACTGTCAACGGTTTGTGTTGTTTGCTGCCTTCGTACGTAAACAAATGTATCGTTCGCAGCAACATTCGTCACGCTTTTACGACCCGCCACGCATATTTTATCTGATAAGCGTAGCTGTTGCAGAATAGAACAGTGGCAAATGCTTGCGTTACATTATCATTATCGTTTTCGTTAACCATTGTGCAAATCATCCCGCCGCTAGGTGTTGCCTCAATTGGGACACAAGGCGTTTGCTTGGCAGCATGTTGCGGAAAGTATTACCTACCTCAAGCGCGGTGAAAGTTGCCCGCAAATGTGTGTTCAGGAATGCCAGCACGGCGGCACCGATACGGCCACGGATCTGTATCGTAGGTGCTGGACCGGCTGGTTTCTACACTGCCCAGTACATCCTCAAACATTTGGATAACTCCGACATTGACATCGTGGAGAAGCTGCCGGTTCCGTTCGGATTGGTGAGGTAAGCACCGGTAAAGGAGTGTTTTTGAAAGCAGTTCGACGGTAGTAATGTTTGTTTGTGTTTCACTTTTTAGATTTGGCGTTGCACCCGACCATCCCGAGGTGAAGAATGTCATCAATACGTTTACCAAAACGGCCGAGAACCCGCGTGTTCGCTTTCTTGGAAATCTTTGCTTGGGGAAGGATTTCACCCTAGAAGAGCTGCGAGAGCAATATCATGCTGTTTTGCTTGTAAGAATTCATCGGTTTTTATCAAATCATCAAAGGAGAGTTTAATTGAATTTGAAACACCCTATTCCAGACGTATGGTGCGGAGCAGGACAATACGCTGAAAATTCCGAACGAAAATTTGCAGAACGTACTCTCCGCCCGAGAGTTTGTCGCCTGGTACAATGGACTGCCCGGGTTTGAGAATCTTAATCCCGACCTTAGCGGAAAATCTTTGACCCTGCTGGGTCAGGGAAATGTTGCCGTCGACGTCGCACGTATCGTTTTGTCCAGTGTGGACGATTTGAAGGTAATTTCTGCCCGGACTTCACAAAATAGCATTTAAAATTAACGAAAATTTGTTGCCCCCCAAGAAAACGGATATTACTGAATACGCGCTCGAAACACTGTCGCGTAGTCGCATCGACACGGTGCATCTCGTTGGCCGAAGGGGACCATTGCAGGCAGCGTTCACTATCAAAGAGCTGCGAGAAATGCTGAAGCTTTCCAGCTGCACAACAAGATGGAGAGCCGACGATTTTGACCGTAAGTTACATCGTTTAATCGGGCACCAAAACGCTTTAAAAATAGCATAAATATTAATCTTCATCACAACTCTTGTCCCACTAACAGATGTGGAAGAAAGCATACCAAATCTACCTCGCCCGAGAAAACGTATCACTGAGCTGATGGTGAAAAGTTTAGCAGAACAGGCACCGAACAATGTCCCACCCGCTGGACGATGCTTTCAGCCAATCTTCTTCCGTTCGCCAGTCAACTTTGTTGGCAGCGGGAAGGTGGAAGCCGTCGAGTACGTCGTCAACAGGCTGGCGGACGGCAGAGCCGTCCCGACGGAACAGCGCGAAACGATCGCCACCGATCTCGTGTGCCGCAGTATCGGCTACCGAGCCGTAAGTGTCGACAATCATATCAACTTTGATGCAAGGAAGGGTTGCGTTAACAATGCTGGAGGTATGAGTTCAAAACGAGCTTTCAGTGCCGCAAATTTTAACCAAATTAAAACACATTCTCTCTCTAGGTCGTGTATTGAAACGAAATCTCACCGGAAGCGATCAAACGATCGATGACATTGAGGACAAGTACGAGACGGGCCTGTACGCGTCCGGCTGGCTCGCAACCGGTCCGACCGGTGTCATCTTAACGACCATGAACAATTCGTTCGGTGTGGCCGATCTGGTGTGTCGTGATTTCAACAGCAACACCATACGGCTCAACGGTTCCCGGCCAGGGTTGGATCTTGCCGGCCGACTGTATGTGAGCTGGCGCGGATGGAAAGCGATCGACAGTGAGGAAGTTAGGCTGGGGCAGGCGAAAGGAAAACCGCGGGAAAAACTCACCCGCATCGAAACCATGCTGCAGATTGCATCCAATGCAAGCGATTAAGTTCTGTGAGAACGGCGCAACCAAGTTGTTATCGCTAGTTTAGTACCTGTGCGTTCGTGTATGCTGCCTAGTTTGTGTTGTAGTAACGTTGTTTCTTTTTTATTGCGTTGTATTTAAAATTTTACTTTCGGGAGTGGATCGTTTAATCGCATTAAGTTAACCAGAAAATAGAAGCTTCAATCACGGAATCACGGTCTGGTGTAGATGTGTTTGTCCTTCCTATCACACAGCAGCACGGCAGGGTCGTTCACTCTCAGCACCGTTTGAGAGCCTTTTTCGCATCCTTGCTATCGTTGCCGAAGGTTTTCCCAAACCTGAAAACGGGAATCCAAAACCATTAGCACACAATTAGCACAGCACGCCTTCCTTGGCCTTTTCGCAGCAACTGCCCCGCCACTGCACTCACCTAAACATAGCCCCAGGCACGTGCCCCTGATAGTTGGGCAGAAGGCCGATCGTTTTGTGATAGATTTCGTTCACCTTCGCCGACGGTTGGGACGTTCCGGCGCCGGCCAGCGTTATCGGTTCCCAGTCGGTGCTGCGCCGATGGTTGTAGCTGTTGGTAAAATCACAGAGCGCTTTCGAGCTGATCGGTACGTTCGATTCACCGAACCGTGGCCAAAGGAACGGTTTGTGGCCGGTGTATCCTACAGAAAGAAAGAACACGCATGAAAACAGTGCACAACACACACACACACACTTCACGCTCTGAAACAAACTAGTAGCATAAGACATCTTTTCCCCCTCCCAGGATGCGTATCCCACAGCAGTTCGAAAGGCGCGCCGCGTATCCGATGTAGCCGATAAGAAGTGTGGCTTTAAAATGCCATCATATGCAATCGGCTCCCTCTCTAGCCTCGGCCACTGTGCCACCAAAAACAAAACAGCAGCGCGAAACTGTCATTTCTATCGATCAAACATTCTGAACGATAGAGCCTTGCCTTTTCGGGTTCGGGAAACGCAGCAGCAGCAGCAGCGTAAAGTGCTAAACTAGGCCAATGCTAATCAACGGCCCTTTTCCTTCAGTCGCGTCGCGGGAAACTGGTTGAAAGTGAAACCGAAAACGTCAATCAACGGCATGTGCAATATAGGGGGGCTAGCTAGCAAAAAAGGCACAATATTGCACTGCGTCCTAAAAGGTTGAAGTCTGATGGAGTGGGAAGCTTTACTCAGCAATTGAACCGAGACCCTGAAGGAAAGATGATGCTCGTCTGCCTACCCTTGGAACGCGCACAGGGCCGTTACTAGTTGCCTTGTGTCTTTGAAGTGCAAAGTTCTTTCAAACTGTCTGGCTAATAACGATTGCAGTCCTTTATTAGCAGCTCCGTAGTGCTAAGAAGTTCTTCCACAGCTCCGTTTTTTTTTTTGTCACGTGGTATTCAAAATTCAAAAACGTTTTATTAGTACGATCTAGTCCACGACAAAACTCTAAATAATTGACAACTACACAAAACCGACCACACCAAAACACTATGCACGTGTCTACCACAATCTATACCATTAAATCGATAAGCTTGGGAGAATGGTTACCCGTAAGCGATCGAAGCCCGCCCGTGGTCCCCGATTCCCCGTTTGCTATGCCCCGGTGGATGCGTTACCTAGCTTGAGCCACTTTTCCGGATGCTCGTTCGGCAGCGCCAACGGTGGTGTGTCGCGGGAGAAGTAAGGCAGACCGGGCAGCGGGGGCAAGTTTTCCATCGGCACCTCCTTTACCACACTGAGCGCATCGGGGCGCACCAATCGGAGAGGAATCTCGTAATCATTTAATCGAAGCTGAAAGAGATGAAGAAAGAGAAAGCAACAAGAAAAGAACAACCAAATCATGTGCCAATGCTGTACTGGAAAAGTGGTAAAAGTAAACAATAAATAAACTCACTCACCATCCGTTCGCCCAAGCTTCCCTTGGAGATGGTCGAGATCGGTTGCGCGACACGGTGGCGCAATCGCTTCAGCTGTGCCCTGGTGCGCTGACAGTCGCGCTCAAACTCGGACAGCCCTTCGGTGGTGGTGACGGCGTACCGCTTGCCGAACTTGTCCTTCGTGCGCGGTATGTAGCCCTCGTACCCGGGCATGGGGGTGAAGCGATAGATCGTGTCCCGCTGATCGTCATCCTCCCGGCGCCGATCGTCATCATCCAGCTGGGTGGCGACTGGTTGTCGTTCAATCTGCAGGAATGTTGTTGAGAGCAAATTATTAGGCAAAACCTCTCCATCGTCTTTTTTTGCGGCGAAATGACCAGATCATACCGAATACTCGTCGTTGGTACGATCGGAAAGGATCAGCTTCTCCGAGTGGGCTACCGTCGGGTCAATCAACAGCCGGTGCGTTAGAGCGGAGTACGTGTTTCCGATGCGATACATGTACTGTGGACAGTACCCTGTGTAGCTGTAAGAATGGGGATTTTTGAATAAAATATTACTGTTATTTATTGCCCCTTTCAATGGAGACGCCCAGTGGTGCTGCGTGATAGTTTCCTTTTTCTTATTTGAAAAAAGTGATGGAGACGCCTGGTAGCTTTCTCCAAAGAGCCTTTTTATTCTAGCTCATACATTATGCCACCCCAATGCGATTGTATGAAATAAATTTATGATATTTTTAGCCACATTCGTGCCCATAAAACTACTGTTCTATGTATAAAAAGTGCAAAAATGGCATGTCTGCATACGAAACGGCGTCGTATATCTTTCGCTACTAACCTATAAACTGCTCTCCGACCTATCGATTATTGCGCTTTTCCCCACCAACTACAGCTGAGTGAGTTCTCACCGAGGTTTAAGGTGAAATGGCCCTACAAACCCATAACAATTCATTGCCAAACAGTAATTCACACCATCGTACGAGCCCCTACAGAAAAGGCTCCATTCTTTCGAGCTGGGAGGGAAGAACTGATACAAAAATTGCGGTTCAATAAATATCCTACCACCCGGCACCAAAAACCGCAACGAAAAGCGCTGTCTTGTCCTGCAAAACAACTCGAGGTCTAGCTCATTTGCGCATAGCGTGTCATAGTTATGGCACGATGGCATGGCAAAATCACACCCCACCTGCTAGCGTGGGAAACACATTCTGCGTGAGTGTTAGCCCTAGCGCGGCCACGGTGCCGGTTGCGTTTGAATTGGTCGATTGAAAAGAGGTAAGAGGGGGGAAGAAAATAATACTTTACGATGAACTTGGCACCAAAGTGGCAGAGCGAAACCGTTTAACACCTCGTCCAAACGGAGGGGGAGACGAAACGAACAATGACAAACCGTGACAATGACGGTGATGTTTGTGTGAGGCAGTACCAATCCAAGTGGGGAAATATCATAATTATACTTTATTAACTTTATATGCATATTAATGGTAAATAATTCTATGTTTGTTCTACCAATGTTGTGTTAATTTTATTTTATAGTTTCCCGTTAGACTAAATCAGAGGATTCCAAACTTTTTAGCCATTTCTAAGGGTCATTTTGACGTTACATTTAACTGATGGGTACACGTTTAAATCTCATTTTTATTTCTAAAGAAATAACTAAATGAATAACTTGTATTATTGAAGTATGATTTTCGTCCAAGAAAAGTAAAAATAAAAATTGTGATTAAAATAATTATAAAATAATTATTTATACCTTTAAAAATCATGTTGAGCCGTAGTTTGAAGACCCCTGACTTATATTATTGAATTTGTTATTATGTAAATATTAAAAAAAAAATTACTCACCCTGGCACAAAGTGTGGCTGTGGGGTTGAAACGCGTCCTATATTTGGGAGCGACATCCTTCCAACAATTTAAAAAAGCTGCAACAGAAAATAAACCGATCCAATTTCCGGTCGTTTGCTGTCGTAATGAAACCGAAACAAGAGAAATAAAATGCAATTAAAAGTTTTTTTTTTCCTTCCTTACTGCATTCCAATATGGAGAACAATACAAAAAAGCGCAGTTCCTGTTGCCAATCCACTTTAATTAGGTCGTTAAACAACATCTTCGCACAGTTTGATGGCTGCAAACGGAAATTGCCGGTAACTTACCGGTGGCGAAACTTCCGACGTACTTTCAGGCAGCTCACCCCGTTTACAATTACGGAAATGACTTTAAATTATGTGCAACTCAAACAGCGGAAATGCACCGTCGTGGTCTGAACTGTACCACCACCAACGAAACTGAAACAATAATCACCAAAACAGCACACAGAAATTTTGGAACCGCTTTAAAGCACTCGGAAGCACAGTCCGTACAATTTATCCGATCGAAAAAGTGTGCCCAGGCTCACTACAACACTGCAACCTTCACACTGCTGTGCTGCAACCGATGTGTACTGCCGCTGGGCCGGCGCCTGCTACGACCACCCTACACGATCGAGCCGAATCGAACGTAAGCTCTGTGTCCCAAAAATGCGGCAATACCGGTCGAACCCTAGCGCACAACTGTTGGACATGGTAGGCCATGGAATGCTCGATTGCTTCGTGTCTGTGGACGGGCACCAACAGTACCGCCACTGGTTTGCCCTTTTCCGCGAGCGCAGCTAATTTTTCCCCCGTCGGGAAAGGTTTGCCACTTGGTGTTTTTTTTTTTTGTTGTTTTCTTTCAGCTGTGCTCATGCTGAACCCCCAGAAGCCGCTCCGTGGCCCGTTGTTTGAACGTAACGACTTGTTTAGCATGGTGAAGCGCGCACTTCAAGTACCCATGTTGGAAGGGTATTCCGTTTTGCGAGTGAAAAGGACATGGTGTGTACCGAAAAGCATGGTGTACCGAGGGAGAAAACTCGAACGCATATGCTGACTAATAAAATCATCCGCTTTATGTTTCAGGGCAATTCTTACGAAGGTAAGGACACGAACCTTCCTTACTGTATTAAGTGTTTTTTTTTTGTGCTTTCTTCTTACCAGACATGTTTTTCCCGGAGCTTTCAAATACACTGCTACTCCTAGTGCCTGCAGTATTTAATGTATCAAATCTTTTCCACTTTTTTTCAATTCTCCACAGCAGAAAGGCCTATTTCGTTTGATACGATCGTTATCTTCGACCCCGAAACCGGCTGGTGTCTTAATACAAAGCCTAATTCCTCTCCTTCTTTCTCTCTTTTCATTCGACGGCAATAACAAAACCGATCACAACCATCAGCTGACCATGCTGCAAAGAAATACTATGGCCTTTTTGGCCTCAAACCGACCCTAACGCGAGACAGCAGTGTGTGTGTGTGCAGCACCGACAGCAGGTACAGCAAGAAGAGCGCCCACCAGCTGCAGCGAAAGGACGCGCGCCGGGTTCATAAATTGTCAATCACCAACCTGTGCAAGCTTGTCTACCTTCGCGAAAAGCTCCTGGTACGAGGCGCATGATTTATCGATCTACCATCAAGTGCTCTCGACCCTTAATCAATTTGCAAACCGAGCGAGAGTGGAGGCACTTGCTCCTTCCCCTTTTTGCAGCCATTAAGTAGAGCCAAGGAAAATACTGCCTTAGAAAGGGACTCTCCGGTGGGGGTTTAATGTTTTTGTTTTGGTTTTTTTAATGCTCAACTGGCATGCACTCTGGCTGACTGTGAGCACGTTGGCAGAGGACCTTTTGCACAGCACTGTAATCTTCATCGCCGCTATTAACTACGATTGCCGATTGCGATCGTCAATTATGTTTTGTTACGCGTGCGATTATTCAAAAAGTTTCAAACTGTAATTTCGCATGGTGCGCGATCACCTTAAACTAGAAAAGGAATACGCTACGTGTAAAAGCGGAATAAACATGCGTCACAAACACTAACACACGGCACTCACGCGTACGTACACTTATGTAATAATTATCCTCGGAAAGGATACACTAACACCCTAAAAAATGTATGGGCTTCCGGGGGTATAAAAGGGACTACACTTCGAATAAAGAACCATTCGGATTTTGCAACTCTAAGAAACTTCGGCTTTTTTAATTTGCATATTCGGATCAGAAAGAAATCTCTCATCCCTCTTCACCCCCTTCTGCGGCATAGGCTCCTCAAATTACTTGAGAGAGCAACTAGCGGGAAGGTTGATTACTGGTGTCGAACGGTTGAGAAGATCGCTGTTACCCGAGCGGGTTTGACTAACAAGGCCGCATCCTTCGCGTGGCCCACAGATCCGTTCGCCGTCGTAACATTTGGTGGCTCCAGAGAGGAATCTTCCTCACATTTGCTTTGTAGAGAGATTTGCCCGTTGGATGCAAGCTTCCGCAAATTCTCTAGCCCTCCACATTCTCACCGTGGAGAATTTGCTTCGCTCCTAGACGAACCTATCCTCGCTCCAGAGGAAGCACTCACACTAGGAGGAAGACAGCATCGCTTCCGATAGGATTGCTTCCGCTCTCCATCTACGCTTGTGCACTCACGTATACGGCTCCACTTACACGTGTACAGCTCCAGCGAGCTGCGTATGCGATAGCGTGAGAGAGCACTAAGAGAGAGCTCTAAGGGAGAGCCCTTGCGCACCGTTGAACCAGTGCGACATCGCACACCCATACCACTAATTAAGAATCCGTGCACCATACACGCACACGAATCCGATTAGCTACGTCATGACTACCAAGAGAAATCTTACCCCGTTCGTGGATAACGACAATGGTAGCTGTCGCTTATGCAGCCGGGATGATGATCCCAATATGGTCCAATGCGACGAATGCGATCGCTGGTTCCATATGGCATGTGCCAAACTGAGCCGGTTGCCTAAAGCGGACGAACCATTCTTGTGCATTAAATGCACAAAGGATTATGCAAAAATTAAGGCTCCAACGCCGACGGGCTCTGGCCAAGACACGGCTATTGCAGCCCTTATCGAAGCGTTGAAGGGTAGTAGCATTGACACTAATACCTATTTAAAACGAACGACACTAAACCAGCTTCCTCCGTTCGATGGCAAGGCAGGAGAATGGCCCAAGTTTAAGCGCGCGTTCGATGAAAGCACAGAAGAAGCAAAATTTTCCAACGTCGAAAATATGAACCGTCTCCAGCATGCGCTCAAAGGGGAAGCCGAGAAACATGTTCGCCGACTATTCTTAGAACCGGCAAACGTTCCCGAAATAATCTCCAAATTGGAGGAACAATTCGGTAGAGCGGACCTTGTGTACGATGAACACCTAAAAGACGTGCTAAAAATCAAAATTGATAATCAGCACAAGATTCCTGAACTATCCGACGCGATTCAGGATATGATTACCAACCTCAAAGCAATAAACAAAGCTGCATACTTGCAAGACCATCGGTTGGTAAACGAATTGGCTTGCAAATTACCCACTGATCGACATATAAAATGGATCGAGTACAAAGCATCCAGCATAAAGCCGGGCGAGCTTCCATCGCTAGAAGACTTTGGAAAATGGTTGCTCCCTCAAGCAAAAGTCTTGAAGGAATTGCCAAAGCGGGCGGAACGCGCAAAACAATTATTGAATGTACACCAGCCTCCAGCAAGAACCACCGAAGGGCCGCGTAGAAACCATCGCTTCACTAACGCACGCAACGCACACGGCTCAGCCACTAACACAAATACTGCTCGACCATTTACACACACTGCATCACGACAATGGAACCAAACTTTTTCTTGCCCGTGTTGTCACGGAAGCCACGCACTATACCGATGTGATATATTTAAACGGAGACCGGCACAAGAACGCGTAGAAATCGCACATAGAGGAGAACAATGCTTCGCCTGCCTATCCGGTAATGATCACCGCGCACGAAACTGTAGAGCAGCAAGAGAATGCGGCATACAAGGGTGCAAGGAAATGCACCATCAATTGCTACACTTACCTGTCGCATCCAATACAAACTATCACCAGGCACAGCAAAACATATTCTATCAAATTGTGCCAATTGTTCTGCGAAACGGAGACAAAACGCAGGCCACATTTGCATTTCTAGACGCAGGATCGTCGGTAACATTGATCGAGGAGAAGATTGCAAATGAGCTTCAATTAGAAGGACCGATCGATCCCCTCACGATGACATGGACACAGAATTTGTCCATCCGAGAGGACGAGAGCAAGAGAGTAAGCTGCCTCGTAAGAGGAGAAAAGGAGAAGAGAGAGCATCTCCTAGAGAAGATGAGAACCGTAAAAACGCTCCAGCTCCCGAGCCAATCCATCGACTGCGGTGATCTCGCAGAGAAATATCCTCATCTGAGAGGAATCGAAGTAGGCGAATATAAGAGAGCGAAGCCAACCGTTCTAATTGGCCTTAACCATAGTCATCTACTAATACCATTAGGACGAAAAATGGGCCGAAGTGATGAGCCAATGGCGATTAAGACGAAGTTGGGATGGGTTATCTTCGGGATGGACACCAAACTTCGCGAAGCCTCCGAACATTTTCTGATGATCCACTACGATTGCCGATTGCGATCGTCAATTATGTTTTGTTACGCGTGCGATTATTCAAAAAGTTTCAAACTGTAATTTCGCATGGTGCGCGATCACCTTAAACTAGAAAAGGAATACGCTACGTGTAAAAGCGGAATAAACATGCGTCACAAACACTAACACACGGCACTCACGCGTACGTACACTTATGTAATAATTATCCTCGGAAAGGATACACTAACACCCTAAAAAATGTATGGGCTTCCGGGGGTATAAAAGGGACTACACTTCGAATAAAGAACCATTCGGATTTTGCAACTCTAAGAAACTTCGGCTTTTTTAATTTGCATATTCGGATCAGAAAGAAATCTCTCATCCCTCTTCACCCCCTTCTGCTTTGTAGAGAGATTTGCCCGTTGGATGCAAGCTTCCGCAAATTCTCTAGCCCTCCACATTCTCACCGTGGAGAATTTGCTTCGCTCCTAGACGAACCTATCCTCGCTCCAGAGGAAGCACTCACACTAGGAGGAAGACAGCATCGCTTCCGATAGGATTGCTTCCGCTCTCCATCTACGCTTGTGCACTCACGTATACGGCTCCACTTACACGTGTACAGCTCCAGCGAGCTGCGTATGCGATAGCGTGAGAGAGCACTAAGAGAGAGCTCTAAGGGAGAGCCCTTGCGCACCGTTGAACCAGTGCGACATCGCACACCCATACCACTAATTAAGAATCCGTGCACCATACACGCACACGAATCCGATTAGCTACGTCATGACTACCAAGAGAAATCTTACCCCGTTCGTGGATAACGACAATGGTAGCTGTCGCTTATGCAGCCGGGATGATGATCCCAATATGGTCCAATGCGACGAATGCGATCGCTGGTTCCATATGGCATGTGCCAAACTGAGCCGGTTGCCTAAAGCGGACGAACCATTCTTGTGCATTAAATGCACAAAGGATTATGCAAAAATTAAGGCTCCAACGCCGACGGGCTCTGGCCAAGACACGGCTATTGCAGCCCTTATCGAAGCGTTGAAGGGTAGTAGCATTGACACTAATACCTATTTAAAACGAACGACACTAAACCAGCTTCCTCCGTTCGATGGCAAGGCAGGAGAATGGCCCAAGTTTAAGCGCGCGTTCGATGAAAGCACAGAAGAAGCAAAATTTTCCAACGTCGAAAATATGAACCGTCTCCAGCATGCGCTCAAAGGGGAAGCCGAGAAACATGTTCGCCGACTATTCTTAGAACCGGCAAACGTTCCCGAAATAATCTCCAAATTGGAGGAACAATTCGGTAGAGCGGACCTTGTGTACGATGAACACCTAAAAGACGTGCTAAAAATCAAAATTGATAATCAGCACAAGATTCCTGAACTATCCGACGCGATTCAGGATATGATTACCAACCTCAAAGCAATAAACAAAGCTGCATACTTGCAAGACCATCGGTTGGTAAACGAATTGGCTTGCAAATTACCCACTGATCGACATATAAAATGGATCGAGTACAAAGCATCCAGCATAAAGCCGGGCGAGCTTCCATCGCTAGAAGACTTTGGAAAATGGTTGCTCCCTCAAGCAAAAGTCTTGAAGGAATTGCCAAAGCGGGCGGAACGCGCAAAACAATTATTGAATGTACACCAGCCTCCAGCAAGAACCACCGAAGGGCCGCGTAGAAACCATCGCTTCACTAACGCACGCAACGCACACGGCTCAGCCACTAACACAAATACTGCTCGACCATTTACACACACTGCATCACGACAATGGAACCAAACTTTTTCTTGCCCGTGTTGTCACGGAAGCCACGCACTATACCGATGTGATATATTTAAACGGAGACCGGCACAAGAACGCGTAGAAATCGCACATAGAGGAGAACAATGCTTCGCCTGCCTATCCGGTAATGATCACCGCGCACGAAACTGTAGAGCAGCAAGAGAATGCGGCATACAAGGGTGCAAGGAAATGCACCATCAATTGCTACACTTACCTGTCGCATCCAATACAAACTATCACCAGGCACAGCAAAACATATTCTATCAAATTGTGCCAATTGTTCTGCGAAACGGAGACAAAACGCAGGCCACATTTGCATTTCTAGACGCAGGATCGTCGGTAACATTGATCGAGGAGAAGATTGCAAATGAGCTTCAATTAGAAGGACCGATCGATCCCCTCACGATGACATGGACACAGAATTTGTCCATCCGAGAGGACGAGAGCAAGAGAGTAAGCTGCCTCGTAAGAGGAGAAAAGGAGAAGAGAGAGCATCTCCTAGAGAAGATGAGAACCGTAAAAACGCTCCAGCTCCCGAGCCAATCCATCGACTGCGGTGATCTCGCAGAGAAATATCCTCATCTGAGAGGAATCGAAGTAGGCGAATATAAGAGAGCGAAGCCAACCGTTCTAATTGGCCTTAACCATAGTCATCTACTAATACCATTAGGACGAAAAATGGGCCGAAGTGATGAGCCAATGGCGATTAAGACGAAGTTGGGATGGGTTATCTTCGGGATGGACACCAAACTTCGCGAAGCCTCCGAACATTTTCTGATGATCCACTACGAGGAAAATGCCATGAATAGCATGATGCGAAGCTACTTCAGTACCGAAGACTTTGGAGTGAAACCAGTAGCAACAATAAAGTCGAGCGAGATGGAACGTGCCGAGAAAATCATTGCCAACACCCTGGTGAAATCACAGGGACGTTACGAGATAGGTCTATTATGGAAGACCGACGAAGTGAAGTTTCCGGACAGCTACCAAGCTGCTTTACGACGTCTAGAGAGTCAGGAAAAGCAGTTGAAAAGGAACCCTGAAATGCAGACTTGGTTGTGTGAAACCTTCAAGGAGTACGAGAAGAAGGGATATGTAAGAAAGCTCTCACGGGAAGAAGCAGCACTGCACGGGCCGCGTACCTTTTATTTGCCGCACTTCGTGGTCGTGAATAAAAACAAGCCGGTGCTTAAACCGAGGCTAGTGTTCGACGCTGCCGCAAGGGTTAAGGACGTTTCCTTAAACTCCCAGCTCCTCACTGGACCTGACGAAGTGCCGTCACTGTTCGGCATACTGTTGAGATTCCGTGAAGGGAATATCTGCGTTAGTGGAGACATCAAGGAGATGTTCCACCAAGTGAAAATAAGGAAGGAGGACCAGGACGCACAGCGCATACTGTGGCGTGAAGGAAACGCAGCTCGGCGGCCGGATACGTATGTCATGCAGGTCATGACGTTTGGTGCAACGTGCTCGCCATCATGTGCTCAAGCGGTAAAAAATCGAAACGCCGAAGAGCATCAACTTACTCACCCGCTGGCCCTTAGACCCATCACTCGTCAGCATTATGTGGACGACTACTGGGACAGCTTTTTCTCGCTGGAAGAAGCTATCGAAACGGTGGAACAGGTGAGAAAGGTTCACGCGATGGGTGGATTCCTCATAAGGAATTTTGTGTCGAATAATTCAAAGTTGAGACAAACAATACCGGAAGAACATCAACTCCACCAAAGTCTAGTGGACATCAAGGAAAAAAACCAATGCGTCGAAAAAATATTGGGTGTGCAGTGGAATACGCAGCTGGACACGTTTGGTTATAGAGTGAATATAGCAAGAGCTCGCACCGATGTCGGCGGAGAACTACCCACCAAACGAGAGGTGTTGAGTTTCGTCATGTGTATATATGATCCCCTCGGTCTCATCAGCCACCTTACAATTCAAGGGAGGATTATCATGCAAGCTGTCCACATAGCCGTTGAGGACTGGGACGCAAAGATTCCCGACAATCTCGCAGCAAAGTGGCATGAATGGACGACAACCATCAGTGAAGCAAAGGATCTAGCCATTCCTAGACCAATCACCGCGGCAGGAAATGCGCCGATCGATATCCACACCTTTGTGGACGCATCCCTAGATGCATTTGCAGCATGCGTGTACGCAAGAAGCTGCTTTAAAGGGTGCTATGTCGTGAGGCTTGTCGCTGCCAAGGCTCGAGTGGCTCCAATCCATGCACTAACGATTCCAAAGCTCGAGTTGCAAGCCGCCATTTTGGGAGCGAGGCTCACCGAAACCGTTGCAAAAGAGCTCAGACTGCCAATCCACCGCACCACGTTCTGGACTGATTCACGAACAGTATTGTCGTGGATCAATAGCGAGCATCGGAAATTCAAACAATTTGTGGCGCACCGAGTAAGCGAAATTTTGGACACGAGCAGCGCCAGCCAATGGAGGTGGGTCCCTTCAAAGGAAAATCCAGCCGATGCCGCCACCAAGGTAACCAACGCAAGCATGTGGTTTAATGGTCCAGCATTTCTATTATCAAAAGAGTGTGATTGGCCCGAGCAGCAGCCTGTCTCAGACACAGAGGAGGAGAAGCGTGTCGCCGCAAATCTAGTGCTTCACCATCACGAGACAGTGGTTCCCGAGCTAAATTATTCAACATGGGACCGCCTGCTTCGCCATCACACATTTTTAAAGAAATTTGTGGATTTTTTGAAAGACCGGAAGGCGTTCAACAAGATGATTGGACGCGAGGACGTAGAACACGCCAAATACGCCTTGTTACGCAAGGCGCAATGGGAAGGGTTCCCGGATGAAATGGAGGCCCTAACGAGGGGGCAGGAAATATCCAGCAAGAGCAGTATCAAAACATTGTTGCCTTATTTAGATCAGCACAATCTCCTGAGGTCGCGAAGCCGTTTAGAGAACGCAACGGCGCTACCAAAAAGCGCGCGCTCACCAATACTTCTGCCGCAAAAACCGCGCATCGTGAAGCTTCTCGTGCGGAACTACCACGAGAAGTATCATCATCAGGCCGACAATGTCGTAATCGGTACCTTGCGACAAACCTACTGGATCGTGCAGCTGCGGAACGTTTTGAAAGCTGTTAAAGGTTGCTGCCAGAGATGTATCCTCAACACCGCTACCCCGCAAACCCCTTTGATGGCACCCCTGCCATCTTTCAGGACACACCCTCACAATCCGCCATTCCTACACTCGGGAGTGGATTATTTTGGGCCCCTCGACGTTACCGTGAAGCGGTCCATCGAGAAACGATGGGGGGCAATATTCACTTGCATGAGCACGCGGGCCGTACACATCGAACTGGCCGAGAAGTTGGACGTCGATAGCTTCTTAATATGCCTGAAGAATTTCACGAACCGACGAGGCAAGATCACCCACTTATACAGCGACAACGGGACCAACTTCATAGGCGCGGATAGGCTGATGAAGAAGTTGGTGGAAGAGATCGGAGAGAGAATGGGAAGAGAAGCCGCCCTGAGACACCAGATTGAATGGAAATTCAATCCGCCGTCCGCTCCCCACTTCGGAGGATCGTGGGAGCGGCTTATTCAAATAGTGAAGAAAGCGCTACACCACATGGCGACTGAGTGGAAGACGCGACACCCCTACCCGGAAACGTTGCGAGCGGCGTTAATAGAGATAGAGGCTATGATCAATTCGCGGCCATTGACGCACATACCATTGTCTAACGAGGAAGACGAGGTTCTAACGCCGTTCCACTTCCTTATTGGACGAGGCGTTGAGAGCCTGCCGCCGGACAGTCTGGACACATCCTATGTATCCAGGCAGCAGTTTAAAGTGGCCCAGCATAACGCCAAGGTTTTCTGGGATCGCTGGAAGAAGGAGTATCTGCCTACACTCATCAAGCGGAACAAGTGGACCAACAAGGCAGAACCAGTGAAGGTGGGCGATGTAGTGGTGCTCACGAACGACAACGCACCCGCGGGACAATGGCTGAAGGGCAAGGTGCTGGAAGTGCACCCAGCTGCGGATGGGCAAGTTCGCGTCGTGTCCGTGAAGACGGCTACCGGAATCCTGAAGCGACCGGCCGTCAAGGTAGCAGTAGTGGACGTGAAGCCCAAGGAGCATCTACTCGTCGTGAAGCAACCGCCATCCAAGACGACCAAGCGGGTGCTGGAAGATGACGTGACTTTGAGGGAGGCCCCGTCAACCAAGCGGATCATCACAGCTGGCGACTGGATAACCAGATTGCTTGCGGACAATTCAGATCGCGAATGAAGAATCGTCACCCGTCTTTTTTTTCTTTTTGGGTAATTGACCGCGGTAAATTACGAGGAGGAGGATGTTACGCGTGCGATTATTCAAAAAGTTTCAAACTGTAATTTCGCATGGTGCGCGATCACCTTAAACTAGAAAAGGAATACGCTACGTGTAAAAGCGGAATAAACATGCGTCACAAACACTAACACACGGCACTCACGCGTACGTACACTTATGTAATAATTATCCTCGGAAAGGATACACTAACACCCTAAAAAATGTATGGGCTTCCGGGGGTATAAAAGGGACTACACTTCGAATAAAGAACCATTCGGATTTTGCAACTCTAAGAAACTTCGGCTTTTTTAATTTGCATATTCGGATCAGAAAGAAATCTCTCATCCCTCTTCACCCCCTTCTGCGGCATAGGCTCCTCAAATTACTTGAGAGAGCAACTAGCGGGAAGGTTGATTACTGGTGTCGAACGGTTGAGAAGATCGCTGTTACCCGAGCGGGTTTGACTAACAAGGCCGCATCCTTCGCGTGGCCCACAGATCCGTTCGCCGTCGTAACATGTTTCAATTGGCGGTCAATTTATTTGAACTTCAAGACTGATAGAAGTACAAAAGAGGCTCAATCTAGTGTCGGAATTACATTCGAAAATGCCTTTTTTGTAGTTTCAATTTCTCTTACCTTGTCTAGGGGCGATATGGAACGTCCTTGAACGTAGCTGACATTTGATAATTAAAAATTGTATTATTTATAGAATAATATATAAACACATTTCTGCTTCTGCTACCTATCCCCAACGACTAGGACATTGTGAAACTTTCCAAGGTCGGCATAACCATCTCTCAATCGCGGCTTTTCAGTAGATTGTGCCCTGTGTACAATGTGACAAACAAAATGTAATGAACAGAGATAACAAAACCAAACGATCGATCGGAGGTTAAACTGGAGCTTCCGAGGTGGAAAAACAAATCGAATAATTTGTTTCACAAACACACAGTCCCCATTTCTGGTCCGGGGTAGCTGGGGTTTGAAGTCGTGTGGGACTCATTACACGCTCTGACGTGCGTAGCTACATGGTACGATGGAAGTTTTTTGTAGGCTTTAATACATCTGAACTTTTCTGAGTCCAGTTTTAGGCATTATCTCGCAAAATTAGTGCCAAATGCAATTAAATACAAAACGGCCCAGTAAATTCCCAACATTCTGAGTAATCATCTACAAATAACCCTAACGTGCTAATTAGTACCAACATGGTCACATACGGATCGGCCCTATGAATGGATTGCATTTCTTCGCTTCTCGTCAAACTCTTAAAACCGATGACTAAATGTTGATACATGAAGATCAATTGCATCGCGGCGGAAGTCGCCGGCTGAATTCCAGCGAACCCCCACATTCGGGTGACAAATCAGGAAACTAAATGAATCACGCAATAATCCTACGGTGGGCAGAGCAGACTAACCAAGAGGTGTGAATCGGAAGATCAGTAGCGATCAAATAAATACAGCGATCATGCCTACCGTCCGGTGTCAGTGTTTCAACAGTCTCGGAAAGCGACGGAGGGTTGTGTCGTGCAAGCTAAAGTAGAACTATCTCGAGAACCAGTTTCGTGATTTGCAGCAACTTGTGTTAGTGTACAATTAGCGTTAAATTAAACGTGATCGTTCGCCATGTCTCAGAAAATTATTGTGAGTGGAGTTGGCTTGCTTCCTGTTCCGGACCGTGCTTGGTTCTACTGAAATGGAAATTTTCTTTTCTCACCACAGATCAGCCTCTTGGTGTGTGCTGTCGCCGTACCCGTCGTAGTTTACAGTGCACCCAACCGAAACACAGCGGAAGTTGCAGCACATCGGACTGAAGAAGATGTTTTGGCGGTTACGAATCTACCCTCTTTCACTGTGAGACCTTCGAACGAACTCGAGCATAACGAAGGATATGAGCAAGAGAATGCACCTTCATCGCGAACGAAACGAGCCATCATCTTCCGGCCTCTGTTCGTCTATCGACAGCAGGAAATTAAGAAGCAGAAGCTGAGAGAGATGCGTGAACAACAGCAACAGCAACCACAGAGACAACAGTCAGCGGCCTCTGCCGCTTGCCAACAGCAGCAGCAACACCAACAAGCATCCAGAAAGCCTGTCCGGTATTATGCACAATACTATCCGTACCAGCGGTTGTAGAGGGGAAAAACCCCCAGCTCGATACTGTTTCAACGGCACATTTGACCATATGCGAAAATCATGACTGAACGAGAATCTCATTATCATACACGTATCAAAAGCGCCAAACGTTCCATGGATGTGAGATGAGGATTGCTGTTTGCGTGTTATTGCGAATGCAATCTGCCGTTTTGTAATTTATTTATTCAATAAAAAAATCGTTTCATTTTTTATTCCTCTGCAGTTGATTATTAAATGGATGAAAATTCTACAGAATGGTTTGCAACTGCAATCGACCACGAGGTCGACGGTTGGTTGTAAATTTTGACTTGTATGCTTCTATACTCATATACAATAGTCGCTGAGTTAAAATTCTCAAAATTCTATCACATATTAATTTTAAACAATTTTAAGCAATTTTAAGTAAATGTAATCCAACAAGCAACGACACATTCAAATAAGCGAAACGAATCATCTACCACTGTGCAACACCCTATCGAACCGGTTCTATTTTTTACCGCTTCTCACGCCTTTACCGGTTCGATATACTGTGGCATTGAACATGAACACAATGTCAACAAACGTCTGACAGCTCTCTTTCTGCACCGTGTTTTGTTGCGTGATTTCTGCCCTGCACACCCGCTAAATTCTACAACTTTTTTTTCGGCATTTTCACTAAAAGTAAGCGGCGAAAGCATTTGCAAGGACTGGAGGAAAAATGCTTTCCCGAGCGTGTAGACTTGTGTCTAGGAATTCCTTGCATGGAAGGGTTGTTTGTGTACGGGTAAGCTGGAAGCCAAAAAAAAAAACAAACCCCATCCCTTCGAAGCCGGCCATTTGAACCCTTGATAATGTGCCTTTGCAACTACTTTGCAGGAAGTAGCAGCAGCACCAACCAGTGCCCACCGAGCGCGAGATTACCACATTGCCTCGGGACATGCGACAGCCATCCGGCTAAACGCAAGATTCTCCCCCGTCAAACCCATCACGGCTACAGTGTTGATGCGAAATCTCAGCACAGCCGATGGCGACAAAAGTGCGCTGCTGGAAACGATCCCGGAACCGCCCGCGATTCCACAGGCTGGCGCACCGGAGATTGCCGACATTGTGGCCGGTGCCGAGCCCGCCTTTTCCACGCTCGGGCTGGGCGGCTGGACACCGGTCGGCATTGTGCAAAACTGCATGGAATTCCTGCACATCGGGCTCGACCTGCCGTGGTGGGGCTGCATCGCGATCGGTACGGTCTGCGTGCGAACGCTGCTGTTCCCGCTCGTCATTGCGTCGCAGCGCAATGCGGCCAAGATGAACAACTACATGCCACAGCTGCAGGTGCTGCAGATGAAGATGACCGAAGCGCGGCAGGCGGGCAATGCGATCGATTCCGCCCGCTACGGCCAGGAGATGGTGCTGTTCATGAAGGAGAAAAACCTGAACCCGCTCAAGAACATGCTCGTACCGCTGGCCCAGGCGCCGATCTTCATTTCCTTCTTTATGGGTTTGCGCGAGATGGCCAACACGCCGGTCGAGTCGATGCGCGACGGAGGGCTGTTTTGGTTCACGGATTTGACGATCTGCGACCAGTTCTATGCGCTACCGATCATCACCAGCTTGACGCTGTTCGCTACGATCGAGCTCGGTACGGACAGTGCCCGAATGTCGGCCGCCAATATGCAAACGGCCAAGTACATTCTGCGCGCACTGCCGCTGTTCATCTTCCCGTTCACGATCAATTTCCCCGGCGCCATTCTGTGCTACTGGGCGTGCAGTAACTTCTTCTCGCTGGTGCAGGTCGGCTTCCTGCGGATACCGAAGGTGCGCGACTTCTTCAAGATCGATCGTATCGTTACGCACAAACCGGAAACGCTGCCCATCAAGAAGAAGGGCTTTACCGACGGTATTAAGGAATGTAAGTGTCCGCATTTGGACTATGAACAGTGTATTTATCGACTTACCCTTTTACTTTTGTTTTGCAGCCTGGACCAACATGAAAATTAGCCGAGAGTTGGAGGAGCGAGCACGCATCGATGAGATTCGTTTCCAGAAGGCCGGCAAGGGACCGCTGGTGAAAACGTTCAAATACGATCCGACGGCACCTCGAACGGGCACTTCCAGCGCGGTTAATGCGAAAAAGCGGTAATGCCCACGGTCGAATAACTTCACACAGTGTAAAACCAAACCACTCCTACAGTAGCTGCATGCAGTAATGCAATAAAAACATCCAACTCCTTGGAGGAAAAGGGCCCGCGGTTCGGTTTATTTCAACGGCGTTCCAATACACTGATTGATAACCTCCATCAGGTGCGTGTTTTCCAGTGCGGCCGCCACACGTTCCTTGTCGGTCAGCTGCTTGTTCACCGCGTGCTCGGATGCGTGCGTGCCGGGGTTGATCTCTACCGACACCTTGAAGCGCGGAGGCAGCGCCCGGAGAAGTTTCACCCGTATCGAGAGACCGATCAGCGTTGCCATGCTGCAGTGTGGGATGGTCGGTGTGAACAGGATGTTGACGATGTTCTTCTCATTATCCACCGTGATGAGACTCTGCTCCAGGACGTGCAGTTCTTCCAGCGTGAGAGGATGTTCCGGATCGTTGATGTTGCGGATTATGTCTAAAGAAGGAAAATCCAAGCAGATGAGCATAACGTAAGCAAATGGAAGCAAGGGTCACCGTCGCCTGCTTACTTACCGAAGATTTCCCGCTCATCGAACGGATCCACCACATCCTCGTCCTCGTCCTCTTTCGTGAGCTTTCGATCCTCACTCTTTTTGTACACATTTGGATTTACATTCTCCAGCTCGGTCATTCTTGTTATATTTACAGTGCAGTTTCTGCCTGTCCCGAGTAAATTTGCCGATATTTACTGCGCTATTGTTTTTCTTCCCGATTCAGCGAACCGGTTCGGAACCGGTTGATGTTTTGCTTTGCCTGCCGCAAACTGCCAAATCTGACAGCTCGACAGCCGGCTGTCAAACGGCACGACTCGACGCAAATGAACTGTGGCAATCAAATCCGCAATTCATCGTACAATTTGTGGTGCGGAGCAAAAGCAAAAGGTGTTATTTTACCGTGTTTTGATTCACAGTTCGCTCCGTTTGTGTGCGCAGCCTAGTACCAATTACTGCCAGTGGAAACAATGTCGTCCCGTTACGATCGCGCCATCACCGTCTTCTCCCCGGACGGCCATCTGCTCCAGGTGGAGTATGCCCAGGAAGCGGTCCGCAAGGGCTCGACCGCAATCGGTGTGCGCGGTAAGGATGTTGTGGTGCTCGGCGTGGAGAAGAAATCGGTCGCCAAACTGCAGGAGGAGCGCACCGTGCGAAAGATCTGCCTGCTGGACCATCACGTCGTGATGGCGTTCGCGGGCCTGACGGCCGACGCGCGCGTCCTGATCAACCGGGCCCAGGTACAGTGCCAGTCCCACAAACTGTCGGAGGAGGATCCGGTCACACTGGAGTACATTACCCGCTACATCGCCGAGCTGAAGCAGAAGCACACGCAAAGCAACGGCCGCCGCCCGTTCGGCATCTCCTGCCTGATCGGTGGCTTCGATTACGACGGTGTGCCGCATCTGTACAAAACCGAACCGTCCGGCGTGTACTGCGAGTGGAAGGCGAACGCTACCGGCCGGTCGGCCAAGACGGTGCGCGAGTTCCTGGAGGAGCACTACTCGCCGGCCGCCGTCAGCACGGAGGAGGGCACGATCACGCTGGCGATCCGGGCACTGCTCGAGGTGGTACAGTCCGGCCAGAAGAGTCTCGAGGTGGCGGTGATGAGACGCGACGAGCCGATGAAGATGCTGGACGCACAAACGATCGAGGAGTACGTGAAAAAGATCGAGTTGGCGAAGGAGGAGGAGGCGGAGAAGAAGAAGGCAAAGAAGTGATCGGGCCACGGCGGGCGTGTGGCGTCGTGTTTTTCTTACAACACTCTGCACTGTCATGTTTTCTTACGTCTAATTTCAAGAGAGGACTGCTGGATGGAGAAGGGATATCAAGTCGGATGGCGGTGGTTGATATAAAATATTGCATTATAATCACTGAATACACTTGATGAAAATGGATCGTTTCGGAGGATAATTGTTTCTTTCGCGTGTCTGTCGTAGTGCCGAGAATGAACGGGGGAAACCAAGCTTCCGAAACCAAGCTGAACACTGTGTCGATCTGATGTAGGAGACAGTCATTGTCCATCCCATCGGTTATATTGAAAGATTCCAAGACAATCACTCAGAATCCGTCGATTAACGTTACTTTTCTCTTCGCTGTTTTAGGACAATTTCAAAAGGGAGGATTTGCATCAACGTTTCACGGTCCTGTCTTAAATATTTTTGAATGTTTATTTAATTTTACGTACAAAATCATCTTTATTAACTTAAAAGTATGCAAATGTCTCATATACTTCATCAGTCCAGTGTATAAATGCATCGTAACTGAACGCTCTACCCGGGCACATCGTAAAATCGTCATTTAAATTAGCTCATCAGTACATTAAAGCCTCTCTAGCCCCATACATTCGGCACAAATAGCTTTTTCTTCCTTGGACGTCGGGTCGTGGTCGGTTCCGGTGTACTTTCCACCGGCTGAGGAGAGTCTTGCCGTCTAAAAATGAAACCATTTGTTTAATGCTTTCCCTTCTTTGTGTCGGCAACCCATTTAAAAGTACCTTTTGCTGGTGTAATATTGTGCACCATCATGCCGATCCTTCCATTGCGCGGCACCACTTCCGGTAGGATAGTAGTATCTGTTGTAGTAGTTGTTCCACTTCCATTGCAGGTAAGGATCGTTCCAGCTGTTTCTCCTCGATCCCACCGACCGACGATCTTCATACCCAGGCACACCGTAATAGTTAGGATGGCCACTGTAAACTACTACATTCTGTGACTCGGCAGCAGCTGGCGAAGAGAAGGCACTCGGTTGCTCATAGTAACCGTAACTGTTTGCCGCGGGGCTGTATGAAGAAGGAGAAGAAAGTTTAAATCGAGCACTTTCTAAAACGCGCAATCAAAGGTAGCCGTTTCTATCTCGCACTCGAGTGTAAACACACACACACACACATACCGTATCAATGAATTCGAAGCGTAGTAATAGCCAGGTTGATGAAAGAATGGTTCCGGCACTGCTAGACACAATCGCCACTGGAAAGTGACCCAGCACAGCACGGTAAGCACTAACGGTCCCGCGCTCAACCCACGATATCTCCACTCGGACGCCATGTTCTAAACTGTCCCTGAAACGCACCAGCTGCACCTAGTTTTAATCGTTTTCTATTCCACTCCGCAATGTGCAGCACAGTTGAGTGCCCGTTGAGCTCGGTTCTTATACTGGGCAGGGGCAGGTAGGGGGGGTTAGGGGTTTTATAGCAGATGTTGTTGGAACTCATTAGCACCTACCGGAGCAGGAAACGAGCAGCAACTCCCGGCAGGAACGGGGTGCTAACTATTCCGAACCGAACGAGGAACGAAGAGACGTGAGCGCAAAAACATCTGGTTACTCATAATGCAAGGTTGAGAATTGGACGGTGCATTGCATTTCTATAGAGACATCGGTTAGAAGGAAGCCGATTGAATCCCAGAAGAACTCGACCCCCTTTAATGTGTAAAAGAGAAGCAGGAACAGAGTCGAACGGAACTCAATCCGGGCAAAGAAAGAAACTCCAGAAAACACACCAGAGAAAGCGAACGTGTGGACCTTTCTCCTCCCGGTGTCGATCTCATTTCACACCCGTATCTCCGCACCCGTTGACCTAAAACTGGATGATGAACTTGAACAGTGTGGCAGAGTAACGGGGGCCACTAATTTACAACACTCTGTGAGACAGAAGTTACAATTGCTCCACAACGATTGTGTATTCGTGGCTATTTTGGTAGCAATTCATCAAGCACAACTGTGAGCAAAAATATCTGGCTCAGCAAAGCGCTCCTCAGAAGAATGAAGCGATTGCTCCTCCATCTGGTCCGCATGCTAAACCGTACAATTAACAGGTGGAGCATTCAGAACTCCGAATTCTAATTTGCCCATGTTTGGCAGCAGCAGCAGCAGCAGAACAGACCATCCAAAAACTCATATATGGTAAGAAAAGATGCAAACTCATTTTTATTAGCACATCCGAACTAATCAATACATACTAAATACATCGCGTATATTAGGCGCAGTTATGTTTGTCTCTATAGCTCACCTCAAAATCTCTTCTCATTGTGTATATTTTGTACGTAAGTATAAATAGCAACCTGTTTCAGCATTTTTTCCCTAATTAACAAACATTTATCACAACATTAATTACCTCCCCGGTCGGAAGCAGAGTTCGAATCCGTGAGAGCCCATCGGTGCTGGATGGCGCGGTTCGATGGTTTTGCTTCCATTGCACGCATGGAGCGCAACACAGTGATGGAGAGCATGTAAGTAAATGCAATACTGCAAAACATTGCAATTGCTGCATCATGCAAATCTACTACACGGTAGGATATTGGGGATAACTTTGATAAGCATCATCATACGTATCATAATCGTTGACAAAGTTGTACGGCGCTATGGTGGTGGTGGTGCGATGTTTCTGCCTTTTAATCTGTTGCTGACGGTACACGAACAGGGGGCGGAAGATTATTTCACGCTTGCTTCGACTGTTGGGCGCAGCAGCAGCAGCAGCGAGTGCATTAAACGAGCGCAGCAAGGAATCATCGCCCACGTGTTCTTGCGCCAATGGAAGCACGTGCAGCGGGACGTCGTCGCCTGCTACGATTGGTGCACTTTCCACACCTGCATGCATGGTGCACAGTAACAGGCCAAGGCAGATCACGACCGCTGATGATACCTGCTGTGATCAGAAAGAAATAAAGAAAATGTCACGATTATTTTCTGTTTTATTCACTTCTTAAGCAACTACTAACCATTTGATTGGACTTCATGTTCGTTACGTTGCGCGTATCACTGTTATGTTAAACTCAAAAATCAACCCAACCGTTCTGTTCTTAACGCGCAGTCACGATTAGCTCTGTCCGTCCGCTCGCAAGATTCACCTGCCTCAAACTGATGCCCGAACTGAAACAAAGTAATGTAATTTATACTACGCGTTGAGCGATCGGAAGAAGTCGCCTTCACCAAAAGAAGATTGCCAATTAACACTATCAGAGGTTTGGCGAGGGAAGGCTGGATCAGAGATGCTCGATCAACTAAATCCGGCAAATGTTGGGCGGGCCCCGAATCGGCCGTTGGAGAGTTGTACGTAATTTTTGATTTTACAATCATCGCCAGTGAATTGAGTCAGCGACCATCCAGGTTTTTTTTAAGACATGATGATTCATTATACTCACTATATTTAGCCGTCTAAATTAAGACTAGAGTGAGGGAAGCCTCGTGATACAAGCAACAGCAGTCCTATTTCGAAACTTTGGAAAGTTAATGATGAATGATATGAAATTACAAGATTGTTAGGTAAAATTGCCTGCGTAAGTTGTGTAGAGAACATACTAAAAGATCAAAAACGATGTACGCAACCAAACCTGTTTGTAATTATCATGGACACAGTCCTTGAAAGCCATAAGAATCAAGAGTTTTGGACGTGCTTCTATGTCACTCTCTAAAAATAAAGCTTCCACATAAGGGCCATGTGGAAAGGGTGTCGCCGACTGTTCCACGCTTCCCTTTCGATTACCCTTATAGATGACTAAATAATGTTTACCCTGTTTAACTGTTTAACACATTCCACCTGACTGTCGAAAACGTAATGATCAAACAACAGTCACCGCTCCGTCCCCGGATCAGTTGGAGACAAGAAAGTATGGTGAACAAAAGGAATCATGATACAATCACATGTTGCGGCATCTGAACAGCGTGTCAGTGGAATAGTGAAACAGCTTCATAATTTACAGAACAATCCTTTCTTTCCTTAGTTAGTTTTACATTCTTCGAAATACGCTTTCGAATGCGAATGCGCTTGACATGTTTTACCAATAAATAGTAGCTCTATTTGTTGTTTCCATTTTTGTCTCCACCGTTTAGAGGATGTACAGCATTCGTGCACAGTTTTCGTTTGGTTTTGTATTGCGTTTGCTTCGTTTGCTCCCCGTTTAGTGTTGGCTAGCCGCCCAAGAAGCCGTACGTGTGCAGTACAGTAGCGGCAATGACAACAGCACTATAACACGATCCTTACAAACTAACTACTACATGCGCAATTAGCATACATCGACAGTAAAGTTAAGCTGCAGAATGCAAGCATTTCGTTTCTAGTGATTGCACCTTTCTTCCCCCCCCCCTTTTTTTTACCACTCTCATTTATATTAGTTAAATTGGAAATTTTTTAAAGGATTTTGTTTTGATTCAGCTGTTCATTCCCATCATGAAATAATTAGTAGCCGCTGTATGATTCATCCCTAACTCTTTCGCTGTCTCTCTCGCTATCTCTCTCTCTCTGATTAGTTTACTCTTTGTTAATATATCTTTCTAATATCTCTTCTTCCCCTTCCAAGGTTTATCCCACTCACTAATACATTCTCTTTTGAAGGTATAAAAAATAGTTACGTTTCTTGGTTTACTAGCTCTTGCAAGATGATTTGAGATGATTTACCTGGTTTACCACTCACTGTGTGAAGCTGCATATTTTGTTGTAAATAAGTGTTGGAGAAGAATAATTCTTGCCGTTTCTTTCCGTTTTTTTCAACGAGTTATAAAGCATCGCATCGATTTCGGGATCGCCTTTTAGTATTTATTGCCGACAGGTAGCGAATTTGTAATGCGTTTTTCCTCCTCACTTTGGTGCTCTTTTGTTTCAGGGATGTGATGCTTAAGCTTTTTTTTCTTCGCTTCATTCATTTCGTAGCATTTCGTTCTTTTACTTTCGCTTGGTGTACGCTGCCGTGATGTTGTGTGTTGAATAAATTTGTGTGGTAATTTCGTTTCTTGTTCATTTTCATGAAACGCGCGTCTCTGCTAACTGCGCAATTAGGGTTTTAGATGCTTTCTCACAGTCTCTTTCTACGCTTACTCACGGGGTGTGCCGCCGCCGGAGGAACTATCTTCACTGATCCCATATTTGCTTGCTTTCCTTTCTTTTCCTCCAAATCTATGTAGTTTTTCTTTTTTTTTTGTCAATCATCTGCGACAGTATGCGATAGTGTGTTTGAACCGTTCAAGCAACCGAAACAAAACCCTAACAGTATGATGATGACTGGGCAGTTTTGTGTTTCATCATCTGAATCATCTGATTTCTCGATTTGCAAACTTTATAGTTTAATTATTTTTTAATTTCATAGCTCTCTCTCTCTCTCTCTCTCTCTCTCTCTCTCTCTCTCTCTCTCTCGCGCTCTCGCCTGCCGCAGCAAATCAAGTGTAATGAGTGCGCTTTCTTTTGCACTCGGCTCGGACGTTTGCTTTAAATTAATTTCTCTTCATTTATTTCACATTTTCGATCCGGCGATTTAGATGTTGTAGAGTATGCACTACTCTCGTTCGTATAAATAAAAACTCATAAATATCTCTATCTCCTATCGCGCGTTTGCTGCTTCTCTGCCCTTCCCATTCGGCTTTGTTTCTATAGTTGTACCCACATCATAGTTCACGTCACTACTTAAAATCTACAATTAGTTGCATTAAGGCTAGCTGAATTTTGTGTTCACTTGTGTAATATGTTTCACCAATCCAATATCTAATAAGTTCTTGTCACTGTGTTCATGCTATGTTTATGTTTTAATGTTTTCGATTGTGTGTGTGTGTGTGTGTGTGTGTGTGTATGTGTGTGTTCATTTTTGTTTGTTTTGCCATTGCTCGGTTTACCTTTTCTTAGTTCTTTTCGGCTTCATTATCGCTAATGACTCTCTCAGTGTTTCTTCCCACAAAAACCCCTAAACCAACATGCATGCCGCAAGAAACAATTAACAGCCCTCATTCTACCTCGTTACAGCGCTTACATAAATGCATTAGAATTCAGCTGCCGTGGCGACAGTGTCGACACACAATCCAATATTCGCGATTCTAGGCCAATTTCACAAGCTACAAGCGCATGAAAATTGTTTCTCCTCCTTCTTTTCTTTCCTTTCTCCACCGGTACACACGGAGGGCAAATTCAATTGCGCATCGCAACAAGAACAATAATGTGGATTAAATATGTACGCATTTTTGTTTTTTGTTTTTCTTTTTGTTCCATTCCGCAAGCAAACCGTATTTCGGTTATAAATTAAGAAAGAAGCCCTAAAATTGTACGCTCGGCAATCGTCAAAGCTAAAAGTAAACTGTCTAAACTTTCAAAGCATACGTGCTGCAAGTTTAAGGAAAGATGCTACCCTACGTTAGCACCCCGTAACGCAACTAAATAGGAAAGGCTAGAAGATTTGAATCATAGTAGTTGTTATAGTAGTATAATAATAATATTAATAATGTGTGACGACGAAGCTGTGTGTACTCAAAGCCAACGTCCACATTAAACGATGAAGAAGAAAAACAAAACAAAACAAAACAAAATAACACAAAACACTTTCAAGAGACGGACGCACTCTCGCGGGCGCTTACGTTGGTACAATAGCATTAGCAGCACGGTGTTTTGGTTTGATTTTTCCGATGCGTGTTTTTTTTTCTTTCTTGTTTGCTTATTTGTTTTGCCCGGCAAGGAAGCTAAAGTGTTCGTAGTTGGTCGCATTGGACCGCGTTCGTTGATGGCCAAAGACCCAGCTCAGTTTGTGGTGGTGTTTGTATCTTTTCCTTCCTTAGAAAAGCCGAGCACGCCGTTTCATGTCGTTGCGTTTCCACTGGGGCATACGGTAAAACTCGGGCCGTGTGCATTGCAAGATGGCTTCAAACTCAACATCCGATAGGTGACGCTGTAAGCAAATGGGCGTAAAAGTGTTTAGTAGCTTGCCGTGCCTGGAGAAAACCAAAACTTCTTAGCATATACCTCTAGATTACATCTATCGACATCAGACGGCAATCGGTAGTTGGTGATAAGCAGTAGATGGTAGGGATAGATCTTGGCCGGCTCGTGCACCAGCATCGAGTGGGCCATGTTGGGCAAGCTGCGACGAGTTGGTTGCTGCGGGTAGTGATAGGAAAGCGCACCGGAGTACGTACTGGAGGCGGGAAGCTCTGCGCCCAGTGCACGACGGTCGCCTTCGGTTATGGAATCGCCGGAAACTGGAAGGTGAAAAGAGAAAGGGGAAGCCATTTTTAGTATTTTCGTTGGCTGGCGTGTGTAGGTCGACGGGTTTATGTTTTACGGACACAACAATTATGTTATAGAGGAAAGGCTACACAAACAGGCAATATATACGTACTGTCGCTTTTGCCGCAGCTAAACTCCGTACTGTGGGTCTTATCTCCGAGTCCG
The DNA here is from genome assembly GCF_017562075.2 of Anopheles merus. NCBI lineage: Eukaryota > Metazoa > Arthropoda > Insecta > Diptera > Culicidae > Anopheles > Anopheles merus. The sequence goes on from NC_054083.1 coordinate 20,588,932, forward strand.
CTGAATGAGAAATCCTGCAATGATGGTAGCAAAACACTGTATTAACACAAATCCCGCGTAGGAGACGAAATGGAAAGGGTGTGACATAGACATATTAAAAGAAACGACACCATACACGAACACAAACCAACCACAACATGCACTAGCACTAAACATTGATAATAATAATAAAAAAAACACAATTATGAAAGCGCAATACATGTGTTGTTAGTGTTGCTAATGCCGTCTACTAAAGCATAACAGCAGTGATTGTTAAAAGAGGGAATGAAAAGTATATAAACAAAACAAAAACAAGTAAAAAGCAAACGCATCCCTAAACAGCTATGGTTCTAAGGTACAGAGAGAACGTAGAAGACGTAAGGATGCACTCAAAAAAACACTTGGCCCCATAAAAGCAAAAATCTCTTAGCAGGTTTTGGCAACAGGGGGAAAGGACATCATTAACAGTAACATGAGAGAGAAAGTGCAGGTACACGATCATGCACACATGGACTTTGTTAGTGAATGGTGAATGGCAATCCAACGCATTGCTTAAAACATACTTTAATGAACAAAAAACAAGCCAATGGGGAAGAAAAACTCGTAAGCCAATTACGTATAGATGGTAGATAAAATTTGGAAAAATATATCAAAGATTTAGTAATCAATTTTATTTAAAAAAAATTCATAATAAGATAAAACCTAGAAGAAAAAAATGAATAGTTTCAAGAAAAAACCAAAAAAAGATAGTTGAACATGAAAACATGGTGTAACAAGTAGTGAGTAAAATGGAATAAAGTCGGTGAAAAACGAAACGAAACCCAACAAAAAACACGTAAAATGTAGCTACAATAAAAGCCAGCTTACAGGAACACCGTGAGCAGAACCGGACGTAGCGGAACTGAAGGTATGCGAACGAGGGGCCAAGCCGTAACCCGGTTTAGGTACTTGTCGTAAGGAACTCACCACTGCCGGTGTATGATTATTTTTTTAATGATTCGATGCAGGTGTTGCAGTGTGTGTGTGTGTGTGTGTGTGTGTGTGTGTGTGTGTGTGTGTGTGTTTGAGGAGTAGTGTTGATTAAATTAGTTGTTAGTAGTCGTTAGTGAACAACAACAGTACATGTTATGTTGGCGCGATGTAGTGTTTGTTAGAGTTATGTGGTTTAGTCAATGGCAGAAGGTAAGCAATAGTAGATGGACGACACACACACACACGACGACGACGACGATGAGGTTGTTAGGCGATGGTTAAGCCAGTCGTTGTTGCGTCGGTATTTGACAACCACAATATTATACACCCAATAGAAGCATTTCAGCACCATCACCACCAGATGAAAGGAGATGAAATTTCATGGTTCGTTCGTCCGCCAACACAGGGCCAATGAGCCAAATCAGCAGTACGTTTATTGCATGGCACACAGGGGGAGTGGGTGGTGTGTGGCGTGGAGGTGAGGAGGTGAGTATGATGAAAGAAGAGAAAGAGAAAGAAGAAAAGAGAGAACAATCACATGAGAATGGCGTTGCGGTTAGAGACGGAAACAGGTACTCTTCCCCGTTCTGCTGGTACACGATTCAATTGTTAGTTACTTATGCCATGTTCTAGCATTTAATGCACACTTTTTAAATCAGTTACCACACCACAACCTGAAAACAACGATTTCCGGCGATGTCGATTTGTCCATTCGTGCCGTAGTACACACTTAGTAGACCAATCATGACCGAAAAGCACATTCAAAAACACACACAAACAGACACACACCCGGGTTAGATGTTATCCTAATAATACGAGCAGCATTTCCTATTTTAATAAGGTTAGAGGACAGGTGTACACACATACGCGTCCAAAACATAAACCAAAAGAACCGATTAGTGATAGGAAGAGCGATACAAGGACAGAAATGCAGAGAAAACACAAAAGGACATTATTAGGATTGCGCCGTATTGTTAAGCAGGGGCCGCCGAACCACCCAAAACAATTATCATCCATCGTTCATTCACGTAGTAAATGGGATGTTGAAAAGAGAGAGAGAGAGAGAGAGACAGGGAGAGAGAGAGAGCGAGAGAAAAAACAGAAACAAAACAAACAAAACGTAGGGAGAGACTTACGGAGCTGTAACCGTTTCTTAGCGACGGTGGCAGTGTGGACGTTTTGAATCCATATCCCGGCTTCGGAGGTGACCTGTACGAATGGATGGCTAATGGAATGGATGGAAAGGCAGGTAGTGGTTGTGGGGGCGGGCGGGCGTTAAGGTGGTGAGCCAGGTGAAATTGGTGCGTGAAACCAAAACGCAGTCAAAAGAAAGATAAAAATAAAGGCGAAGGAAATCCAGTAAAGGATATGATGAGGGAAAGAAGAAGAAAACACAGTTTTTTTTTTTAAATCAAACAAAATAAAGTATAAATACAAAAAAAAACAATATCACACTCGCACATACAAAACAATTAAAACAAATACAGTACAACAGAGTGTCGCTCGAAGGGACGTGAATGTGTGTGTGTGCGTGTAAATAGGAGAAATAATACATCATTCAGCACAAACGATACAAGGAAGAGAGAACAACACTCAAAACACACTCCATTTTCCACCCGCAGTTCCTAACAATGTTCCTCTCTTTGGTAGGTTAATGTGTAATGTATAAACAAAAGGTAACCACCTTATCGCACTATTATCACACAGTATTTTGTCTGTCTGTACGGGATTAACGGGTCAATATTACAATAGCAGCAAGGCGTATCGCATCCTGCGCACTCGGCTGATGCAGAGTGTTCAAGTAAACCTTGTTGCCATCAACACTTTCCAGGATTATTGGATGCGCTACCACACACACACACAGTCACACAAACTTATCCAGCACCTGCACCCAACGTGTGCTGCACATTATGTACTTCGTCCTGCCGCTCATGTACATCTCACCAGTCCCCCGACCGTTTTGCTTACCGTTGTAGCTGGTCGCGTTACCGATGGCACGACCAACCGATCCACGGTAGCTGGTGGAACGGTCAAACTCATCCTCGTAGAACGGTTTCTGGTGGTCCAGGTTGCGCGACGGCGACGCACCGACCGGCGATTCGTAGCGCATCCGGTACATCGGCTCCTTCGAGGCGGACGGCGTACGGGACGCGTTGCGCGGGTCGAGATTTTCCTGCTTCCAGTGCTCGTACCGCTTCTTCTCCTGCAGATCCTTCAGTATGACCGTGCCCATGCCGGACGATTTCAGCTTGCGCAGCTCCTCCTCCTCCTTCGTGTGGCGTCTGTCGTAAAAAAACCGTGACCAGCAATTAGCACCACTCACACACACCTCTTCCCACCAAACACACCCACACACACTCACTTTTCTGTAACGTTTTCCTTGTTGTTCGCATGGTCGACCTCGTCGTCGGACTCAGGTACACCCTTGTACGAGTCGGAATAGCGGCGCCGACGCTCCGGATCCGTGTACGGGTAAGGCGGGGCCGGGAAGTCGTCCCGTTCGATCTTTGGTTTCTCGCCCGGCGGCGGCTTCTTGGCCGCCGGATAGTGGCTCAGCTCGATCGGCTCCTCGTTGTTCATGCCCGGGCTTTTGGGGCGCGGCGTCTCCGACCGGATACTGTCCACCAGCACCTTCATCGCGCTGCGGCTGCGCGAGTGTGACCGTGAGCCGGAAGCGGACCGCGTACCGATGCTGCTGGCCGTGCCGCCGCCCATCGACGAGTAGTGCTGCACCGGCCGATGGAAGTGGGGCGACACCGGCGCCCTATCGTACGGCTCAATCGGGCGCCGCAGATAACCGGGCTCCTCGGTCAGGTAGCTGTAGGTGTAGATACGGGCGATATCCTCGTAGCCTTGGTTTTTGTATTCTCTTAATATTAAGCCCGGGCTTGTGGTGCGATGGTACTTTTTTTTTGTTTTAAAGAGAGATAAAAATACATCAATTACATAAACAATGTTGCAAATTCGCCCACACGAAAACGCCCACGCGTAGCGCCATTTTAGCACGGACGGTACAGTTTGCTATTGGTAAAGCATTGAGCTATACGTAACAGCCAAGGCAGTGTGTATTAGTTACATTTACACTTAAACTAAGGGCGTTAAAACAATAACCATAAACCACCGACACGCGTGCCAATATATGAGTAAACTAACCTTTCTATGCGTGTAGGGACTATAAACTGAACCATTAACGCTCGGCGTTTGTGAACGATACGTAAACTGAAAAGAGCGATACGAAAGAAAAGAAGAAGAAAGAAGGAAACACAAGAAAAGGAGAGAAAAAAGAAAAGAAAAGAAAAGAAAAGAAGAAAGAAGAACAAAGAAAAGAAAGAGAGACGAAAAGAAGCAAAAAGGTGCAAAAATAATAAAAAAAAACAATAAGTTGCAACATTTAAACACACTCAATTAAATTGCTACATCTCAAGCTAACGTGAGTAATAAGAAATACATATGGAGCATACAATTACAAGAATTTGAAAAAAAAAAACATTGAGAAATATTTTATCTGAAGTTTGATGATAGCTTTTTTTAAATTAAAACAAAATCATCCATTGCGGGACCAAAGTGGTCCTCGTTTCTCTATGTTTGATTAGACACAATTGCAGCACGATAAGTTTTGCTAGCTGAGCGTAGTAGTAATACGATTACACAAAGAAAGCACATCTCGTCGCCACGTGTACCCTCTTCCCCCTCCTCTTCGCTTACCTGTATTTCGCTCATACCGCTCGTGCTGGTACGATCGAACTCCGTCTCCGTGTTGAACCCGTTCGTATCGACACCGTTCAGTATGCCGGCCTCGGACGACGGGCCAGGGCCGCAACGCGGATGCCAGATGGCGCCGCCCTGCAGATACATCTCCTCCCCGTCGCCGAACGGATCGCCACACTTGGTACAGCGGGCGCAAGTCGGATGGAAGTGATGATTATCACCTGCCTGCAGCACCTTGCCGCTGATGTACCGGTTGCAGTGCGCACACTTCACGCCGAACGACTTCTGGAAGTCTTTCTCGCAGTACGGCACACCGTCCTTGCCCATGTACTCCCCGTTCAGCGTAGTGCCGCACGCGTTACATCTACAACATCGAGATGGAGAGAGGGGGGAGAAAGATCCGTTAGAAGTTAATTCGTAGGAATAGACCCAGGCGACCTCCTCCGTACACTTACTTGAAGCACCAAATGTGCCACTGCCGATCGAGGGCAATCAGTGCCTGGCCCTCCTTCAGCTGCTGCTGGCAGCCTGCACAATCGTTCGGGTCCGGCTGCTTGCCACCGTTCTGCAGCAGCTGCTGCTGCTTCTTCACCGTCTCCTGATGGTGCTGCAGGGTGGCCGCCTTCGTCGGGCTCGAGGTGATCTCCTTAATAGTGCGCTGCTCCTGCTTCTGCTCGATCGCCCGGCTCTTGGGAGACACGGTGGCCGAACCGGTGCCCTGCACCACCCCTGCAGCAGCACCGACCGTCGGTGATCCGGTTGCGGTTGCTCCTCCGCCGCCGCCCACCCCACTGCCCGGTGGACACTTTACGCAGCTTTCGCACAGGACCTCCTTGCCGGTGTTGGTAACCTTTTGGAAAATCGTTTTATCCCACGAGACCGGGCGGGATAAAATGTGGTCACAAACACGCACACAAATTAACACCAAAACAACACGACACATTAAGTATCCTTGGCATTGCGAAAAACAGCTCCCGGGTAACACACAACACGATCAAAGGGGGCAGATGATATTCTTATCACATGCGTTTTTTTTTTTTGATTTTAAAAAGTGCTGTTTTTGTGATAAAAACTTCTTCTTCTCTTTCAGTGCCTTTACCCTTTTATCGTGTTGGAATCAGAGACGAAGTTTCTGGACATGCCCTTACACAAGCATGACAGCGCACATCGTCCCATCACCGGGGGCATGTGTCATCCATCCACCCCGCTTACCTTGCTGCCCGATTTGAACGGCTGTTTGCATTTGCTGCAGGTGAAGCACTTCTGATGATATGTGTTGCCCATCGTGGACACGACCTCGCCCTCCACGTACTGGCTGCAAGCGGCACACTTTGTCCCGTACAGCTTCTGGTAGTCGAGTGTGCAGTAGTAGGCGCCATCCTTCGAGAAGAAGCCACCGGTGGCCAGCGACTTGTTGCACTTGGTGCACTGGAAGCAGGTCTTGTGGAAGTAGCGATCGGAAACGCGCAGCACCTCGCCCGAGCACTTTTTCTGACACTTGCTGCACTGGATTTTGCTTTTCCCTGCAAAAGATGAAAGTGCGAACGAGTGCGTGATTAGTGGAAGTGTTCTACTACTTGTAAAGATATATTTTGATGTGTTTAAAATAAAAAAAGTGTCCCAATATATCACTATCGCTAGGTTAAAAATAAACACGTGTAATGATTACTAGCGTCTTTCGGCTCTGTGAATAGTTTACAGAATTGCCTTACTTGTTTGTACACCTGGGGACTCATTCCCAATCCCCTCCCCATTCGACAGTGTTAATGAAGCGATTACGAGGAAATGGAATCAATCATGATTAGAACTCCCATTAATAGTGCAATCTACACGCGATACACGTGGAACTACTATTACGGTCCCAGCAGTTAGCAGCCGTAAAAGGTCTGCCAATCGACATTACAGAGAAAAACGGGTACGACACATGCACCATAGCGAGGCACATGCGGAGTCAATACACGGCACAGTCGCGCGCGTACTGCAAACAAACATAAAAATTGATGTAATCTATCGACCATCAAACGGGTTGTTCCGCCAAAACCACACAGATGCCTCTAAGGCTCGTCTATAAACTCGTCCTACCGCGAGGGTTATCTACACTTTGAACTGCCCCTTATCATCTGCATCGGAATGCGCACACACAAAAAAACGGATCAGAAATATTGGCTGATTCACGATCGCCACGATGGCAAAAGGAAACATGTACTTCATTACCAATTTCAAACACGAGTCAACGTTTAGGCGAGAAATTTATGATGTCACATTCTGAACACGTCTCGAGGTAGCAGCAGCAGCTTCTCTTATTAATTGGCAGGAAGGAATCAGCGAACAATTAGTGGCCCACCGCTCGCCATACTTCAAAATCAAGATCGTTATCGTGCACAGCTCCGCCAGAGCTAAGTTTAGACAGCCAATTTAAACTGGAATTATGTAACTCCACTTCCATGACTGCTCTCTTCTCTTGGGAGGTCGCACAATGCCGAAGATCTTCGCGACATCTTGGCCGTAATGACATATGTTTTCCATTACTTTGGTAACTTCTTCCGCTCTTAGCAGGCGCGATGATGATGTTCGTGTTACACGTCCGGGTCCGGGCTCAATGTCAGCCTGTCAACTGCAAATGCAAACGACGATAATCATCATAATCGATTATACCCATCCCTCTGACAGTCACCAACAGTTTCTAACAGAGAATGGGGCAAAAACAGTATGTTGAGAAGATGTGTGTAATTCCGCAACCCTTTATTGCTGTTCTCAAGTTCAACCGAACCCAACCTCTGCCATCACAACAGCCTGGAACTCTCTAGAGCAGAACCGAATGGGGCGAGGAGAGTATGTCATAGTCATATGTGCTTGTTAGAATCGTTGGACATTCCTTCGCCAGATCTCTCACCTAACCTATAAACCTTTCTGCACACACGCATACACACACAGATCACCGTGTGCTGGTAATGTGTAACAATTTAGCACACAATTACCACTCCAACTCACACCCGCCCGCTGTTGCATGACCCATCAATTGTGGAAAGTGTCTGACAAACATGAATTTAAACTGGATGTCGTACGTCGTCTTTTACATGCGGTACAACACACAGTCAACCATAGTCAGAGTCGATATCTTCTTCGATAAACTTCACTCGCTGTGTTGGTCACTGCTGGTGGACATTGGCGGAATCAGATAGCAAGCCGGCGAACGATAAGGAGCAAGCGGCTCGGAGCTTCGTCAGCGCTTGATAACATTGCGCTCAAAATATACCATGCGTCAAATTGTACACCTTTTGGGCGATACAATACCATCCCGTCCCCGTACATCTTCTATCCTTCTACATCGCTCTGACGATGACAAATGATACAGAGAATATACATTGTGAGGAGTGAAGATAAGAAAGCAAACAAGCTTCCCGGCAGTCGGACACCGGAGTAGTTTTCATTCCTCCAGCCGTTCGCACCAACGTCATTTCGCAGAGAAATGTCTTGGGAGTTGGCACAGGCCCTCATTATTTGTTATCACCTGTGCTGTTAGGTGCTCCAACACTTTCTGGTTACAAACCGTCAGGCGTGTGTGTGTAAGTGTGTATGCGCGCGTGTTTGTCCAATCAGTGTTAGTCAGAGGGAACAATCAAAGGTTCATGGCCCATTAGCTAACACACACGGTGGAGGATGGTGTGGGTCGGGAGATGGAAGAAAACGCGAAAAAGGGCGGGACATTTTCTTCACGTGTTCGCTCACTACTGAAATCATCATTTTGTGTCTACCGGGCGTGAGGGCGACAGAGCGGGAACAGAGAGGTAAAGCGCCGAGACCATTATGCCCTTGCCCGAGTGATGTGTCCGATGGGCAAGGTCTCAGCTGTGTGCTCTAGGCTTGCTGCTGACAACAGAGCGCGATATGGGTGAGAATAGTGGTAGGTGTCGTACTACCACCAACAGCCCACAGCCATTGAACGCCAATTGACCTTCAAGGTGACGGTACTCTAATGGATTCCAAAAGCAACTACAAGCCGGCAACGAGCCCTGATAACGAAAAATGGGTGATTGCTACACAGCTGCTGAATTTATTGTTAATGATGGCCACACATCTAGAGATTTCTATGAAAGTGTTGGAATTTAAGGTTTTTAATTTCTTTAATGGATCAAAGCATCAATCGGATTGATTGAGATAGTTCCAGAATTTATGCCACAACTGCAGGCAAACATACTTCCAAGATCCGTCTGACAGGCAAGGACATTGGAGAGGAGTTTATTAGGTACAGTACATATAAAAAAGCTTCTTGTCACGCCATTACATAAATCCACAGCTAATTCGAGCTCCCGAAACCCACTTGACATTCCAATGCAGGCCAAACTGACGCTTGGACCCTGCCCTTCTCCTGTTCCGGCACACCTCAACAACACGCTATAAAACATCCATCCAACAACCAAACCGACAGACATGCAACCGTAACGAACCATTTCTCGTGCTTCAAGCAGCAATAAATAGCACGATGACCGCAAGAGGAACAAGAAAGCAGCACTCAAGGCGACTCTGCTCTCTCTCTCTCTGTTTTCTGTCCCCGTCCTGTTGTGGAAAACTGACAACCAACTAAAAAAAAAACGCTCCGAGCGCTGCCGGAAAACTATTTCCACTGGGCAACTGTATGTCTCCCCGGTAACTTCCCGGCGCAGCCACGACACACGACGAGTTTGACTTTCGTCTATTTTTGGCTATATCAGACACACACGCCGTCATCCAAAACACAGACGGAAGCCAGCCGCGAAAATCCAAACAGGAACTTTAAACGCACGACAACTGCTGCAGCTTGTGCGCCGGGAAGGAAAGTTGTGTTCCGAAGGCGAAGGCGGAAATGTGAGGCCAAGCGACATCAAGAGATTGCGACACATCGATCCGATGAACGAAATATACCCACCGGACGAGGAATATACCGGGGCCAGCAGTAGGAACGAAGCGCATGTTCGGTTTGATTGGTTTTACTTTCATTTTGAGTGTATAATTTGAGGGCCAATCAAAAATTCTTCTGTCTTAAATAGTCGCTTACACTGCTTGGAAGAAACGGCATAAATTTTCCCGAATTATTTTGGAATACACTTCAGAGATAATACCATAAACAAAAGGCTGCCATAAAGTCCTGAACTCGTATTATTCGCATCAAACAAAGCATCAGCTTGCACTTTACCCTGAGTTGATCCTATCTAAAACGTTAACCCTGGTAACTGGCGCTAAAAATGTGCCACAGCACGATTGCCAAACCAAATCAGCAGGCGCCAAACGTTGACCTTTGTCCACTATGTAACCTGACAGCCAAATTTTGATTCACTTGTACATCGACCCGATCGAGGACCGATCGATGGACTTTATTCTACAAAATGTATCGCCAAGTAAAATAAAACACACTTTGGCCGTTCGAAAGGACTTTGTACAACGATCGTTCTGTAGATCACTGACATGAGATTTATGTAAGAAGGTAAAACGTGTGCTGAAATGGTACAAAATGTAATACAAACATAGTTCTTGCGATGTTGATAGAGGAACTTTTGATTAAAACGAAAATAATTGCATATTTGTAAAACATATTTTAATTATGTTCTTTGTCGATAAGTTCCCAGTCCCCTCCAAAAGAAAAACGACACCAATCAATATAGCTGATCGTAAACGATAACACCAATATAACCACAAACACCTTACGTTGCGCCTAACCGCAAAACCGTGAGTTTAAAATGCTCTATCTACACTAGGACACTCTTATAAGCGCATGTAAGTGCAAAAGGTACATTACTGGTAACATGTCCGGCACATATCGAGTTGCACAATGCCGCGATACGTACCGCGAATTCCGTAAGATCAATGCAGGACATGGATATGAGTATGGACATATTGAATGGTGCTGTCAATTTACATTAGACTGAAGATAAAACATGTAAACCACTATAACCCATTAGCATTTCGTAAAGACGTAAAGACTTAAAGACTCTGTGTCATTTATTTCGTTTGCATTCATTGGCGGTGCAGCGAGGCGTTGAACGGTGGCATCCGATGCAAGAAGGGCGTCCGGGTAACCTTTGCCACAGTAGCCACAGCACTGCCTGCATCAGGCTTGTCAGTCGGCATGTTGGAAAATCCGTTCTGTGGCAATGAGTATCCAACTTTCGGACCACCGTTGCTGGGCGGCGGTGGTGGAGCAAGCCGCGCTCTAACGCCCGTCACGGCCGGGATAAGCTCCGACGAATCTTCGTCCGACTCGTCTTCGGAATCGTAATCGTCCGCACTGTTGACCATGGAAGACGAGTCGGAGGAAGTGGTGGTGGTGGAGGATGCATTTCTGAATCCAGGGGCGTACGCGATCGGGGATTCGTTCGGGAAGCCCGCAGTTTCCGGTGGCGCTTCCCAACTTTCCATCTTGCCACCATTGGCGGTGTTGTCTGTTCCTTGCGATGGCGTTTCAAACGCGGAATAAGCTATGGTATCGCCGGCCATATCGTCCTGCCCTCCGACATGCTGTACAGAGCCCGACGCAATACACACCACCAGCAGTAACAGGGCGAGATATGGTGCTGTCATCTTTGCTGCTGTACGAACTCAGCTTACGGTTCCCGTTCACTGTCACTCCCGAGTAAAGATTCCCTCGCAAAGGGTAAATTTGTTTTGTCGTTGCCACATGGAATTGTGGTGGGTTTTTATACAATTTGGATATTCGGAAAGTACCCAAAAGAATTAAAATGCAATTTGCCAGTTAGTGGACGTTTTCCGCTCCCAATAATCCGACGCAATTGAGACGAGCGTGCTGGGGAGTACACAGAATGCTTAAATTGTTTATCGCATTAGAAGCGCATCATTACTACGCAATTTGCGAGCCAATTTAAGCGGTGACTAATCTAGGTTGGTGAGTAATCGGAAGCACAATCGCCAAATTCCAAAATATGAACACCTCCATCCATCTATTACTTCATGTCCCAAGTGTGTGGGAAATTCAATCATGAGCCACAGTTTAAAATAAATCAAAGTAATTTGACAACATTTTACACGTAATTCTACCGCACTATTTCTGCGCTATTTTGATCGCACGGAAACCGCTGGGACACAAGCACAATCAGGTCATCAACACTCGAAACGTGCTACGCTTGGGAATTTGGGAAGAAAACAACCAAAGCACGACACTGATTTTCAACAACAATTCGCAACGATTAACCTCACGGCTGAACTGCGAACAGAATTCGTTTCGTACCGCGTTCGAGGTAGGTCGAAAAGTCGTGCACGAACCAGAGTGTAGATTGAAATCTTGTCTAGCATCCAGCATCGACTGAGAGAGAACCTGGAACAGTCGTGCGATGATCTTTGGTGGTAAAGGAGAAAAGACGAGTGAAATTAATCGCACATCCAGGAACAATTTGAATCGTTTTTGCCAATTTATTGCGCAGAGTAGAAGGCGAGAGATCACTTGCACGGGAAGCCACGGGTTGCATATTGCTCTGCTGGTAAGTGTGACTTATCATAACAAATGGCTTTCCTTAATCAATATTCTCCCAGTGTATTGCATCGTAGCTTTTTACAACATAAATGGCTAACGAAAATGTTCGATAAGAAACCGAGTATGCAATCGATGCCCGGTGTCGTGATCTGGTTTTGCTCAAGCAGAGATGATCCTTCCACTGCCACCATAAATCACCTCTTTTGGGGCAGGGTCTTTGGTTCAAGGAATATCTGGCTGGGTTGAAAATGTTTTGGTTTTGGAAAACACTCCATAATCTGCTCGCCCCCTCCTTATCTTTTTCTCTTCCGAACGTCAACACACTAGCTCTTCGTCACGCACTGACGTAGTTTGGGCGTCGGCAGCAAGACACCAGAGAGAGCATGATGTGTGTAGGGTGGTGGTGGATGCCTACCCATTTCTTCTCATGTATCTCTACACCCCAGTGAAGTAACCAGCTCTTAACCACGTTTATTTATTTGACCTTTGGGAGAGGTCTTCCAAACACTTAACCCGCAAACCACCATTCCGGCACCAAAGCATCCACAAGCACACACACACACAGCACCATGCACTCGTAGAGTACCCACAGGCTAACATGATCTAATCGATCACGAATGCATTGAAACGTTGGCCTCCGGAGAGGGTGACACACCGCCCCCAAAGAACGGTTTGTCGACGCCTCTGCGCCGAAATGTAAAGCATAATGTTCGACCGAGACAAATGTCAACCACGATCTCGCAAATGACACCACCGCCAGAAGACGCCGTTGTGTAGGTCTCCTCTGAGGTGACGTGGAGGCGAGAAGCAACAACAGCAAAATGCACAACCAAACCGCAAAACCATAAGCCACACAAATAGGGGCGGGATATGTGTGTGTGTATGTGTATATATTTTGCGGCATTCGGCACTCGGCAGAGACAGAAGACGGGCCCAGCTGGGTGACACGACGGAAATGGACGCTAAAAATGCTATCCAAAGAGTAAACATACAAAATGCTCTGTAGCATCACAAAAGGGTTGTAACGGAGGGGGAAGAGCGCAGTAGGGACGCACAACCACGGGGACGGTTTACGAATTTCATTATCATATAATCAAGTGGGTGCTGCTTTGCGCCTGTTGTTTTGTTGCCCAGGCTAGCCAACCGGCTAAAACGCTCGTTGTTGGAGATTTAGCTATGCTTTTCCATTGCTCTTTGCTTGCTGTGAGATTTGCGGGTTTGGATTATTGAAATCGCGCTTCACGCGCCGGAAGGACCGATGATCATTATGATGATGATGATGATGACGACGACGACGATGATGATGGAAGGCAGACACTCTGGCAACAAATTCAATTCCACAGCAGACGGAGCGTTAGAACGGTGAAACGTGTTCCTCATCCAGTTTAGCTACTTCATTCCTTCATTAAACACTACGAAGAAGGAGGAGTGGGACATGGTAGAAACCCGCAAGCGAGATAATGATTTAAAAAAACAATGAGCATTTGTTTAGGATTGAACCATCCCTAAAGCATTCTCATGTACATCTTGTACGTGCTGTGTACAATGCTTACAGAGAAATCCCAACGATACTTTAGGCCGGTGACATTTCCTGTCCAATATTTCATTTTGCTTGCGTTGTCGAAAGCCAATTCCATTCTAATTTATTTACGACCAGAAAATCTCCAAAAGGTTCAATTAAACTGTTGAAAGAATTACATCAACAAGCATCAGTAGCAGCTTTGACAAATCGTAACAATCTTCAAGTGAACATGTTAACTGAATAAGAATTCTTCTTCTTCTTTGGCTCAACAACCGATGCTGGTCAAGGCCTGCCAACACACTTGTGGGGTTGGCTTTTCAGTGACTTATTGATTTCCCCCCATAGCAGGATAGTCAGTCCTACATATGGCGGCACGGTCTATTTGGGGCTTGAACCCATGACGGGCATGTTGTTAAGTCGTACGAGTTGACGACTGTACCATGAGACCGGCTAAGAATTAACTGTCCTATATTTTGATGAATGTGTAATGTTGGCACGATATTGATCTCGTGCGGGATTTGACAGGCAGATGTTTATAAATATGAGCTATCACGAAAACAGTTGGAATAGATAGACGTTAACACTTCAGATGGCGCTACAATCGAATAGAGAAGGACAAAAACACTCTCAAAATGAGAAAACTCGTTAATATGATTTTAGGGCCAATCAGCAATAAGTTCGGCTAAGGTCGTTAGGCAGGGCTCAACACTGATCAGCTATTGAACAAAAAAACAGCATCGAAGCAGTAGCAAAAGTAATTCTAAAGAAGAAATACTAATGTTTAACATGTGCGGCAAAATAAAGTCCAAATAAGCTAGTTCAAAAACAGTTTACACAGCACTTCAACAACAGGCGTAAAAACATGTACTTTTTAGTTTGAATTAACAAACAACGAAAAATAGAGTGATTATTTTACCCGCAAATAACCAATCTATCGCGAGACAGCACAATAGAGCCGTGAGCAAATAATTGATATCGCACAACGCAAGCCTTGAGTTCGAGTCTAATCAGCAATGAATTTCTTGTAACGTTAATGACTTTTGCAAAGCACTACATGCACTTAATGGTTGTATGTTAGCAAATTAGATCCTCTATTTCCTCCTCGTCGTCTTTTCTTCCTTCTCCTCATGTTGCTCAGTATCCAGCGAAATCTTTCATTCCAGCAGAAGCTCCAACCATCTTTTCTCAACCAATCTAATCAAACTCAGAGCCCATTTTACACTAAACTTTCCGACAAATTGTGTGTGAGGCTAGGAATGAGGAGATAGATAGATAGATAGAAAAAAAGACCTAACCGGCTTTTACTTTACAGTAACCGATCAGCCGATGGGGCGATTGCTGCGCTGTGATTGTCAAGTGATTACGCTGCTACTTCGTGATGGCATTTGCTGTGAAGTGCACAGGAAAATCAAAGGGGAAAGCACACACCATCCAACACCGCCACCCCAAACCCAGCAAAAAGGAGCGACAGGCTACGGTGGTGGTGTACAGCTTTTTTTAATTCGTGCCCAAACGACATAAGACATGGAGCTGAAAACAAGAGGAGACGACAAGACATTGGAACCATTGGTTGGTGGCGTATGCTACGCTGCCTCGCTACTCTCAACCGCAGATGGATAAACCGATAAGCAAAAGCATCGAATCGAGAGGTAGGTGGTTCCAGTGCCGGAGACACGGGACAACCCGAACCGTCGTTCCGTTTGTGTGTATGTCGTGATGGAATGTTCGAGCTTATCACCCCTAGTAAGTAACTTGTACTAGAGCCAGCCTGAGTGTGTGTGCTTGTGTATGCTTGAGTACATAATCTTTCCAGACCGTCGCGCATAACTCACGACCGAACCAACACTGTGCGCCGTGTGTTTCCTGCTGTGCCGCGCCGCTATGTGACCAGAAATGGAGCGCAGGGTGATTCCATTTTTTTTATTTCGGTTTTTGCATCGATTCTTCAAGAATACACACACCCCACCGGTTACGGTGGCCTGCCGCAATCAGTGAAAGATAAGGAAAACCATCATTGCGTGACCTTTGATCGTCGATAGAGCCATTTATCCGTGTGTGCAAGAAAGCGTTCCACCAACGGAATATGTGTTTCATTTTTATGAAATATTGCTTCTCGAGCTTAAAATAATCAGACTGGAGCGATTTTTGGAGCGATAGGTGTCCACCGAACCCGTAAAACGAAGTTAATATATGCCATTAAAAAATATATCACAACACTCTTTTCTTCCTGTCTGCACGCGACTTTCATTTTTCCGTCTTCCCAAAAAAGGCGATATAGCTACAAAACGCACAACGTTAACGCGCAGCGACAGAAGGCACAACATAAGCCCACTGAGCTTACAATGGCCAATTTTGGACGCGCGAATCGTGGATTTCATTTAATTACCCCTTGCTTAATCGTTCCGTTCGTGCCCCCAAACAGTTGATGTGTGTATGTGTGTCCCGTTTGGTTTTATCCCCAGCTTTATGTCACTTCAAGCATGGCCAAAACATCATCCTCCCCGCAGAAACCACGACATGTGAAATCAAATTAAAAAAAAAAACGTTAAAATAAGGCAGCCGTAAAGCAATGATGACCGCTGCAGCGACTCGCCAATGGTCGTTAAAATGTGCGAACCATTGCTTTAAAGGCATCAAAATCGGACGGCGGCTGTAGCTTAGCTGTGGTGTGACAACCGTACATGCAATTAATTTCATTTAGTTTTAATGTAACGAAATTGGGCTTGACGATTGTTGATGGTGGTTTTCAATTCAACGCGGGACCGAAATCGTTTTGCTGGTAGTATTTGTTATCTTACATCATATCTGTTCGCTAAAAAGACGCCATTCCAACAGCCGACTGCAACTGTATATCTATTGCAACGGTGTTGGCACCGCAGCGGTTCTGTCGAGAGAATGCAACTTCCAGATAACGGATCCATCCATCTGATCAAATATTGTTGCACACATTGTTGTTCGTATGCACCCTCCTTCCCTAACTTGGTCACGGTGGACGTCAGCAGCGGTGTAGTAAAAAAGCCATAAAAAAGGCACGACATGAGGATGCATTTTCTGATCAAACTGCACACGGAGAAGCGATTCTTGGACGATAAGAACATGAGACGCTTGATGAAGCGAGCGAAACGACTAGAAGCTGAATTGCACAACACGTCGCCCAGGTATGGGTGTGAAAAAAATACATTATTACTGTATTTACACTTGTTTGTATTGTCAAATAAATAAGGAATTTTAATATGTTTAACCTGCTTCCCGCAAACAAATAGCAGAAATAATGCGAATGTATGTCCGAATCGTCTCAATATTTATGCTCACACGACATACGCGTAACACAGCCCTATGTACCGATGTTTACATGGTTTTGAAACCATCGTTCGAGCGGAACACAAACAATTTCGTCCAGTTTTTTAATCCTCCTGATAACACGAAAACATTTTGAGGCCGTACAAACGGACAGCAGACCCGCGGCGCACGGACGACAAACATCGACCTACATTATAATGGTCCGATTGTAACAGGGGGAAAGAAAACAAACTCAGGCAATAATCTTTTGCGACCAGGCCCGCAAACCGAGAACCCTGCAAAACGGGCCAGGACTGTGCCCAAAATCGAAAATGAAAATACCCATAAAGTCCGACTGCCCTCGGCACTGTCCTCGGTATTCAATTTCCTCCGTCCTCCTTTTAGCACTTAGCGGGTAGCATAAGACCGATGTTGTCGCAGATTGCGTCATCGGTGTACCACGATGACTACACAGGACGGCACCATCAGCCCCGTTAAAATAAGCGAGAGAGAAGAACACACATGCCACAAACAGTTGACACGACGTTCGTAATGTTGCCTGCTTGCTGTGTCGCCTGTTGAACATTCTTCCGGATTCAGTTTCAGTTTCAGCAGTCTCAACATTTCTCCTGGCGTTGGCGAGGAGACCAAGAACGGTGGGACGAGGGAGCCAACAAAAAACATATATAACGCACCGGAACGAAAACTGATCGTGCACGATACGCCGGCGCCATGTCGGGCCCAGAGTAAGGGGTTGAGGGATGAAAACTGTACCGCAAATAAGCCGGCAAAGAACACCACTCACACACAACACTAACCCATTTCCGTCCGGCAATTATTTCTCATTTTACTGCCCCACCTTCACGCGACGACGACGGAAAGGCGCAAAACACCGAAAAGGATCGCGGCGCAAACCATCGCAAACGAGTCTCCGGTCGCGTTCCTCTTTTGCTTGCCGATTGGAGAAGGAATAGCTTTTTCTATTTATCTTACTCGCGTCGCTTTTACTAACCACTTCCACACGTCACGCGTGTGTGTGTGTGTTTGCTCAAATTGGCGATCGTAAACGAGTGTCAGAACGCAGATGCACAAGAGCCACAGGCACAGCGCAATATTGAGCAACAAGATTCAGATTGAAAGACGAGCTAAGGACGAGAGCATTGTGGGGTAAAGGGTAATGAAATATGTTTGAATGAGTCACGGCGTGCCGGGGCGATTCGTTGATCGACGGTAGACGAGGGTTTATAAATTAACATTCTCCGCTGGTTCCGCAACAACAACAACCAAAAAAACGGAAACGACAAACGCGCAAGATGAACAAATCTATTTTTAGAAACCAATTCAAACGGCATCATTATCGCTGGACTGGGTCGGCAAAATGGAATGTTAACGCGATTGCATGACAGCGTTTTGAAGCGAATGGAGCATTCGGAGCGATTCAATATGCTTAACCGGTGCCTAAGGGGCTGTGGTAGTTTCTTCTAAAATATTTTAGCATTAATATTCACCATTTTTTTGTTTTGGTTTTGAGCAGCTCCTTCGCACAACTGCATGCAGATATAAAGTTGCTACTTTATTTATTGATTGTCGTTGTAACATGTCACCCTCAACTAACCCCCGGCAGGCCAACACAGGGGCACACAGTAGGCCACAGTATGCGAAATACTTATCGCCTTGAAGCACTAATTAGCAAAACGGATCAGTCAGTCACACGGGCCATTCACCACACCACCCACCTACCACCCAGTGGCGATCACCGTTTGTTCGCCACCCGCACACCGTTTGTTTAGTGTGTATCAACCAACAGCACGAAGCACAATTCGCGACCAATCACCTCCCTCTTCCTCACACCCCCTCTCTATCTCTCTCTCGCTCCAGTTGTCGATCGAATGGTGTCACGTACTGCTACTTTAGCGTTGTTTCGGTGCTTTTACCTGTTGTATTATTAGCACTTGGTTAACACACCGACGGTGCCGCTCGGAATTTGTAAAGGAATGGAACTGTATATGGAGCGGCAAAGATGTAGGACACGTACACTTTCCAACAACTTATTACACATAATGTTACAACATCTTTGAGAAGACGTGCATTATTTGCTTAAAAATTATGTATATTTGTCTGGCTGAAATGTGTAACATTTTAAACATTGTTAAGTTTTCGATGTTCAGGCTTCTCTCAAAAAAAAAAGAAACAAACAAAAAATAAATGATGAATAAAACAACAAAAGTAATAACATTTATTTCAAACAGCTGACCAACATAAAAAACACCAAAAACACACAGGGAAATTTCCATTCCTCATGGCTAGTGATGAGTAAAGTTGGCAAAAATCTGGAGTCGACTCCGATCCAACTCCGATGATTTCGGAACCGAATCCGGAAGGTAGGTTCGTCCAGAACATTATTAACATTATCCAGAATCGTTCGAAATCGTCTGAAGCAGTCCGGGATCGCCCGGAGTCGCCCGGAGTCGTCCGGAGTCGGCCAGAGTCGTCCGGAATCGCCCGAAGTCCTTCGGAGTTGTCCAAAGTCGTCCAAAGTAGTCCGAAGTCGTCCGGAGTCGGCCGGAGTGGGCCTTTGAAACAATGGCATGAATACGAAGTTCAAGAGCAAAAAGAAACACAAAATAAAAACGTAATGTAATGCCTGATCACTAGCACCGGACGGCTCCAAATGACTCCGACTGATTCCGTCCGACTCCGGACGACTCCGACTCCGGGCAACTTCGACTCCGGGCGACTCCGGATAACTCGGGACAACACCGGACAACTCCGAACGACGCCGGATGACTCCGGACGACCCCGAACAACACCGGACGACTCCGAACGACTCTGAACGACGAGGGGAACTAGTGGTTACCATTTTTCCGGAGTCGGAATCGTACTAACAGTAGTCAGAGTCGAATCGGAGTCGTAGGTACGCTCCAGAGAGCACATCGCTACTCATGGCTTTACGATTGTGTGTGAAACGCTCAACAACAATCAGTTGACTCGACAAAATTAGTTGACATAAAGGGTTATTTGTGTTTGAAATTCCTTATAGACTATCTCATGTTCGTTAAAGTTTCTGTTTTTTTTTTTGTTCAAGTAAAGAATTCCCCAAAATAATGCACAACAAATGTTGTTGATCAACGAAAAAGAGCAACGATTCATGCCCTCTACCCGCATGCTCTATTTGTAAAACACTTCACTTCATTCGATGATGACACTGGAAGTGAAGCAAAAAAGAACTATTAAAAAAACATTCCAGCGCGTATGCCACACACGAGCCACGTCATGCGTTTCTTGCCAAACCCCACCAACGAGACGCGATGGCATTTCAAAACAATCGAAAATTTTCATCCGAACTCGCGTTTGTCAATATGTGCTCCTTCAAAACCTCTACACAGAAGGCGTTCAGCACAGCACGAGGGTGTGTGCTCACGCGTTGCCCCTGAAAAATTAACGCAAACACGAACAATATTCCACAACAACACATCCAAGCGAACCACCCGTCAATCAGCCCCCTACTATTGGGGGGGGGAGAGTCGTCTTCGTGGGGCAATCGAAACCACGCACGCAAACAACATTCCAACCCCGCTAGTGTCCGCTCTAGTAGTGCTTGTGTGCGTGGACTGCTCATCCCGGCAAGTGTGCGACGCGCGCACCACACGTCGATCGGGCTTGCCACACTTGACACGGGCGCTGAAAGCACATGTGTGTGCCGTCGCGAAACACGCGGTTGATGGGGGCCAAAGCGCCACCGTGATCGAATTTTTCCCACCCGGCATACCTTTGGCTTACCAAAGGTTTCGAAACACATCCTTCTCAAATTGAATTTTCCGCTCTCGATTCTCGTAGCTCACGAAAACAAGGAAGTAGCAGCATCCCACCAAATTGCCACCATGATTCAAATTTTCACACTTGCAAGGTTGGCGCTTGGTAGTAGTGTGGTGGTGTGGTGGTGACGACGAGAGGATTGGGTTTTCTTTTCACGCTCTCCTGGAGCGGCATTCCGGAGCGAATTTCATCTCGCCAGCTAAATTGGAACCGATCGCCACACGCCACGTCGTTGGATGGCGTTGAAATATACGAAATTCCATTCCCCAATTTGGAGCATTCCGAAACAAAGAATACGCGGGGGGACGACAATACAGAAAGGGTGTTGTGTGAGAGGAGCAATTAGTCATCCAACAGGCACACAGTCAATGTATCCAAACTCTGTGGCTACACGTTTTGGAATAATTATACCTACACACAGCGCCCAAAAAAACAAGAACATAAACAAAGAGAAAAGAGGAAGGAAATTGCCGTCCGCTTCCCAGTGATGACAACACATTGTCATCGATCCGTGAAAATCACCCACAAACAATCACGTTGTGTTCCAGCCGCAGGAGAAGAGGAGGAGGACTTCATTCCCATCTAGCTTCCCACTTGCTGCGACCCGATTCATGACACGATCGTTCGTCTCTCCCCCAAACCCCCTTCATTTATTTATGTCTTATTTAACCAACGCTCTGCTCAATGGAGATAATGAAGGTTGCACCACAGCAGAAGCAGCAGCAGCCCCGCCACAACTATTAGGTGGGGGAGAAATAAAAACTCCAGAGCGCACATAAAACGGGTTGACTTCATCTAATTTACGATGCAATAACAGTGCGTTCACTGTGCATTCCCGCCTCTCTCCCGTATACAGCACTGGGAGCAGAAGAAGGTGGCAAGTTGCGGAATTGATTGGACACATTTTGACAGAAGGGGAGGGGAGCAAATTAGGGAAAGGCAGCGCTGTGTTCTGGTTCACTTCGCTCGACCGATGGCACGAGTGCGCGGTTTTCCATTGTTCCTTTGGGGAGGGATGATGAATCGAATTCCCCTGCAACTGGCGGGAGTCACTAACCAAACACGCGGTAGAACCTTAATCGATGCATCTGGTGACAACTAGTGATGGGTAAGATTGGCACAAAATCCGGAGTCGACTACGAGCCGATTCCGATTATTTCGGAACCAACTTCGGAAGGTAGGTCCGCCCAGTAAAATCCGGAGTCGTTCGAAATCGCCTGGAGCCGTTCGTATCGCCTGGAGTCGCCCGGAGTCGCCCGCAGTCGCCCGGAGTCGCCCGGAGTCATCCGGAGTCGTCTAGATTAGCCCAGAGTCGTCCGGAGTCGTCCAGAGCCGTCCGAAATCGGCCGGAGTCGGCCTTCGAAATAAAGGCCTGTATACGAAGTACACGCGCAAACTGAAAGACAAAACAACACAACAAATGAAATGCCTGATCACAAGCACATTGCACCGACTCCGAATGACTCCGACCGGTCGACTCTGGACAACTCAGAACAACTGGTCAAACGACTCCAGAGGACTCCGGACGACTCCCGACAACTCCGACTTCGGGCGTTTCCGGACATCTCCAGACAACTCCGGACGACTCCGGACGACTCTGGACGACTCCGACTTCAGACAGAACTAGAAACAATAGTCGGTGTCGGATCGGAGTAGTCGATGCGCTCCAGAGAGCACATCACTAGTCACAACCCTGGTACACACACGTCTCAAATGGGTTGGCATACAAAAAAAAGGCAAATGCGATCAAGCGCATCGTGCTCCCCCAATGCTCGCCACTATCCGCACCAAGCCTGGTGGCGGATAACCTTTCGCCCTTTTCTCTTGCCTCCGCAAACAACGCTATTGGCTGCTGTGGTGACATTTTATGGCACAAATCCGTGTCGTTCGGGTGGTATGGCGTCATCTTTGGCAGCGTTTAATTCGATATTACGCTGCGGAGAGGGAATAACAAACGAGACAAATAATAAAATCAAAACCCTTATCGCGATCATAAATCGAAACGTTGTCCTTAGGTCAGAATGCGGCGATCCAAAGAGAGAGAGAAAATGTGAAAAATTGCATCTAAAAGAAGCTTAATCGTATACTTCACCATTGTTTTAGTCTCGCTTGGTGTCATATGAGGTAGATATTGCAAATTAAAACCTTTTCTGTGGGATTAAGAATATGTTTATGGCCACCGGTTTCTATCATTATTTATGCATCTTTTTATTCACGAATAGAAATAGTGAAATCTTGCAAAATGGTATTATGGTGATGCTGCTCTACAGTTAACAACTGTACTATAAAAACCCAAACAAAGTCGTTAATGAAGCTAAAATCTCTAGCTCCCCAAAACATTGCAATCTCCGCAAAAAGGCAGCAAAACCTGCCCGATTGCATTTTATTATTGTTTTGTCTTGGGCAACCCGACCGGGCAGCGCTTTTAATGTCGAACCACCAGATCCCGTCGTTTTGCTCCCCTTTTTCTGCCTTTTTTCGCGAGCCATTTAAACCATGCGATTGTGTTTTTCTTTCTTTCTTGTTTTCATTCTGTTCGCGATTCTTCCACACACATACACACTGTGCTGCTTGTGTCCGCAACACAGCAAGTGATGTAACCAAATCCAAATATTACTCCCTCCGCAATGACATCATCGTATGCGCCCCCTTATAAGTGTATGCGCGTTGTTGCCGGCACTCCACACACACACACACACACGGTCGGTTTCGATTATCTCACCGTCCAATGCCACCACAACACCAGCGGCCACATGCCCCGCAGTCGTCCCAGCCCTATTACTATCAGCGCCAAACCTTTCAAATGCATACTGGCTGGGAGCTGACACATCGAAACGCAAAAGCGAGAATGAACGAAGCAGGTCTCTTGATCGACTCGAGGGGAAGCAGCAGAAACTGTAGTACAAACGAGCTGAGTTCTTCGTGCTGTCATGCCGTCATCAGGTGTCCTTGTTTCGCTCTACACACCATTTCAGTCTCGTCTACGTTTTTGACTATTTTTGCGATAAGAACAAACAGTAACAACAGCAATTTTGCCCATCACCCGTATACCTTTTTTCGCACTGCGGAGGCACTATCTGTCAGTCAGCAATCTGTCAATGACAGTTGCCAGTGTTTGGGTGCGATCGTTTAGGAAGCTTACCATCGGCTAGTGCGGCAAAACGCATCGATCTATCATCAAAAAAGATGGGAACAACGTGCGGAAGGGGGAAAAGGTAGTCGAAAACACACAGAAACATGACGAAGCTGACCGACTGACCAACTCAAGCGGCTTTGAATGGGAAATACGACGTCCTCCGCTCTGGGACGTCCGATCGCCCAAATCACTGAGCAACAATGACATTTCCATTCTGTTCCTTTTTCTCTGCGCTATTTG
The DNA here is from genome assembly GCF_017562075.2 of Anopheles merus. NCBI lineage: Eukaryota > Metazoa > Arthropoda > Insecta > Diptera > Culicidae > Anopheles > Anopheles merus. The sequence continues at coordinate 20,613,046 of NC_054083.1, forward strand.
TCATTATGGTTTTTTCTGTCTGTTGATGCGTTTTTGCTTTTTAAAAAAAGCTTGGTTTCTATTTCGCATTGTGTGCGAGAGCTTATTTGCATACGCGCTTGGTAGCTTCGTCACGCAGCGAGATAGGGCACCAGATACTAAGCAACCAGGTCTTTTTTTGCTTGTTTCCGTGTATGCGTGTCAACTTGTTTCGTTGACCGGAGATACCCACTTTAACGCTCATTGAGTAAGTGTATTAGTTTAGAAAAAAAACAACAAGGTGGATTTTTGTCTGTTGGCCTAGTTTCGCTTTTTTCGCTTGCATTTTCAGGTCTACAATGAAAGTATTTTTTACAATAACGGAATCTAATATACATCCCGCTGAAGCCCACCATGTGCAGGTGAGCTACACATACTTTAAACCTTCCTCGATCAGGCTGAACAGAGATCAGGTCGTTCGGTGCACACAAACAACAATGATTCTTTCCCTTGATAATCTTCCTCTTTCATGAGCGCGTATGACGTGTGTTGGTGTACGCTACAGCTACATGGGGCGGATGATGACCTCCAAGGGCATCTCTGTCAACACCGTTTCAACAACCCTCGCATTGCCCCAACTCGAAACTTCTTTAAACCCAAAACTGATATCGAAAACAAGGACAACAGTTTGTAATAATAGTTTCTGCGGTAACATATTGAGAAATTGTTTCCAGTAAAGCTAATATGTGCACACACTGCGCAAACTATCATGCACAAACTATCGCCGGTTACGATCAACTACCGATCATCACCCTACCGGGGCGACGTAACATTAACAGCCGGTTTGTGTGTGTCCGTGTCTCATTTGCGTGCTCTTATCACCTTGACCGTTCAACACAAGTCAGCCAGCCAGGTTGGGTTGTTGGTCTGATGAAAGGCAAAACCTTTCGATCCATGTTGCATGAGCATCGAGGTTCAACTCCATTCACTTGTCTCGCCACGGTTTCCCTTTCACCCGCCGGTAGAAGGAAGACCTTTGGCCTGGTGTTATGACAGCCGGTTTCTCGACCACTGACACTGAAATGAAGCAGCCCTACAAGCGTACACACCACCATTGGATGTTGCAGTCCAAGAACAGGTGTTGTGGAATGTATTTCAACTTAAGATTCCTTCCGATATACATGATAGGTTCGACCGTAGGCTTTACCAACATAGGTCAAACTTTATTTGGATGAGCATTAACGTCTTACAACGCGTGCAACGCGAAACTTATGCAATTTGCATTGCTCAGCGCGCTTGATTGCAAAAGTTTATGAAAATTGCTGTACCGAAGGGTGCTTACGTACGATAAGCTAAAAACCTTGGCGAATTTGGTGAACAAAAGAGACGAAACCTGGCAAAACGAAACGTACAAACTAGTTCTCTAGGCAAATTCAAAGTTGCATGTTACACGCATCGAGTTGGTCCAAGGTATAGATAAAACTGATTGCTATTTCAAGGAAATCTGAGCTATTATGACTTAACTCTAATTGAAGAATTGTTGAATTACAGAACATTGGACATTGCAGAACTAGACCATGGAGACCTTTGGAGGCTCGAAAGGGAACTCGCTAAGTACTTTCCAGCAAGATCCTAACATCTTTTGAATATCCAGAGCTTTCTGGAGCTTCTAGCTTGAGTTATAAACAGGATTATTACTATTGTGATCATTTCAATAGAATGACATCGAACATCTTAATTGCCAGCCATCGATCCATAGTACCTTAATTTGGCAATAAAACAACTTTGAGCCTCAAATGCATCTCCAGGGACAGAAGATCATCTTTTCGACACTGCAGACACGCGCACCTAACAACAACAAACATCAACAATCAAACCAAACGAAGCAATCAGTTTGATTGATATCCCACCCTGGGGGAAAACTTCCAAACTCCTACACCCTACAGCAAACCAAACGACCCAAAATAGGAGAAATAATTGCAGGTGCAACGTGCTCTCAAGCTCCGAGGCTGTTTTTTTTTTTGCATGGCAATTACAATAGCTTTATTTTTGCACAGCCCCAACAAACAAACAACCCCATAATTTAACCCCATCTCTCGCCAATCATTAGCAACGGCAATGGTAGCAGAAACGGCCCAAGAGAAATGGCCTCAATGTAATCCTCCCACCGCCCAGCACACCGAGCGATGGGCAATTGTTTTCTTTCCGGCCATAAAGAGGGGAGAGAAAGAGAACAAAATTTGTCTTGTTACCAGGTCGACACCGGAAGCACACAGAAGAGGGTAAGCGTGTTTACGTTTTTCTTCACTTCAAATATCACCATCCGCCTGTCGCCATCAAGAAGACGAATGAATTGTTAGCAAAAGGAACCACAGAAAACTGCACAGAAAAAGTGATCTTCACACACTATTAAAGTCACAACAAACTCTCCAGAGCAACGCCATTGCTTCGAATTCTTACAGGAAATGCGGCAAAGCATAACGTTAACTACAAATACAGTGGGTGAAATCCCTTGTTTTGGGAGATTGGATTGAGGAAAAGCGGCCGCATGAAGTAGCGACCCTCTTGCGCGTACTTAAACGGGAGTCATACCGACCCCGCTCTCCAAGACGACTTTTTTGTCCCCTTCCCAACTCGACGTTTTCAATCGTCAGGCACAAAAATAGGAATTCGTTGGTCTAGCACACACACACGCACTGCCCTCACAAGCGGTCAAATTCCACTCTCCCGAAGCATAGAGCGTCCGGTTAACGAGCGTCAATTAAAGGCAGATCCGGCCACAACCAAACCAACCAACCAAAAAGCAAGCAGCAAAAACGCAGTCAAAATTCGTCTGCAGTCCGAGCGAGCGGTTCCAACGGGAAAGCGGAGTGGAAATTCCAACCCCCAAACGAGAAAAGTGTTGCAACACAGCTTGCCCGCCACTCCGTCCGGTGTCCAGCCCCCGGTAAGTGGTGCCGCCTGTGTGGAAAGTGGACTAAGAATGGGTTTGCAAGTCGGTCACAGAGGTCGCTTTTTCGGGCAGCCCGAAAGGCAGGCGATGCAAGCGAAAAGTTCATCAATTTTAGAAGCTCTTCCCACCACCCCTCGTAACCTCAGTGGCAAACCGACCCGACCAAAGGTTCATGTGCGTACGGTGAGGATTGGAGGAGTTTTATCCCTTTGCTGTGGGCATCGGAGATTGTGCCCGGCGCCTATACACGGCTGGTCACACACATAGGTGCTTTTGTGCACACAATCACACACACACTTTGACGATGGTGGCAAAAGTACGCGGTCAGAGGGAACACGTAGAGAGAAATTGGTTTTTAGGTCTAATTTCGTTTCGCCGGCGTCATAAGGGAAAAGGCCAAATGAATCTTTCTACTTTATGCACGCCCGTGTGTATGTGTGTGTGTGTGTGTGTGTCTGTGCATTAAAGCTACGATGAGAGTACATCGAGGTGAGTGATGGGCTTTTCTTTCACCTCCTTTGCGCATTATATTACACCCAGTGCAAGATGTTAACCCTTCGATGCGATGCGCCGCTCGAGAAACGTTTTATTATTGCTTTAGATGTATTTTCCTATCTTGTGGTTACTTAGTTAGCAGCGATCGTTAATCAACAAAGATGCAAAACATTTTTAAAGTAATTAATACAAACGTACAGATATGAAATAACCACAAATCCCTGCCACACTGAAGGGTTGTAGAAGAGCATTTTACATTTTTTATATACCTCTCGATTAAGTGCCCTTTCGGACGATCACCCGCACGATCGAGACGAGTTTATCTGCTCAGCTATCACATAAAATGAAGAAAAATGACTTGTGTGCAGGGGAAAAGAATGGTTAAAGCCCACCCTAAACACGGCCACACGGGGAGTTGTCGAGAGGGCTGCGTTCAGCGATCACGATCACCGGTGGCATACAATGTGTACTCTGTACCACCCAACAAAGCAAACCTTCGCCAATCGGCGGTGAGGTGAGAAAGTCGACAAGATCACTGCCATTCGAGTGCAATTATCACATTGTAACGGGGAAGAAAACATGACTTTCGCCACGAGAAGCAATTTTTCCTTCGCTACCCCTTTTGAAAAACTTTCCATCATGGACATGGGCTTCCATCTTTGTTGCTTCGCAGACTACTGAGCTTCCCGGGTACACAAAAAAACCCTTAAAATAGATCTTAAGATGAAAAGAAAAAAAACCCTTCGAAGGCACAAAGGTCCATCGCGTTACGATCAAATCGCATTCGAACTGCACCGAATTCAACAACAAAAGTGCGTGAAATCGCTTTTTGTCGCGTCTTTACGACAAGCTACTCTAACTGTAACACAACAAAAAAGAAACAACACAACTCACAATTAAGGGGTTTTTAAATAAAACAACAACGGTTTGGTGAAAAATGCTATGTTTGAAGAGAAAAAGGCGGGGGAAGTGGATTGTAAAAAGACACCCACAATTTTATGGATTGTAATAAAAATGAAAAACACAACATACACACACAAACACACACTCGCACATAAAGCAACGTCAGCAGCGCGAGACAGAGCGAGAAATTAGGGGCAAAACTTCATCAATCAACTTCACCGTGCTGACGCGTTGCTTGTACCATTTTTTGTGTGTGTATGTGTAATGAACACCAAAGGGCCGCGGGGGGTATAAGGGTGTGGAAGGGTGGCTTTGTTTTGCACCTGAAAAGATGGGAGCGACGCGGCTGGTGGGTGAAGGTGTCGTCCCGGATCGTGTTTTTTTTTGCTCACCCTCCGCGGAATAAATGTTTGTATTTTTATGCTCTAGTTGTTGACGTTTAATGGGAGCAGCAGCGGGGAGTGTGGAGAACTGCATCGTTTGGGTCGGCGCATGTGTGTTCACCAGTTTACCATTAAGCCTGTAATAAAGCAATTGAAGCACATTTGCATGGATTTGCACAAAGATGATACGATGGGGCGGATGGGTTGAGGGTCTTTTTGGAGGTGATTTCCCTAAATTTCCTTTTAAGTAACTGTACTGTATTTAGTTAGTAACCCGATACTGGGGAAAAATTAGGTCAGCTCGTTGTGGCATTGTGTGTGTGTGCGTCTTTTCACAGCAAATTTGAAGCGATCGTACGTAAACAAAGTGTTTTTTAATGATGGAAAAGCATTACTCATATATTTTAATATTATTTTTCGAGCATGTTTCAACCATCATCAGCTCGTTAATAATTGAATGCATTAGATGTCATTAATTTACAAAGCATAATGACTCATAATCATCCAGGAGAAAGTGATACCGTTACACCAAACAATCGTTGACCTTACTCTTCAACAAAAAACATATTACGTTCGAAAAATGCTCCAAATAGACTTTACTAATCAAAAAAGGACACGCCCTACGCTGCATTAGTTTGGAGGAAGCCAATCGCCTGAAAAAAGGCTTTCCCCGATCTAATTCGTACGGCAACGAAATCAGACAGCACAAAAAAACGAGACCCGTAAAAGAACACGATGGGAGCAGCCGCACACTTGCTTTGGCCCCGTTTTTAACTAATTGAATCTCCATTATGTAGTCAACGGCATGTAGCGCGAGAGCCCCAGCGGCACATCCACCACAACTACAACTTACCCAGCGCACAGCTAAACACTTTCAAAGGGCTAATGAACCTTTCGCCCCTGCAGCCGGTGGCGGGAGAAGGGCGCAGCCAAAAGGGCCGATGCATCTTCCTATCTTTCCCGCTTTATCGCCGTCTCTATCGCCTTCCAGCTGTGCTCCAGTTTATACGCAGCCACGCACACACACACACATGCCGATTGTTTATTGCCAGTGTCTTCGAAGGGGGTTGGCTTGGGAGTTTCGAGGCAAATGCCGGCACGGATCGCTCCATCAAAACGGAACACCGGTCAAACCGGTGCCGGCGGGTGCCCTTTCTGAGGTTGGAGCTTTTCTTCGCCGCACTGCCAAGACAGATTGCCATTTCCTGTGTGCGTGTGCCACCAGCACCGTAGCAGGCCATTGAGGATGATGATGACGAGAGCTGGGAGAAAGGACTGCGCCACCACTCGTTTTCCCCCCCATGCAAGAAGCGCACACATTCCTCGTTACGAAGGAAACGGTGCCGAAGATGAAAATTTGCCATGAGAAAATTGCATCATCGAAAATGTCGCTCGCCGCGTTTGGTCCCCGCACCGGCACCTTCCGCCATGTGCAACCGCACACCACCGCACAGATTGTTATGGCTTGTGACAAGCTTGTCGCCAGCTTGATGCTTCCCCTACTCCTCCTTCTCAGCCCCTGTGTGTCTCAAAATGCAATGCAAACGGTGGAATGTGTGCGCGGCACGATCTATCACATCATCGTCTATTTTCGATGCTCACACGATGATCACGGACCAAAGACGACGACGGCGGTGGTGGCTGCCAAGGGGGATGCCACGGGCGGAGCTGTGTGACGATGGTTTTTGGCTGTGTTTGTGTTTCGGCTAAACACGCTAAATCTATCCGCGTCCGTTCCCTTTTTCCCGATCAATCTTCCCTTATGATCCCGTGGTTGGTTTCACCCGCCGTCACTCATGTGTGCATGTGCCGGGCGTGATTTGAACATTGAACCCCAGTTGCCGCCATGTCGCTAACTCTCAAGTGCTTCCGACAAAGGAAACAACAACTCCCCTACCCCTTGCCGACAGGGATGATAGTGTTTTTCGACAATTTTCTCGAATCTTTCGGTGTCCAAACACACTCACACACTGCGAGACATGGCAGATTCGCAAATCGTGTGACGTCAATTTCAAGGCCTTCACGTCACCTCACCGGAGAGTTGGTAGTGCGTGCATCAGTGTGTAGCCACAACATCCTCTCTCTCTCCCTCTCTCTATCTCTCTCCCCGTGAATAAAACGACTCCAAACCTGCTAGATGGGAAGTAATCGGTTCCATCCTGTAGTTGTCTCGTCATCTCGTCAAGTGTTTGAGTTTGTGCTGCCTCTCCCCCTGTCTGTCCGTGTCTTCCGTGCTCTGTGGACTGTTGAAAATCCCAGCTTCAATAAAGCTGTGGACGGTCACAGCTGCGTGTGTATATGTGCTCGAATTTGCAGGGTGGTCTGATGCGGTTGCAAACTTTTGTAAGTAGTAATCTGGCAAACTCTTCATTAAGTCTCATCGCCCGACACGTGATTCAAACACGTAACAGGTAGAATATATGATAGGTTTAGCAACTGGTGGTAAGCACTGGTTTTCTAGAAGAATAATTAAAACAAGATCGAAACTGAAGCCTCAGGGGGACTCTTCTGGGGATTCTTTATCCAACATGTCTCAATTTCAACACACCCAGCATAATATTAGTAAGACCTTAACGACCCGAACAGTATCCAATGAGTGGATAAGATACCCTTATCACTTCAAAGCCAAGAGCAAAACAACCTTTATCGCTATCGTCTACTCTGTATCTAAATCTATATTCATAATGGATTCTTTTAGTAAAACTAACTGTGCAAGATTAATATTTCATCAATTATCACAACTACAAAATGGGGTATACCTTCTTGCAGAAGAGTCTTCAGTATTAAAAGATAAACAATACTTGGGAATTACTGCTGGGCTCGTGGTACAGTTGCCAACTCGAACGTCTTAACAATATGCCCGTCGTGGGTTCAAGCCCCGAATGAACCGTGCCCTCACTACGTAGGTCTTTGACTATCCCTGCTACGGGTAAATCAAAAAGTCACTGAGAGCCAAGCAGGCAGGTGCTTTGAAACCGACATCGGTTGTTTTAATAAAGAAGATGAACTGTCCCAGATCAATGTTACATCAACTTTGGTGGACCATTTCGACAACCACAAAATCAAGAATTGCTTGCTAAAGCCGAGTCTTCAATATTGCAAGATAAAGAACTCTTGGGAATTACTATTTTAGTTACGATTCAGATAAAAGGTATTGACTGAGAATTGCCTACAGTTAGGATAGGTCAACTGACTGTACCTAACACAGTCTAACACAGTGACTGTTATGTACAGTCTTTCCCCGAGTTACGCGGCACTAGAATTACGCGAATTCGAGTTACGCGAATTTGTATTATTGACAGTTCAGATGTCAAGTCGGTACAATTTTCTCCATCCATTGTTAAAAGAAAAATAATTTGCACTTTTTCCAAAAGCTTTAAATTACTAATAGCCAAATTTTCTTCACAAATTGCATTTAATAAGTAAGAAATTACATAAATAAAATAAATTCAATCAAAAAATCATTATTAATCAAGTATATTTTTACTGTAAAACGTGATATTCGACATATGCGAAAATCCTAGTTACGCGAATGTCTCCGGAACGCATTATTCGCGCAACTCGGGGAAAGACTGTATGTATTATAACGTCCCAATGGATACCATCCACCCAATCAAGTCCTTAGCATGACAGTGTGCGGCCTAATAGTTTATCTAACTACATAGACATTCCAGGCGTGGTACGATCATTAGGATTACAAAGGTTTTTTTTTTAAGTCTCTTTATAAACTACAGACTCTTCTAGATGTTTAATAAGCTAATAAATTATAATACTAAAGACACTTAGAGCCTCTCGAGACGCCCAAGAATTGGCAAACAGTTTCATAATAACTCGAATGACAACACACAATTCGTTGCTGCTTCAATTACATAAATGAGTTTCGCTTTGGAATTAGCTTCCATTCCGGTCAGCTGGAATGTCCAACTCGATAACACAAACCACCGTTAATAACATTAAAGTTCAGTGTCCCAATCGGCCATGGTGTCGATGAAGCATTACCAACCATCGACATAAAGCTCATAAATGAATCAAAAGAAAGTGCAACCAAAGCTAGAGAGCCCGAAATGGGTTGCTGGAAAGAAAACGACCGAGAATGGAGTTTTCGTCTCGCTCAACACTTCCCCCCCGCCTCAGCAACCGCATCGTACAGACATCCGGCAGCAACTTCTTCTTCCACCGATCATTCTCACTCCACGCCATTCCGCACTATTCACATTCGGCACGTCCATCCGGTTTTTGGAAAAATCGATACAACCAACCCAACTCCAGCAGTAGTCGGCGCAGCCCGAGAAGGGTTCCAGCCAGTCTCGGGGTCTCTCCCGGCGTAATGTTCCTCGCCTGCCCGGCGTCGGCAGACTCACCCTTCCGCCTTATGTTACAACACCGTCGACGATTAAATCCATCCATCACGGCAGAATGGTAGTCGGTGGGCTCGATTTGTTTCGGCCCTTTAGGCAGCAACTCCAACAACAACAACAACGTCGGATTCTCTCCGCTCAGTTAGTTGAGAGCTGCTCGCAGGGAGCAGCAATCAACCGTGTTCTATAAACGACCTTAGTGTGTGTTTGTGCACCGGGGTAGATTTTCCCGTTTTTCACACACACACACACCAACACACGAAAGGAACGGTATACAGATTTTCCAGATTCCGCCACGAAACGCCGGCAACGACGTCCGACCCCCGAAGGAGGGCTTGGAAAGGGAACGGGGCCTGTATCGTTGGCATCGGTGCGAATGGGGAAAAATATTTTCACATCGAGCAAAAAAGGAACCCCCTCCCCTCTGCTCTCTTACAGCCCCGAAGAGACGAGAGCAGCCAGCAGCCAACAGCAGCAGCGAGCGCGTCCGCACGCACTATTTATAATTAGAAAACCCCGTGCTGGCGAGGAATTGCCGGAGGACTACGCCCCAAAATAAAACGCCGCCTTTATAGAACGGTGCTACTGCTACAGGCCAGAAGAAATGTTGGAAAATGAGAAGGGAGGAGGATATTATTTCGCCCTTTTTTTAGGGTGCGTTCTTCTCTGGGGCGATGATGCTTGCACCGTGCGCACCGGAGAAGCGATCGGAATTTCGGAAGACACTCTCGCACCCGGCGAAAGATGCAACGCTCGTGGCGGCCGGTGCAACTTCACAGACTGGTGCTGTATCTGCCTCCGGGAGATTGGTAAATAATTTCGTCCGCGGCATTTTTCACCACCTCCCCTTTTCTTGTGTTATTTTTTTTGCATTTTTGAAGTCGTCCTTTTGCGCTGTACGGCACGTGCACGGTAGCAGGCAAGTGTTCCCTCTCCGTATGGGGTTTTGATGGTGTGTGTGTGTGTGTGAACAATTTTCCACGGGGACGGAATTTTGTTTTCACCTCGAATCGGTCTCTCCGTTCCATTTCTTCTACGTCGTTTTCTCATTTGCGGAGAAGCATTCCAAGCAGAGACCTATCTATTGACCTTTTCCTTTGACATTTTAAAAAGGGTTCGATGTCCCAACGGGATGAAGAAAAATATATCTAAAACATTAAAACAAACACAGTTGAATACATTTCTTCTCCATAAAGAACCATTTTCCATGGACAATTCCAAAATGGATGAATGTTTTTCTCCATGCCACTCGATTGAAAGACATCCTTCATGTTAGGAACATTTTCACGCATTTTCCCTGCACGATGATTTTCACCACCACACAAACACACACCCATATCATCGAACGCTATCCATGTTGAAGAAACCATCACGCCTCGGTGTCATGATGTGTGTGTGTGTGTGTGCTTGTGTTTTTCATGCCATTTCATTTCCCCGCACGGCATCGATACGGTGTGCAAAGGTTTCAGTATCCTTCGAATGACCGTTTTTCCGATATGCCCCGTCGGTGACATTTTCCTCCGCCACACCACGATCCCTTGTCGCTTTTCTTAGGCAGCTCTATACAACACACACACAAAAAACACGCACACAACGCCCCATTCAGTTTGACAGTCGCGGGCGCAGCATTTTCCTTGCATTTTATTTCTCTGATTTTCACCCCCACCCAAAAATCCAGCAATAGCCCACCCCAGCAGCTTACACAGAGACACACAAACACCAATATAGTCACTTACCCATTTTTCGGTTCGTATTTCCTTCTATTCCCTTTTTGCTGCTGCTGCTGCTGCTCTAGACTTTCCGGAGTTGCTGCCGCTGTTATTGTTGCTGTTGTTGTACCGTTTTCACCGCTTTTCGTGGATGGGTGTATAGGGGTAGCTTTTACCCTCACTTTGCACCCTTTGCCGAAACGAGCCGGAAAACGGGAGGTTCTTTGCTGCACTCTCCGGCCGGGGTGAGATATTACTGCTGGTACACTGCCCCGTGCGGTTGCTTCGATTAACACCTCGATTTTTTTGTTTTCACTCTTCCACTTCGTTCTCTGGTGGTTTTTCGACCAACAATTTCGACTTTGAACCTTTTCGATGCCTGCCTATTGAAAGGGGGGAAGGAAGAAACGAATTTACTCTTTGCACAGAATCTCACTCATACACACACACACACACACACTACTCGCTTTTCCAACACGCAATGAAAAGCAAAACACTTCCGCTCAGCAAAAGAAACTCAGCGTTTTGAGAGGAAGAAGGATGACTTTTACGGCGCGAGACGCACTTGCAATTGGTGTGTTTGAAAGAAAATATAAAAACCCGGAAAGCACTTGTGTGCGTACTTTTACTTTTTGGCGACACGGCGTTTTCTTGCCCCTGTTCTTTCGATCACGCTTCCAAATGCGCCGAGGGGAGAGGGTTTCCTTTCAATTCAGCGGACACGCGAAAAAGGCACACACCAAGTGAGGAACATCTTTTGCGGGTAGCCTCTCTCTTTCTCACTTTCTCTATCTCTCTCTTTCTACTTTGCGCACACCAATTGTCGGCGCATCCCGTACAGACACACACACACGCACGTACACTTCTTTACGCAATTGCCGCAGCACCGCATCAACGAGGAACCCTCTACACACACACACAGACACACACCAGCACACCCGCTTGCTTGTAGGAAAAGTGGGAAAAGCTGGCAAATTTTCTTCTCCCTATCCCGTTGTGGTGCAAAAGGCTTGTTTTACTCGCTGACAAAAATGAAAGTTTGCTTGATGAAATCGAATTTAAATCGCGAAACAGTTGACGCCAATTTCGGAAGGTTCGACAGTGCCGCAAACACACGCACGCCCGCTTGGGGATAGTGTTTTTTGCTGTTTAACGGATTTCGCGGAAAATTAAGCCACCGTTCCAGTGTAGCGAGAGCCTCCCTGACACTGCCCAACGCGCGTATTGGATGAATGAACTGCCGCCACCCACATCAGCGAGCACGGTTATTCACAATTACCGATAAATACACACGAGCACGGAGTGGCTGCTATCGTGGCTAGAATTCGTCACAATTACCCCAACGAAAAGAGCACACTAAAGACCGACACCGAGAAGACGTTTTTTTTTCGCTTCAACTTTGCTGGCTGCGCTCACCACTTGCCGTGTTACCGCCTGCTACGTACCACACGCAAAACACTTCTGTTGACTTCGACGGGCCGCACCGAACTGCCAGCAGTACTTGGCTGACGATACACTATGGGGATTTGGGGGTGGAGAGCGGGAAGAAAGTGTAAATAGTAATTTTTGTCCGAACAATAGCACCGAAACTGAAAGTTATTTATACGATTTTAAAGCAAGTACTGAGATGAGCCTTATCAACTGGAGTTGAATGATGTATGTGTGTTATTTTAGCGTAAAAATAATAATTGTTTTTCCGCAATTCTATAGGACTGTCTGTAGCCTACCAATCCGATGACATTCGCAAACAAGACGAACATCGATTTTTCGGAATTTAGAACAACATGTGTTGAATGTCTGACATTTTTAGTTTAAAAACTTATTTATGGAATATTTTTGATTCAGAATGTTTCAAAACTCGTTATTAATTATTTGCATAATTATAGAACAATTTTCATCCCTAAATTTACCTGCAAAAGTGTTGAACCAAATGCAAGACAATTCTCAACCTTTTTAGTACACCACATATTTGCTTGAAAATTGTTCACAGCTGTGAGTTTGCTTGATTCGTGCTAAAACACCGCTTCCGCCTAAACGTCAACGCTTTGCTGTCTTTTCGCGTCTTGGAACTGGAATCGAAGTCCACAGCAGGTCTTTCCGATCTTGTCAGCCGACACAAGAGGTGAGTTTCTCTCGTCCGCTCGTGGTGCAAACTAGTAAAATGGCAACGAAATCACTCTTGCCCAAGTCCTTACAAACCGCAAGTGGAAGCTGATGGTTAAGACCGAAACACATCTTAGAAACAGATAACTGTAAGCGCTTGGAACTTGAGTGATTTTTGCTGATAGATTGTTAGCATTTTACTGCATCGCGCTACACGTGGAGCCGCTTCATGCGCCATCTTTGATGAAGGCGTTGAGTTGTAGAAACAGCGGCGACACACGCGTGGAGTTTGTGATATGAAGTGAACTAATGTGCTGTTCTTTTGTTGGTTGAATTTTGCAGAAGCTTGAAATAATCATGGCATCGTCCCATCTGAACTGGTTGATCGTGCGCGATCACAACGCGTTCCTGCTGAAGCGGAGGGACATCCGGAAGCCGTTCAGCACGGTAAGTGGTCTCGGACTGGCTGTACATATTTTAAGCGGAAACATCTACACGCGGGAAGTAGGGAACCAAGTAACTCCCATATCGGCATTGTGCTGCTGCTCCGCGTGGTTGTCCTCCAAACATGATGAACATTTTTCCACCAAGATCGCTGAACAATTGTGATGCGAGTTAATTTTTGCTACTTCTGATGTTTTGTTGAGAGACTTCCACGTTTCAACCTCGCCAACGGTTGCGGTGCTGGTGGTTGATAGCGTACACGCGGAGCACATTGCGCGTGGAGAATGTTTCCACTTAGAACCGGATACACGAGGTTAATAAGATGTTAATATAGATTCTCATTCTCACCAGAACCACCCAACTTCTTTGTAGGAGCCCGGAAACCTGACCAACTTGAGCTCGTTCCGATACAGTGGGCTGGTCCACCACAAGACCATCACGATTACGCCGGCTGAGAAGAAGGGCGTCAACTTCGTGTACAATCGCAAGAAGGTCTTGGTAAGTTAGCAATCCTGTCAAGCCAGGAAGAAGCACATGTTTTGCATGGTTCATGGGAATGGTTGTTTTACATGAGGAAAAGTGTCTACCGAAGAATATGACGACTACGTCCACTACCCGAAACTGATAAAATTACATTCCTAATGGACTTGCCTTCCACAAGCAACCCGAACTAGGGCAAATAGTTCATCAAATAACTAACGAAAGCTCTATTTTCTTACTCGCCCTTTTCACAGAACAAGCCAGCCAAGGCGCCAGTCAAGGTCACGCTGAAGCAGGGACCGCGTCGTACGCTGAAGAAGATTGCCAACATGATGAAGGCCAACCGGTACCGTGCGGATCTGCGCGGAGCCGCCCTTCGCCGTGCCAGCGCCATCCTTCGCTCGCAGCGCCCCACCAAGACCCGAAAGGGTAAGGCTGGAGCTGCGCCGGCAGCAGCCACCACTGCTGCCGCCGGTACCGCCGCGGCTGCCGCTCCCAAGAAGGCCGAGTAAGCGTCTTTTTGAGAGGGGAAGGAGGTTGATTCTTGCTCTCTGAGAGGGTGAGAGAAGACCTGCACGTGGATGGGAAGGTATTCGAAGCGGGAAAAGGATATAAAATAATAAAACCTTAAATCCTATTTGGCAACTTTTCGTACTTTTGTTAGATTTGAGATGTTTGAGAAATATACTAAGATAGAAAAAGATCGCGTTTACAAGTATTGGACGGGTTCAAAGCACGCGGGATTGAATATTTTCGGGAACGGCATAGTGCGTGTAATAGCTGCCACTCGTCGAAATGCGGTTTACCTCGCGAATCGCATGCGTCTTGTTGCTTTCTTTTTCTTGTCTTTTCTAATCTTTTCCCTTCTTGCAGCCTTTCTACATTTTCATCAAACGTACTTGCTGAGTTTATCAATTTGGTTCGAAACATAAATCAATATAACGACCTTTCCTTGCAAAACTTAGGTCTTAATGCAGTAAAGCTTGTCGATCACAGAACAAAGGCAAATTAAGGCGAATGAAGTCCTTAAGCGGGGAGAATGTACGAAGGATTCTGTAGCAAGTTCTCTTGTGAGCGAGAAGTGAGTTCCTCTTCTTGGTGCCCTACATAACCACTTTGTTAGCGAAGTTGTTCAATGCTCCTCTGCCACTGCATCACATTTTAAAGTTCTTCAGTCCCCCTGTAAGAAAATGATTAAACAGACCCCTCCATTATGGCTGCAGTTTGTGGCTATTTTAAAATTAGTGTCAAATAGTAATTTATTTATAGCTTATTGGTTCTTATATTAATGATTCCGTCTTCTTTGTTTGTAAATATTTAAGCGACGTTTTAATCCTATCGTTGGCTCGTGTCACGGGGACGATACGGTATGCCACGGTTTTTCATCTCCCTGATGATGCTGTTGGGTAGTCGTCCCGAGACGGAAATCGCATAGATGCCCTTTGTGAAACGACCTACAATTAATTGCAATGTAATTAATTCACCTTATTCCGCGTTTCTCACCCCCGCATACATACTTATTCTTTGCCATTTGCAAACCCAGCTATCATCCGGACTCATGACCGCGATCATTCTGCACCAAAACGAGTCGGAGGAGGAAAAGCAAAACAAAGCCGAGTGAATTACAGTACCAAAACCGACTGTGTAGTCCTTTCTTACCCATCGAAATTGTTGCTGGTGCAATCGTACACCTGTTCGCGGTTGTTTTTCATCCGCAGAAAGTCCTCGCAGTTATCGCAGCCGTCCGTTTCGAACTGATCGAATGACTGGAAAGAGCAAAGTGGGAAGAGCAAGTAAAGAATGCGGCTTGTCCGGTGGGAATATGCTGCACTTCCGCACTTACCTTGATCATGGAACACACCAGACATGCTCGCAAAGCGCGCAGATCTTTTGGAATTGCTTCGAAAGCCATTATTTGCGCCGGGGAAGCTATATAACTCGAAGAAAATCCAATATTGATGCACCTCCGCGTCGGTCCCGTTTTGTTCACGAAACAATTGTTTATGTTGACGTTTGCGCCGTTGACGTTCGGCCCGTTGACACATTCGCTGTGGGCTCGAGCTGTCAACGCAGCAAGCTTTTTCCCCGGACGCCGGGCAGAACCAGAAAATAAACAACGCTCCGCAATCTCGCAGCATCCAACCATGATCGACATCAGTCGCTGCTACTACACGACGATACACTCGCAAACACTATCGACCGATGGCCGGTTCCTGTTTTGTGGAAGCAATTTCGGGGAAATATTTTTGTACAGGTAAGGGCTGCGTTTGCGTTTGCTGCCGCGTCGTTGCTGCACCTCACAACCGTCTCACTCCCGTTTTTGCGGACGCTTTCTCATTTCAGTGTGGAACGAATAACTTCCTGCAATGCGGCGGATTCGCCCCCGCTGGAAGTGGAGCAACTGCCCACCGTTCCCCTGCAGACGCTCTCGGTTACGGACCGCTGTCCCATCTACAGCCTGTCGTTCCACAAGGACTTCCTGATCGTGGGATTGAACGGGGAGATATGCGGTTTCCAGTGGTCGAGCAAAGCCGGCACGATTGGCAAGAAGGCTTGGACGGTAAAGCTGCCAGCCCCACCCGAGAGCGCGGACATGAGCGAAGTCAACTACATGTGGCTGAACGCAAAGGACGACATGCTGTACGCCGGGTGTGGTGATAATGTGCTGTACGGAGTGTCCCTGGAGGACGGGAAAGTTTGCCGAGAGTTCCATGGCCACACGGACTACATTCACTGCGTCAGTGGATGGTAAGCCAAGGCCAACAAATGAAGTGCATCTTACGGTATCGATTCTAATCCTGCATTCTTCCGTTTTTAGTGTGGGCAAGCTGGCAACTGCTTCCGAGGATGGGTCCGTGCTGCTGTGGGACAGCCGGCAGAAAACGTCGTACGCCAAGATTGAACCCCACACCAAGCCAGCGCTACAGCGGTCCGAGTTTGGCCGTTGGCAGGGCACGGTAGCCATGACCGAGGACTGGCTGGTGTGTGGCGGTGGTCCGCGGTTCTCCCTCTGGCATCTGCGATCGCTCGACTGTACGGCCGATTTCGATTTCCCCGATCGCGTGCACGTGTCCGGGTTCGTGGACGATCTTATCTACGCCGGTGGTGACTGCCGGAAGTTCTACCAGTACAACTTTAACGGTGATGTGACGGCCGAAATACCCACCTCCGGCTCGTCCGTCTACAGTGTAGCGCTACAGACGGAACCGTACCGATTCTTGTCGATTGCCGGCGCCTCCGCACAGATCGATGTGTGCACCAACTTTTCCTATCGTGATATCATTCTTAACACGTACGTGAAACGGTAAGGGACCAGCGCTTTTTTGGGGTTTAGCATCAATCCTTTTATTCCTGAAACTGACGCAAAATGTACAAAACGCAAACATGTGGAGCAAAACTAAATAAACTCGATCGGGAGGGTGTCCGCGCACCCCAATACCAATACATTAGCGTTTTCGGTTTGATTCATCGAGAAGGGAACGGAGTAGGGGTGGATGAAGATGGGTAGTATTATCCTCTATTTACAGCGACGCGTGGCAAGCAGGTAATAATGGTGTGCTTTACGTACGGGGCACGAATTTTGCCATCTTAACTCATATCCATGTAGCGAGAGTTGTTGGTCGGTCTGGGACGCACGATCAGCTTGCCCGTTTCGTCGCAGGACATGTTAAACTCGGCCAGTACGTTCCTCGTGCGTGATGTGATGATCTGCGGCGCAATCACCAGCTTATGGATACCGAACATGAACAGAACCACTGCAAAAGAAAAGAGGAATGTTTGAGGACAGTTCATTGAGTTTACAGCGACTCCGGCCGCAAAAAGCAACACCAATTTACACAGGAAGAGGGTTGAAATGGTAAAAATGCCATGGTTCAGCAGCGAATCCACCAGCGGCACGACGGAGGTCCGCGGGTCCGTTAGCCAGTAAAATGCGCTGACGCAGGTCACTAACGCGGTGACACCGAGCAGCACTGGAACGAGAAGAGCGAGCAAATCGTAGTGTATTAGATCGGTCGTTCCGGCTCCCACGGTAAGCAGCCACTTACACCTCCATCGTAGGGTCGGCGGCTGCAGACAGGCAATCACTTCCGTCAGCCGTCGTTCAAATGCTTTCAGGTCTGCAAAATGTTCGAAAACAGAGTCTAAGCAACGTAGAATCAAAGCTGCACCGACACCCACAACTCGCACTCACCCTCACACGTTTCCGACGGGGACATTTTGGAGCGATTGCGACGACCAATTGTGAATTAGGATTAGGAATACCTTTTGGGATAAATACACTTACTCTGCCCGGGCTGGAACGCTGACTAAGCACTGGGCATATTTGGTGCGCGTAGGATTCACCTTTTTCTCGAACAGTTTTCTGCGGGGCCGCAGTGTTGATGTTTGACGCGAAATGATATGCGCGAAGGCAGGAAGAAGAAGAAAAAAATAAATACACTTTGACAGCGAGAAGCTTTTCGGCCTTCTTCTTCTGGCCCAGCAATCCAAAATACGATGAGTGACGAGCGAATTGTGCCGATGAAACAGAGTTTTTTTTATTATTTTATATCAATTTGCCTTTTAAAATGCGCCGCCGTTTTCCGAGATCAATTTATATTGATTATTGTTTGATTTACCTCGTGGATCACACACCGCGGAGCTACTTTGACATTTGCAAAATGTCAACACTCCGTTCTGCAGAGAACTGTCAAATGAGCAGAACCAGCAAAAAAAAATCAAATTCTCTTTGCATTTGTGTTATCAAGGGCTACGATTACGATACAGCAACAAAGTTCTGCCTCATTTAATTTATTGCATTCTCGCCATGTTCGGTTATTGAACGAGGGAAAAAAAAAACTTTCTCAACAAACCTTGCTGCCGCTGCTGTGCACCTTTCAAACCCGAAAATTAATAAAATGTACACGCTGTGCAAGCTACTGATTGCGCTGTGCTGTGAGTATGCACGGGGGAAAAAAACAAAATCGATTCCTTCGATCACTGACGCAATTTTAATTAAATTATGTCCACTCCGCGCAGGTTTCACAACGCTAGCCCACAGTTCCCGGGTGCTCGAGCTCAGCGATCGGTTTCTGGACGTCCGGAACGAGGGCCAATGGTTCGTGATGTTCTATGCGCCCTGGTGCGCTCACTGCAAAAAGCTCGAGCCGGTGTGGGCGCTCGTCGCCCAGGCGCTGTACAACACGAACATCCGGGTCGGCCGGGTTGACTGCACACGCTTTACTGCCGTGGCGCAGCACTTTAAGGTCAACGCTTATCCGACGATTATTTTGTACGTACCGTTTGTTCCGGGCTCTGCCCCGGCGGATGGGCGAGCCACACCCAAACGCGCTGTGAAAAGAAGTTGTTTGCATACTTTTTCCTCTTTGCTTTGCAGCGTTAAAGGACCGTACGATTATGTGTACAACGGAGAGCGTTCGAAGGAGGAGCTGATCCATTTCGTGAACCGCATGTCCGGCCCACCGGTGCAGCTGGTAACGCGTGCGGACAGTATCGACATCCTCAAGTCGAACAATCCAATCTTTTTCACGTACGTCGGCAAGCAGTCGGGATTGCTGTGGGACGTGTTTTACAGTGCGGCCGAGTCGTACCAGGCGCACGGTTACTTCTACGCCACCTCGGTCGAAATAGCGAAGCGGCACTTTGACGTGGACACGGTCCCGGCGGCGCTGGTGTACAAGGAGCGCAGCCACTACTACTTCCCCTACTCGGACAACTTCGAGCGGATTGAGCCGGCGCATCTGAACGACACGCTGTTCCGCTGGGTGAACGAGGAGCGGTTCGCCACCTTCCCGAAGGTGACGCGCAGCAACATTCACCATCTGGTTCAGACGCAAAAGTATCTCGTGCTGGCGGTGGTGGAGGAGAACAAGCTTAGCGAGATAGCGGCCCACGAGCAGGAGTTCCGCGACATGGTGGAGATCTTCGTGCACAAGAACAAGCACAAGTACCACGGGCGGTTCCAGTTCGGCTGGGTCGGTACGCCCGAGCTGGCCCGCTCGATCGCGATGGACAGCCTGCCGACGCCCCATCTGCTGGTGCTGAACGCGTCGACCAACGAGCATCACATCCCCGAGGATGATCCGCTCCAGCTGACGCCGGAAGCGATCGAGATCTTCCTCGACAGCATCCACAACCAGACGGCGCCCACGTTCGGTGGCAACTCGCTGCCGGTGCGCATCTACCGTGCCTGGTTCGAGGCCAAAACGTCCCTGTACGAAATGTGGATCGGCAATCCGGTGCTCACGACCGTGCTGTTCGGGCTGCCGCTCGGCTTCCTGTCGCTCATCATGTACTCGATCTGCTGTGCGGACATTCTCGACGCCGAGGAGGAGGACGAAGGGGCCGACCAGCGGCACGAGAAGAAGGAGTAAGGCGGTCAGGCGCACTGTCAGGTGGTGTAAGTGCGGCTGGCCCATTGAAATCCATGACAGTTTGAAACTCGGCGAGGGGGAAGGCCCACTTCCACACTACTACTTCTAGTCATACCACTTGGTTTGTCTTCAAACTGTAACGATGTGTCCATTCCGGCGAGGCCCGTTGGGGTTTGGCGGCCAGATGCTCCGAGGCCGAGGCCAACGACTTACCACACTTTACATAAGGTACAATGTATTAGGATCATTTTAGACAATTTTTAACTCCCGGCAGCTATCTGTCACTTCCACCACTCCGGCCGCGCACACGGCTCCGGAGGGCGGTTTCGTACGTGTTTATGTGTGCGTGTGTGTGTGTATGTATCTGATGTATGTTTAGAATGTTCTCAGTTTTAGGCAGTGGCAATGGAGCCGGAAGAGAATCCTCTTAATTTTTACCCAAAAAGCGTATTGCCGTTATTGCGTTTATTCGGTGTGGAGATGCTTGATGACACGGCGGGAGGGGAAAAGGGAGATAATAGATAATATCTGTGAGGTCTGACTGCTTCCGCCTCTGCGCCGTGCGGGTTTAGAGCGGTTTAGAAGGCAAAGCGTGCAACGGACTGGACGCTGTACGAAGGAAACCAGAATCCAGCTCCACCTTAAATGCCGTAATCGTCATCGTCATCGTCCGAGTCCAGTGCCGCCCGCCTTCGGTCGAACTTGACGGTTGAGTTGCTGCGCGGCATCTGCTGGTTGAGGCTCTCGAGCAGCTTCACCAGGCTGGCGTCGTCCAGCTTGTCGCCGATCTGGCGCGTCTGTGCCATGCGGATGATCATGCCCTCCACCATCTGGGCCTTCTCCGGTTTGCTGAGCTTGAGCGTGTTCAGCCGTGCCCGTGCGTCCTGATCGAGCAGCTGCACCAGCATCGCGTTCTTCATCTCCTCCTGCGCCTGCCGCTGTTCCTGCATCGCCTTCTGCTGGTCCGGATTGCCGCCCTGTCGGTGGGAACGAGTTACATGGAGTTACATTATTTCGTGTCGCATCGCTTTTCTTTCACAACAATTATTCGTGTTGCTACTAAAACACTACTAAATATAGCCACAATACGTCGCAGATTGGATGTATCCAAACCCGTGGATGGATTAGTCATTTCGGACCACACAACACATGGCCGTGTGGGGGAAAGCTCGGTAGGCGTACCTGCATTTGCTGCATCCGCTGCTGGCGGATCGCTTCCAGCTCCGGGTCATCCATTGTTGTGCTGTGTTATATCTTTGCTATTGCTCGCCGCCTGAAAAATGGTCCAATATCACACGATCATGCAAAACGACGGAGGTTAGCTGCTGGACACCAAACAAATCTTTTTCTTTTTTTTTTCGCCCGAGTCCTCTATTGCGCCGGGTTTGACATTCGTTCGGCGAGGGCAACACAGGGTGGTTCGTTCATGTATTAAAGAGAGAGAGAGAGAGAGAGAGAGAGAGAGAGAGAGAGAGAGAGAGAGAGAGAGAGAGAGAGAGAGAGAGAACAAGTTGGAAAAATTGAAAAAATATAATAGCAATCAAATTTATACAAGAAATGCGCTTAGTTAAATTTTATTAAATAAATAATTCCCTAGCTTTTGGAAGTAAAATAACAAAGTCGGTGTCTTACCCCATCAGTCACTGCTCGCTATGGCCACGCTAAGGTACCTGTGGTCTCACCTGCTCGTCGCTCAGTTCACTCCGAGCTTTCCTGGAATTCATTCCGTTTCGGCGGGGCTGTGTGCGAGTTCAGTTCTCTCGCATCTCCCGTCGTCGGTGTTTGTGCCGTCCGTCCGGTCCGTGGGGGATTAGCGCTATCCTAGCCCAAGAAAGAAAGAAAGAAAGAAAAAAGCATCGCTTCCCCAACGCTGTTTGTTTTGTAGTGTAAGTAACCCGTCCGTACCTGTCCCGTGTAAAGTGTTCCGTAATCTCGCAACCCAGTTGAGTGAAATATGAATGAAAGCGTCAATTTCCGAAACAGCCACCAAGCTATCAGCAGCATAGACCGTTGCGGCGAGTCGTGTTGAATGTGGGGCACGGCAACCCCATGCAAGGGGGCAGTGAAAGGGGAAGAAAAATAATAATAATACAACGTATGCATGCAGCCGATCCACCGCATACCAAGAGCCGCGCGCGTTCACTGTCCGCTGGAGTGGTGTGAGTGAAAACGTGTAGTGTGTGGTCCCCCCTACTCGCCTACTGCGCCCAACCCCATCCGCCGTCGTTTTATCCATTTGTTGGTGGGTGTTTTTTTTGCACGCGGCATCCAAGCAACAACTCCCCCCCCCCGTTGCTCCGTTTGCATTTTGCTCGCGTGTTCAGTGTGTGCGTGTTTCTGTTGTTTTGTGTAGTGGTCGACGTCGTCGTCATCGTTCCCGTGGAATCGGCCTCCCATTCCCCCCCCCCCCCCTGCACGTAAGAAGAAGAAAAGTCAAGGGGAGCCCGTTCAGGTGCGTCACCCTCGCGGTGTGTACGGTTTTGCTTGTAAAGGTGTGGTGTCCGAGTTTTGTGTGTGTGCGGTGTGTGACTAACCCCAAAATTTAGGCCCCCAAACAACCGCAACAAAAAAACGGGAAGAAAGCTCATGTTGGGGAGATCGCAAGTGAGGCGGATAAAAAAAAAATAACAAATGGAGAAATAGCTTCACTCTCAACGTGTGTGTGTGCACTTGTGTGTTAGTGTGTAGTTCTTTTCACCGTTTGTTCTGCGGCGTGGCGTTTGTGTGTTGGTACGGTGGAGAATGGCCGGGGAAAGCAATTGAGAAGCCGTAAAAAGAAAAAGTAAACATAAACCATCCGCGCATCATCCCCCAGGTGAGCGCGTGCGTGTATGTGCTGTTGTGTGTATGTGAGCCTGTTGAACGTCTTCTTTTTGCCGCTGCTGCTGCTGCATCGGGAAATACAAAAGGTAGGGCAAGCTTCTTCTTTTCCCACTGTAGTTTGCGGAAGGTGGAGAAAATGGGCAGAGGAAGCTGCAGAGTGCTTCACTTCTGTTGCTGCAAGTTGTGCAAACATCACACGCCTGTGCCTACTGCGGTTGTGAGTGTGTTTTGTTTAGTATAAAACCGTGCTAGTGGTCCGAATGCGCGCTGCCCAAGGCATTCCACGAGGGCCTTGGGAAGAAATTGGGCAACATAGAGGTTAGCAACCCGGAAAGAACACACCTGTACAATAACAACGGGTGGAAAATGTGCTCACGTTGCTACCCCTCACGTTGAACGAGAGCGCGTTTTGGATCGAACGGAAGAGAGAGAGAGAGAGGGAGACGCGAGAAAACAGTGGGGGAAAATATGAATTCCAAAACTCGTGTCCAGTCGGCGCGACGTGGTCAGCGAGACGGCGGAAATCAACCGGTTGCTCTGGGGCGTAGTTGTTTTGCGCGTAATCCCCCCTCCTTCCATACCGGTGTGCGCATGATAATTCTGGAACGAGGGAGGAAGGAAGAGAAACAAGGGTGTGTTGGGCTGGGCTGGGTGGCTAACAACAAGTTTTGTTTTCCCTGCTGGCGAGACAAATGCTTCCAGCCAACGTCGCTTCCCCAGCACCTTCCCAGCACAAGGGCATCCAGAGTCGGACGTGTGTGTGTGTGTGTGTGCTTGTGTGATTCCACCGGAATCAAGGTTGATGATATGAGGAGGACTTGTTTCTCGTTTTATTTTTCGGCGCTTTCCCTTCCGTCCCGCTTTGTGTCGACGTTTGCGCGTAGGAGAGCTTGTATTATGCAAATCGCTTTCGCTGTGCGCGCGCGCCCAACGGCTCTGGAAGGAATGCGCGCTGGGCTGGGCTGCGTACCACATCGCCACGCAACAGCAAAGGAAACCGGTATCGCGCGCGAGCTGAGCCAACGCTGGGGCGACTGCGCGTAGTTGAGCTGTCAATTTGCTGAGCTTTGTTTCTTCTTTCTCCAGTAGGCCCAACACCAACACTGGCGCGATCGTCCAGCCTAATGTTTCGCCGTCTGCGCGGGACTGTTTCTATTGTGGAACAGAGGCGGAAGATGTGGCGTGGCTGCGATGGATTAAGAAGCGCTCTACAGGTTTCCTGAGGGACTACGGAACTTCTAATCCAAATTAATGTGCACATGGTTGTTGATGTTCGAGTTTACACAGTTGCATGCGCGCGGGTAGGCGATATCATCGTGGCCCCCACATCTATGTCCACACATGCCACCACCGGTCACCGGTTGGGCGCAAACGTTTGCACAAAGGTTTGCTCTGTGCTCTCGGTCACGCTTTGACTTGCGATTGTCGGGATCGCATGGATCGATCATCAAAACTTGGGTGTACTTCGTTGGTTGGCTTAAAATATAAGCATGATTTTAATATACTTAATAGTGTCATAGGGGCAACAGTGCCCACAAGGGGTTTTTTCATTAAAACTTTAGTTTAACGTCCAAACGAGTACACCGATGGTTTTCTTACAATGAATAGATATACTGTGCCGAATTTCATATGCATTCATATGCATCATCGAGCAGAAAACTATACCTTTTCAACCATGTCAAATAGACTCTCAAAACAAAGAGAAACGAAGGGTCGAGAGAGAGAGAGAAAGAGTACAAAGATTACTCAAGACATACAGTAGTACCACACACGTGAACAAGTGCAAATATATATAAAAAAAAGCCTATTATATTCAGATTACCGCCTTATCCTACACGGGTGATTCGATTCTCTTGCTCCATTGTTCAAAAAATGACGTCTTTTTTAACCATTTTTAAAACGCTTTAAACACTGTTTTTTTTAAAATGCATACTCCAAGATTCCGCTAGTAGAAAAGAAGAAGCAATTTTTGATTATTTGAATACATCAGAACATAGTTGAAATTCCTTGTAACGTTGTTTTTTCGGTTAGGGTGGTTTAAACTTAAATAAAACTATGTGTTTGTGTACCGTTATGATCCAAATCACGGACAGCTTCAAACTCCGGACACTCGTCATGATTTTAATTTATTCATATTCAGATCCTGGGCATACCGCTTTTTAATTTGCCTAATTGCCATGATGTACTTGAATTAATTAAAATATGTGTCCTCAGCTCATATTAGGCCCTTTTGCCACGATTAATAAATATTTTCTGGCTGTCAGTTAACCGCCGGAGGCATTCTTAGCAGTTTTGCTAAGTGTAATATCTTCGATAACTCCTATTAATCTGGTTCAGATGCATTGAAGTACATCGGAATCTGTCGTAGAATTAGTTATCAGTGTGAATGCCACAATTTTTTAACATATTGTGCTATAAATTTCATTAAAACACGTTTAATTAATACTGTCCGGAATTCGATGCAAGATTTTTTCATCTTGTTTTTAATTCCGGGCAGCTGAGGCAAATTGCGATTAATTGCATACAAATATAGTTTTAGACAGCGACCAAGACAGCGATAACAAGAACAAACATTCAACGATAATAACAAAACAACGATATTTGAAGATATATGTGTGTCTAATGCCTTGATGGCCGTACGGAGAAGATCGTTGAATCGCGCAGCAGTCATCAGTAAGACCATGTTGACAGTAAGACCGTCGTACTGTCGGTCTAGGAGGACACCGACACACAGAATACGCCCCTAAAAAGAAGTTGAAAACTAAAAAAAGTGTGGTGTGTATGTGAATGTGAAGATTCACTAAATTCAAACGAAATATTGAAGCTGTCTAACGAAATCAAAAGGTCGTTGAAAGGAACTATGAATCAAAATATCGTGGCAGTTTCATGATTTTTTGCAATGTTTCGTATCATTGGAAATATTTATTTTTACTCAAATTTAGAAGGTTTGCATATTAGTAAAGGGAGTTAAACAGAGATATGGCCGATTACAATTAAATCAGAAAGAAATTATTACTTTTCAAACATGTCTTAAGTGTCCGTAATTCGAAGCAATACGGTATCTAATTCATAAAATGTAATATAATATAATCTTGGATCGTGATCATTGAAGATATTGACGAACTATTTTGAAATATATTGACGTTCAACCAGTGCACAGCATAAGGGATTTTCACAGTTTTCCCATTTGTTGTATTTATTTTTTTCCTTAACACTGCTCACTTTTTTGAACAACCTGTGTGCGGTGGCATTGGTTTAGCTTGTGAGAAGCACGAAGATAAGTAAATAAAAATACAATCTCCACCACCAAACAACGAAATGAAACTTTTGATTTCTATCTACTGACGTTAGCAAACATTTTCACGCGAGCCATTTTCGCAGTGGACCGCCCCCCTGCTCCCTCCCTGCCTCCCATACTTTTCGTCCAGTTGTACGTGGCAACGTGGTCTTACCTCTTCACCCTGCCGCGTACGGCGGTTCGCCAGTGAGGGATGCAATTGTTCTTTCTTTGCTGTATCTTCCCTCCCTTTTGCATACTAATGACTGTGTGAATCAAAAGTTTCACTGCCATGAGGCGGGGCACAAGCGGAAGGGTTGGTGCGTTTTCTATAAGATTTAGCTAGCAAAAAAACCCTCAAAGCTCCTGCATTCGTAGGAAAACCCCTTATCTACTTGTTTGCGCTGTGTTAAGAAGAAACTGTTTACTACGTACTTAAAATGTATTTCTCTATTAAACCAGTAAAGAAACGCTGATGGGGGACCCCGCCATCGGCCTACAACTCGTTCGCATACTACGCTTTTTGTTTGTTGCAACTGCATCGTTTTGTTTAATGAATTCACCAACACGCCGCCGCAATGCCGATCGAGCTCTGTGGTGTGTGCCCCGGCCGGGATGATTCACCCCTTTCCTTCTTAACGCGTTGGTCACGGACACGAACTGCGCATACGTTTCCAGCTAGCCAGCTTGGTTGGCGTGTGAGACGTTTAAAAGTGAATGGATACAACCCCCCCCCCCCCTTCCGCCACTGCAAATCGGTGGTCACAGGTGGAAGTGCGTTTCCATGGTCACATTCCAATGTGCACCTCCTCCTCGTGGGACGTGCGGTAAACCATCCGGCAGAAAGAGCACCCGATGGGGGGCCATAGCCTGTCCAAGCGTCGTGTGCGTGATGGATGGATGCCAAATAATTTAATTCGTGTCTTCTCTCTATTACTTGTTTGATCAATCGAGGGAATAAATGTGCAGTGGTGGTGATGTATCATCGTCCGTTGCAGGAGGTTCATTTTCCCCGTTTCACAGCAAATGGTTTTTTTTTTAATATGGAAATAGTGAACTATATTTCCTATGCGAAAAACTAGACTTAGTGGAGCTTACAGATTAGATTTGTACTAGCAATCTGCGGTATTTAAGACCGTACGCTTGGCATGGGACTGTAAGACATAGGATTGGTGCTCCAATCAAGGACGAGTTTGTACCACGTTTGAACCAAAACAAAAATTGTGACGAAACTACTGAATAAAAATTCATAAACAAAGGTGAAGTAGATAGACACAAATTTTTGCTACATTATTGCTTTTACATTTTGAAAATTAAATGCTTTTTACAAAAGTTATAACCGTTTTCCAAAAACGCTTCCATGTACCAAATTTTGTGTTATGTGTTCCAAATGTTGTGCTAGCTGTGAACTAATAATTTGCTAGTCCATAAACTGTGCTAGAATTGTGTTATCAAACAAAATAAATTTCCAACACTAAGGTGAATGTTTCAAGGAATGTACAATTACAAAATTCGATAACTAGATGCTGAAAATCAATTAAATTTAGTATTTTAAAGATAATGTTCAGAATGCCAATTTTAGATGATTTTCCATGCGAAATAACACAACTGGTTTTTGCTATCTGACGGCAAAACTTTTAGGTATGGAACTAGCAGAATAATTGGTACATGACCGCTTTTCTTGCACCAATTCTTGTGCTATTTTTCAACTCGATAATATAATTATTTAATATTATTACTATTATTAGAATCCAATTTGAATCCACCACCACACCATAAACATCAACATATCGATAAAAGAACACAAATGTCACAATACACCTTACATACAAAAACAGATACGAGCTAAAAACAAATGACTCCGGATAGTCGAAGCTTATAATAGAGAAAGTAAGCCTCTGAGTTTGGAAAATACGACCTAAGTCTGATAGAACTAGTAGGAGGATAAATCCTTTCTCGCCAAAGAAGAAGAAGAATATTATTACACAATCAAAAACTGTGCGGTTTCAGTGTTAATGAATCATAATCGAATTTTTTACATCATTCTGTTGCTCTAGTGTACGTATAAATTGAAAGTTAATAGCACTAGCACAACAATTGGTACACCTACTCCTACGTCAAAAAAGCAGCGTTAATTTACACTTGTCACATGACATAACAAATGTTAAATTAAATTTGTTTGCGGTTTATGTAATTTTGTACATTTGCATGTGACCTCTTGCTCTCTCTCTCTATCTCTCTTTACTGAAGTAGTAGACTTACGTCAATGTATGTACGCACAGATGTAGACCACGATCGTACGCCATTGTACGATGTAACATTATGATTCGATCAATTAACATACTCCACCCGCGTTCATAGAAAGCAACACCAAACATCTACTACTATAGACAAAGCACTTTTTCTGCCACATTTCTCACCCTGTTGTGTTAGGTGAGCCGACTTCGAGTAGGGTTTATTAGATGCACCGGTTTGTGTGGGGGACGTTGTGGGGAAGATCTCGCCATCGCACATTCGGTGCACCTCATTCAGATCAGTTGCAAAGAAGCCCTTCCCATCGTCTTCTCCATTGTTACAAGATACGCTGATGAGACTGATAGGGTGGTGGTATCGATGAATACTGATGACCTTCTCGGGTGTTGGGCAGGGCGTGTGCAACGGTGCACAGCAACTGTGTGGCGTCGTGGAACTAAATCTTATCGGCGGAGAGTAATATTTAATATCATCTCGTGCTTGAATTCTATAGAACCCTCACTGCCCCCTTCCCACCAATGCCGTAAGTAGGTCCGTGAGAAGTGTGCAGTGCGTTTGTGCTAAACACTTCCAGCTCAAGCGAAACGCGCACCAAGGCCGCCACGCAAAAGCATAGCCGGCTTTCACACACAACGGTCTGTGCGTTAGCGCCCCCTCCGGTGGTGAGGCTGCGGTGCAACGGAAGTGAAAACTTGTGGTAAGAGAAGGGGGTTACTATCGGCCAACGATCGACTAGCCGCTAGCCGTCACATGGGATGGACGCCGGATAGCAATTACTGCTGTTGATGGGGCTCACGTTGCACCCTTCAAATGCACCTTTCGGGGTTTGGGGAGTGAAACTTTAGGAGTGTCGGCAATGATGCTCCCCATTCTCGCGCTCTCCTTCCAACGATTAGAGACAAAACATCTCTTTTTAGTTTTGCTTTTTTCCGCAACAGGGTTGAGAAAAGCCTTTCTGCTAAACAGGTTTTATGGCTCATTTTTGTGCAAAATAAATGGTTCTATTTTTTTGTTGTTGTGGGTATTTGATTACATTTCTGCTTTTTTTTTCAATTTCCCACCATTATCTGCCCAGGCGAACTCTAGTTTTGATCCAGTCCGTCAATATTAATTGCCTCTTGGCATTGGCCGAGCTTTTTGCAGTCGGCAATCTGTGGAGATATTCAAAGGAAAGTTTACCATGGGAAATTGCTTTCCCAAATGGTTTGGTAGTAAAGCTCAATCGGCTACAGGGCACAGGGCAGCTAAGAAGATCGAGTAGCAAAAGCAAACTCGAGCTGGACGAAACTAGGCTCATTCGGTTCTTTTTCATATACATGGACATTACTTTATTACATCTTCAAAATTATTTGGCAGTCTAGGACGATCATTATTTCGACGGGTACGACGTTCTTTTTGAAGAAAGATCTGGTCATACGGTTTACGTTCATATTTGTATTGGAGGAGATGAACGACCCTGGCGTATTAGGTCGTTCTTCATCCTTTATATGAACAACTCTGTACAGTATGATTTATAAAGAACCAATGAACGTAGATTAGATGAACGTAGGTCGTTCGTTCTTTATAATTAACTGAATGAATCGTACGATTGTGGTTATTGGGGAACACCTCCAGAACAATACACGAATTCAATACCAGTCATTCCTGTTAAATTGAGCCTTTAGAGGCTCCAAAATTTAACTGTAAATAGATAATTTTGTTTGAGTTAACTTGAGTAACTGTTTGTACCAGTATTACTCAGATTGATCAAAATATCTTAATGAATGGAATTAAAAAAATATATACCTATACGGATTTGGATAATATTCATGGAGTCTTCGAAATTGGCATGTATTTTGAGGTATAAATAACTCTGTTAATACATGGTTTTCGGTGTCACATCATTATTCACATTCATTATTCCAAGATGTTTTTGAACAGCTGTCAAATTGTGTATTTTCATCATAATAAAATTTCAGTTCTTCTACATGATTTTTAACACATCACAAAGATCTGTCAAACTCAATCCAGCTTGAAATGTGTTGAAAATCATGTGGAAGAACTGAAATTTTATTATGATGCAAATACACAATTTGACAGCTATTGAAAAACATCTTGGATCCGGTGAAAAATTATGTGCACATTCGAAAATGACTTGGAAAACCACGTAAATAACGTTAGCGTTTTCTTGAAATTTAAAAAAATAATAATAATATTGCAGACTTTTTATATGCTATTTTAATTGAACATAATAGATGTCATAAATATTCAGATTAAATATTTAGACAAATATTTCTTTTGATTAAATATCATGCGAAAATAGTTTGATTTAGACTAGAGTGAAACATTGTTCATTAACAAACAAAATGTGATGCCTTAGAGACAAAAAATGTATGTATGTATTCTGCGTGTTTAGAGTCTGCTAGGAGATTGCATAGAACAGAATTCATCCAATTCAATTTGTGAAGTTTTGTGATCTTGTTTCCAAAGCATGTTATCGATTTCTATCTAGTTTTTTTTTTTTCACAATCTTTCAACGTTTCTCGAAACACGTTTCCAAATATATGATATTTAGAAATATCGCTTCCTCTGGTTTAGGTAAATGTGTAGCGTCTTTTCCGCATAAAACCATATATTCCTGTTGATAACGCGATCTTCTCCCCCAACACTTGTGCAATGAATTTAGACGCTCGATTGCTTGCTCATCTGGAGCGCTGTGGGCCACTTGTGTCCATGTTTGACGTAAAACGATCATAACGGACCATCACGAGCGGGAAGGGAAGCAGAGGGTGTCGAAACAGTTACGATGAAACTCCAACAAAGTGTAGCAATTGCGCTGCATGCGTGATTTACCCCCTTTTCCGGGCCTTCCTTTTGAATATTTCCCATTCTCTCCAGCGCACACTACTGTTAATGAGCGTATGATGGGGTGCAGGAAAGTTAAGAACTCATGCGAGGCGGCAACCGACTTGTCATCACATCTTCCGTAGATTGTGTGTGTGTATGTCTGCGGGCTGTGGAAAATGTGGATCACTACTTGGCGTTCCTTTACACATGCTAATTCTCAGCGCTAAGCGCGCTGTATTCCACCGAGCAGCTGGGACTGAAACAGTTTATTTTCGGGAATTTCCTTTTGTACATCCCTGCTCCAACCACCCCTTTTAGCCAACGGAAGGCGTAAAAGTTGGCCGACAATTCATGACGCTTTATGGTTGATTAGTTTCCGCTCACGGGGTTTTAACGGCTCAGTTCCCTTTGGGGGGCTGGCTGGTTGCTCGCTGGTGGTATGTACACAGAGCCAAGAGCCGCTCTCGGATGGGCAAATAAACGTCCAAAACTGGAGTGGACCAAACTTCGCACACATCTAGCAAATCCAGCGAATTGTGGGTTGAATTGCGATGGAAAGGGGCAAGCCACAAATATCCCGTTGATCGATCGTCCATCTGTTCGTGGCGGTTTGAGGCGATGCTGATGATGGCACCTCTCTCAGAAGCTTCGCAGCGAATTACGAAATCGATCAACTGGGGGAGGGCATTCAAACACACACACACATTCTTTTGACCCACATGGTGGAACCGCGCCGGTGAATTCCTTGCGTGCATTACTGTGGTTTGTGTCATCATGTTAGGCCGTCATGGTTGACCGGTTGCGATGTGTGTGTGAGTATGGCGAGGGGTGAGGAGGGGTAGATGGGGATAGAGAAGGTAGGATAGTGTTCTAATAAATTCTATTACAGAACGCGATCGATGACACGCGGTCATTGTGTTGCTGATGCTTCTCGGTTTGGGTGTTTGTATGAGTTCTCGGTGAATATTTAATAATATTTAATCTTATATGTTATATAAGAGCTTTATAACATAGCCAACATGTTTAATTATAGCTAAACGTAACATTTGTTAGCCAAACATAATTATTGCTAAACACAACATTTAACATTTAAAAATGTTATTAGTTTTAATCGCCTTTAGTCACTTGTAAAGTAAAATATCTTTGCTCAAATTTGGCATATTTAAACTCAGAACAAAAACAAAATCACCACACAAATTAAAAATAAGTAACGAAATATAAGAACAATACTAACGGAGATTATATTTTAAATAATTTCGAAGCTGGTTCATTGAGTGAATTATAAGAATTGATTTTATTTGTAATCCGATCAATTATGCAGAAGACTGTGGAACGAAGTGGACTAAAAAAAATCTGAAGTTCTTTCATGAGAGTTTAAACTCAGACCACGAAGGAAGCTGCTTAAATAACGTATTGGAATTTGGATTTCACATATGGATGAGGATACGATTTGCCTATGCTGGCTCAAGAAATCTTTTTTATCATTTCTGAAACTAGTTTTCATGACATAAGTCAAGATCATGTAGTTCCTTTTGACTAACGTTAATGATTAATAGTTTATCTAATATGAGCAACATTTTATCCAACATGGACTTTAAGATTCGTTAAGAAATGTATACTTTCCGGCCACATCTGTTGCAGGATCATACATGTGTCAAGACAGTTTTCCGATAAGAGGAAAAAGGACTTGTCCAGATAGCAGCAAATTCGGAGAATATGTGAGGAGTCCGACGTTAAGGTACTGTCACTGTATTATATCGGTCTCATGTAAATTCACTTCCAGCTGCGCCGTGAGTTTGTGATATCAAATTCATCAATTCTGATATCACTTAATATAAAATCATTATCACACATGCAGTGCCTATAAATTGTAGATCAATATATTACAAAACACGTTATAATAGATAACTTTTTGAAACACCATACTCTCAATTATACAGACGGATAGGGGGAACCAGTAGCGATGTGGGTCAGTTTTTATCGACCAGAATCGAATCGAAACTAGATCAAATTGCATAATGCAACAGATTGCTGACGCCGAAGAAGACACGTAGGGCTTGGCTTTGGTTTGAAAGGTCGTCCAAAAGGGGTGGGAGAATTTTCACGAAATGTGATAGGGGACTTATGAGTTCCGAGCAGGCCGTGATTGATAAATTGATTTAACCATCTGAACTTTCTGAATTTCCTTTCGGACGGTGTGGTGCTTCGAAGCGTAAACCCTTGGCTGTTAAGAAGAGGACGCTCAAACGAAGAGTTTTACATTATTGTTCAGGTATTAATTTGATAATACCAAATTCAGCATGTGACTAACATTTTAGTTTGAAAAAAAACCAACAAACAAGCCCTCACAATGTATTTCAGTATCTAATGGGAAATGGTACAACCTTCCTTCAAACCCTTGATATCGATTGACTGTGACCCATATACTAAGCTGAAGCCACTACCCTTCCGTAACAAAAAAAAAAGCAATCAAACACAATCCAGCATTACTGTACCTTACGCTCTTGCCGCTTGAAGGTATCCAATTAGTCTCGCATGAGATTAACTAATACTGTGGACCACCTCTCTGTATACACCTCGTACACACAATGTGAGTGTGCAATGCACTAAAGAAAATTACTCCGCATCATACGATATTCAAATGAGATGACCATCGCCGTCCGGACTTCCTGCTGTGTCTCCAGGTCTCTCCATCCCCCCCCCTCTCTCAGTCTCTCTCTCTCTCTCTCTCTCTCTCTCTCTCTCTCTCTCTCTCTCTCTCCCTCTCTCTCTTAGCGTTTGCAATTGCGTCGTTGAAAATCCCACTCGGGAACTTCTACTTAGCCGTCATTTTGAATCACGCAACTGCATTCAGTTATTCCCTCTGTGTATGTGTGTGTGTGCTTTGAATGGCTTTGTATGCATTTTCCTAGTGAGTGTTCTAATGGAATTGGCCCGGGCTGAACACAGTTGAAGCACACAGTGAAGCAACTGCAACGTCATAAAGAACCAAACAACAATGTGGTGTGATGTTGTTGGTGGCGGCCTGTATAGGGTATTGCAAAAAGGTGGAATTGTTCTTTTATTGTTTCGTTCAACTTCAACACATTCTTCCAAACCGGCACAATAGCAATCCGGAACAAAGTTCTATAATCTGTGAGGGACTGTGCGTAACAGGTGTTGAAGGGG
Organism: Anopheles merus; assembly: GCF_017562075.2. Lineage (NCBI taxonomy): Eukaryota > Metazoa > Arthropoda > Insecta > Diptera > Culicidae > Anopheles > Anopheles merus. The sequence goes on from NC_054083.1 coordinate 20,647,553, forward strand.
CGAATTCGGCGGGTACTTTCGGAGGGCTCCCCGGTACTAATATATTCCTTGCGTAGAAATGGAGAGGGCGAGAGAAAGAGACGGAACACGTCGTGAGTCGGTTCGAAAAAGTGCGCCGCAAGATTTACGCAATACGTGTGCGTTTTCATTTCCATCAATTAGCATAATTATTTCGCAGTACATTCTAATGGGGGTGAAATGTATTTATCGCTAGGAGTAATTGGCTGTTGGAAGTAAGATGTCATTCTTTCATTAGCAGACCGTTGGGAGCTATTTTATTATTTGATTTAACCACTTTACGAAATGCTTGGTTTTGTTATGCTTTTTGCCCTTAAAGAAAAGCAGAAGAAAAATGGACCGAACTTTGTTCGACCGTTTCGAAAGACAAAAAGAAGGTGGCATAAGTTTAAGGTTAGTTTGGTTTTAAATTTCGGTTCATATTTCCATTCTTCTTCAAATGCACGAGAGAATGCTGTGGTGGTGGTCTATCTGCAACCAAATGAAGATATAAAAAACGCCATCCCAAATGTAGCAATCTACCACCACCACTACCCTGAAGGGCGCGTAATTGTACACCCCACTTGCACAATCGTCAAAGCATCGAAAGATCAACTGGTGTTAAGCTGTGGTGCTTTGTAGCAAACGGCGACGAGCTCGTTCTGGAGAAAAGAAGAAACGTGAGCAAAAATAACATCCGGTACCGTTTAATGGTTCGGTCGCAACAAGGTTGTTGTTCGCCATATAGTGTGTCAATGCCAGAACTCTGGGAGAAACAGAGAGGGTGCAACGCCGCGTCTGCCAAGAAGTGGTAGAATATGCACTATCGTGTAACACTACCACCAAGGGCAAACCAAGGGATGGGGTGGGATTAATTTCGTTATTGAAGAAATCACCTTTTTGTGCTATGAATGTGAAGGTACCGTCAGAAGAAGTGTGTGACGGACGCCGACAATCATCACCAGCAGCACGTGGGCGTTCATATGACGCCATTTGTCTCTGGGCTGACCATGTTGACATGATGTCGCACCGGTCTTGTAAATGTGTCCCGGTTTGGGGACAATGGTTCAAGAAAAGGGTCACTACGTTACAGCGTAACCACATCGACCGACGTCGCCCTCGTTATCATAATTACGGTGATGTGTGATCACTGTATGGTCGTTGTTGAGTTTAGGGTGGTGGTGTTGTTTAGGTCCCGCGAGGGTGATGAGTTCAGGAAAATAAGCAACCTGCCCATTTGGTCGTTTATTTATTGTCCAATCAGCCGAGCCAACACACATTTGCTCATGTGTCATATGCTTGAGATATGGAACGTGTTCTCGCCAGCAGCTGGGCTAGGTGAGGAAATATATTTATGCAAATAGTTAGCTCGTTGGTGTAACAACAGGTGGTTTTGCTATTTGCTATGCTGCGTTGTTGTGTGGTTATGTCAGAAGCATTCCGATTGAAACGAGTTAGAGATCGATTGACATTTAAACGATCAATACGATGATTCTCTTGCGTGCACTCTCACGCAGGCAGCATTGCCAGTTGTGGATTGTACTAATAGAGGCACGACTCAGAAAAAGACTGCATTTCAGCGAGCAATTTAATTGACACTTTGCGAGATCAACTGGAGGAGGATGAATTTGTAATCCTTTTCGTATTGTAGCATTAAATTCGATTTAGACTCTAACATGTTCAGTAAGAACTTTCAGTTCAAGTTAATTATTAAAAGTTTAATAGTTAATTTAATTAGATTAAAAGTTTATTTTGACTGTTGTTTTTAAATTTGCCGTTTCAAATGACAAACAATAAACTCTTTATGTTGCAGTTCTGCTGTTGTCATTGCTTTTGTTATTTCATATAGTGATTCCCTCAATTCAAAATAAGTATGTAAGCATGAATTTGATTTATTACAAAAAAAAACACAATAAACAAGGAAACGTTAAATGTTTAAAATTTAAGAATAGAATAGGATTTAAAATGATTTTATGATTAAATGATTTAACTTATCTACCAGTTTTGATTGACAGAGTGCTCGATTTTGGATAATAAGAATGAGTTCTTTTTTACTCTTATCATATTAACTTTTACATAATTGAAATTGGAAGTCTCTCTCTCTCTCTCTCTCTCTTTCTTGTTGGGCTGCTTACGAAAGATCACATGGTCCGCGTCGAGCGTCGTGACACGGCCCAGTCAACAATCATTCTCCAGCATGCTCGGTCCCTGGCTGTAGCCTCCCATCCATGTAGACACTCGATCTATGACAGGTCTCACTTCACCTGATCCAGCCATCAAGTTCGCTGTGCTCTCCTGCGCCTTATGCCGAACTGGGGATCGCTGTCGAACGCCTTCTTGGTCGGGCATGAGTCCGGTCTCATGACATGCCCCAGCCATCGTATCATGCCAGCCTTCGCCACTGTCAGGATGCTCGGTTCGCCGTACAGTTCAGCAAACTCGGATGGTCCAGGACTCGTGTCCATAGAAGATCACCGGGCGAATCAATGTGCGATATATCTCACATCTCGTGCGAACTCGAAGTCTTCTAGTTTTCAGCAGTCGGTGAATGGTAATATTGATGCAATCCAACTCTTACTGCTTTGCGTTTGATTCGGGTGTACGCCTCACACGTCGCTGTTGTCCTGCTGATGAGTCAATGTCGCCCGCGAAGTCAAGAAATTAAAGAGACAGGAAGAGGATCGTGCAATCGATGTCGTTGTCTAGCTCTTTGAGATTCGAACGATTCCGACATCAAATTAGACTCTGTCACTTTACACTGCACCCTTTAATGGTGGACTATGACAGCCGGGTGAACTCAGGGAAGTGATACCGCTACAAGATTTTCCATAACTCATTCCGATCTATGGTGTCGATGTCGTTGAAGTCCATGAATAGGTGGTGCGTTGAGATCTGGCACTCCTGGAGGATCTGTCGAACAGTTAAAAAATGGTCGATGGTGGATTTGCCTCCGACAAGCTTGGTCGCTGCCGTAATTTTTTGTAACACGGGCCACAGGATCTTTTAGCTCATCAAACCCATATTATGACCTCAAAGGATACACAATCATAATTGTTTGTCGTCGAATTAAAGTGTTTTGGTTAACGTTGGCTTAAAAATAACAGACAAAGTATGATAACCATACATCTTTGAAACCAAATCGATGATCAGAAAGATTATCTGACGAATGGTAATAAAGTTTGAAGTCTGGCTTGAGAACTGGCGAAGATATATGCAAAAAACTGCGAAATTTGGGTGTACATTCAAATGATCCATTCCAAATATGGTGCGAATATATGGGAATATAAACGTTCTATAAACAGATGTAGAATTTTTCAACTTCACACACAACATACCCTGCAACGTGAAAAAATATTGGTTAATTTAAGATTATTAGCGTTTATATGTATGTAGGAGCTCATAAATGTTTAGTATGTTACCCTCATCGTGTTTTCAATCACCGATGCAACCTTATTTTAGTGCTTCTCTAAACGCTCGTTAATTGAAACGATCGTAACACGTTGCATTAATCCGTCAGCTCCGACACAAACCTCCCCACGCTAGCAGCGTTCTCAAGAAACAACCCCTGTTTTAGAATACAATGTGCCATTGAAAGCCGCAGCGCTCTATTAGCGACCCACCAAAACTCACTCAACATGCAAACGAAGTGGTGATGGTGGTGGATAGGTTTGTATCGCTGTTTGTTATTCCAGTCTGACTCCCTGCAATCCAATCACGGCTCTTTGCTCTCGATGCAATCTTTGGAATTGGAATTTTAATTACTTTCCCAAACCGCCCATCCATCACACGCGGGAAACGAACGAAGGGGAAACATGCGGTCGCCGGAGGAACTGATCGGTGTGTCATACCGAACAGGAATAAGCTTCACTGTCGCGTGTGTGATCTCCAACACTTTGTCCAGCAGCAGAGTTGTTTGTCTCTGGCTCTACGCTTTCTCCCTCTCTCTCTCTCTCTCTCTCTCTCTCTCTCTCTCTCTCTCACTCTTTCTCTCTCTCTCTCTCTCTCTCTCTCTATCCGGTTTGTAAGACGAACTGATAGAAGGGAAGAGGCACGCGCCTTTAATCGTTTAGCTCATCAGCACAGTCAACATCATGCGGGGGGCGAAAGAAAACTTGTCTTTCAGTGAACCCGTTAATTGATTTGTTTCTATTTCTGTTGTTTTTACTTTTCAGCACCGTTTCGTCGCGTCGCAGCATTCAGTTCCAGTTCGAGCGATTAGTTCTCCAAAGAAAAACCGGTCAACAATTCCGTCCTGTTATCGACGTCAGGGAACCTGGGACAGCTGTAATTAGTGCTCGTCCCTCTCGGCTGGCGGTTCCTGTGTCTGGCTGGTGTACCTTTTCACCTTGACAAATCACACCGGACAAGCAGGAAAACCATCCGCCAATAGTCAGCGGAGGGGCTAGAGGCGCGGAGTGCGCGGCCGTTTGCCGCAAGAAGCGAGGCGACGAACAACGCGGGGAAAGGATCAACTCGCAGCGCGCGAGATGCGACAGCATTCGCGTGAACAGCTAGCAGCGGCCCGTTACCACCAACACCACCAGCGACAGCAGCAGCAGCAGCGACATGGCGGGAATTAAGCCGAACGTTTACGCCGTGATAGTGACCTCGGTGGGATTCCTCTGTCTGGTCATCAGTGCGACAGCCGTCGGCGTGCCGGTATGGGCGTACTACGAGGGCCGTGGAATAGGTCAGTCGAAGAGAGAAAGAAGGAGAGTGGTGTACGGTACTAATGCTTTATTATGTTTGCTCTTTTCTTCTCGCCTTTCTGCAGAGGATCGTGGCTATTTCGGTCCCTGGCAAAAGTGCCAGGTGCTCAGCTATCGGGAACGGTGCGGTGATATTGGACGCTTCAAACCGGACGGTAAGAACGTGCGGCCCCTCGACTACGTAAAGTGAAAGTGACGCACGAGAGGGAAAGAGAGGAGCATTAGACACTGAAAGATGCGGAGAATACATGAACATGAAGCTTTATTTTACCGTAGGGAACATACGTACCATCATGTTTTTGTTTGTAAACGATTTAATTGAATGGGCAACAGATTGCTCCAGCAGTTAATGAGGAAAGGCGTACAGCGAAACGATCTCTCGCTAAACGAACCCAACCACCGAGCCCGGATGGGTGAACGCCGTTATCAGCCGGTGGGCCCATTTCGGTTGATCGCGCGGCACCATGTGGCCCGCATCGCGCACCAACACTTCCACCAGCCCGAATGCCAGCTTAAAGTAGGCGGCAATTTCCCCGTCAAACTCGAGTGTGCCGCGCGCCACGCTGCGATAGTAGTTGGCCCCGTCGAACTGCAGCATTTGCAGATAGTTGACCATCATTGGGTACGCGCAGATAATGTCGAGCTGGCCGTTGTAGAACATGATGCGATAGTGCTGCAGCAGCTCCGCTATCCACGGCGCGACGCTCTCGAACACGTCCTGCTCCAGGTACCGTTCGACCAGGTTCGTTTCGTCCAGATCGTGAAACGGCTGATCGCCGACGTGCAGAGCGCGTCTCGTTTCGTCGAGATTTAGAAACGCAACCAGCGGCACCGCATCGGACGGGTCCTCGGCCGTGTGCAGATAGTTGTAGTACGTCTCGAAGCCGCTCACGTTGCGGAAGAACGAACCACCGCCGTTCGCATCGCCATCGAGCAGATCGTCCATGATCTCGAACGCGCAGCGATAGTTGCCCTTGGCAATACAGGCCGCAACCGCTTGCTCGTCCTGCTCGAACCGTTCCAGCGCATTGCCGTCGATCAGTCCTAGCTGGTACAGGTACTCGCCGTAGTTGAGCTGATTGACCGGATCGCTGTACCCGTTGCCGATCGCCATACCGGCCAGCTTCACCCAGGGGTTCGATGAGTTGCCATTTTTCTGATGAATCGTGTAGCCCAGCGCGGGAACATACTTGCCCGCGTACGATTCGCCGGTAATGTAGAACGGACGGGTTTGCAGGTCGGGGAAAAGCTTCAAAAACTGCACCACAGCCGAGTACAGCTCTTCGCCGATCTGCACCTGGTTGCGGGCGTACCCGGCCTCACTGTCGGTGAAGCTAAAGCCCGTCCCAACCGGATTGTCGATGTACAGCAGATTATGGTTTTCGTACCAGGAGTGCGGTCGCTCTTCCGCCTGCAGGTCGGCCGTGATACGGAACGGGCCATTCTCCTCGAACAGCCCGAACAGGGACGAAGCGCCCGGACCGCCTTGCAGCCAGAGCACGAGCGGTGCCGTGGTGCGGTTCGCTTTCGCCGGGAAGTACCAGAAGTAGAGGTTGGAATTGAAGCGCTTGTCCACGGTGAGAAAGCCGGCATACGATTCGAACCCACGGATGCGGCTGTGCTCGACCCGTGCCGCTTTTTGACCTTCCGCGATGCGTCCCTGCTCGATGTACGGTGTCAGCAGCAGCGGCTCACCATTGTTGCCTTTGTTTGATGAAGATGCAAATCGTGCTGTTGCATTACAGGGCCAAAGTTTTTCGTAAGGATTGATGAACAATCCGCTGGTGGATACAATGAGCAAGCTTAGCAGAAGAAACAGGTGTCCTTTTTGGGCCATTCTAGCTGAAAAATGCTACTTTTACTGACAATATGCGATGCACTGTCTACAAGCCACTGACACAGACTGATACTTATCGGACAAAGCGAACGATCATCAAATTATGGTTGGTGGTAGTTGTGTCGGTTCAGTCGACGAGACAGGCTGAACTCTGATTTGTTTACGGGAACAGCGCTAACAAGACGGTGCGATGTTTTATTGATGTGTTACTGTGAATGTGCTGGTGAATTGGTTCCTGGTGCACTTTGTTGATGAACTTACAGGGGTTTTCTGGCGAAGTGTACTTTTAGTACACTCTTCTGTACTTTTTTCTTTAATAGAAATTTGGAACCTACTAGCTTTAAGTTTCTGGACTCTTAGGAGTAGTATACACACCACTCATGTCCGAATGTTCTTGATTCTAGTACTTGATTCTATCTTCACCATTAACGTTCACCGAATGCTCTACACGTAAAACTAAAGCAAAGGATACGGCATAAGAGACACGGGATACTGTAATTTACGGGCGAAACCCTATTCTCGGCTGTGTTTCGAGGTTGGACGCCGGAACACTATGGAACAAATTGGCTAATGATATTGAACGGCTTTGGCTGGTTTCGGCTGTTTTGGTTCTACCATGTGATCGCGGCCTTTCACACACACCACACCATTTAATTGGAAATTAGACGTTCCAATAAGGATGAAATCGTATCCGCATCCACTTCCTAACAATCAAATCATCACTTCCCGTGCGACAGAGTCCAGAAAGTGTCCCAAAAATATCAGAACCCCTTAAAAACCCTGTGTAAGAATTGATATCAAAAGTTCATGACGTGGAATTTTGTATACCGTATTTTAGCGGTTATAACGAATTGAATTATTCAATATTTATGAAAACAGTCTTTCTTCCACTTTACAAAATTCAAAAACAACTTTGTTCATGTTACCAATTTTATTCAGATTTTTGTTTCGTCTTTCTAGTACAAGCGAATACAAGGCTTACAGCTTATCTTTGTATTACCGAGTTTACCTTTAGTTTTTGATCTCATGAGTAGCTGTTTTTTTATGAATTTGAATGATCAGTTTAAAGAACCAGTTAATTAATTATTTATTCAGCATCCAAATTTATTTCTTTTTGCTTATGCATTTCCTTGGCCACACTCCTTGCTTTTACTTCTGTGGATATCCATGCACCAGACTATCGTTGTATGTAATCAAAAGCAATGTCTCAAAGGCAATCAAAAAGTTGCTTCCAGTTGTATAAAGCGAAGAAAGAAATTTATCCTGATTAGCCATGTATGAACTACAAAGTTAGTCAATTATGTTGTTCATGCTCTAGCCCAGTCTCTGATATACCTGTACAATCATCCATCTAATAAGTTTAAAGATAATAGAAAATGATAACTCTCCAAATATCGAATATCAATCATGCAGCTAATTTAGTAGAGCAATATTGAACCAAAACTTCTTCCATACGTCTTTCGTCACATCTCTATCAGCCGTCGTGTTCGTGAGCGGACTGCTGGCGGTCGGCGGATGCGCCCTATTCGGCATCTTCTGTATCCTGAGCATCATCCAGATAGCGATGATATCGTCCCGCGATCGCGTCTGCATGAGCTACAAAGCACTCGTCCTGCTCAAGCTGGTCGCCACCATACTGGCGGCCGGTCTGTCGATAGCGGCCGCCATCCTGTTCGCGCTGCAGACCGATGACTACGCCCGCGGCTACCAGATCACCCGGGGGATCTCCTTCTATCTGCAAATTCTTGTCACCGCGCTGTCGCTTGCCCTGCTTGCGCTGGCCGCGTACGATCGCATCCTGACGAACCGGCCCGATGGTGATCCGACGATGCTGTCGAACGCTACCGCTAATGGACGAGGAGGAGCAGGGGCTCGCACCGGGTCAACGTACAACAATCCCGGCTTTCGAGAAACATCACACAATCCAAATGGTAAGTGGGGAGAGAAGGCAAATGAAATCAAAACAATTTCACACACCTCTTACTACCTCCCTACAGGCATTGCAGTGACGGATTCATCCGGACGGCCGTACTCCTCCGGCATGAACGGTAGCATGCAGTCGGTCAACACCACCGTCACGACCGTCTCGAACGGTTCGACGATCGGGTCCGGGTCGGTGACGAGGACGCCGCTACGATCGAGCCTTAAGAAGCCCCGCCCGCCCAACTCGACCACGGACGGGTTGGGTATCCGCAATCCGGGCTACTCCGGCGGCAATCAGTCGCCACGGATGCAGCGCAACGGTAGCGTTAAGAAGGTGCGCATTCAAACGCACAGCACAGATGTTTAGTGAATGGCAAATTAGTGGGTAAAGATTGTCAATCGTCGAACACGAATAGAGAGAAAGTGAGAGAGAGAGAGCGCGCGCGGGTGAAGACACACACGCACACACGCCCAATCGCTCTCGGGTCGCTCTTTTCGCGCATTTTTTCAAACATTCCGTCCAATTGGAAACCATAAGCGTCCAGCTGTAGTAAGCTTACAGAGAAAAACAAGGTACTGATTTGTAAATAATAGTATTTATGCGCAAAACTGTCGCTGTCGTTATGCCGGCGTGTGCTATCTTCTGAAACGCGGAACAATCCATATTAGCGATAATCGATAATCGGCAGCAACAAATCAATCAATTGGTATCGGCAGCAGCACTATCAAATCGAATTTAAGAGTAAGAGTTTATAAGAGAGAGCGAGAGTGCAAGAATCGTTAGTGTGTCGACAGTCAGAGGCACACGTGTAGTGCACTATTTTCTTGCTTTCCTATCTTAAATTGTGTGGCAGACCGTTCCACTCACATCAGGACCAAGTAACACAATGGATGCCTTACTTAGGTTGTTCTTATTGGAATGTGAAAGTATTTTAGCAAAGCTCGTTATTTCATATTAGAAATAGGTTAATCACCGCGTAATCTCACGTCCCCATTTTTCTCCACTTCTTGTTTGTGTGAAAAATGTTTGCACCCGCTGTTTCGTAGTATCAATGATAGTGTAAAGTATTGGATCCCATTTACCGTCCATGATGTTTGTAAGGATCGATACCCGCTAAGCGTGAGAGTACTAGAGAGTACTCTAATTGTGGTACCGGCGCACTTTTCTCACACGCGCAGCAGCCTTACGTTGGGCCATTTGTTTTAATTCACTAGCTGGTAAGCGTAGTTTTTAACTTTTCTCTTTAAACACACTACACACATATCCTGAGCGTAACAATTATTGTGGTCTTCCAAGTTTATAAGCGTTAATGTAGTATCATCGTTAGAAGCAAACAACACACGTTCCATTACCAACTTGGCAATACATTCCGTCCCGATGGAGAAGAGTATTCTTGTTAAATTAGTTAGCATAGTTTTTATTCTCTGTTTCCTGTGTACTCACGTTGTTATACACTGTCGTTGTTCTCGATGTTTGGTAGAAGAATTTTGAATCAGTTTAACATTTTTAACAACACCGTCCACTATGTTTTAATGTTAATGGTTTAGGTGTGAGACACCGGTTGCGAGACTGTGCTTTCGCATCGGATCTTATGTCTTAGCCAGGTGTGTACTGTATTCGCTTGTCTTAAGAGCAATAGTTTGCAGCTAACTACGATTCGCTGCTATCGTGAGATGTGGTGGACAGTGGAAAGGATAAAAAAAATACTGATCTAGCAAAATATTAAAATAAAAGACAATGGCAAACACTGGTCAAGAAACAGGCGAAAAGTCGGTAGCAGCAGCACATAGTAATGGTATGTGAAAACGTATCTCACTGCACAAAGTACGAATCCTTGACATAAAATACTTCCTTTTATAGGTTTTCTCTAGAAAGAACATCAGATGTGTAAGTGTGTCTAGCAATGAAGCACAGCTTTTGTTTTCTTTTAAATCGAAGTTAATAGAAACACACTGTTTATTTGTAATTATCTCTAGCATGCAATGTCAGAAAAGGCAATAACAAACAAGAAAAGGACCACGTGGAAGACAGTAGTGCGTTACTGTGATTCATTCAAAATGATCATTCCAAAATCTGTTTTTTTACTCTTCTATTCGGTCTAAGTAAGCTTTTCTCTCGTATTTCCGTTGTGTCGATTTTTCAGTTGGTTTAAACCGTACCGTGGTGTGTTAGGGCGTATGAAAAAGGAAAGTAGTAAAAACTAAGCGAAAATCTGTAATAAAATTGAAAGCAAAAGATCACAACTAGCTACTCGTAGTAAAGGCCGAGGGGAATCCCCAAAGTTACAATCCAAAAGATGCTGCTTTACTTTGATTGATGAAAGAAATGTTCAACCGCAACGTGATGCAACGTGACAACAGCGGAAGCAGAACTCGGAATAGTATGTCACACGAAGCGTCGCATTGTGCACGGTCCTTTCCCGTGATTTGATGCGGTGGGTGGATGTTGTACTAGCGCTCTTGCTTTGCCCAAGCACTACGAACATCTTGGCAAACTCCGGTCCGGGTTCGTGGTACCGTACAAGGAACGCATGCCGCGTCATTCCTGCTCTTGTTACGCCAAAGGCACGGTGAGTAAATCGTTTATTGCAATTTAAGAGTTCCAGTAATTCCCTCTCTTCCTCGCCTGTAAGGCGGTCCACCTCCACAGAGGTGTTGTTTCCAGGAACTTTAAAAATGGAAAGAGGGGCAAGGTTGGCAGAAGCTTTTTTGAAACTATAGTTGCCAGAAGCCTTGAAGTGAAACTATAGTTCGAAGGAATGATTGAAATACAAAACATTTAACTTACCCTCATAAGATCGCTATAAAATGATGACATGCCATGACAACCTTTAAATGAAAATAGAACCGGAAGAGTTTATTGTTCTGTGTAGTGGTGGAAGTTCATTACCCTTTTATTTTTCAAGTTCAATTCCTTTTTAAAACGTTCAAAAGTTAGATGAATGTAAAAAAAACCTGTTTTTTTCGCCGACACAGCATCGTGAATCTACCCCTCCGACAATGTTCCCATTGGACGTTGCTCATACTACATCCGTTCCGATGTCAACTCCGGATGCTTGAGCTTATAGTGTGTGGACAAGGTTGCCCTTTTCTTGTAAATAGCCGGGCACAACGTACAGATGAAAAAACTCGGGAAGTGTGTTATGTAGTGCCTGTTAGTAAGTCTGACCAGTTGGTTGCAAATCTTGCACCGGCTGTGGGTATCTGATACCTGCTCAAACGCTTGATTCATTTGTGCGCGCACGCTATGCTTTCCCAGAACAGTAGTCATTGAAATCGGGGCAAAGTCATATCCGACGGACACTTGTCTGTTCCTCATTCCAAACAACGTATTTTTCGCCTGTGTGGATGAGACTACCGTATGGCTTGCGCGGCGGTATGCGATCGGCGGAATGCGAATCTGTTGCTCCGATGGTACAGGCCTTTCGAACGTTCGCGAGCTGGAAGGATTGGAAACGCTCGTTTCATTTCGTCCTATAACGAAGTTTGGTGGAAGCACAGTCGAGTTGGTGGTAACGGGCTCATCTGGTAACTGAATGCTTTCGCCCTGGTGCATGGTTTCAATGTTTCTAGAAAGATCAACAAAGAAGTTGACGTCTCCTGGGTTGAGTTGTGGAGACGTTTGAGCTTGATTCGAGGTCCCTGGTTGTTTGGTCGGATCTTCAGGACTATTTTGCAATGTTGTTTGATCTTGGTCGGAAGTCCCTGGTCGTTCGATGCTCTCCAGAAAACGAGTTGTATCCGTTGGAAGGTCATTTCCGACGTACAATTCCATTTCTTCTGTAGCAAAAATCGTTCCTTCCTCGGGAGTGGAAGCTATCTCCCCGCTTTGGTCAACTTGATGCTGCAAATCCTCCACACCGATATAACAATTCTCCTGATCATCCATACTATCCTCTAAGTGTCCATCTACTTCCGTGATGTTTCCGTAGCGTTGAATTACAACGTCTGGTACTACATGAAGAGTTTTGTGTGCATTATCTACAATGTTGCATTCTGGCGTGGGGTAGTTGCCGTTTGTTTCAAGCAACTCGCTTATCGATATCTGGACCGAGTCCTCGTCACCGCTCAAATTCCCCATGATATACTCCGAACGTTTCACAAAGTGCATGTACTTCACTCCGAGCAACCTACGAACCTGGAAGCTCTGCGCCTTCAAGATGAAGTCAGGCAAATCATTCTTGGGCAAGGTTAGCTCGCCATGGTATATAAATTTAACCATGTTTCGCATATCATTTACCTCCACGTTGGGCAAGTGCACGATGGGGTGGGGATGCGGATTTTGGACGAACATATCCTCAAAGTAAGAACTCCCGGCAGATAGAATAATCTGGTGTGCCTTGACATTTCCTCCACTGCACACCAGGGTTACATCGCACAATTTTTCTTGCGCAAGCAATTTCGGCAACACGGCTGTTAAGCCGGTGTTGTTTTGTGGTCCACAAATTATTGTATGTAGTTCGGCCATTTTGATTGTTTTCTTAGCACTGTATCAGCAATGTGCAAACACGGTCGGGCAAGTTAACATAAAACCAGCGTGAATTCGACTGCAATCTTTCCTGTACGGAGGATTGGACTTGGCCGACAAGAATATGACAAGCTGATATCCGGTAGAGAGAGTTACATTAGACATACAGCGCCCTCTGTGTGGTAAATTATTTGGCGCTGCAAAATTGAATGCCGTTTGCTTGAAAACAAGAAAATAAAATCCTTTTTGGATGTGTTAAATTGTGTAATTTGAGTTACAAAAATACACAAAAAAAAACAATAATTAGATCATGCTGCAGAAAAGGAGTACTTTTGTAGCAACGATTTCTTTCATTCTGATGAAACAAAAATATTTTTTTTCTATTTAGATTCTTTCATCCTGCTCCGTTTTTCTAGCTGATTCAATTGGTCAGAGAATTCCTGGTGGACAAAAAAAGAGATAGTAAACATTTATATACAAAATTAAAGCCCAACGGAATACGGAATGAAGAGCTGAGGCTCACTTGAAATGTTTCAATTTCATCCCTGCTCAATCGTTCATTTCGTGCCGTTTCTTTTGATGCTGTCTTTCTTTTCCTGCTCTTTCCGCCGCAGCGAAAACAGGAGAGTCCTATCATAATTGTATTTGCTATCGTCTTCCAAGTTTATATCAGTTAAACTTTCTAAGTTGTTACGGCTTTGAGTAAAATATACGTATGCTCGCTTCAAAATACGGACAACTGTGAATGTGATCATTTGCGGCTAATCACAAATATGTCATGGCCTATTGAGAACATACCGTATCGAAAACGCGTATCAGTTGTTCAATTCGAATTGTGTCATGAAATGTTTCAGTTTTTTTTTTTCAATAATACTACCGTCAAAATCGTCAAAATGAACCGAACGAGCCGATCTGTGATGTTGCATGGGCCCGTTGCAGTTGACAGTTTATTTTTAGTACAGCATTGACGCAGTAGCATTTAGCACACAACAGCAGAAACAAATAGAACGCCAGCACTACACGAAGCTTAAAATCGTTCAAATTGCGAGAAAAATGTTCCGTTCACTGTTGGCACCTTTTAACAAATGCTGCTTCGGAAGCTCGGAGGATGCCGCCGAAGATGAGCCACAGGCGCATGATGATTTGACTCAAGCGGTACCAGCGTAAGTGCAGTTGCCGGCAATGGTGTCTCCTAAAATGGCTGTGTGTGTTGTGTGATGATTGCTTTTCTTGTTTCAGAATCATTCAAGTCGATGAAATCACACCTTCCAGACCGAAACGCATGCGGGAAGATGAAGGGGACAATTTGAGCGTAGCTGGTTGCGTCGAAATGCGCAATTGGCACAAAGATCAAAAACAGGAATCTCCCATTGCGCAACATGCTGCCGTTCCGGAAGGCCAATCTATTCACAAGAAACTCAAACCGTCGGAAGAATTCGAAATGGTGGAAATGCAGCCTGGCAAAGTAGCGACGTTGGCGACCGAGAACATCTCGACGTCGGCGACGGTTGCGCAGGATGCCAATGCGGAAGAGTGAAGGCGTTTCGGCTTCAATCAACACAAGAAAACATTGATTTTGGGAAATGGTTACACCATTTATTAACATTTTAGAACTGCATTCATCTGCGATGATAAATTCGTTGTCATTCCTCAAAGGAAACATACTATGAAATAAACTATGACCTTGCACTAAAATCGCTATACAGCCGTCTCGATGGTGGATGGAGTGTCGCTGGATGCTGAATTTTTCCATGAAATAGTCTTCAGGCATTTGGACTTATCTCGTTCCTGCGCTTCCCGTGCGATGGTTGGATGTGAAGCGTTGACTGGATTTTCCGGCCGAGGATTGCTATCCTTCGTTGACGCGAGAGACGGTAAGGAAGCAACTCGGCGGACCTTTTTCGGTGAACCGGCGGTTGAGGTGGCACAGCACGTCGCATCACCTGTTACCAGTCGGGGACAATGAAATGGCATCGAATGAACCTCAATCGGGCAGGTCCGGTTATTGTTGGCCGAAGCTATTAGGCTGCCGGACATGAGCGCAGTATCGTCGTGAGGTGATAGTGTACGCTGTTCCAGCTCAAGCAGATATTTCAATCGACGACGCTGATGAATTGTCTGGTGTTTGTTGTACAGGCCATGTTCTGGAAGAGGAAAAAAGATTCATTATTGTCGTTATCCCCGAACACTACGGTAACGCGCTTTCATTACCTTTGAGCAATTTTTTCAACATTGTTTGTTCCCCTTCTTCGCTTATATTTCGTTCCGACAAGAAATTTGTAAATTGGCGCCTGGGTAAGCTGCAAAAACGAAACAAACATTCTTAATCCTTGCCTTTTCCGGTTGGATTTTAGCGTAGAACGGTGTGGCGATCTTACCTGTTGTGACGTGCTTCGGGTGTCCAATTTCGGTATCCGGTGAACGAAAACTCAGCAGACGCTGCCCTGTCCGGTCGTGCACAATGGCTCCACGAGAAGTTATTGCACTTTGCCCGCTGCTTAGCTAACCAGCTCTCGAGTCGGGAGAACATTTCTTCTATCGTCCTTGCCACTTTCGGTGTTGCTTGTTGAAGGGAAATCGATCGAATGAGCTCCTTGCGATCGTACGAGCACCTGCACGACACCGTTTTAAGCGAGCGATTATCATTCCTGTACATTCCTGTTTGCCGCTTCAAAACAATGCTTGATCGTGCGTCGAACAAATTGCCTACATTGAGGCGCCGGCAACATTTCGCTCCCACTGTGCAGTGTGGCGCGAAATTAAGCCATTTACGCCTGAATGTAGGCATGTGAGAAGGTTTTTTGTTTAGAGCGCGAACGGGCAAAATCAAGTTCGTATTTCAAAGAAACGAACTGTCGAACCATTCATAAACAAATCGAAATTTTGCGCATTTTCTCTGTCTCCTCTATTGGATTTTTTTTCGCTAAAAGCTGCCAAGGAAATGTTTTCTCGATTCCGGAGCTGGTTTGCCAAGCAGCGGAACAGGTGCAACAATTGCGCCCGGTGCTATTATGCATCAGCACGGTCGGAATGCACAGGATCGGCCGAATTTACTGACGCAGTAAACTGGACTCCCGGAACACGTCAACACAGGTTCGCAAAAACAATCCCCCCGCTATCCTCGGCGATTGCATTGTGTAGATAATCAAATACATTTGTGTTACCAATGACTACCTTCCAGCCTACCCAGACCGCTGTTTAGCAGCTTCTGGTCCGAGCGAAACATAAACGAAGCAGTGGAGCAAGCATTTTTGAAACAGTTCCTCAAGGGTTGGTATAGCCTCATCGATCGCATTCAGTTCTTTCGGAGGGGAAGATCAGTTTTCATTTCTTTCCCTTCCCGTAAATACACTTCCAGAGCATGGGCTGTACAATAAGCATCAAACCATTGAGCAGCGTCGACGGTTGAAGCAACTACTCGAACTAGAGCAGCGCACATTACTGTTGTACAGCGAGCAGTACAATGCACGACCGGTTGATGATGAGGTTATGTCCGGGGTGCACTCACTGCAGCTAACCACGCAAAGCAACACCACAAGTCGGACCTGTTCGGTTGAGCTTCATTCGATGCCATTCCCCAGCCCCGATCCGACACCCGACACTGGTTTGAGCTCCGTTGGGTCACGTCGATTCTCCTCCTTGCCGGCGCTTGCATTGGGTGCGATGGATCTTCCGCCGGATGAAGTCACAGCTTCGCATCCAACCGTCGCGCAGGAAGTGCAGGCAACGAAACGATGGGAACGAATTCTTGTGTGGAAAATGGTCGTCCAGGGCGATGCTCCGCCATACTTAGAGACGGAGGTTTAAGCGACAGGGAGCCGGTTCGGTTGGGAAAAGGAATGAAAATATCTCGATTTAAGTGAAACATTGTTGCGGCTTTGCAAAAACGTATCCGTATGGGCGTTAAACTACTGTGAAACAATAATCAAAATCATGTACTGAACAGAAAATCGCATCTCCCATCCATTCATTCTTACATCATATGCATACGGAGAAAGGGAAGTTCAATGTTCATTATCAAATGCCCTGTCCCGTAGTTGTCGGCGATAAAGTATTATTAAACGGCTCGCCTACAAAGACAAACCTGATAGCAATTATCTTTCCAAGTCAAAACATAAACCTGCCCCAGAGCCTCGGCCCCTCGATGCCCCAGCGTGTGGCATGTCGATATTCAGTAAGCGGAGTGCGCGATCTCTATTATTTACAGCAACGTTGTAGTTACATTTACCGCCTCCCCCAGGCCGGTTACGAGACATGGAGAACCTAGAACCTCTCGGGGCCAGTTCGCACCAGCATCATCTTAATCATCACCGTCATCACGGCTAGTTGATGGTGTGTGTGTGTGTGTCCAGGGCATCGTAAGGCACCGACGCGATCGACCAGTCATGACCATAACTCGGAACAACAAGGCCGTGCTCTTGTCCCACAGTCGGAACGATTCACCCGCAACCTTCGCCCCACTGATGATCGGCAAGGGTAAGCACACAATGCGTGTGTGTTGTTGCAGTTGCATGGGAGTGTGCGAAACAGGCGCCGGATAAAGCTAGATAACGATGAAAATGGCACGAGAAGGCAAAACGTGCGTGACTTCGGAAGGCGTTAGACTGGCTAAGGAATTGATGATAATGGGGCTTTTGTGTGTGTGAGTGTGTGTGTGTTTCGGTATGTGTCCGCGCGTTATAGAGTCGGGTTGCCGTTACGATTCGCCTTCCAGTTCGCAGTTCATCAGCAAGCTTCGTACGCTGTTGTTCGTTCGTTCGTTGTTGGCGCGCGTCGTTATTGCTCGGTAACACCCTCTCCCCATCCGTCTACAGAGCCATGGCCTCCTATCTGGAGGATTTAGTCGACTATTTCCTCAGCAGCTCGGCGCTCGTAACCTACTGGAACTACATCTTCCCCGTGCTGGTGGGTCTGTATCTGGCGATCTCCCTGTACGACAAGCATCGGTACGGACGGAACAAGAAGCTGAGAATTACGGAACCGGCGGCAACAGAGAAGAATGGCAGCAAGCTGGACGGTATCGAGTATGTTGGAGGTGAGTATGCGATGTGTCTTTGGTTGGTGCCCGAAATGACTCATCTCTCCCTTTCATGCGACACAGATCTGGAACATGCTGACTACGACCCACTGCCTGCACTGGAGGAAAAACCACACATCCCGTACGCCGGTGCAACGGTCACACTAGCCCAGGACCCATTAGAGGCAGCCGAAAGGTTCTACGCCATCGCCAACAATCGGCGCAGTGTGCGCAAGTTTAGCTCCCGCCCGGTGGACGTGGCCATCGTGGAGCGGTGCATCCGGGCGGCCGGTACAGCGCCAAGCGGTGCCCACACCGAACCGTGGACCTTCTGTCTCGTGTCCGACCCTTCGATCAAGGCGAGTGTGCGCGAGATCATCGAGGCCGAGGAGTTCGTCAACTACACGCAGCGAATGGCCAAACAGTGGGTGACCGATCTGCGGCCCATTCGTACGAACCACGTGAAGGAGTACCTGACCGAGGCGCCCCATCTGGTGCTGGTGTTCAAGCAGACGTACGGCTACAAGGTGGATGGGGACGCCACGGCCAAAAAGCAGCACTACTACAACGAAATATCGACCTCGATCGCGACCGGCATGCTGCTGTGCGCGTTCCAGTGTGCCGGGTTGAGCTCGCTCGTTACCACGCCGCTCAACTGTGGCCCTGCCCTGCGCACCCTGCTCGAGCGGCCACCGAACGAGAAGCTGCTGGTGCTGCTGCCCGTCGGCTACCCGGCGGACGACTGTACCGTGCCGGATCTGCAGCGGAAACCGCTGGAAGACATCCTGGTGCGCTATTGACGATGAAAGCCGGCAAGCGCTCTCTTTCTCTCTTTCTTCCTGCTGGAAGCGGTTGTTAATGAAATGGAAAGCGATAGGGAGGTGCACTGGTGCACGACGGACCGAATGCACAGACTGGAGAAGGTGATAAAGCTGGATAACAGCGTGCGATAATAGCTGCTGTGCTAATATCCGCTGGATTAGTGGGCAGTGCCGCGGCTAGCAATAAACAAAAACCAGCTGCAATCTCCCGTCCAAGATAGATAGCAAGCGATTTTGTGGTCAGTTTGAAGATAAAGTTTTATTTTGTGTATAAATAAAATCAATTTACTCGTAGTAACACGCATGTCGACGAACACTTACGAAGGAAGTAACAAAAAGTAAAAACAAAAAAAGATTCCCAGTGTGCGACCGTGACAGGACTCGAACCTGCAATCTTCGGATCCGAAGTCCGACGCCTTCTCCATTAGGCCACACGGCCCCGCTGACAGCCCAGCGCTTATTTACAAACACATTCTCTTCAACCCTTTCGCACCGTACGAGCCTATCTTCAGGCGTGTTTCTTGGCTGCGCGAGCCATCCATGGGCGCACTTGGGTTGATACACACGCACTGCGCGCCTAACATTCCACTTTTCTAAGCACATTTGTACATTACGTTTCAGGTCAATGTACTTAGACTACACACACACACACACTCACACGCCGTATTACCGATTTGTAAATACTGTCGCACAGTACACCCCACACTACACCCACCTTCAGGACTTTGTTTACGAGGATCGTTCACAAATTATCCACCCAAAAAACAATCGATGTCCACCGTGTAGAGGGTGCATGTGACTTCCGGAAAAGTTAACTCCAACTCCCGGACACCCGCTTAACTCTTTTACCTTCGCGATCTGCTCTTACTACTACCCTCCCCCTTCGACTGTTCCTTGGCGCGTTTTTTGCTGGGCTCCCCTTCGTCTTCGTCGTTATCGTCGTTATCATCGTCCTGGAGCAGCTCGTTCAGATTGATACCGACAAGCTTGTCCGCCTTGGCTTGCGCCTGTGTGATGAACAGCTCCTTCAGAAATTTCAGCTCCTTCTTCTGGTTGTCAATTTTGTCTTCCAGCAGCTGGTTCTTGAGCCGCAAATCGTTCACACGCTGCTGCGTCTCTTCTGTCTTCATTTTAGACTTTACCCGGCTGCGCTTGACGGCCTGGGGGGAACGGGAACGGGCAAGAACATTCGGATCGTGAGGACTCCCGTTTCCAGGGTGATGCAATTTCGGTGCCACTTTACCTGATTGTTACGGTCCCGCTTGCGACGATACTCATCGTCTTCCTCGTCGGTGGTGGACTTTCTTTTCGGTGGCATTCTGTAGCGTACACTGTGGCGGATGCGTTCACTGCTGATTAGCGCCAATTGCACCAAGCCAAATTGTAAGGGGTAAACAAAATATAATGCACAACTTGCGCTGCGACGATTGCGCGGCCACCACTTTGACAGAGCTGCGATATTGATAAACAAACAAGTGTTCGCGCGTGAAGGACGAAGGTTCCGGGCGGTTGGTGTGTGGGAATACAGCGGAAAAATTAGCCAATTGAAGAGCTACACTCTCAATTAAACGAAAAAGCATGTTCATTTATCTTAGTTGTGTGAAATATTGGCAACTTTATAGGAGTTTTTAGTTTAATTTACATTAAAACATGAATCCACGAACCTCCGAAGTTAGCCCTTCACTAGGCACCCATCATCAGCGAAATTTGACAGCCTCCCTCGAGCCAACTGTCAATGACGACAGCCCCGTGCGCACATGTTCGTTCAAAGTAAACAGTTCACAGTTTTTGTATCGTCCACAGCACGATGGCGATCGGCGGAGGAAAGTTTAAAAAGAAAAGCGACAAAAAGCGCTACTTTGAGCAGCAGGCGGACGAATCAGCAACACCAGAGCCACAGCCGAGTGAAGTGCCAGCCCGTCCGGCCAAAATCGTCTTCGACGACGAAGGTGAGCAACGCGTGGTGCCGATTGATTACACGGCTGGCGAAACCGGCACATCATCGCGTGCTACCGGTGCGAGGCGCAAGAAGGCACATGCGGACGGTGAAGATGACGACCACGAGGGTGACGATGATGAGGAGGAGGACCAGCTGACCAGGTTGTGGTACAACAACTTCGAACCATACAATCTGGTCGGCGAGATGGTGGACATGAAGGATGCGGAATTGGCGGAGCTGCGCAACATCTGCAAGGTGGCATTCGAGGCCGAGTGCCGGGCCCGCAAGCGGTACGATCCGTCCGATGCAAAGTGGCTGCTGAGCGCGCTGGAAAAGGGTACGCTGCGGGACAGGGCCAACGCAGGGGCGCTGCTGGTGCAGACGAACCCGTTCTGCCATCTGCACGCGCTCGACACGCTGGTCGGCATGGTGAAACCGTCGAACAAGGGCTTCCTGGACGTGGTCGAGGTGCTGACCGAGCTGATGCTGAAATCGTTGATGCCCACCCATCGCAAGCTGATCACGCTGCCGATGCGCGGTACGGACTGGAAGAACGTGCAGAAGCTGCAAACGCTGGAGAAGCCCATCCGGGACCAGATTTACGCCCACTGGCACTTTGAGGACCAGCTGCGCGAGCACTACTTCGCGTTCGTCACCAATCTGTCCACCATCCTGCACACCGGCCAGGAGCCGGCCAAGCTGAAGGTGATCGGCTATGTGGCGAAGCTGTTCAGCAACGTGCCGGAGCTGGAGCGGCTGCTGCTGACGGCGCTGGTCAACAAGCTGGGCGATCCGTTGCGCCCGGTCGCGTCAAAGGTGCTGTACCACCTGCAGCAGATCGTGCGGCGCCACAGCGCGATGGCACTCATAATTACGGGCGAGGTGGAGAAGCTGCTGTTCCGCAACAATGTCGCCCCGATGGCGCAGTACTATTCGCTCTCGTTTCTCGCCGCGATAGGTTCGTTCGGCGACTTTCCGACCTGCCAGAAGATGATCAACATTTGCTTCTCGTACTTTAAAATTCTCACCGAAAAGGGTGAAATCAACTCGCGCACAATGCAGTCCATCCTGACCTGTCTGCGGAAAGCGATCGCGAACGTAAAGCGGGATGTCGATCTGGCGGAGGTGGTCGAACCGGGGCTGCTGGACGTTATGTACCGGATGATCCATCTGGCGGACTTTCCGATCGGTTGCCAGGGACTGTCGCTGCTGCTGGAAATTACCGAGCGCAAGGGGTACGAGCAGGACCGGTTCTATAATGCGCTGTACAGGAAGCTGCTCGATCCGGAGCTCGCGTCCATCGGGCCGCGCATAACGAACGTGTTCTTTTACATACTTCACCGGGCGATGCAGAACGATCCCATCCCGGAGCGGGCGCAAGCATTCGTGAAGCGGCTGCTGCAGGTTGCGTTCTACTTTCCGGCCGCGCGGCTTTGCGGTGCGCTGATCGTGGTCAGCAAGGTGCTGCGCAAGCGCAAGGTTTTGCTGAAGGACGGACAAACGCCTCCGGACGTCGATGCGCTCGAGGAGGTTGCTGTGGAAGAGCCGAAGGAAGATTTAGACGACCTGGAGGAGGACGTCGAGGGGAAGCAGGACGTAAGCAAACAAGCCGAGAACAAGGCACATCGTGCGCCAACGCGTTACGATGCGTTCAGACGGGCGTCGGAGTTTGCGGGCGCCCAGTACACGCTCCGGTACGAGCTGGTACGATATCGGTCACACTTCCATCCCACGGTGCGAAAGTTCGCCGAGAGCATTCTTGCGAGTAAGTATGGAGCAGGCTCCGTTGCTATGCAACGAGTTCGCAATGTGCAT
The DNA here is from genome assembly GCF_017562075.2 of Anopheles merus. Classification (NCBI taxonomy): domain Eukaryota; kingdom Metazoa; phylum Arthropoda; class Insecta; order Diptera; family Culicidae; genus Anopheles; species Anopheles merus. The sequence goes on from NC_054083.1 coordinate 20,670,079, forward strand.
GGATGGTAATGGTGGTCAATGTATCTCTCTCCCTTCCAGATTCAGCTCTGACGTACTACGGCGATCCGCTGCAGGACTTTTCGCTCGGCCGCTTCCTGGACCGGTTTGCGTTTAAAAATCCGAAAAAGCCCAAAACAGTGAAGGACGAGAATGGGGAGGAACGACTGCGCCCGCAGATTCCCGGAGTGGCCATGCGGAAGAGCGACTATGCACCGGTCGGATTCCGTGCCCTGCCAGTCAACTCACTCACCAAGGATAAGTGTGCCGAGGACGATGAGTTCATTCTCAAGTAAGTGTTTCGAGATGAGTGCTCTGACGGTACGGTGATCACGTATTCCGCTCTTCTTTTGCTTGCTAGGTTTCTGGAGCAGAAGCGACTTCGCCTCCAGCGTGCCCAAGAGCGCAAAAAGGCCAAGGGCGGGGATGATGAAGACGAGGATTCGGACGTGGATTCGCTTAACGACGATGAGTTCGATGCCTACCTGGACCAGCTCGGTGTGCCGGGCGGCACGGGCCAAGATGCCGATATGGACGGTGGGAACGAGGTTGACTTCATGCAGGAGCTCGAACAGGAGCTGGCCAAGGAACGCAAGGGTAAGCATTCGGCAGGAAAAAAGTCTGGCAAGAACGACGAGGACGATGAAGATGGGCTGGACGATTGGGACTTTGTGGACGATGAGGACGATGACGATGGTGCAGAGGGCGATGATGATTCGGATGACGATCGTCCACGAAAGATTCGTCGCGATGGTGATGTGCGTGAGGATGATGGCGAGTTTAGCGACGGGGGCAGCATATCACTCGAGGAAGATGAGGATGAAGATTTCGATATGGCCGACTTGGATGATGATAATGATAATGATGATATTGGGTCGGATGATGACGCGGTCGACGAGCCGATGCCGAAGAAACGCAAGAAGCTGTCCGCTAAGTCGACGGGCATGGTGAGCCAGCGTGAGTTCGCGCGCAAGCTGAAGACGTCCGATGTGAACTCGCTGTTCGCGGCAGCCGATGACTTTTCCGAGCTGCTGGAAGGCAACGTTGATCCGTTGGGTAGGGATGGACGCGGTGCCGACAAGAAGAAGGGTGGCGGTGGAATGATGAAAAAGGCAAGCAAACGACAGTTTGAGGCGCACGGTACGGAGGCCGAGGTTTTCAATCAGGATGCGTCGTCGATGAAACAGCTTGCCTGGGAAGCGTCACGGTTTAGTGATCATAGACGAGGCGGCGGAAAGCGTTTCGGTGGCCGAGGTGGAGGAGCTGGTAGGACAAATTTCCAGAAGCGCGGCGGCGGTGGTGGACGGGGTAGAGGAGGTGGTAAGAAGTTTGTTGGAGGTGGCCGGGGAGGTGGAAGGCCCATGGGACGGAAGTAGGGGTCAAGCTGTAGGAGAAATCATATTGAAAGTAAGTTAGAGTGAAGCGGTTGTAACTGATCTATAAATGTGTCATTTAAAGGAAGAATAGCGATGTAATATGCGTATATAAATGAAAGAAGGGAAAAAGGATGGCAAACGAACCATAGCTGAAATGAGGGCTTCATTAACGTCGGTAAAGAGTTGACTGGCCAAACTGAAAAAAAAGATTTCTTTGCATCGGCCGGGAATCGAACCCGGGCCGCCCGCGTGGCAGGCGAGCATTCTACCACTGAACCACCGATGCTTGTGTAGGAAGGGGAGTTGATACCCTTCAAATATCTCATACGGAAGACCAAATAACCAGAAAATGGAGCATTGGGTGCCGTATTAGTACAAATACGGTTTTCAGTGCAGGGTTACTAATTGGTATACTAACTCTGTTTTAAAAATACTACTTTTCTAGGGATATGTTTTTGCTGCAGAAAAATACCAAGAATAATGAGTTTATTTAAACAAATAATCGAAATAATTATTATAAATGAGATTTGTTTCAGCTTGAGGTCTACCAAGAATCATCAGTAAACCTTTTAGTGTTTTATGTAATGTCATCCGTTCTGCATGAATTATTGAAATCTAAAATGCATCATAATATAACATTTTAAAGAAAAAACGCAACGCAAATGGTATTATTTTGATTCATTAATATATTTCATCATTACTTTTTGATTTATTGATTCATGCCTATTATAAAGAAAGGATTTTTGTTGTTGTTTGTATTCTTTTTTCTTCTTCAAGTATTTGTCGATCTTCGTTTCTACGCAGAAATCATTCTCTCATCCTTTCACACGTGCCTTCACCCACGTTCACACCCGTTTTACGTACACACCTGTCCCCTTGCCTTCTACCGGTCTCTGTCTGCCCGTATTATTTCATTGTCGTGTTTTGATTTCATATCATTAACGCCCCTTTTTATATGTAATCTGCTACACAACTCAAATCCCGCTTGTTTCGAATGTATTTGTGTGTGTGTGTTTTTTTATGTTTGTTTTAATATCTTGTTTCTTCTTTCATTTTAAAGACTTCCGTTACAGTGCGGTGCATTAATGTTTTTACTAGTAACATTGTTTTTGTTTCTGCTCTGACTACTAGTCCGACTATAGGTGTTGTGTTGGTTTTTCTTTCAGGGGTAGGGAAGAGTCTGGAAAAGAACTGGAAAGAGCGTAGTAGATCTTACTGTGTGTTTCTTACATTTTTTCCTCCACTCATCACTTTCCTTGTCTTATGCGTTTGTATTGTTTGGACCGGCTTAAGTAAACCGCATCCTGTTTTCGCTTGTTTACGTAGTATGAAATTAAATGTGTTTTTGTTTGTTTGTTGTTGCGTTGATTATATTGCTACGCTGTGTATTCGCTGAGTATGTAGCTATTGTTTAGGGTTTGATTGAAATATTATTGTATAGGTTTTTTTTGTTTCGTTACGTGACGGTTTAATTATTTTTAGCTTTTAAGTATTTTGAGTGTAAGTGAAGTGTTTTTGACGAGTTTTGTTGTTTTGCTGTTTGTTCATGGCTGTTACAAGAACGAGTATTAGTAGTAGTAGTTGGTAGAATGTCTATTTTTAATGTGAGTGTATTTAATTGGTTTGATTTACGTGTTTTGTTTTTTGTTTTTTGTTTCGACTATTTCATCGACATTAGTAACTGGTTGGCTTATTCCATGCACTTGTACACGCGCATTTCCATTATTCCTTTCGTTTTCCGATGCGTCCATTATGTCGTGTGTAAATCGATCTTTTGATTATGATTATTACTATTACTATTATTATGAGAAGTTCTATAACAGTTTTAATTGAGTGTCGTTTTGCATGTTATTTTAATATATGGTTAATCGCGTTTGATTTTGCCTTTTCGCTTCCTTCCCGCTTACTTCCCTTTCAGTATCAGTAGTGTTCTATTCTAATATTTCGCTACGGAACTTTGCTGACGACTTCGGCGTCGATCGCTTTTTCGTCTTATCGGGACTACTTTTTCTTTTCTCTCTTTCGCTGTCTCTCTCTCTCTCTCTCTCTCTCTCTCTCTCTCTCTCTCTCTCTCTCTCTCTATTACAGTAGTGGTGTAAAAACCGTGTGATTAGTTTGCAGTATTCGAGCTTGAATTGTATATGCGTTTTGATTCACTTCAGCGGTATTCGGTATGGCGTTTGAAAAGGGGGGCGAAAGGAAAAACGCTTTGTTTCCACAAATGGAAAAGAAAAAACGGATACCAAACAAGGGAGGAACAAATATACGCTACGCTATGCTTTCTTTGCGCTAAAATCACTAGCTTCTAGTAGCTGGGTGTTTCTGCTGCTGTGTTTTTGATATCAGAAACAGGGGTACAGTTGGGATGGGTTGGAACGCTGTATGATCGTGGGTCGTGGGATCTGATTATCAGAAATCTGATGTGATTTGCTATATGTGACCGTCATCTAAAGATACGCGCGTATTGTACTACTTTTTCTATTTGATCGCTTTTTGTTTCGCAATTTTTTTGATTAGTTCTCGCTTATTCCGCTCCACGTCGCCTCAATCGGTTTCGGATTTGTTCAAGTAGTTCAATTTCCTTCCACAGTGTTTGCTTCAATTGGGTTTTGTTCCTTTCAGCATACGATCATCTAACACTACAGGTGTATCTCGCCTCATGACTTAAGAATCTAACATTAGACTAGAAAATATTATATACGATCGCGCTTGCTTATAATCAATTCGTATGAATCCTTGCACCTAGAGTCACTCGAGGGGGAGAGAATTCGGGATAACGCACTGCCCGAAGTGTAATCTGCCTGCAAAACTAACGCTTGATTGAAAAGTGGTACGGTACTACATTCATTTACTTTATTTGTTTTGCATTTGCTCTGGTTCGTTTCCGTGTTCCGCTCCTGTTCGAAGCGAAACTTTGAAAGCTTCGCGAGCTTTTACTGATGGATGTGGATCTCGTCTTATCATGATCTAGATTACAAACCGGCCTACTGCGTTCCTACTGGAATAGATTAGAGGAAAAGTAACGTTCTAAGGCGGATAGCATGATGTTGAACGTACAGGAGGGCGTGCGCCATGAGACGGCTAGAGAAGGTAGGAAAAGAATATTCCCTTTCCTTGTTTAGCTACATCTGAACAGGGTGGCGATCATCACTGTCAGGGAACGGGGAGGCGAAGTAAGAGAGAAAATATCTCGATTCGTTATAAAACATCCTCTTCCTTTAAGTGTAACTATATTTGCTAGAGATAGAAATAGAGATCGATTTTTGTTGTTTAAAGTGATTTGTTATCTCCTCTCGCTGCTAGATGTGCTGTTTCGTGTGTAGGGTGTATTTGTAAAATTGAAAAAGTCGCGTAATATAAGTAAGTGGTGACACAAATTGACGACCGAAGAACCCTACAAAGCTGTAGGCTTGTTTCCCCATCCCCTTCGTGTGTGTGCGTGAGTCGCGTGTGTACTAAGATACTACGCATAGCTACCATAAACGGGTTGTTGATTGATCCCACCAGTTTTGCTCCACGAACCATGAATTTTAAGCGATTGAATCCGAAATGTTTAAACCTCCGCAATGTTTTCACACTAACGAACACCGATACAAACACGCAACACATACACACACACACACACACGCACACACGCAACACATCGATAGAGTGTCATGGCAGCTGGTGAGATTGTAAGTAGTTGTCGTGCTTAACTTTTCCCAACCCTTTTGCTCCACAACTGCAATCGGAGTGTTTCGCTTTTCCTTTACCTTCGGTACAGTCATTAATTATTGTTCGTTTCATTCCTTGCTTTACATCCCTGCAAACCCTGCATTGTCCACAAACCCGATCGCTTCGCTTCGTATTCAATCAGGCCGTCCGGTTAGTATATGTGATCGATCGATCAACTCTACTGTGACCTACTCGTTCTCTACTTATCAAACGCATTCTACATTAACCGCTAAAAAAGACTTTTTACGTCGTCGTAGTAGTTAGTAGCCGTCATACGCTAGCCTCGTTTACACATCTACATCAATTATTCTAGTAGCGAGTCCTCGTATTGGCAGTCTTCCACCATCTCGTCGGTCCATCTGTAGCATACACATCTGAAGTCCTTCTCTGTTTTTTCGTCTTATTTTCGAACGAGAAGAGGACAAGGATCAAGCGTTTGCCTCAGCTAAGTACACAAACTCACGTGAACTGATAGCCACCTTGTTGTACGTGTTAAGTAAATGTCCTCCACCTCACTCATTTCACACCCCTCTGTCCAATGCTTCGTCTTTCTTTGGCTTGGTCGGATCTCGCGAGAACCCTCCTCCTGCTTCCCTTTCAGCGTCTCTCACAGCCGCATCAATGCCGGCGCCGGCCATAACCGGCACGCTCGGTCGGCGGGGACCACCGGGGCGGGGTCCGCCTCCGGTGTCGACGGCCCTAGGCCAGCTGCATCTTCTTGCAGTTGCACAGCCACTTGATGATGCGCGCGTTACGCTCGATGATCGACGGCGGTTCGCTGGTGCGGTAGAGTGGAGCCGGACCCGCCCCACCTAGCAGTGGCACTCCTCCATCCGCCTGTCCACCGACGCCCGACTGTCCGACGGCTCCAACGGCACCGACCAACAGCTGCGAGGCGGGCGCAGCTCCACCCGCTCCCGGCCCGTTGGCCGTTTCCGTACTGTCCGGTAGTTTTGTCGAATCGATGGTCGACACGTCCGAGAAGAAGACGGCGCTGGATTCGTCGGAATCAGCGCCACCGCCACTGCCACCACCAACCGGTGTACCACCACCACCAGTAGAGCAATCGTCCGAAAGGCGATGGATGTCCGAGGACGCCGAATTGTGATGGTGTGCGGTGCTGTGGTGATGGTACGAGCCGGACGATCGGCGCTGCAGCGAACCCCCCTTCGGCGCGATGTACCGATCGTAGGTTTCCTCGTCCAGTCCGAGCCGGTCGAAGAACCGCTCCAGCTGGGTGAGGCTGTCCGAGCGCGAGCGCTGCTGCTTCTCGAGCTGCTGCTCCCGGTCCCGCTCGCGGTCCCGTTCTCGATCACGCTCGCGGTCACGATCGGCACGTCGCTCACGATGGTGGTCCCGCACATCGGCCGCCGCGACCGGCAGCAGGGTAGTTCGCTCGGGCTGCGAACGGTTCCAGTAACGATCGCTGATATCGCTCTTGGAGCGCAAGATTGGACGACGATCGTCGTCCACCATGGGTCCACCAGCGACCGCACCGGCACTGGCACTCGAACCCGGTCCACCACCGCCCGGTCCGCACCGGCCACCAGACGACGGTGACGGGTTGCTGACGGCCGACTGGCGTCCGCTGCGATTCTTGAAGCGCAAGCACTTCTGCCGCTTGAACGTACCGAGTGGTGGGCTGAGATCGAGCTGGGCCTGCTCCGGGGGCGAGAGTGGGGACACGGGCGATAGCGGGGACATGGGCGGGTTCTTGTAGTACTTCCTGCCACGCTCGTCGTAATACTTGGCGTGCTGGCTTTTCGACAGCTGCTGCTGATGGTGTTGCTGTTGCTGTTGATGCTGTTGCTGCTGCTGCTGCTGCTGCTGCTGCTGTTGAAGTTGATGCTGCTTCTCGCTGTAGCCGTCCTGGAACGCTTCCGGCACCTCCGGTGTGGTGAAATTAAGCAGACAGTCCGCCTCCTCTCGGATCTTCGCCCGACACTCGATGCAGTCGTAGCGCAGTGGAGGAATGCCGTACGCGTAGTACGAGTTGCCGCTGTGCTGGGTCGAGGAGCCACTGTCCCGCCGATAGTCGCCGAGCATCATCATCGAGTCTTGCCGGTCCCCTTGCGATGACAGCGTGTGCTGCTGCGAATGGTGCTGCTGCTGGTAGTGCTGTTGTTGTGAATGATGCTGCTGCTGCTGCATCATCATTTGGGAGTGTGGAAGATGGGACAGCTGGTGATGGCTTGATTGGTGCTGCTGTGAATGTTGTTGCTGTTGCTGCTGTTGCTGCTGCTGCTGCTGCTTGCAGCACGGTTCGCTGTGGTGCGTGTAGTGACCCGAGGAACCGCCCGAATCACGGTTGAAGGAGCTGCCGGAACGGTTCGACCGATTGCCTCGGCTGCAGCAGCTGAGCGCCTCCGAGTGTGGCGAATGGCGGCTGCTCTGTGAGTGCAGGTCCGGCAGCGACTTGTGGCTGTTGATGTTGTACGATTGCGTTGGGGAGTAGTCCGACTCGTCGGTCGGATGATGCCCGGAGCCCGCTACCACGGCCTGCGAGTGCGAGTACGATCGTTGGTAGTTGTAGCGGCTGCACGAAAAAAAGATCGTTTGTTAGAAGCATTCAAAGCAAAATTATAATGCTCAAGCTTACCTGTGGCCGCCTCCCATCGAATGTTTACCCTCAGGGGAACCACCGTGCTGCTGCTGTTGTTGCTGCTGTTGCTGCTGCTCGGCGTACTCAGCCGGTGGACTGATGGCACGGTAATCATCGGTCAGCACCAGACTGTCGTGCAGCCCGCCGTACAGATAGAGATCGTCATCGCCGCCCGGGTGCGGTGGCAGGGACTGCGGCGATAAGAACGCACTTGGGAAGAACACGGACACGTCGCTCGGCTGCTCCGGGTGGACGGTCAGCTGCTGCTGGTAGTTTTTCGGCGGCTGAATGTAGCCGATATCGTCCAGGCTGCCACCACCACCACCCCCTCCTACCATTCCCGTGCCGATGTAGCTCGTTTCGAGCGGTTGGCCGTATTTAGAATTGATCAGGCCCACGTCGCCGACCGGGGGCATTATTGTCTCTTTGCTGTCGGCCGCGTTGAGCAGCTTGCGCAGCTTGGTCTGCAGCAGGTCGGAGCCGGAGGAAGCACTTCTTCGGTTGGTTGATCGTTGCTGTTGCTGTTGCTGCTGCTGTTGCACCTGCTGCTGCAGTGCCTGGCTAACGGCGGACGATGGTAATGTTCTCGAGGGTGATACCATGTCTGTGGATGAAAGAGAGCGACGTAAAGTGCAGGGTTAAGTAAAAGTATAAAAAACACCCTCACTGCATCGGCCGGGAATCGAACCCGGGCCGCCCGCGTGGCAGGCGAGCATTCTACCACTGAACCACCGATGCTCGGTTGAAGGGGGGAGATCTAAATCGGATTCGGCGACTAGAGTTTAAACATAGCAATCTTGTTGTTGGCTTGCATGTTTGGCTTTGGATCAATCGTATTTGGAAATAGATTAATAGAGGGATCAAGAACAGATTACATATGTATGAAGATAACTTCTCGCTATCTTCAAATTACAGTCGATGAAATCGTATTTTAATCTTGGTTTTTTACACTCCGTCTAGTATCCGTTGAAACATACTAACATTTTTCGTCAATTGAAATATAGTGGAACGGAGTTTATCAGGGATCTTTTAATTCGGTTGTGTGTTTATCCGTGCTGCTTGGAATTAATTGTACAACATAACCTTGATATCTATAACCAAAACTACACCTTTACTCCAATAGCCACCTACCCAGGTAAGTCAAACATTTTATATTTTATACTATTTGTGAAAAGGTTTTTTAAACTCAATGATTTTATGCTATCAATAATTATTTTTTTGTTATAAATGTATGGTTTATGATTTGAGAAGTAAATTTGACATAGGAAAACTTTTTGAATATAAATCATAAATATAAATAAAATAATTGCTAATGATATCTTCACAACATGTATGACACAACATGTAAATCTCAGATATTTTCTTCAACAAATATGCAGATCATCAAACCTAACGGGATTTTCATTTTTTGTGACTTGAAATAAATATGCAAATAAGTGTAAAATAAACCACATGCATTTATCCGACTATGCGGTTAAAGACATTAAACGCTCTATTTTGTTTCTAAAACAAAAAATATTACATACATGTTTGCAATAAAAAATTGTTTAAAAAAGGAGCACAATATTAGGATATCACAGAAAATACCAATAGTCATATTTGATAACAGATGGCATAAACAAAAATAAATTTCGAATGAAATGTAACCATTAGTAATAGTTGGCAAGAAATTTGGATGAATAAAGAGTTGTAGTATTTGAGTTAGATCCTTTGAATTGAGACGTCAGACAGTCTGTATGGTTTGTAAAGCCTTTTTCATCAGCTGTTTCCGTGGTGTAGTGGTTATCACATCCGCCTAACACGCGGAAGGCCCCCGGTTCGATCCCGGGCGGAAACAGAGAAAACTTTTTTATATTAGGTAAGCATCTTTGTTCATAGTATCGTCTACCTTGCCAGACCCAGAGAGAAAGACTCCCGTAGGGAGGAGATTCTGCGTCATCGCTATTCAATGGAAGTAGTATACTTACACGATCCGCTGAGTGTGCCCGTACTGCCGCACTGTGCACCGTCACTCCTACTCTGCTGCGAGCCACCTCCTCCACCTCCACTACTTCCACCACTACCACCACCGCTTCCACTACCACCACTCGAACGCTTGTTCAGCAACTGCTGCTGACGATCGAGCACGGTTTCCGATTTGACGTAGAACGGTTTGCTTTCTGCCAGCAGCTCGACCGCTGACTTTCTTTTCGAGCTGCGTAGCTGATGGTAGCTGCTGAGTGTTTGCGCATGTTGCGGCGGCAGCGATACCGACTGTGAGTGGTGATGGTGATAGTAGGCCGGTTGCGATTGCTGCTGCACGGATGACTGTTGCTGCTGCTGCGAGGAGATGGCAGTCGTGGCGGTAGAAAGGTACGAGGTGGGTGGTGTGATGATCTGCGACGGTGGCGACACGGACGACAGCGTGTGATGAGAGGAATGGTGACCTGGTGGCGGTGGCAGTGAGTGATGCTGGCCGGCGTTCGATGACTGCGTGTGGTACGGCGAGTGTTGGGATAGCAGATGACCCTAAAAGTGGTCGAAAGGATGGTGGAAAGTGGTGAGTATTTGTCATGGGTAGCCAAGGAGGCTAAGCGGCATGGGTTCTTCTTTCTTTACCTGATGGTGACGACTGCTATGCCGCGGACTGTTTCCATACACTACAGCTGCCATGATTGGTACGATCGATCGCTTACTGCCACTCTGTTGACTACTATTTTGGCTTTCTCGCACACTTTAATGAACAATTCAATTTTTTAAGGATCACGATATCTGTCTCTTAGCGCTAGAGTTGAAATGGGTGACAAAAAGTTATACTTGAGTGCATTGTATAACAACCGTCACTTTATTAACAATTCCGAATGCGAGTATTTCGATGATACTACAGCTTTTCCAGAGAATTCTGTAATTAAAAAGAAAAAAAAATGTTAGTATATTTTTACAGAGATACAAAGCACTATATGTTTAACATTACTATTTCATTACACTCCATTTTTTCTCAATAAACCCGCATTAAATTATTCATCTAATAATTATTATTATACAACACATGGGCAGTACATCAACAACAAAATAGATAGCTTCATTGCATCGGCCGGGAATCGAACCCGGGCCGCCCGCGTGGCAGGCGAGCATTCTACCACTGAACCACCGATGCTTCGTGCAAGATCGACGCTTATCAAGCAACGGCCGGTATGAGCGGTGTTTCAAACAAAACCTCCCTACATGGTATGTTATGGATTGATGCTAACCGAAGCTTATCTTTCCCACCCAACTCACATTTCTTGCCTTAATAAACGATTAAGCTAATCAGCTGCTTTCTTTTACCGCCCAAAGAGCTTGCGGTATAGCGCTTCAGAGAGACAAAAACACTTCCACCCGATACACCGATTGACAGCAAACTGACAAAACTTCCGCCTGTGCTAAGTAAGATCGACACCTCGAGTGTACTAAAAAACAGGCCCCCGAACAGGCCATAGACGCCAGAACGTTTTTTTTTTGTGTGATGTTGTGGGTTATTTCGGTTATTTTTGGATCGCCCCTAACCGTACACAATTTATGCAAACCACCAACCAGCACGCTTCGTTCGACAGTCTTCGTTTTCCCTCCCAACCCACCCTGTATCCCATGGCGTTTCGAGCTGGAGACGGAGACGTTCATCACTAGCAACACCACCTGGAACACATTATAGACGCAATCCTTTTGACGGAGGGGCATGCGCGGGTTGCATGTGGCAAACGGTTGGCAACAAGAACAAGGCGCGTCCCAAGCAACGTGTACGCGCTGATTTCTTACCACGGATCGTACGATACTTTTGGCGTGTGCCAATTGGTGGTGTGTCTCTTCGGTGTGGTGGTACGCATGGTCGTGTTGCTGAAAATATATAACATCGTCAGCAGATTGCCACTAAACATGGGCAAGCATGAACAAATAAAATAAAAAAAAACTCCGGCCGCATCCATAACGAAGGGGGAGGTGTGTATATATGTTTCCTGTTGGATTGTTTTTCGGCGAACACAGTTTAAAAACCTTTAGTAGACAGCTTTTTGTGTTGCTACCGAAAAGACAAAAATGTAATGATCCACCTGACCAGCATGGAAAAGCCCGTTCTTTTGGCACGTTTTCGGTGGGACGGAAACCACACTGCTACTCCTCCACCTTTTTCGTGTGGGGTTTGGTGGGTGTGGCGACACTTTTCGCGTGCCGTATCAGCACCATGGGCGGCAAGTGCCGGTTCCCGGACGTCATGGATCAATTTTCGGAAAGCGCGAATGGAAAATTTCGTCCACGCTTGCGGGGGTCAGCTTTTTTGTGTTGCTCTTTGCTATTGTTGTTGAAAATATAACATTGCACAGTAAAACGCACGACTAGCTGGTGTGAATTGATTGTTTAAATAATAAAAAAGTGGTCCATTGCATCGGATGATCCAAAAACGTCTACTGGGGTCTGGTAGTGGTGGATATGAATCGTACGATCGTTTTGAATCGTGTCATCGTTTTGATGGTAGCTGTCACAATCCTCAAAAAAAAAGTGAAATAATTTTACCACTGGCAAATTGTGACGAGGTCGTAAAAAAAAGGTTTGAATGTCCCGCACATCGCTTCAACTGGACTGGACTATAAAGTGTTCAAAAGAGGGGCGAAACTAACCTTGAAAATTAAACGTTGAATCAAATTTAGTGAAACATTCATCAAAAGATTGCTGTTTTATGTGGCAGGCTTTGTTTCTTTAAAACACAAAATTAAAATAATGTAAATTATGAGACGGCATGCAGATGATCTAAGTGAAGTCAAAATATTGTGATTAAAATATAAATACAGACTTCAAGCAGCAAGTTCAGTGCGAACGATCTGCTCTGCCTGGTATAATTTCTGTGAGATAATGTTCGTGTGACGTTTGCCCGTACTACTTAGAGTGTGACTTCTCTAGATGCGTTGGGTTTGCAGATCAAACGATCATCGCGCAATGAATGGTTGGGTGCGCACCCCGACGTAGCCGGTTGGCACAAATTATCCACCCGTGAAGCCGACGCTCCGTTCGCTATGACCAATTCGTCCGCCTCAAGTCATTGTTTTTGGCGCCAATCTGTATGGTACCGGCCACGATTACGACATCGGAATTCTGCAACTTTTGCAACCGATTCTTTCTAGCCTTGCGCAGCGGGCAACTCCAACTTGTGTACCACTGTCTTTAAAAAGCCATTTAATTGTTAGCGATGGATCGGTTTCATATCCAATCGCAATGTAAAAGTGCAGCTGTCTCTTCCGGTAACTGAATTGGGTTTGCGCAAATTTTTACACAATCCCGGATGTATGCGACGCGGTAGAATGACAGTACAGCAGGGGACAAGAAAAATGGAAACGCAACGAGAAGGCAGCATCAGAAGAAGTATGTCACCTGGGGAAACGGTACGGTGCTTCGCGATGCTGAACCTCCTACCAATGCGTACACACGCAACGCCATGTTCGATATGATCGTTGACCTGCTGCGCGTCTTGTAAACAAACCAACAACGGAGGAGGTTGTGTCGTTTAGTGTTCGCGCCGATGAGCAACAACAAATAGAGACGGAGAACTCAGTTCAGTTCAGTTATCCGGCACTACAACCGCTTTGCGGTCTTGGCCTGCCTCAGGAGTGTCCGAAACCGCTCACGGTCTCGCGCCTTCGTCTGCCAGTCCGTTATCCCGGCCTTAATGGCGGACGCCTCCACGCCATCTTGCCACCTCAATTTGGGCCTACCACGCCTCCTCTGTCCTTGTGGACGGCCTAAAAAGACTTTACGGGCTGGGTCGTCCGTTTCCATGCGTATAACATGGCCAGCCCACCGGAGCCTGGCGAGCTTTATACGCTGTACGACAGTGAGGTCGCCGTACATCTCGTATAGCTCGTCATTATAGCGGCTCCTCCATTGTCCTTCCACACATACGGGGCCAAGTATCCTTCTGAGCATCTTCCTCTCGAACGCGGCTAAGAGGGTTTCGTCAGATTTGGACAGTGTCCATGTCTCAGAGGCGTATGTGAGTACTGGTACTATATAGGTACTATATAGTCCCAGCTTCGTCCGTCGCGACAGGTTCTTTGAGGTAAACTGCTTTTTCAGGCTGTAGAATGACCGGTTGGCAGCCAGCATCCTTGCGCGCAACTCAGCTTCCATGCTGTTGTCGTTGCTGACCTTTGACCCAAGATAGGTGAATTGTGGGACGACTTCAAAAGTGCGTTCACCTATCTGTACGTCACACCTACGTAGATTCGGATTATTTATTGGTAGGTCCGCTGATGTTGCCACCATCAGTTTGGTCTTTGCCTCGTTTATCTGCAATCCGAGGCTCTCTGCCGCCTGCTCAATCCCTTGGTAGGCTTCTGCTACATAGGAGAGCCGCAGACCAATGATGTCTATATCATCAGCGTATGCCAGAGACGGAGAACTGCCGATAGAAAAACAATGAAAAAATAGCTGCCAATGCTCAGCTTACAGTATAGCAGTGGGCAGTATGTTGACATTGTTGAGTGTGACAATATTGCATTTAGAGAGACTATATGGTAGCGTGTAACAGGCCCAAAGATAGCAAAGAATTCTGTACGGTTTGATGATCGTCAGTGCGTGACGTGGAGTTTTGTTGTCACTCGTTGCGGTTCAGCACGTGCCCATTAGCTGATGCTGCTCTCGTCAACTGATCTGTCCGGTGCGGCACCATTTCCCATTTGTATTCTACTGCAGATTCGTAGGTTTTTTTTTTGTAAAAAGCTTTTGATGAAGGAAGTGTTAGAGCGACACAGTTAGATGACAATGGTGGCGGTACGAAAAGTCCAACTTCCGGAAGTACAGTGCTGATTTGCAGTGAGCAAAACCACACTACGGTACACTGAACTTGACCGCAAATCGAGGTCGTAGCATAGACTACTGAAAATGTTTATTGGGAGAGCTACGGGCCATTCTAAAAGTGAAAAGCATACATTGTCCGTAGAATGTTTTCGCCATTAGCATTATAATTTAGCATAGTTGTTCTAGGTTAGGATGTCATCCATTTCTATAGTTTGATGTCATGGGGCCGTGTCGCTTTCTCTGCCCATAAATTGGTATTGGAGAGCATTTTGGAAGCAGGCCTCATTACGCTGGACTTTTAGGTTCCGGAGACAGGTGGAATAGTCTGGTTTCATTAGATACTTTCCAGTTCATAAAGAGGTGTCCCGGAGATGGAGGAGCATCGACACGACGAGAATGCAGTGGCAGATGCAGCATACAGAATGAGTTACAGTTACAGAATGCGAGAGCACCGTTGTACCGTCGCATGCAGTATGTGACATGGACCGGGCTGGCAAGAACAAAAACTGCTACTAAATATCTCACGATGTGTCTGCAATGATAGCCATGTGTACACACGGTTCGTCGTGCCACTGCTAGAATGGGCCCGTGGAAACCAGGTGGTGACACAACTTCCTGCCCTTTCGCCCAGAAGCTGAACAGGAAGGAACAACATTCATTGCCCTTCTTCATACTACTATGCTACCCCACCCTGATGACACACCAAACCCGGAACAAGGGCCACGATGCTACGGGGTGTGTGCCTGGTCCCGAGCAAACGTCTTGCCTGGGCCGGTAGGTTCATTAAATTTTAAGTTATTGAACGACGAGGAACAAACAAAAAATCGAGTCATCGAACCGGGATTGGGAACGAGAATGCTACTCTGTGCGCCGTCGCTACGCTGCTACTTCAGCAGATTCAGCTTCAGCAGACACAAGCCGGTGTCGCACTTACAGGACCCGGGCACCCGGGGAAAATGGATGGGAAACGCGTAAATGTGTCTACGTGTCATGAATTATTAATCGATTCACTTGTCTTCGTTCACCCACATTTGGGCAACGCTGTGTTTGGGTTCTTGCTATGGTTGCTGGAACCGGCTTTGGGTGGCTTGGGTTTTTGCTGCTCATTTATGCACTAGCTGGCAGGGGTGAGCAAGCTTTTTTGAGTAGGTAGAGCTTTTATTAAAATATATATAACAAAATAATTCTGAAATTCAAGAAGACTCCAACTCATAATGTGTTAATGGATACACTCTGAAAATAGCTTCTTGATATAATTCTTGATTTAATTCAAAAATCTTTTGTAAGATAAAATGCAATTTAAATATGATTTGTCGATCACTGTACAAGTCCGCTAGTCTCGTTGAAGCAATTCCCAGCAACCAATGCAAAAAGAAAGGCACGGAAAAAAGGGATGGAGACGGTGTCCCAAACAGGAACTAAAGAGGCCCGTTCCACCCATTCTTAGCTAAATTTGGTACGAAACCGATACGATGATGGTCAACGCCGGGAAGGAAATGCGATCGAATCGGTAGTAGTAAACAATAAATTTAATAACGGTTCCAAAGCATGGACAAATTGGCTAACCGGAATTCTGAGGTCAATGAATAATCGAAACAAATGCGGAAGAGGAGCAGTGAGCCAAAAAGGTCAGTTTGACGCACGATTCTGGGTGGTCTGGTGTATCATGTCCCAAGGTAAGGTGTGGCCAAAAATAGTGTCCTATTTTATCGTAACCAAGTATCTTGCTCCAACAAATGCCGAAGATGTCCATGCATTCCCTATCAGGTATGGTGAAAGAGAGCTAATGAACTGTACATAGCAGAGAGGAGCTGTACGGTACGCAAGCGTCAATCAGTTGCACCCACCAGTGCTGCTGGTGTAGGTCGTGACTTGGGAAATTATACAGATGGTGTCAATTTTATGCCCCTATCCTCTGACAGATATACGACGTGTCGGGAGAGCTCAAGCAAGAAATGTGAGGTGCTGTGAGGTGCAATTATATTCTTCCGTTTATCTTTCTCTCGACGAGTAAGTTTATGAGTCTGTTGGTAGACGTCTAATGCATAACACGCTTAAAAGAATGGAGCAACACAGCCTTGAAGAACGCCAGCGTTAGCCTAAACAGTCACACTGGATGCTAGGGAAGTTGAAAGTAGAACGGACCACGGCTACGGCGATTAGTATACACATTTGGTTGCTATCAAGAATTAGGTCACAGTCAATGCATAGACTCTACACACGGCATACACACTAGGAAGCGAGGAAAAACCATTGCGCGTCCCTGGGCAGCCTTTTTCCAGTGCGGTCTGGTCTTTTTACGGGTACGGTATAGGTTCCAAATAAAAAAAGGAACGAAACTATAATTTTGACACGTTCGTCACGTTCCACCACTTCTTTCGCTTCCGCGCTTGCGTGCGATGGAACGGTCTGGAGAAATGGTACGACTGCACGCCCCACGGCGAATGGAGGACGGCGACTCTTCCTTGCCGATGCGTTTATGGTGTGTTACGCTAACACGTGTGAAGTAAATTTGTATACGCGAGCTCAGTCATCATATGCCGCCAAAAGACGTATGCCGAACGCAACGCCATGTCGCGGTTGTCGTGCCGAGTTGAGTGAGGTTAATTTTGTGGCGCTGGGGTTTTACCCCCTTTCCGAGGACCTGATATTAATTTCTTCAATTTATTTATGGTTTGTTAAATTGAATATTGTGGTTGTGGGTAAGTGCCACGATCGTGCTGTTGCCTTTCTTCAATAAAACAGCACTACAAGGTTTTGTTTTCTATCAAGACATTCTGTTTGCAATTTATTGTACGATGCCAATGACGCCATCAATCAAAGACTCTGTGGTTTTTGTTACATCTTGCTTCCGAGATGGCAAATTCTCCGTGCAAAATTTGTTCCCTTCTAGAAGCTCTACTCCATCGATTCTGTTTCTCAACAATGTTGAACAAATTTATTTAACACCAGTAAAAACCACTAAACTGCCCCCTTGCCACGAGCACAGCGAGTCCACAATCGGTGTGGCAGTATGTTTGCGCTGTTTGCTTTTACTGACGGCGGCAAAAAGAAATGCCGCCACCAAGAAAGCCACTAGCCTCACCGCTGCTAAACCTAGCAACACATTAACTCTATTTGTTTTGCTCATTTCCGATTCGATTGATTTATTTACTAAATCATTACCGGTGTAAGCCGGCGTATGTAGCTACCGAGTACGAGCAGCCATTTTCGAAGTTGCTCCTCTAGCCTGTCCTATTGTGGGACGAATAGTAGAGCATCGAACGTAGTAGAACAAATAGAGAGAAAGAACCGCAATCGTTTGAACTTAATGACACCTCGATAGTTACGGCAGCAAGCCAAACAGTCGGTGAAGCCGATAGCCGACACGAGAACCTTCTTCAGAAGACGCACGGTTGCGCATCCACATTTGTATGCTACCTTTTACATCGAAACTCATTCGTCTTGGGTAGTACACTCAGTAGGTGAGGTAAAATATAATCATCTTGCGGCACCCTGCTTCAATCTAGAGATTGTGATGCTAATTTGAGGGGGTTTGTCCGTAAAAGTAAATCCGATCGAACGCTTCCAATACTTTGTGGACCTCTTTTTGCTGCACCTTTGGAAGTCTTGCATGGAGCAACAATTTGCAACCGATCACTTAATAACAACTGTTAATTCATGGTCACGAATGTACTTCTCCCTTCTGCCTGAGAAGCTACAGAGCCCATCGCTCCCATGCCGGTATGAAACTAACGGACACACACACACACAGTGCTGCAAAATGTCATGAGTATGACGAGATTTTCACCAACGAAAACAATGAACATATCCGTGGTAGCTTGATGCTCATTGATGATAGTCAATAAAAGTGCGTCATGACATGCTGAACAAGACATGTGAATTCTTGAGTCCAACGCAATACTCTGACTGACAAGCTTAGCATAATGCCCGCATAAGCATAATAATGACTATTGCTGGCTGTGTACAGTGCTACCAAATATCACTGTTTCAGTCACCAACGCTCATGACTGAAACGAAGCTCAAGTCGACTCACGTACACAAGTGCGATGATCAGGCGCAAGATGAACATAGTCGTTGTGACGTGTGACCAGATTGGTGACATTGCAGCAAGCACCTCTTGGTCGGTCACTTTGACGTGACTTTGTTTGTCTGTGATCAATTTCGAAATGTCACTGATGCTATCACCAGCACTCGTGATTGAAATGAAATTCATTTCGGTTCACGTACACATGTGCGATGATCAGAGGTAAGACGCACATGGTCGTTGTGGCGTCTGATCTGATTGGTGATATTTTGGTAACCAACTCCTGGTCAATCAGTTTGTCGTGATTTTTTGGTATTTTATTATTGCGATAGACTTAGATCATACGTGGCGCGGGCGAGATGTGTTTTATTAACCATGTGCATATGATTAGAAGCAGTAATCGGTTCTGCTAACTGGTCAAATGATCCCGCATCCTACATATATTGCCAGACTCAGTTTGCTGATCCAAACGTTTATGTATGAACTCTCGTAAGCAGTGCACATGCAAGGATTACCGCTTCATAATGTATTTATTAATTACTCTAGAAAAACTCTTTAGACCCACAAACAGCCGGCACCAGAATTTGAGGCAATTTGGAAGAAGGGAAGGAAGAGTCAGTACGACTTTGACTAAGTTTCTTGTCCAGATGACCAATTTTACGTTGTTCGATGGTAAGGGGAATCCTATGTTAATGTTGATCTCCGGAGGCGGATACACAGGCTGTTGTTGGTGGCAGTGGATAGACGCTAAGTGTCAGCATGCCGTGCCCGTTAGAAAATCCGTACCCGTGTGCGGTGTCAATTGCGCCAAAGGTCGATTATGAAAGGTGCTGGAATTTGGTGGCTTTGTCTAGAATTAGTGCTTTCGGATATGAAAATAATAAAACCAGGATATAAAACAAAAACTATCTACCTTTTCATCCATCTACAAAACCTCTTTTTATATTTGCACTATGGAGAAACTAACAAATTACACGCCTCGTATGCTAAGAATATCACCGATTCGATTAAAATTATTACACTAACAACACAGTGAATGAGGAGGTGCCGCTGAAGTGACTTCACATCCGAGGAGCTCTGCTTGATCGTTTTCCAGCCGAAATCGAACGCCGACGCAAGTACTGGAAAACTGCCTACTTTATCTTTTTGAGTCGACCGGATTCTTAGGCCGGTTCCTTGGCCAGACACTTTACTTCGTTTTGCCAAAATTCTCGATCGGGCCGACCATGTAAAAGGCAATCTCTGTCAGTTGGTCGAGTTTGCCGTTCATGAGCATGGTGTAAACCTTGATAATGTTCTCTTTGTTCACCAGCTTGTCGGCATAGCATAGAATATTTTTTTACTCGTATAACCTTTGTGTACATCAGTGTACTGAAAACAGCTAATTATTTTTTTCGTGTTTTTACCAAAAAAGATTATTTAAACAGTTGAAACTACTTTCTTAACACTTGTAAATATTTTAATGAAACAAATATGCATTCGCTAAATTTATTAAATTGTCTTTTTTTTGGTAAAAACGCGAAAAGGATAATTGGGTGTTTCTAATACACTGATGTACACAAAGGTTATACGTGTAAAAAAATATTCGACCGCATGTCCTCGGCGCGGAACAGTGTGTTCGAGAAATGTGCCGCAGATTCAGCATTGCATCCGATGAATTCAGGTATCATCAACGTTTTCAAGCATTGTACCGCATTCTTGGCATTGGCTAAAACAGATTCGGGAAGGGGTCCCGCGGTCTTGAGATAAAGTGTGAAACCCTGTAATATTAACATTTCAAGAGGCATATCAAGCGGAAAACGATTTGGTTTGTTATTCGAAGCTAGGAGATAAAATTGCAAACGGTTCGTGTTTCATACCATTTAACATATCAGCATGTCGAAGCACACGTAGAATGGTATCGAAGTAACGGCTTCATATTTTGGAACCATGCACCATCGTTGGATGCTGGTGTCATACTTAGCACTCATACTTAATTCATGGTAAGTTTTGCTTCTTTCTTTGCTCATGAACGGCAAACTCGACCAACTGACAGAGATTGCCTTTTACATGGTCGGCCCGATCGAGAATTTTGGCAAAACGAAGTAAAGTGTCTGGCCAAGGAACCGGCCTAAGAATCCGGTCGACTCAAAAAGATAAAGTAGGCAGTTTTCCAGTACTTGCGTCGGCGTTCGATTTCGGCTGGAAAACGATCAAGCAGAGCTCCTCGGATGTGAAGTCACTTCAGCGGCACCTCCTCATTCACTGTGTTGTTAGTGTAATAATTTTAATCGAATCGGTGATATTCTTAGCATACGAGGCGTGTAATTTGTTAGTTTCTCCATAGTGCAAATATAAAAGATGTTTTGTAGATGGATGAAAAGGTAGATAGTTTTTGTTTTATATCCTGGTTTTATTATTTTCATATCCGAAAGCACTAATTCTAGACAAAGCCACCAAATTCCAGCACCTTTCATAATCGACCTTTGGCGCAATTGACACCGCACACGGGTACGGATTTTCTAACGGGCACGGCATGCTGACACTTAGCGTCTATCCACTGCCACCAACAACAGCCTGTGTATTCGCCTCCGGAGATCAACATTAACATAGGATTCCCCTTACCATCGAACAACGTAAAATTGGTCATCTGGACAAGAAACTTAGGCAATGTCCGCTAAAAGTCGTACTGACTCTTCCTTCCCTTCTTCCAAATTGCCTCAAATTCCGGTGCCGGCTGTTTGTGGGTCTAAAGAGTTTTTCTAGAGTAATTAATAAATACATTATGAAGCGGTAATCCTTGCATGTGCACTGCTTACGAGAGTTCATACATAAACGTTTGGATCAGCAAACTGAGTCTGGCAATATATGTAGGATGCGGGATCATTTGACCAGTTAGCAGAACCGATTACTGCTTCTAATCATATGCACATGGTTAATAAAACACATCTCGCCCGCGCCACGTATGATCTAAGTCTATCGCGATAATAAAATACCAAAAAATCACGACAAACTGATTGACCAGGAGTTGGTTACCAAAATATCACCAATCAGATCAGACGCCACAACGACCATGTGCGTCTTACCTCTGATCATCGCACATGTGTACGTGAACCGAAATGAATTTCATTTCAATCACGAGTGCTGGTGATAGCATCAGTGACATTTCGAAATTGATCACAGACAAACAAAGTCACGTCAAAGTGACCGACCAAGAGGTGCTTGCTGCAATGTCACCAATCTGGTCACACGTCACAACGACTATGTTCATCTTGCGCCTGATCATCGCACTTGTGTACGTGAGTCGACTTGAGCTTCGTTTCAGTCATGAGCGTTGGTGACTGAAACAGTGATATTTTACAGTGCTGCTCCTGGTCCAGAAAATTTCATAAAAAAGTGATTGACTAAAGTTAATTCCCAAATTGTCACCAATCATATCACTCGTTACAACCACTTGAGAATTTCACCTGTGATAATCGCATTTGAGTACGTGACGCTGACAAGGTTTTTGTTTCACTCAGTTTTTTGTGTGATATTGATGGTGACATTTTGCAGCACTGCACACACAACCTGGGACCACACCCGCAGTGTGAGCAGGAAGTAAGCGAGGACATGGTCCAACTACAACGACTTGCTGTAGATAGTAGCATCAGGGTGTGTGGAGGGTTTTTTTTGAAATGTTTACTGCCATTGCATTACTTCCCACTTCCATAATCGGTCATCCCGGGCAGACTGGCTGTCTATGCTGCCCTATCCAACCCTCCCGGAGTCTTCCATTCATCCCACACGTCATCCAACCCATCATCCGTCATGAGGTTTCGAGATGGGGCAGCACACTGCATCCTCCAGCACTGTAACTGTATAATCCTTTCTTTCCGGTCTTTCGCGAACATTGCCCTCACTGGCCGGGGCGTGCAGTTTGTTTTTATTTCACGCTTTGTACGCCGTGTCCATCATCCGTGCCTTCTGTCGTAAGAGATAAAGGTCGGATGATGGTTGGACCGACAACAAAAAAATGCGTTCTTTCCACAGCATGCGCCATAATTGCTGCCCACGACCTTTCGACCATCGACACTACACACATACGAATTGAAGAGAACGAAGAGAAAAATCAAATGACATCGAGTAAAACTAAAATGAGTTGTCTCCCTACGCCTGAGGAGGATATTAATTTGCGCACCAGTGTCCGTTCGTTGTTTGCATGAATCCGAGTTCTTTACGTGTTCTGCTGTAGCAGGAGTAAATTTTGCAAACAATTATGACCACCAGATGGTTGGCAGACAACATCATCATCACCATTATCGTCGTCGGTTGTCACTTAGTAGCATCATGCCCATAAAAGGGTTGTGAGACGACAAACTGTTGTAAAAGGAAGTAGACAAGAATGCGGACCAAAGAGAGTGAATTGTATGCTCGCCCGAAGGAAGGTATCGGAAGCGAGATTGTCAATAATTGATATTAACTTCCCTTAGCAGTAACATCATCGACAGCTTCAATAAAGAACAATTTAATGGAAACTTTATGATAAGCAATTAATCCATTTCCAATAATCGTATGAAACCCGCCACCAGCTTTCGAGCGTGGTTCTTTCTACTGGGCGAAGAATTTAGACCAACTAATCGTACCCTCCAACGACAGAGCGATAAATCATTCGCTCAAAATACACATGCTTCAGCTGCCGCAGAGTAAATAGCGCTCCAGTGCGCTGAAATGAATTCCAGAAGGGCACACACACTGAAGGGTGCCCGAAACCTTGCCACCTCGGAAAACAAAAACACGAACTCCAGCGGGGCCGTTCAGGGACTGCCAGCACAAAGGCAAGGGCCTGGTCTTGGACAGCTGTGCTAGTTTTATTTAATCCAATGATCTTATTTCACAACTGGACCAACAGTTCGGTATGTGGCATTGTGGATTGGTTTAGAACAACAATTTCCATCGCAGATTCCTTTCGATGTCTTCTAGCCAAGCAGACAATGTCTAATGGGCTTCTGTTGAAAGTTATAGTTTGAAGCGACCGTAAACTTTCTTCGAGACATTGACCTCCACACAATGCATGAATACATCCTCACGGACGGGCTCATATGAGTTGGTCGAAGACCTTTAGAACCTTCTTCTTTTTTTGCTAACTCAACAAAACAAATAAAAGACACCCCTCAGCGACAAGAACTCGTGAAACAGCGGACGGGATGGGGTAGTTCAAGTCATCAGATATGAATAACTTTGGCCTTCTTTCTTGGTGTTGTATGTTTGGGTGCCCCAGCCGGGGACACTCACCTTCAAGTGCGTTGGTGTGTTTGTCCACCGAGCTGGTCGGAGTGTTCGGTAAGAGGCCGGACGGATGAAGATCTTTGAAAAGGCCGACAATCAAGCAGAAATCAAACAGGCTAACAGAAATAGCTAATCCCCATTAGCTGTGCAGGATCACGCTTGCTGAGCGCTGCATCAACGTCATTGCCTTTTTCGGTCTGCAGCAGATACGTGGGAGTTAATGTTAATGAAATAAATGTTGTGAGTTCTTTGTCGAGCAAAAACAAAACAAAACAGAGTAGTAATCGGAAAATCTAATACTTCGTCGCATTGAAGGTAGTCGTCGAGCTGGAGCATTGCTTGAATAGACGTAGAATTGGAAAGTTGTATTCGGGCATAGGAACGATCGGCAAACCATGTGGAGGAGATCCATGGACATCATCAGCATTGAGCTTTACAGCAAGCTCTCAGCTCTTTGTGTGTACGCTAATGCTCAACTGTTGTTTGTGTGTCGTTTGTCCGTTTTTCGTCCGTATGTAGCCTTATGGTTCCATTAGTCCAGCGGCATGAGCGCGGTGTGACACCTTGGAACACATTATTGCGGTGAGAGCCTCCACCGGTCCCCACAGCCATTGATGAATGATGTCTGCACCACCATAGGTGCGTTTGATTCGTCGCAGGACGTGTACACGAAAGCGGTGGGAGTGCTGTATTCAAGGTTTATTTTGAAAAAGGTACAAAATGGGTTGAGCAGAATTTGGGTAAACCAACACTTTTGTGGAGTTGAGTTTGACGTTAAGATGTTGTTTGAAAATAAAATAGATTTCGGTAAGCTTTTTAGCAGATTAATACGCCATAAAATCAATGACCTATGTGGCTAAGTAGTCGACGAGCATTGTAAAGTTTAAAAAAAATCATAAGTTCAGAAGTACAAACATTACGACGACTCTTGGCAAAACGATGCAACGTACTAAGCAAGCGAAATAAATTACTTTCCACCCTCGAACGCCAACAACACATAACAACATGATCGTTTACGGTTTCCCTCGTCCTCTCTTCTAGCCCGCTGTAGTGGGTAAATGGAGAGAAGAAAGTCTACCACCAAAAAGACGCAATCCCGGATCCCTCTTCTTGAGCCACCGGCACGCAAACACGCAAAACAAGCCGTGCTCTGCCAAATGGGCGAAACACTCGGGTGCTTGCGTATATGCCCCGTTGGCGCTGACGGTGTGTGCGCTGTGGAGAACGTGATCACACACCGTGGTCACATCTAGGCGGCGTGGCGGGCTCAACAGAAACAGGTTTAGCAGCCTCCTACGGTGGCGTGTGGTGCTGCTGTCATATACAGGACAGAACAGGTCGATGTCGAGTTCGAGTTTGGGGACTATCTTCCCGGATCCCACTCGGAGGCCTGTTTGAGCGTGAGCTCGACAGTGTTTGTTGGGGTTTACTTTGAAGGTGTTTTCACAGGGTCTTTTGCTACGGAAAATAAAGCAACATCTATTTGAAATGCAACGTTTAGTTATATGATGATTACTTTAATGTTCGTTAAGAATATTCGAGATCGAAGATGACCTAATGAAGCGTAATAGAAATGTCCAAAGTTCTTACGATTTTGCGACACGCGACGAACCCTGCAATTGCTTTCTGGGTACGCTGCTGTGTAGGTTGGAGCCTCCCAGCCCCGGGACGCGATCGGGGCCGATCCGGTTCCTGCAGCCCTAAACTCTAACCCCCGTTAGTCTGTCGCAACGCTGGCAGCTGGCGATCGAATCCCCCATAAACTGCCACTGATTATTATTACCTGCTAACAGTGTGCTACGATCGTACTTGATCTGGGGCTGGACCCGCTGTTGGCACAGACATGATGCCCGACTGCGTCATCTGTTGGTCTGCCGGACACAAACACACAAACACAAGTATAGATGACGTGCAGTGGTCCGTTCATTCATTAAAAGAAAACGAAGACGCCGACACCGCAACGAATGCACACACCATCGCCGAAGCGAAGTTCCCGGAGGAGAGCTTACGGTCCGAATTAGCGGATCGAGAAAGGAAAACATGCCCTCGTACTGTGCCCCCACCGTTCGCGTCCCAGTGCGTTCTTTTGAACCTCTTCCGAATCGTTGCGGCGTAGTGGTGGTCAGTGCAAACACGGTCGACGGTGCGGTGCAGCCTATTAGAAGAGATTGGTTTCTTTCTCCCCCTGGCGGTTGACTAGAGCCGCCCAAGACGGCGTTAGCCTCCCCCCAGCGAACGAAACGATGCCTCGATCAATGGTTTCTCGTTTCGTATGACTGATTTTAGTTGCGCCGGGTTTAGTTTTGTGCCGGAAGGATGACGTTGACTGGTGGTGGCTTTTGTGTGGTTAGATCGGTACCGGAGGAGTGGACGAGCGCCTTACGGGCCGGTAAGCCGTGTCCGTGCACGGTGCGTTAGCTGGAAGCTATTTGTGGAAAAGGGTTTTGTTTGGGGATAGAGTTGGCTGAAATTGTGATCAAATATTTGCTGTATAGTTTGGTGTACTTGGCGTTTGAAAGAAAGTATGGAACATAACCTAGCTTTAATGTCGCTGTAGTATTATGCTTTTTTCGTGTATTTAGGGACATTAGCTGAATTCAAAACCTTAAATTGGAGGTTGTAACCGTAATGTAGTTTAATCTCACTTTTTAATCGTTACTACAAATTGAAACCTCAATGAGCTACGGTGCGTGTTTCGTGTCATTTCGGCTTTCCTTTCATCATTTCCGCTGATCATCATCGTCTACTAAAAGCCCACACAAGTACATACGCCAATGCAGTAAACCTTCGTTTCACCGTGATACCGTTTTCCTGCTTACAAGGGTAAAAGTATCATCACAACCCCCACTTGTAGCTGACCAACAGGAGCAGCACCTCTTCTGATTATGATCATGGTGCAGGTTTTATGGGCGGCGATGTACATGATAGGTTAGGTTGCTTTCATCTCAATTTTTTTTATGATGCACTTACTGCGTACATGCCGTGAGAAGCAAACCCAATACTCCTCTGAATTATCTTAGGTGACAGGAAGAAAAAGAAGAATAATATCTTCAAAAAAACGTCGAAAAAGAACACCCACCGAAAGTGCTGTGTTTAAAGCTACTTTCTGCTCTACGCGTAGTGGCCAGTTCACCAGACCAACTCTCTTCTCTCGGGGCCATTATGAGAGATTGGCTAGGGACCTGAAAGAGCATCGCAATAGCAGCAACAACGAAAAAAAGACATAAAACTAATGTCTGGATCAGTATCTATCGAAACCGGAGCACCGGAGTTGGTTGCCAAAAGAAATGAGGTCCACCACATTGCCTTCTGTTACGTTACCCTTCTCCGCCCACACGCGGACGCAAAATTGAAACTTTCACTACTCTTCGTTTACTCTTCGTGTGATCGGCTGCTGTTGCGGCGACTGCCAGCTAATCTTCATAACTTTAAAGTGTGTGAAAGAGTGGCGGAGCATTTGTAATCTTCTTGCATTCTTCCGCGCGACAAACATGGGAATAGGGCACTCGCGCACGTTACTTTGATCGATCGACGCAACATTTCAGTAGATCGAGAGAAAGCATTACACCATTTCAATGCGTCCAGCACTGCTGCCATGCGGGTCAAACACGCTGACTGTGAGTTTATGGCGTAAGCATTTTTTTGCACTCCCCGGGGTAAGTGAGTTTTTGCTTTCGAAGCGTTCTGAGTACTCCGGGCAGATTGCAATGTTGCAAAAGCGGGAATATTCCTCCATCGTCAGCAGGTGCGGTTACGTGTGTCGTTACCGATGGACGGGTTTGTGCTCTGCAGTGTGAATCCCTATCAGCGGGATCGACCACCGTAGAGGGCACCCCGGGTCGGCACAGGGTAACGAGGCACAACCCTTGCGCGCGCGCTCGCACGTAATGGGAGCAAAGTTAACGGCCAGGCTTTTGCGTTCGCACCATCGCACAATGATTATTTACATCATTATCGGGCCGCATCTTCGGAGGAGGGGAAGGCATGTGATGCAAAATTTCTCTCCCTGCTCAGGCACAAACAAAACAAGCGACAGGCGTAATCATCATAATCCCGAGCTGCCATAATCAGCATCGACCCGTGTCAGCGGCCAAGTCAGCGAGATGCACAACTGGAGGTCGGTGTTTGCTGGCAGGCACATGCACACACACCCATACCGGAGGTTGGGCTGTAATTGTTGATAATTTTTGTAATTGTTTCACAACGAGTGCTGATTTTGGCCGAAAATTGGTTCGTAAATTGCTGCAAACTGATAAGATTATTGCGCAAGGAATCAATTTTGGGTTCTATTATACGATGAATCAATCTAATGATCATGGCACTGGGGAGAGGCGTTCCATGGCCCGGTGGTTAACGTTAAAGGATGTAATTTTAATAGAGCACTGGTGGGCGTGAATTCAATACTTGCAACGGCAGCTTCATACAAATTTTCCGTTTAAAGTTAGTTTAAAAGACATAGAAAATAGACAAAGAAAAAAAAACAAAGCAGAGTATCATACTATATAGACTCAGATAGAGGATCATATCATCGCCGGCATGTGCTGCCGTGAGGAAAGTGAAATTTTGCCCATACACTCTGAGTTCAGTGGCCGATACCGAGAGTACGGTATCGCATGCAGTAAATAGCCATGCAAAAAAGCAAATCATTTTTCCAACAGTTTTACACGCAAATCTCTCGAAATCTGAGCAAAGGCGGCATTTGAAAAGCTTGAACACAATGAATTTTGTGATTGCAAAAAAAGCATGAATACGGCAATCGTTCAATCAGCCCAGGCAGTGTGCTCATATCATCTTCACCTTCAAGATGACAAGCGATAGCGCACAGCCCAAGGAAAGGATACACAACACGGCGGCTGATGTGAGCGGGCTCAATACGGTAGTGGCCACATGAAGAAGATGCTGAAGGTGTTGCGGTGGAAATGAAATTTACCGAAAAAGAAAGTGAACGTGCCCCCGCGTAAGCATAACTCAGCTTATGGTGTAGAAGGAAGGGAAACGAGGGGTAAAGCGCACGCACGCGCGACCATGTACCCCTCATTGGTTATGTAAAACATTAAATTGAAGTAAAACACCGCCCCGGACGCAATCGGACGAACTCGGTCCCACCACCAACATTCTCTCCCCTCCTTACCCCGGAGCTCGTCTCTTATGCATCGATTGATTTCGAATTGATCGATTTTGATCGATTTCGATAGTGGATCATCGGCATCGGCTGGCGGAACTGAGCAGAGATCAACGGAGAAGGGGCACCGAGTAAGCGTAGGTGTAGCCGGAGGACCCAATGACGTGCAATGGCACACGCACAAAGCAGCGGCACGCGAACGTTGGACGGATGGAGAGGTGGCAGCATGTGAAAATGAGTGAAAAATTACCGTTCGTGGTGGAGTGTTGTTTTGGGAGTTTTTCATTCCGTTTTGTGCGACTCCCGCCGGCGTTGGGCGGTAAGATTTGTGGGTGAACTTTCAATTAAAGCTGAATTATTAGGGAGACTAGCACCTTGATGGGTGGATAGGTAAGGGTGAGGTTGGAGTAGCGGCTGGGGATTTATGGGTAGGGAGCTGATAAGGAACTGCGTGGACTTTGTGGAGGTCATAAAATTCCTGCATAAAATAGGTAAAGACGTCCAAGGAAAGTGTGCTCATGAAATCTTGAAAATGTAGTATTGTGAGATCTGAATAAATACCGACATTGAAATATTCAAAGCGTACTCCGTTCGTCAGTATCACCATTTCCGATCTAAACCATTGGTATAGGGAATATGTTAAAAATGTCGTAAATATTGTTAATGGAGTTTAGCTAAACATTTGCAACGGCTGATGGCGTTATAGATGTGCTAATATACATTTACAATATACATTCTGATAAAGTATGAAAAATTATTGATCGTGATCTAGACTCACTTCGTAGAGTTCATTCTGGGAAATTGAATGTGGCGTAAATTCGCTTTTCAGAACATTAAAATCACTGACAAGCCATGCTTCTTACAGCTTCTTACCAATTGTGTAACAGTATGTTCTTTTGTGTTATTACATTAAGAGCTTCCTACATTGACATAACCAGCAATTTGCGGCTAAACGGAATGTTTCTTGCTCCCCGTTTTAAGTGTTACGAAATGCGGGAAGATTAAAATCATCACTCGCAACACTCGTAACTAGCATGATTATGTCTTAAACTAAAAAAAAACAATAACTTACACACACCATGGGATGCAAACGACCTTTCCGTTAACGAGTTCGATCAACCCCGTATGCCGGCTGATCGTGTCGCTCTCGAGCAGGGAATCTGCTCTACTCTGCAGATCTAATCAACCAGAACAGAACGTTCAGTCACGATTTGAACCTTCGCCAAAGTGAGCTCCGATTGACTGCAAACCGAACCAATTCCAACTGGTGTATGCGAGCTAAACCATCGACTCCTAAAACCCACCCACCGTACTGCCGGCTAGTTGGATGTTGTAATCATATCTGGCTGGGGGGAATGATGTTTTGCGAAGTAAAAGGTATCCAATCGTTTTGGGATCTATTAAATCGTACATTTAACGCCCGCTATGCGCGGAACGTTAGGACACACAACCACATTAAAGTTGAGAGTGCCAACTCCAAACCCTGCAATAAGGCAAAGATTAATTGCTGGACTTTTGGGGGGTAAGTGTTTTCATCACGCAAATCGGTGATCTCCATGGTGTCGGAATTTTGCACTTTGGACTTTTGTTGCGCTTTAGCGTTCATCAACACTTCACACGTACACTTTGCGCCCAATAAAGACAATCCATTAGACGCAATTACACCTTCCGCGGACAGTGTTCTTCGTCTGTTAGCGTATCTGTCAGTCGTCCCCAGTCCAGAGCGAGCCGGGCGACACAGATGTGTATACAAATTAGCGATGCCGCGACCACAGCCAATTGATTTATGACACTTGATCACCGGATCCAGCCTAGGCCCAGCCGGCAGCTACTCGACACGACACTTTAGACACAAACTAGAGTGCTTCGCATGCTGTTGATTTTTTGTAGCACGCGACATTTGGACTAGATAATTGTGAACTTAATACTGCCCGTACCCAAGTTCAAAAGCTTCAAGCCAGCTCTGTTTTTGTAGCTCTGTAGCCAAATCTGTTTTTGTTAAGACTCGCAAATCGTTTTTTGTTGCCCAATTTGAGCTAGTTGGAGCTAATTACATTCACATTCAGGCAGTGTCCGGTGTGCAGCATTTTGATCTCTCCAGTGCCGAGAAGACCTTTACATCAGAACTCAACTGTGTCTCAGCACGTTCGGAGAAGATTTGCACGAAATGGAAGGGAAAACAACACCGACGCGAAGGTAAGTACTCTTCCATCCGGAAAACAATCAACGCACATCTTTAAACTCCCATTGCCCGAGATAGGAAAGGGGGTGCGAGAGTCAGACGCCGACTTCCTTTAGGCGTCTGCAACCCACCTTCGCCCACGTTGCAATTGCCTACGGTGGTGCCTTCTTTCTACCTCCATTCAAACCTGATCTTGAAGGAGCGGCCGCAATCGGACATCGGTGAAGAATATAGCAATAAAAAAGCACTCACACACACACATATATATATAGAGATCGCAACAAACAAACCAGACCGTGAGAACGGCACCTCGCCGGCGCTATTTCGTAACAGCCACAGAACAACACAACACCTTCACCATTTCCATGGGCTGATCTCGTTTTTTTGTGTGTGTTCATCTCGCGTTCTTCTCCTTGCTTCACGAGCCCGATTCTTGTTTCAGTGCTGAGCTTGTTGGAAGTTCTTTACTTCTGTGCCAATCCGATCGGCGACAGGATCGAACGGCTGAGAGCCACCCGAGCTGAAGATGTTCCAAATAAGGGTAAAAGAACGCAAGAACTGGCGAGAACGTTCCAGGTTTCGCATTCAAAGATGCTCCCGAAGGTAGAGCGTTTTTTGTGTGCTGCATCTCCAAAAAACGTCCTCCAAAAATAGATTGACCTCCTTTTGACCTCACTTACTCTCATAGCACATTAAACATCAACAAATCATGAAACATTTACACCACTAATTGGCAACGGTAAGTGATTGATTTTCGTTGCCCAAAGAGGACCATTATTCTTACCTTGAACAAACTCTACGTATCGGCAGCAACTACCCGGTACACAGACACAGCACAAAAACCACAGCACAGGGTACCGATATAGGACACCCTTTTCTTAGGATTCGCCTTTGAACTTTTTAATGTTAAAACACACGGACAGCACCTGTGACAAAACACTTGCTACCCCTTTTGCTTTTTTTCGTTGTTGCGCCTTTGCTTACCCCACTTAACATAAAACCCTTCGCGAAACATAAATTCAATTAGAAGGCACCCGGGCGTTATTTTTGTTGTTGTTGCTTCGACTCCACTCGTGTTGTGCCGTCACCGGGTCAAATGGCCACAATCTTGATAGACACCAACAGGCCACCGTGCCCGGCCAGGCTGTACGGGTACGGTACGAAGAACGGGCAGACCTGTTTCACATATGTGTTATGCTGCACCCTCATTTCACTGGACCACCATCACCACAAACACACGTACGCTAGTCGAACGTATATACACATACCCAACACACACACACGTACACAGATAATTGGGGGGTGGATCGAGGCTCGAGATCGAAAATTTGCAAACACACCTTTCGGGGCGGGGGGAGGACTTGGGGCACATCAAACCTGGCACACACTGGCAGGCACGCAAGAAGGAGTGTGGCTGCCTTCACAGACGTTGGAATCAAGTCAAGTTGCAGCCTTCGTCTCGAGACACGGGCGCTTTTGCTAAGATTCGGTGGTTTCCCTTTCGTTGCACAAACGCCCCCTTTTTCAATGCACACACACACACTGCACACACAGAAACGCACGCTAGAAAAGGCACACTGGCACGAGGCAAATTGGAGGGCTTTGGGTGCTGCCGGATGCACTTGGGGGATGATGCTGAAGGAACAGTTGCACCGCTACTTCGGACACGTCTGATAGTCACCTTATGGAGAGATAGAAACACTCCTCCACCACAGCCGAGCCAGCTGGACGGGACACATGTGCACGGTTTAGGGGTGCGTGTTTTTCGAATCGGACAGCCGGTTGCACGTTCCGCTCGAACCGACTTACAGCGAACGAATGGGGGCCTGGTCGCCCTGACTGGGAGAAGCTTGTGCCAACACAGAAGAGATTGTCGAGTGGCCAAGAGTCTAGAGAGCAAGAGAGCGTGTTGTGAACGCGAAAGCAAGCAACGTTCCGCATACTAAAGGTTGGTTTCGGAGTCAGAGCTAGATGTTTATGCTTTTCGAGCGACGGAGGCTTTCTCTCCTGCTCTTTGCCAGTGTCGTTCTCTTTCGGTATGTATGTGAGTGTGTGTGTTTTTTTATGTTTATGTCTGCACCCCTTGAAAGTGAGTAAGTGAGTCTGGTTCTCCTGCGAGCGAGATGGGATGCGGGATGAGCTAAAGCTTACACAGCATAGCGCCGCATCATGCTGGACGGGCTGAACCGACAAGAGTTTGCATAAGTGCCAGCACCCACACTCTGCCAATTCCCTGCAAAGCGCTCTGGCGCACGACCAGATTCTCTGCGCTCCGTCTTTATTAGTGCTGTAGAGCAAAACATTAATGCATCAATGAGGGCTGGCGAAGTGTTGAAAAAAAAAAAAACAAAACAAAATATATGTAATTCTTTTTCATTCTGTTTGCATGGGTGTTTTTCAAGTAAAACGAAATAATGTATTAATGAGCTTTAAAGTGTAAAAAGCGAAGATAAAAAATCAACTAACGAAATATAACTACAAGTTTAGGGAATATAGGGAATTATACATCAATACACGAATACTATACCATAAAAGAAGCATAGGGAAACAAAAACAACAAATAAAAAAGAACACAACTTCAAACTCAAAATGAACGAGAAAACGAATAAACACGAATATATAACATACAAAAATGTTTGAACTAACCAGTAATTCGAATAGTTATAACACATCAACCTAATAGGCGAAACAAAAGTTATATCAATAACTAAGGAAACAACTGACAACATAATGAAGACATAACACAAAACAATGAAAACAATAACAAAGAGCTGCCATGATTCTTATGGAGTAAGAACTAAGTAAAATGCAACAAAATAATGTTTGTTTTTGTTGGTATGAAGTATATAAAACGTTTATTAGTAAAATAAAATAGAAAAAGGTTGATTAAACTAGCATGTATGAATGTCTCTTACTAAGTAACAATTTGAGACAATACATTTTTTGAGTAATTAAACACACAATTTTGCATTAGAAACCTATCAACTTCTTAAGTAATAACAACTAAGCTATTGGTAGTATATCACATTGCCTTTTTGCCAAATGAATCTGCCCTATTGGTACACACGCAGTGTTGTGACGTGGTATATGTGCCGGTTATGGTTTCTATATGTTTCCATCAATACACATTGTACACGTGTTATCCTGCCAACCGTTGAAGTGCCTCGGTTTGCGACTGAGAAGCCGTAGTGCGTCCACTAGGTTATTATCATCGGCTCGGCTACCATCTCTAGCACCGCGGTGTGCATTGCTGCAGCACACCGTTGTGTGATGGAACGCACCTCGCTGATAGTTCATCATACACCCCCTCTCTACCAACACGCTTACCGTACGATGCGCGAGTGCAATCGCGGGTGTACGCGGCGAGCCCATCATCGCGTGCGCATATTATTGTGCGTTTTGTTGAATAGCGAAGATGCTCTATCTCGGTTGATGTTCTTCCATTTGCAGGAACGTCGTCGGTTCTCTGTTTACTCTTCTTTCCTTTTGCCCTTCCACTCCATAACTGGTTCACTTTCATCACTCCTTTAGAGGGCGTTTTTCTTCTTCTCTGCTCTCGCTGCTTTCTGCCTACAGGTTTACAACATATCCTGCTACACAAGGCACTGTGAAACTTGCTGTTGTTGTTGTTGTGGATGTTCCTTATTTTTTATGCTTTTGCACTTGAGTACACCGGTACCGCACATACGCCAGTTAGTTGCGTACGTCTGTTAGTTCTTTTATGATTATTTCTGTGTTTTTTGCTGCCTGTTTTTGCCTCTCTTCGTTTGCTTCACTTTTACAGTACGTACCCTTTGCTCGCTGTACATCTTTTATAATAAGCCAGCACTTGGGCCAGCGCAAGAGCCACTACCCCGGGAGCGC
The DNA here is from genome assembly GCF_017562075.2 of Anopheles merus. Lineage (NCBI taxonomy): Eukaryota > Metazoa > Arthropoda > Insecta > Diptera > Culicidae > Anopheles > Anopheles merus. Next base: position 20,705,011 of record NC_054083.1, read on the forward strand.
TAGATGAAAGTCTTACGTTGTTGTTGTTGTTGTTTGGTTCTTTCCATTTGGCCGCTTCTATACCCTTCTCCTGTCCAACCCACAAACCGCTGGTTCTCACCTGTGTGTGATTGCTCTCTTTTTGTGAAGGTTACGTGTCAGTTACGAGCAGATGCTTACAGTCGCTCGCACGGAGAAGGAAGCAGGGAGAAATGGAGTGGAGTGAAGTGAAAAGCTCAGGACTCTGGCAGCGCCAGGACGAACAACATCCAAACGGTAACCCGTGGTGGCAACGCGCAGGGATCGTAAACGAACAATTCCATGTCTGCTGGGCCGCCGCCTTTTGTTCGGCTATGGCCGTCTGAAGAGAGGTCGTAGAAAGGTGATGCGCTATGGGTTCATAAATGGAAATGAGTAATATTAGGAACTCGGAGGAAAAAAAGCCGTTTCACGTAATTCGTCCCATACCGACAGGAGCTGAGGCTGCTCATTTCCGAAAGGTTCTTTGTTCGCTCCCTCTATCCCCTTGGTCTGTTAGTCACATCTGGGTGCTTCCAGACTATGCCGCCGGCGACCCAGGTGCCAGTCTGCTGTACTAGAGGTGTATCTTACTCTAAATTCTGACTGGATTGGATGTATTCTTGCTCTTGGTGCTAAGGAGCAATATGGGTAGGAGAGGAAAATGTTCCCGTGGTGTAAGACCTATGATATTTTTTGGGTATCTTCTATTACGATGTTTGCTCTCTGAAGGTAATAGATTTTGGCATAGCGACTTTTGAAGAATATGGGTTTGTAGGATAGATTTTATCTGAAGTTATCTAGATGCTTGTTTTTGTGGTAATTCATAGAAAAGATTCCGCGAAATCATGCCCCCTGTTAAGATGTATTTAAATCTTCAAATATTGTTTCCACCTCAAATTCGGGATTCGATCTGTTTCTAGCTCGCTTCCAGCCTCGTTTAGATCAAAATGCCAAATATTGAAGCGATTCTTACGATCCGGCCAAAATACAAACAGCTATAATTTATTGCACAAGCACATCGCATTAGCATTTGAAACGAGATAAATTTTGATGCACGATCATTTAATACCGCTCCGGAAACATTCGGACCGGGATGGGAAAGGGAAAATCGAAAACAGAAACATTCATTAACAATTCGCTCCCTAATGGCAGTTTATAGACGAAACAAACGTGACAACAAATAGAGGCGGATGCTTATGGGGAGGCGTGTCGTACACCACTATCTCTACGATTGCATCCATTCAAAAACAACAACACTTTCGGGACTGGAAGCTGGCTGTCGTAACTGGCAGGAAGATGATCCGACCCCGTTTTAACGCTCGAGGACACAGACCTTTCTAGCTCGCGCCGAGAAAGTGGGCTGACTGCGGGCGACAAGACAGCAAAACAGAATAATTTGATGTTGCCTGCGTTCTGGCCAGTGCCCGCGCGGGGAAACCGGTATTCACAAGCGCTGTGCCCCGTTGGTTGTGTGTCACGAGGCATTCCCCTTTGCGCACGTGGGCACGTGTTCGTCAAAAACCGCTGCTTTGACACAGATGCAATCAGAAACGGTGTAGAGCACGCATGGGTGTATGTGTGTGTGTGCTCGTCTAGTTCTATCGCTTTTCTACGCGTCTCGATTCGTGACAAACAGACGGAACCGCACAACCGTTTCTACATGCAACGTGTCACTTTGGGAGGTTCACGTGATTGATTTACGCATCACCGGTGACAAGTAGCGGAATCGTTCTAAGGCAGAAAACGAACCGACCAAAGGAAACAACAGCAAAAACAACAGGCAATAGATTCTTAACCCGCTGTCGGACCTGGAGGGGAGACGGTGACATGTGCCTTCTTCACAAGAGCATACGATTTCCAGCTTAATGAGGTCAGGAGAGTTGGCTCTTCATCTTGCGTGGTAAAAATGTAACAAAAAACACAGACACGCACATACACACAGCTAGGGGTAACTGGAGCTTTACGGTTTTCGGTTTCGTTCCGAGTCGATGGGCAGGGTTTCGTTGCCAAATTTAAAACTTCATGACTTTTTAATGATCCCATCCAGAAACCGCTACACGTTATCGAGATTTTTGGGCGATTTTTTGTTGTTGCTCGTTGCGGTTTCGAGAGTAGGTTAACGTATGAACTGTTTGAGTTGTCGTTTATGATGTGCCTGTGAGCGTTAAATTAAGCGCGAATTTTGTGTGGTTTAAGGTCATACTGTACTTGCATAATGCATTTTGGCCCAGTGATTAATTGAATCTAAACAGCGCAATTTAAATGATGACAATTTCCAACAGCGGCAAGAGAAAGGTTCAGATTATGGTGTAGCCGAACCCAAACTTTTGAAGATAAAATAAATATTATGAAAACTAATATAAAACAAAGATATAAGCCCGACTACAACGTTTTCAAAGACGGGCTAAAGCTCAACTAATTACTTCACAATCAATGTGGTGTAGTCCGAGAAAAGGTTGAAAAAATACAATGAAACTCAGCTCCCCAAGTAACAGCAAACTCGTTCAAGAAACTGTGTGCGAGCTTCGGGGACGTAGTCCACCACCGAACGAACTAATTAGCTAATTACTGGTCTGGTCCTCCCCGATCGTTTATCGTGATTTTAGCGAACACCCGCCCACCTTAGACGACGGTCTGGCGAACGGCATACGAGCGAATGAGCACCACTAGCGACCAACCATTCCAACTATCTAATCGACACCAAAACTCTTCCACACACACAAAAATCATCCCAGCACGAAGACACTCAACGATTGCACCGTTTGCACCTTCGCGTAGGTAAGGAATGGTGTTTAAAATAAAGTAGAAAAAGGCTCAAACTCAGCGCCTATGGCACCTAAACGACACTAGAGGTCGCACAGTTTAATGCCGAGATCGACCGAAAGCAACTGGGATCGGTCGTGTCATGCCGTCGTGGAATCACACGTTCCTGCAGCTGTGATGTGCAGTTTAGGCGAGTCGGGTGTTTGGGCGATTTATGGCAAATCGGCACGAATAAACATTTGCCTTTACCGTCAATCGCAACCCTCTGCACGATGGAGCAAGGATGGCCATCATCAGCCATACGGCGAAGGTGAAAGGAGCGTACCTTGCGTCTGTTTAGCAAAATCTGCTATTTAGAAACCCTAGCGAACTCCGTCTGTTCATTAAATAGCGCTATAAAATGGTGCTCAAAGAGTTGAGTTGGGTGTAAACGTCACCAGAGTGCAGATACTAACCTGTTTTCCCTTTCAACTCGACCAGAACTCGATGCGTCTTCCAAAGCGAGAAGTTCACACGCTTCCATCCACTCAAATGTAGTCTGTGTGTCCTCAATTGTGGAGGGACATCATTTATCACTCAGCGTGGTGCAATGACACTAGCACGCGATCTGCGCTCGTCCACCCAACCCGAATGACCCAATTGATTCCCCCAGCCCTAACACATCCGAATGCGCTATCAACACAATTTAAGGAAACGCACCGACCAGAAACAACAACTCCTGGCCACGGACGTCCGCCAGATCAAAGATGATCCCAAACAAGTAGGTTACCGGGCCCCCAGCCGGCAGATGCAGATCGCGTCTCTCGCGTCCGTTGATGAAGACATGTTTGTTTAGCTTAGTTTGCTGAAGGCTACATCATATCCATGATATTTTCGTATTGATCGAAACCTTTCCGATCCAGATGGTGGTGGTGATGGAGTGCTGGACACACTGCTGAACGATCCTTTCGCTGTGCAAACAAACATCACTCGAACACCCAAGAAGCGCGTATCTTGAGCGTTTCCGTTTGTTCGTCTCCATGTGCGGAACGGAACGCTTTTGCGAGGCGATAGGAGCAGTCTGAATGCTTTGCCACCGTGAAAGATCGGGTCGTGTGTGTGTTTTTTTGGGTTGGTTGGAATTTGATGTTTACATTATCAGCAAACTGCACCGAAGCGCAGCTCGCAATGGTGCGGGATGGGTGCTTTGGGACATACAATTTGACAACTGATATCGCGAATGGTGAACGGAGCGTATACAGCTACGATAGTTTCAAAAGGAGATAGCTCGACGGGTAGTCCCACAACCATCGGGTGACACATCGGTCCGGACGGACGTTTTCTGGATTCAAGCAAACAGAACGCAAAACAAAGTCAACAGTGCACATGTGTGATGCAGCTTGCTCTGTTGGCCAGCATGACTCCGTTTTTGAGGACGCCTTGGGTGAAAAAAAGGCACACACATGCTAATCACCAGACCACGCAACGGGTGATCTTCAAGATGACATAACAGCGGGAGAACGAGTACGTGCCCATGCCAGACCACTGTGGGAATGGTAAATGTTTGCTATCTTTCATCCCGCTTTTGGGTTCTGCCTGGTTGCTTGACCAACACACCAGAATGCAGATCGTTTTGGGTCATCCGCCCATTAGCATAACCGACTCACTGTGACACACTGACTCGGAATTACCTCAGCACGAGGCAAACAAACTGCGCGACTGCACACCAACCGCCAACCGATCGGTTCCGGAACCATGCTTCGGTGGTCCATTTTGAACCATGGCGATAAATCGATCATGTAATCGGCAAAACGGTTCCAATTATCCAAACGATTGAGCTGGCTCCTTCTTTTCGGAGTCGTCGCTGCCGGTCGATCGGTTCAGTTCGCTTCTGCTGCGAGTCACGCCGTTCCAAGGCGGTGTCGAAATTACGAACTTAACGAAACCGATGAAAAGGGGAAAACAGACGGTCATAACACCTCGTGCCGAATACTCTCTAGGAAGGCTGAGGTGCAATCGTTTGGACCTGGTTGATCTTCGCCCAATTGCCAGGCTGCAGTACATGCAAGAGGTGTCTTTAGTCGGGCGAACCGGTTTAGAAAGATCACGGAATGATTGAGACCTACGCGCTCACAACTAGGTCGTACCTCGGGCACGCTCGGCGTCTTTGCATGCTGTGGTGCAATAGCTGATTGAAGGTGTCACTTGATACCCCGCCGAAGATGCATCGAATGCAACAGCTGTACAGCGCAAACACGCCACTCGGTGAAAGTTTGCCAATCGGTCTATCGGTGTCTTGAGCCGTGGTGCAGCAGGAGGGGAACGAAAGCATGTCTTCAGCTTCCTTATTACCAAGGAGTATGTTCGCCAACTACCTTGGCCGTGATAGTATGCACAGACATACGGGGAACCTGTTTGGCTGCCAGCGGATCAGCGAAGCACGACGCGGAACTTTGCGCCAGGTCCAGGTTGGCAGGAAAGCCGTTTTCGTAACCTTTTTTCCCCGTAAGGGCACGTTGTTCCACGTGGCTGACGCGAAGGCATGGCGAGGTGAGGTTAAAATAAAATTTTGAACAAATTATATCAAACGGCCCAAAACGGCACGGTGTGGCGCTCTCTTGATTGCCGGAAAGAGTGGAGGCGAGCCTCTAATCCGGACGGTTCACTTTCCTTTAGAGGGTCAAGTTTTTTTTGTGCTGTCTCTCTTTGAAAAGTGGCCCCTAAAACGATCAAACGAGCGGCTTTTTGGAGAGCAGAGGTGGCCGGTTTGTGTGGCCTGATAGCGAAAGTGTTTGCGATTGCATAAGACAGTTTAAGGTGGCCTCCAATCCCCGCCCCGGTAAAAGGTCGACTCACATCACTTTTGTCCATCATTTATTGTAGCGCTTCCCTGTCTAGTGCGGCCGATTGGTGGAAATCATAAAGCAAACGCAAGGAATTATGGGCACCAAATCGATCGGAGTAAATTTTGAGTTGATTTGGCTGAAGTAATATTATTGCTCTGCCGGTGGCCTTCCAGCCGACCCATGCCTGCGAGAAGGTTAAAGTTCGAGCTGCTTCTTACAGTGTGTGTGCGCCTGTTTTGGTTGTTTTTCGAATCGATTGGGGAAAATCATTGTGTGACGTTGGCGGTACGCCTGGAAGTACGCGCTGGAAGGACTCCTGCATCGACCGACCGATAAAGCGACCTGCCAGTACCTGCAAACACCCCCCCTCCACCCTTTTCACTCTTCAACTCAACCAGTCCGAATTGAAGGTCACACCGTGCCTTGGGGAAGATCCTGGTGGAGAAATCCTTTTACACGTCTCCTGCCTCTTTCGACAATCGCACGATTGTGCGGTGCGGGTTTGCCTACCATTCGGGCGCCGCTTTGCGTTCAGCAGGAGCCGCTCACAGACAGGCAACCTTGACCTTTTCCTGGCACACAATCGCAAACTAACTTTCTGTTCGAGTTTTATATGTGTGTGTGTGTTTGTGTCGGGATGATGCCACACATACACACACATTCACAGAGCACGACATGCTCAATATGAAGCACAATGTGTACCGAACTTTCAGTGTTAAATGATAATTTGTGGCACATTTTTCATGATCTCTTGCTTTGTTCGCGTCCCTTGTTTTAATTTACCATTCCATTGGAGGTTTTGCTGGCGCATGCCAACCATTGGTTTTGTAATGGAACAGCGAAGGTGGTGGAACCACATGCAAACTTTTTCCTTTGCCACTAATAACAATTCACAACTCGTGCGCTCGACTGGTCGTGGAGTAATAATAACAAAAAGATTATGATTTATTGCTTTTGGTAAAGTTTCAGCCCACCGACATCGTCATTTCCGGTGTGGGAGTGCTTTATTTACACACAACCAAGCTGACATTTTTAACTGTTCCACACACACATATTTTCTCTCTCTCACTCTCTCTCATTAAGATAAGCTATTGGGGAAAATATTCTTTAATTTTGGTTTGATTGGCATTTTTTGCGCCTTCGCTCTCTCCCTCATGGCTCAACATGGAATGGACATTCTTTTCCAGCACATGAATTCACCAAGGACACTGACACACCGGTTTGCAGCTGCCCAGAAGTAATCTAGAAGCAATGGCGCCCGCAACGGGAAGGTTAAAGGTTATACCGTTTGGCACCAATTAAAGCCGAGAACTTTGTTATTTGATGAGCTAAAGGTTAGCGCTCAGCTGATGGTGGGGAGGAAAAGAAGAAGAAAAAAAACGGCACACAAACACAATCTGCTCCAACCAAACGATGGTTGGCCTTTTGCTGCTTCCGCACTGTGCGCGGATTTCGATTACCATCCATCAATCCCGACGACGTACCGCTTCGTTCTGTGGCGTGGGTTGGACGGAATTGATTATTCTATTTTTGGCGCCAAATCACGGATTTTGGGTTTTTTCTGCTTCTTTTTTGATGGCAAAACACAACGCAGAGAAGAATGATGGTCCGTTTCAAAACTGATGGATGCGTGAGTTCTCCTTCCACAGCGTACGCTCGCACAAATAAAGTCTTCAGTTGTTCGCGGTTGTACACTCCCGATGCAGGACACTTTTATGTGTGGCATCATTACATCGTCACGCTTTACGAGCGATGAGGATTGTGTATGCGTTTATGTTTTGCGCAACAGCAACAAAAAAAGCAAACAAACGCGCATAAATGTGTACCCCGGGAACGGTGACGCTAGGCAGCAGCACGAGCGTTACAGCGGCTGCACGGCAAGAGCCTGTCAGTGGGCTGCATTAAAACCCACCGCCCACCGAGCGCAAATCAATATCCGGCCAATGCGGAAGTATTGGTGGGGGCATGGGGGAATGAGATGAGGATCATTAAACGGTACGATAGGATGTGGCATGATTTAATGAAGATATTAGATAACACGTACCTCGGCCATTCGTGAAACGGCGCCTAAAGCTATGCAAATGACGCAGCAAATAAATCATTTTAAAAGCGTCTCCATCATCTCCAACTGTTTCAATTAGACGACCCAGTCCATTGGGAGTGTTTTGGTGTTTTAGATTGAGAGAGAGAGAAAAAACATAACATTCAGAACGCGATGCGTCTCGTGGTGCCATGTTGTTTATTATTTTGAACCAATTTAATGGCCGCCCTGGGAGTGCATTGACGTTTGCTAAGCGTCTAATCATTGGGATTGTTCCCCCCCCCCCCATTCCCGCATTTCCGTGCAGCGGTAAAGCCATGCTTGGATAGGCCACAATTACAAGCACGCGATTGCCTCCCCATCCCCGTGCGCGATGGCGTGCGTTTTGGTAAAGGAAATTGCACTTACATCAAAGTTCCACTCGGAAGCGATGGTTGGTTGCACCGGCAGTGTCGCAGTTTTTTTTTTCGTTTGTTAGAGGGTCCAGTGGGCTTAGGGTTGTATTTTCTAGACGGTAGACTAGGGCCGTGCCACCCTTGTTGCTGCCGGCGGGCGCTTCAATGGTCGAACTTTCGTACGCTCAAGTTGATTGCATGATCGACCGCTGCACATGACTTACCCGGTGCCCGGACGGTCGCTAGCGGAACGGCGGTAGCCTACACGTTGGGTCAAGCTGAAAAAAAAACAGCAACAGAACAAACAGATAAGTAAGCAAGCGATAAAGAGAGACAGAGAGCGGGGAAAGAAAGATGGAAACATGTAACAAACAACTGCATCATGAGAGTCGGTTTTGCCGAGACGAGAAACGGAAATTGTTTTTCCCGTCCATATTGAACGATCCAAATCGGTATCGAAGTTGGTTCCGGCGAAGCCTAACCGCATGGCAGTCAAGAACCAGGCACGCGATTGGTCATTTTAGTGGAGGGTAGGGAAAAACTTTTCATCACCCCCTGTCCAGAAAAAGGAAAAGCTATCATTCACGACGGGGGAGGAGGATACTTTTTTACTTTGTGACGAGTAAAGAGCGAAGACTGGTTGGAAAACTTCTACGTTCATTCGTAAAAGGGCCATTTCTTTCGGAATTCCAGCGTTGCAGATTTGTTGCCGTACACTTTTCTGCGCTTGCTTGCTGCCCCCCCCCCTCCCCCTCCCTGCCAAGTGACAATAATTCAACACCACCCCTTGCTTCTCGTCACGTACCAGCACCAAACGGGGCAACCAATAATAAATAGCACTTTCAGGTGTAACATTGTAAGCGGATTGGAGACAAGCGAATGACAATGACGGCGCAGTGACAAAAAAAAACACACACACACACACACACACACACACACACACAACTCTACAAAGGAAAAACCTACAAAGCACCATTATGGCAGTGCTTATTTCACCAACCTGTCGGACGGAAAGCACCCGTTCCCTCCCAGCACGTGAAAAAACGTGATTTAGCTGTGCTCCCGTCGCACACACAACAGGTCCGACGAAACCATCGAGAGTTCCGTAACCCTTGCGAGGTTACCATTCTGTAAGGAATTACAGGTCTGCGTCAGCTAGCCCCTCCCCTCCCCTGCGCTAGTATGCAAAGGGGGTTGGCGAACGGCAAGCATACTTTTAGCCAATTATTGGCAAAACTTTCTCGCAAAACCGAACGTTATCGCCTGGAAAGGATCGGTGTGGACGCGATGATGGCGCCAACGAGCCATCGACATTATGGGTGCCCCAATGCCGGGGAGGATTGGGCTCGTTCTGCCCGCTCCTGGCAAGCTGCCCAAGACTAAGGCGCGGGGTGCAATTTATTGCACCCCTCACTACTGCCCAGGAACTGTTCGTCTGTGTGTGAGAACTGTGCGAGCAAACCTTCAGGGGCTTCGAAGGACGCGCGCAACAGTGGTTTTCGTATTGCCTAGCAACAGGGTGGCCGTGTTAGGCGCGTGTTGTTACGCACAAGTAATTTACGTCATTTTTAAAGGGGAAAAACAATCGTGTAGTCGTTGATAAAAAGGATTAGAATGTACGTTTTATTGGTTGCAGAACCGTTCTTTTAGTTGGTTGAACAAAAATTAAAGGTGAAACAGTGCAATCCTAGTCCCTTTGGACATGGTTTGCGTTTTCATAGGGTTTTTTTAAATATGTTGTAGCATTTAATGTCGACTCACATAGCTACTACTAATGCTACTATATCCGATTGTGACAAGCTACTAATGTATGTTCAACAAGCTGCCAACAAAATTCTTAGAATATTCCCAAAGGAATGCGTTCTTCACTGGATGGTCCAACACTAACCTAACACCAACCGGCATGTATTGCTCTAAATTCCAACCTGACACGATCTACGATCATCGTGATCATTGGCTTCCCTCAGACATCCATCTGTTTTCGATCTGCTCTACCAGCAGTAGCACACATCGACCAATGTTTGGGGCCTTTACAGCGGAATCGGAACTTCTGCATTCTGCACATGGGAATGCAATTTACGCAAAGCCCCCGGCCACAACGGCCCGAGATGTAAACACACCGGCCCCGAAGAGATACAGCGCTACTTGCTGTTGTTTACGTTTACGAAAGCTAAAACGCTCCGCGAAGATCTGTGTTTTCACTAGCCAACCGCCAACCGCCAAAAATACCCGCACACTAAGCGACCCAGCAATAGGTTGATCATGAGGGTGATCCACTCTAATGATTCCCCCCGAGATCGCATTACAGAACAGACGTGGAATAGAAAGGGAAATTCGAAAAACTCACACCAGACCAAACTTCAAAACCCGTACCAACCTATTGGGAAGAGGGTCGACTTGGGTGTGTTTGTGTGTGTGTCTGTGTCCAAAACTCCATTTTCCTGCTGTTGTTCGAGATTAGGCCAATCTGAAAGAAATTCGATACTCCGCGACGACACTCTACTCACTGAGGGACCCTTAAATGAAGCGAAAGGCCATGCTGATGGCCGGAGGTTGTCGCTTTTTTTACTTTTGGTCGGAGGTTTAATCAGAGGATTAAACTCATCCGCTCGGCTCTACACTTGGGCGGCGACATTGTCGGGTGGTCCATTCTGTTGTGTTGCGGGAATGGAAATTCAATTCGAGCGCGCACCAGTGAGTGTTAGAGATAGGTACAAACTCATCACCTCCCCCCCCCCCCAACCTTCTCTTTTTAAAACGGGATAAAGGGCGACCAAGGGTAGCCCAACCCAACAGTACCCCGACCAACAGACAGCTGGTTCTAATCTTAAGAGCGTTAGTTTTCTCCGTGTCGTGAAAGTTTGTCTCCCTGCCCGCGCTCGAAGTGAAAACAAATGTGACGAGGCGTTTATTTTTGGAAGTCTGTTGCTCCCGCACGGTAAGATGCTCCCAAATCGAGGGAGCGAGATCCCCTTGCTGGCAGTTGCAATCGTTCACTCACTTTCCATTGAGATTGTTTTGCTGCGGATGATCCGGAAGTTTGGAATGTTTGTATTACAAAAAAAGTGATTTCATTCACGTTTGAATTCCCCCCGGGGGATGGATTGAGGGGCGATTCATGGGTTTTGTACGTGATCGTCAGCATGTTCTTGTGGGAATCGTTTGACCAAGAGCATCGTTTATAGCCACTTTAGCGATCAAAGCCTTGTCCAACTGGGCGACAATTGATACGAAAATAAAGTAACGATAATGTTGTGGCTGGTGACAGATGAGTCTTTGAAGATTTCAGAGGAGCGATACATTCCATTTACAAGGAAAAGAGAGAGAAGAAGGGAAGGAGTGATTAAAATAACAGAGGTACGTGATGTTCTGAGCTGCTGTTATAGGGAACGTGTCCAACCGTTTAGAATAACTCTAATATCAACGGCTTGTATTTTGTATTAAGTTATGCTTCTGTAACGTTAATTACAATTCAGAAATTATGGTGATGATTACACATTTAGTATTTTCATTCTTTATTTCGCAAATCGTGAAGCAAACGACATCCCAGTTGTATTTAACTCACATGATTCATTGATAGCTTCCACTTAGGTATCGTAATTGAGAAAGATCTCCTTAAGGGTTTGAAGAACCGTTTAAAATTAGTTCCGCTTTTCAAACCACACAGTATGGTGATTTTATACAATTTAACAACATATAAAGAAAACATCCGAGACAAACATCGAGACTATCCGGCTGCGTACTGAATCAGTATCGAAACCTGTATAGGACATGTTCGTGAGGGAGGTTACGCCAAGTAGAAGAAGAAGACTTAACAGTGCTACTGAAAATATACTCTTTGAAGCCTGAAGCTGTTTGGTAATTTAAGAGACTCTACCTTCCCCAAGATCTCCTAATGATTGTCTTGATTACGCTCTTTCTAGACCTCTGGTAAATGCGTTTTTGGAAACGTATGAATTCCTCTATCTGTTAGCAGTAAAATTTACTCTCAGTAAAATCTCAGAACTCCCTGAATCTAGTACTTAAAGTAGTCTTCCATTATGAAGTCTTGCTTTTGAAAACATCTCAAATCAACCAATATACGCGAGTAACATCTTTTGCAAGCATCAGCTACAATAGCAGTTGCAGCAGACAAGCCACACCTTGAAACCCTTCTTAATGTGCCCACAGACAATCTCACTCTCCAGCACGTGATGCGTTCAAATTAACATGTGTAATCGCTGGCATGACTTTACAGAAAACACTGCCTCAATGTCACCGTTTCTCATCGTAGCCGCACCAAAACGTGATGACTCCAAAACGACAGAGATAATTAGGCGTCATGTCGACAAACTGTCGAGGATCGAAAGTGGGCACACACATGTGGTAGGGGGGAGTTAATGAAACACCAGTCAAAAGCACATCCTGTGATGGGCTCAGATGAGGGACAGAAACGGTAAAGCGATGAATTGCCACAAAACCTTGAAACGCACCAATATCGCACCAACCGATCTTTGGCCGTGCCAGATGTGTGCCTCCCGTTTGCGTTGCGTGAAACGGTTGCTTCTTTTCGTCGTAATTTGACATCGTAATAGATTCGGATGGGGGTCTGACCGCCGTTCCTCGCTAAGGTTCGTCGTCTAATTGTTTTCGTGTGCACTTTCGTCGCAGCGATGCGTTCGAGTTCTGGTGCCGGGTTGCGAGTTTTCGATCTGGGTCATTTCAATCCAGCCATGTGTGTGATGTGATGGCGGGTGTGTGAAACCTCTTCTCTCGGCAACCTCATACCCTACATAATATCGTCACCATTTAATATATGCTGGGAAAACAAAAAAAGGGAAAATTCGCGCGTCGTCTCGTGCTGGCAATGTAGTACACGCACTCTTCACACGGATGAAAAGCAAGGTTCACATACACTAAAAAGCTGTTTCATTTCTGATTTTCGTGAGTGTGTTTGCTTCAGGGTGGTGGTTGGCAGTAATCAGCAACAGCAGCACATTAATCTCCCACGTCGCTGCGTTAGAGAGTGGGAAAGGTCTGCTTCCGAAATTGTTTTATAGGACACACTTTGCCAGCTTACGATATAGCTTCGGGCAAAAAAAAAAACTGCATCCAAATGGCAACCCAACTGGAAAGTAGAAGGTGCACCGTGTTTGGGAAAGTGTTTTTACTCCGTTTGATAAAAGTGAAATTTGGGCAACGTGGGCGAGGAAAACCAAAACTCACAAAATCCTAAGACAAAATAAAGAATAAAAAACCATGTTTAAGGAAATACCGTATTGCTTCGAATAATGGACACTTGACACATTTTTCGCAGGTAATATTTTCTTTATTGTTGAAATATAAATGTCGATGCATAAGCATAATCCACTAAACGAAAGTAAACCTTCTAAATTTCAGAAATAAAGCTTACAAATTTTGTACTGAAAAGCATTCCAAAATGTCATGAAAACGCAACGATATTTTGATTAATTCTTTTGATTCCGGACAGTTTCAAGCTCAAGTTTTTAAATTACACAAGTTTTGATTCATATTTCGGACAGCCCAATGTGGTAAGATAGACTACAGCTGGGTTCTTAGTCCTGATTTTGGAAGCCATGATGTATGAGGCTTTCTATGGAGCTTGGCAAAGATAATGTTATGGTTGCTAAGAACTTTGCAATGCCTGAAATATACGAAGAGCGTTTCCGCGGGCGAGGATTTGAGGCCTAAGAGTTGCTGAGTAACTTTGGACTCCCTAGCTAAACCGACAGGAGGACGGTTTTATTGAGAACTAGGTATGAGTTTGCCGGTCTGGTGGTACAGTCGTCAACTCGTACGACTTAACAACATGCCCGTCATGGGTTCATGTCCCGAATAGACCGTGCCCCCATACGTAGGACTGACTATCCTGCTATGGTAATAAAAAGTCACTGAAAGCCAAGCTCACTTCACTAGTGGGTACAGGCAGGCCTTGACCGGCAGCGGTTGTTGTGCCAAAGAAGAAGAAGGTATGGGTTCAGTATTTCTCTTGTACGCGTACAGTCTGTTCCCGAGTTACACGGTTCTCGACTTACGCGGGTTCGGAGATACACGGTTTTCTAATTTTGACAGATTAAATGTCAAATCAGTACAATTTGCTTCAAGTTCGGTATAAATCGCATTTTTGCTACCAAATTGAAACCGCTTAGAAGCCAAAAAAATTTGAATTTTCTGCACGAATCATATCAAATAAATGATAAAGTGTATAAAAATACTAAATTAAATCAAAAACTCCGAGTAATCAATAGTATTTTAGTCAAAAAACGTGAAATTCGACTTACGCGGATATTCGAGTTACGCGGATTTGTCGGGAACGCAGAAACCGCATAACTCGGGAACAGACTATAGTTGCATTGAACTGAAGTACTGCTACACGAAGCGACGGTCTTCCCCGTACAGCCATCAAGGCATGTGTCACATCTATCTTCGAATATCGCTGTTTTCTCAGTACCATCACTGTCTAAAAAAAATTATTCAGAATTTACTTCGGTTGTCCGGAGTTCAGAACAAGATAATACAAAATCTTGCTTTGCATTCCGGACAGTATTTCGCGTTTTAATAATATTCAGAGCACAATATCTTCAAAAACCCATTGTTATCACGTTGATAACTACTTCTGGAATGGATGCTACTACGGGCCAGACATATTTTGACTGATTTTAATACATCATGTCAATTATGTAAAATCAAAACACCGGCATGGTCTGGAACTAGATATGAAGAAACTCAATCAAAATATGTTGAATGTACGTAGTTTGAATCAAACTGGTAGTTAGGAGGATTGTTTTAAAACTAACGTATCGACATTCCCTTTTTATGCAAATTTCGATTAAACTACACTGGAGAAACCATGCTATCTTCAATGATCAATAAAACTATAACTTTCACGCTCAACGTGGAAATTAAAACGTAACAAGTTCAATTCGCCCTTAAACATTTCCATATGTTTGTCCATTTATGTTCCACTCGTTTTAAGCCGCATGTCTTTTCTTAGCTGATCGAATTACAATTACGTTATGAAATCTGTTGCCATTCAATTTAGAAAAAAAAACAATAGTAAACACCTCGGACATAATGTTTTCCCATTCGACGTTGGCAATCTTTTACCACTGCTTTTGCAACCATTTTCCAGTAGCACACAAAACACCGAAGCAGTGCACAATTAATTGCAGCACGAATTAAACAAACCCGACATTAAAACAATAAGTGATCGCACCTGAACGCTCGCCACTTTGCCAAGCACATAACTCTACACCCCATGGCTTCGCCGGTCGACAATTTCACCTGCTTCCCAGGCGCCCAGTGGGAACAAACGATGCGGCTTGTCGGGCCCTTGCTTGATTGTGTCCCACACCCAAAGGGCCGGTTGCCCTTTCCATCTCGACGGCGGGTAAAAGCGATCTTTTTCTTTTGCATTTCGGGAAGACATCGCGGCGTTTGCATGCGGAAGTCTCGAGCGCGCACGATGCACATGCTCACGTGGGCACGCTCTCATCAAGGCTCGCGATTTCTATGCAAATGTCTGCTTCTTTTTTTGCGCTTTTGTCTGCGTACCACAGGCACGACGATGCGAGATCGAAACATGCAGGCGAAGAGAACCTGTGCAATTGCTTTCTGCTGACGTCTTCTCAGTTGGGGCGGGTGGTGCAGGACGTGTGTGTGCATGGGTTACATATCTTATCATCAACACGGGTGTTCATGGTGGACGATGGTACAACCACAACCGCGAGTCAGCAGCATCATCCCGGAAGCAGTAGCCAGGGGAGCGCGAAAGTGCGATGAATGACGCAGCGAGCTAAAGGAAAGTGAAGCTAAACGATAAGTGCAAATGTGTGTGTGTGTGTGTGTATGGGCAGGTGCAACTGCACCGACCGCGAGTGGAGGTGGAAAGTGGCAACAACAAGCCCAGCAACGGCTCGAGGAGGTTTGTACCAACATCAAGACAGGGCTCTTTTTCCGATAATCAGCTGGTGGCGGCGGAGGCTGCCCTCTTCTCGAGCACTCGAGCTTTCGGAGTGTGTTGAGAGTGGCAGATCGAAGCGGCGAGCGAAAGTGAAGTTTCGAAAGCTCTCTCCCATGGTTGGGACGCGCGTCTCTCTGCGAGATTGAGAGAGTGCGAGGGCAGGCACACAAGAGAGCGCTGCTTTACTGAAGAGCTACTAGAGGGAATGAGTGTATGCGTGAGAGAGAATTGAAAGCTCCATCACCGAGAGTGCTCTAGCGACGCTGTCAAACACGGCGACGAACTTGCCCCTTTGGCGTCGTGCCTTCTTCTGCCTGTCACGTCCACTCCGTTTTCGACGCCTCGGCCAAACCTAGCGAGAGTGGGATGACGACGACGCGATAACGATTGGCTGCTGGGAGTGAGACACCCCTGTCCTCCCAGCCGCTCCCTGGGACAGCGAAAATTATCCTTCGTCCGCTCCGGCCTACCCCAGCACGGTGACCTGATTTTCTCGTGCGCCAGACTCTGTGCCACAGAGATCCATCCATTCTGGCGCTCCAAACTCCCAACCTCCCTCCATGGAAAAACAAATAGCCACCACACACACAGCCGAGGGAACGACGTAGTCCACGAGCAATGACGTCATTCGGGTGTTTTTACCCCAGCAAAATTCCTATTAGAGCACCACCACCGGGGAGGAGGCACATTCATCCATTCTGCCTCATCCTGGGACTCGCTGCACTAATGGGTCTTGGGAAGCCAGGGAACGGGATGCAACAGCAGTTATGCAACGCGTGCTGCAAAAGTGCAGCCGGTATTTTGTCGTCCCGATTGGTTCGATCGATTGGGGTTTGCTGGTACGCCTCTATACGAACGGACGTCATTGCTCTGGCGGGTGAAAGCATCATGGCTCATGGGTGTCCAACAAGTGCAACGCGCGTCGTCGTCGTCGTTGAGGTGGCGCGTCGCTTTGTAAAAATACTCCTGTGCTGGCGCGGGCTAATCCAATTATAACTGCGGCCATAACCATAAAACTGTGCACTGTGTGTCGCCCCAATGGCTTTCGGAATGGTGGAAGCTTCCGGCGGGGCCCGCTCGAGCATAACGGTAGGCAGGCAAACATAACGCACACCTGTGAGTGCGAAAGAGTGTGTGGTAACAGTGGAAGCAACACCCTGCTGTTGCATGGCACGCATTCTTCTATTACAGGTCGATTTTTCATGTCTTGCTGGTGTCTCTCGGGCAAGAACTTTACAATATGCAGGCAGAATCTAGTGGATTCATTGGTGGAGAAGGGATGCCCTTTTTTGCATCACCCTTGATCAGAAAACCCTTCAGTGCTCGGATTTACGGGGGCCTGTACGGGCAAGTGCGAAAGGAAATTGGATCCAGGCACTGTACTGCGGCGCTAAGTCATCTCTCCTGGTCACGGCACCAAGCACAGGAAGCTAGAACGTGCGGTGTTGGCGCTGTGGTTTTGCACTAACCCTGCCCCACCCACCGGGCCTGCTTTAGTCACACATTCCAATACACGCACATCGAACGCATCACATGCCAACGGGAAGGTCGTAGCTCGGCAGTGCGCAGCCATGTGCATTAGAAACGGCCCTATGAAATAGGCAACTCAACCGGGCAAGAAATCGATGCAAAAACTGTCCCGTTTCAGTTTTCTGCCAGATCATCATTAGTCCAACGTGTCTCCTGTGTGTCTAAGTGTGTGTGTCGGTGATGTGATCCTACCGAAAGGGGCTCGATTTACAGCACTCACAGAGTCACAAACGGTGCAAATACCGGTGGCAGTGAATCCGTTTTCGACAGGCCGCCACTGGAAACCCGCCCGCAAAAAGGGGAACGTGATCGTGGCCCGGCGTCATGTTTCGGCCTGTCCCTCGTGCCAGTGCAGGTATGGTGCTTGTGACCGTGCGGTCACATTGCCCCCGGTAGGGGTGCCACACAAGGGGACACAAGATATGGGTGAGGACGATACCGACCGCAATAAATTGGAGACGAGCTGACGCGCACCAGACATTGAGACGAGCTCGGGTGGTGGCCTGAGAGATTGTCTGTCCAAAGGGTGCAGTCGTTATTGCGCTAGAGGTGGTTGACTTGTTGCAAAACTGTACGGCGTGCACTTTATGATAGCAAAGAACTACAGGGAACTTCTTCAGAAAATTAAGATAAAAGACGATTGACGATGAACCTCCTTTTTTCTGAACAATTCAAGAAATAATTGGTTTTAAAAATCCCTTTTTTATTTTTAATCCCTCAGGCAGCGCACATGGCAGCTCTGTCTGCCAACTTCACCACAGTACCACAGTGAATGTGGGTTGAGACCCATTTTTTGTTGTTGCAGAAATTAGCATGCAAATACACACGCCCACGATGGATCAAAACCGGCCGGAAACGAGTTCGTTCTGGCACGCGCGACGGCCTATGTTAAGAAATTAGTGAAGACAAAAATTAATAAAAGCAACCGCAGCATCCCATCGGAGCAGCTGAGACTAAGCGGTTCGCACCGGATGGCGTGGGCTTTTCTGTGCGGTTCAGGCAACGAGCAGATGCAGACAAGATGTGCTAATCTCCAGCAAGTGGAAGGAATGGAACCAGCCGAACGATTCGCTTTGCGTTAATAATGCAATGTGTCATATAAAAAACTGGCTCTTGAGCATGGATTTCATTGTAGAACCGCTACTTGTTCTTGTGCTTTGTAACTGGAATTAATTAAGATAATGTAAGAAGCGTTCTTGTTTGAGCAATATTTTGAGTTTCTCTACCATCAAAATTGATCCCAAAATAAAAACCCTTTCCCCATAATAAGTCCTTGCATAATGGAACAAATCTCGGGCACAGCCATTTAGCACTGCAAACAAGTGCTCCCGGCATGTGGCACAGCTGTGGCCCAACACTCCATTATTTATTGCACACGCTCAATTGGACCGGTGACCCTAATTGGGGCAAAAGAGAGACGCAAATCCAGGAACGATGTCGTGGCGATGTCCAGTTTGCCAACGCTACCGTATCACGATAAGGGCTCCGAGCCGTTGCCGTGGAACTCGTTAGCCTGGCATTTGCCGTAGGATGTGTCCCCATTTGTCCTTGTTAACAAATCGATGCGTCCAGTGCAGTTCAGTGCGCGCACTCTCGGAAGGCAACGATCCCACACCGAAGCTGGTACAGACGCCTGTCCGTTTGTTCCATTTTTGTGTCCAGAAGTGTCCATCGGCTGCTCCATGCCTTCCCATGCATCCTGTTTGCTTCGATCTCACCATCGAACGGAAGTGACGATAGAGCACTTTTCTCCAGGAGGTGTTCATCGGTTGAAGGGAAGGCGATTATTTTCAACCTGACACGATTACTCGACCAATCAATGCGAGTTGTTCAATAGTACGCGCATCAATGATTTCAAAAGCAATCCGCAGCTCCTGCCAAATCGTCCTGGGTTTGGAGCCAACTCCTTGTTGTTGGAGTGTGGTTTGGAGTGAAGAAAAAAGAAAAACGAGGACATCGTGTCAGCAACCTCCAACTAGCACGACACTGTCTCCATTGGAGCTCACAGCTAAGCAAGGGTGGGTCGAAAGGGTGTCCGACTTGCACAGTGCACAGAGTTCGAGATGAACTCCAGCGACCCCCGAACGGGGTTAAGTACGCAGGGATCAACTAGTACAATTTATTCCATTTTTCTGGTAACACGTTTGCCCAAGAACGATATTACGAGGACACACTCTTGACCAGCTTGAACGACGACCTCTTTACCTCACTTTTAACAGCGTCGTCTCCAACCGTAATTCGTCGTAATGTCCCGGATTGTATGTCAATGTGCCTTGAGTGGTGTAAATTATAGGGGAATCAAAGAAACGTTCGCTGCGCAGGGCCGGGATGTCCACAGCCATAAAAGCGACCAAATGGACGGCATAAGGCGCTCGCCACAGTCTCCTGCCACCAGCAACCAACCGGCCAGTAGTGGAAAGTGGATCAAAAGTGTTACAAAAGCAATGAGTCACGTACGAAGCCAATGCACGGAAAGTGATGAGACTCTACCGTGAAGGATCGCCCTCGTTTGTAGGCGATAGGGCAAAAGGCTTAAACTTTCCATTTCAATCCCAACCCAACCGTTCAATGGTTACTCAAGGCTCGCGATACGATGCCACCCTAATGACCTATCGCGGGATAGGGGTTTTGTTGTTGTTGTTATTGCTTTGGTCACGATTTCGGCCCTGGTGGGCTCTTCCAGCAGATTATAAGACGGTTTTAAGAAACGGGTCAAACTTCGGTACACTTCCGCTTCATCACATTACATCATCTAGACGCCGATTACAAGCCGATGGCTGTCGGGGGTTGCTGTTGATTGCTGGGTCGGGATTTCCTTTCATTGGACCTCCTTTTTTCCCCCTTTTCAATCGGAATTCCAGTCCTCCGTCCAGGTCGGCGGGGGTCCATCTGTTTCGTAAAAGCGATGTACTCCGCCCCGCTTGTCCGATAAGCACGTCGACCATCATCGTTTTAATCTACTACCAAATGCTCAAGAACAAGGGAACAAGGGAAGGACTTTGGAAAAGAAAAGGCAAAAAAAACATGACATCATCCCATTGAGCTGATTAAAAATTTGTCATGTGTCAATTGAAACACGCGCCGGCAGCAACCAGCACTGAAACAATGTACTGGTAGCTTACGCGGAAGCCCTTTGGGCCGGGCGAATGGGCGCGGTTCATTGGGTGCATCTACATAATTGGCAACAGTTTGTGATTAATCATAATGATGGCCACGGTAGGGGCAGCTACACAGCCTCGTGCTAATACAAATTAAGCCACCCCGAGAGCAAGCGATAGAGAATGCGAGCAGCGAGAGAGAGAGAGAGAGAGAGAGAGAGAGAGAGAGAGAGAGAGAGAGAGAGAGAGAGAGAGAGAGAGAGAGAGAGAGAGAGAGAGAGAGAGAGAGAGAGAGAGAGCGGTAAGGCGACAAGTGTGGTAAGGTTTTCATTAAAAATTTACATCTCCATGCACCCGGTCGGTCGTTTGCTGATGTTGCTGCTGCTGTTGCAGGTGAGTCCCACTTCAATGAAGGGGGCCACAATTTGCATTCGTTTGCATCGTCCATCGTCGGGCAAGCGCGGCGGCAACATTGTTTGAGCTATGTTTGAGTGTCCTGATGGCGCGGGAGTGAGGCGTAAGGTGGCGAAAACACTGCCCCAAATGCCCTACAGAACGAACACGTTGCCAATTCATCTTCACGCCCTTGGTGGTGCTGACTTGCACAACGCTGCGCACGCTTATGCCATTTCGGTTGGACGCGTTATTGCAATTAAAAGTCGTAAAAATGCTCTCAAAATGTATGAATAAGGAGAGGGAACTGGCAAAATAATACCATAAAATAAAACCTTCCACACCTTCGGGAACCATTCGTTAAGCGCTGGATGGGAAACGGCAGCGAACGGAGAGAAGGGCAGAGTATCATAAATCCTGTAGGCACCTTTCGTGGTACGTGTTTCTCGCGCGCGCCCCTCCACCTATCCGTTCCGGAAGAATATCTCTCCTGCTACGCCAGGCGGAAATTGGTGCAGTTTTCCTTCCACGGCACGGGAATGCAGCCGGAAGTTTCATGGAACCTTCTCGGCTGATGGTGGTAGGGATTACTCTCGCGGTAATGCACTTTTCTCGCTGTCAGTTTTGTGCCGCTGGTCCGCTGGTTGGCCTGGACTAAAAAGGTTACTAAAAGGATACTACAGTGTCTAGACGGCGCGGAAAACTATAAACCGCCTCAAAGTATGCAATCTTCAGTGCAAAGCGTCGCTAGTTATGCAATGTGCGCCGTGAAAAACGGTCTTATTAGCACATTTCTAGCGCACCGTTAACAAGCCTGCCAGATGGGTCCTTCCCATCCGCACACGCTCAATGCGATTCCGGTGCAATGCACTTGATTTTCCTGCCCCAATCGGTTCGGTTCTACCCCTCGGGGGGCGTCGTTCGAGCGATGATGCACAGCCGGGCGACTCGATTACATACGGTCTGGTGCATCACGTTACGCCTCCCACGTTTCAGCGTCGTGGCCCTTTCATCCTGAATAAGGGATGGCGACCGGGAGTCTAGCCGGTGAGCTGGGGTTGAGGCAGGGGTAAAAATTCATACAAATTCAACCAGCCTGTAACGAGAATGGTGAGCTCTCTCGTCGCTGTCTCAATTCTGTGTGTGTGTTTGATCCACCGAGTGAAATCCTCTCGCCAGACGGTGAAGGATGGAAGAAATTGAGCATTGTGCGCGCGAGCAAGAGCAACAAAAAGAAATCGCAAGGTGGTGTTAAATAATTTAGTCCCTCTAGATTGAAGAAACACTGCGGCGGACTTGGGATGCCTCCAGGGATGTTCGTCCTGCGCAAGGTATGAATCTCAACCGAATACCGAATACGCTAAGAAGAACGCAACTCGTGTAGAACTTCAACCAACTAACTAGCAACTCTGGGGGTTGATTGCTCCCAGTGACTCCCACCAAATTATGAGTAGCGAAAAAACCACGAAAAATCATTACCGTTTCGAGCCAGTCAGCCAGCAGCAGCTTGAACCACCACCGTGTGCAGTGTGCAGACGGGGAAAATCGATACCGTCTCCGCATCTGAATCGCACGGCAATCAGCGCACCCGACGGATTTTTGTGGGGCTGCCGGTCTTTTGTCAACGTATATTTTTCGAGCATCACCATTCCGTCCAATCGTGGCGCTGTCCCTGCACAGCGTCGGCATAAAGAAGTGCTTCAGCTCAGCATAATAGGTACATATTTTCAGTGAGCGAACGACGGCGGGCGGCAGCTGGCGAAGCAGTAGATGTGAAGGGAAGTGCCACGGCAAAACGAAGCTCCATTGGAAATGAAGGATGTAAACAAGGATAAGGTTTTGATCGGGCGGCGGCACCAGACGCCGTGTGGGTTTGTAACTGCCGAGAAGTAGGTAAACATCGTTTTGATCAGTTGTTTGCGCTTCTGAAGTGTGTCGTCTAGGTTTGCAGAAGTTGTGTATAAATATCTCTTTTTTATGGCTTTGTTTTTGGTTTCTCGGACGAGAATGGGGATTGGTAGATTTGATTTGATCACCAGACGGGATGGACTGGTCAATGGATTTTCTAGAAATAAAATAAATATAGATAGATATTTTTTCTTGCTTCGTCATTTGTGATTTGTGATTTGGACTCTTAAATTGAACAAATAAGCCAATGAAACATAAGTGAAACAGTCAAAACGCCTACATTTGAACGCATGCCTATTTGATAAATGAGTATGTTTTTAACGATTGGGCTTCGTCTCAAAAAAAATCCTATAGCTTTGTTACTGAGATTTGGTTAGAACGATTTAACATTTTCTAAGCAACAGTTCGAATAGGCTGTGTATAATGGCCGCACCAAACTGAGTATCAAATCCTGAGGAACTCAATTTAATAGACCCTGCACCCTGCAGCAACTAACGCGCTTTTTTCGCTGGCACATGAAAATACAGTAGCAAATGCTAAATTATAGGCTACATCGTCCATTGACACCGGGAAGCACGGACAACTTGCGCTCGCAAAACAAGCGTTTTTAAAAAGGCACGATTGAAACGATCATTTCGGTGCGCACAGGTAGCAACTGAACGATCGATCGATACATCGCATTGCTTCGATTCCAGAGGCTTTGGTTTGGATTGATGCATCCTTCTCAAATTCATCCATCACTCCTTTGTATTGTTCGAACAACACAGCAGCAGCAGCGGCAGCACAAAAGTGAATAATTGCGTCCATCCGGTCCCGCAGGCGGAACCCACTGGGGTGAGAGATACGATTTGCTTGCGCCTCAACAACAATAACCGGGAGTGATCGTTTTCATGTTTTCACTTTTCATCGTTTCCTCGCCTGGTAGCGCCGGATAGACCGCCGCTTTATGAGTGTCTGGTGGCCGATAAGGGTTCTGCAGCACGGTGGGTGGGTCTATGTGTGGGAGGAGTGGAGATGGGGAAGGGAATAAATTTATCTTATGTTGTGGCCTGTTGTTCTGTTGCCAATATTACCGGAAAATATTTATTAAAAATATGCTTTTATGAAATGGAAGCGACGAACCTTTGTTTAAAACGTTATTCAACACTTTTCTTATAAAATGTGAATAAACAATAATGAATAAATGTACACAATTTTAAAGAGCTCGTATAAACTACAACATCAATGCTGAACTAATAGCGGATGTTTCAATTCCAAACAACGTCAATCATTTTCTCGCCACAGCCAAGAAAAACCTACATTAATTACACCAACAGATAGTGTGTGGCAGCAGGCAGCTGATTAATTTTACACCAAATTCGCAATAACCTATTTCTCTCAATTTCATTTACACAGCGCTCTGGCTCAAGGCATCTCCCACAACTCTTCTGCTTGCAGAGCTTGCATCGTTGTTTTTTTTCACTCCACTTGCACAAGCTGTTGCTTGCCCTTCTCACTTTCTAATTGAGCCCATTAATGGGATGTTTTTATGCATTGATAACGACCCAATTGAGTGTACATGAACGCGCGTGTGTGTGTGTGATGTGGATGTGGAAGTGGGAACATTCTCTTCCATCAACATGAATTGGCCAATCAATCGATGCATTCATCCGCACGGTATCACCCCTCACTTGGATGCATCAGAAATGCCTCTGCCTCGGTGAATGGAGTAAAAAAAGAAGTGTTCCTCCAAAAAAAGGCCACAAAACACACACATGTTCATAGACCATCTGGACCAGAGGACGTGATAAAGCATAGACCACCCGTATCAATCGAAACCTTCCTTTCGGGGTCTGTTTTTTTTCCTCCCTCAGCTGTGTGTCTCCTGGTACCAATCTCGTTCGGTACATTTAAAAGAGTGATTGCTTGCTGTATGAACCGACAAAAAAAGGCCAAGCCAGAGCACATAAAAGCAAAAGAGGCAGCAGTAGCAGCAGCAGCCCTATTATCAGTCCTCGGGATAGGAAAAGCGAAAATCACACACATACGTACAGCTCCGGAGGGAGGCACATTAAACACAAGCACTCGATTGGGTCGTTTCTTCTCTCTCTCTCTCTCTCTCTCTCTCTCTCTCTCTCTCTCTCTCTCTCTCTCTCTCTCTCTCTCTCTCTCTCTATAAGTCAGATTAGAACGATCTTAGGCAGCGGCAGCACGAACGTGTGGAAAGAGACGAGTGAGTGATCTTCTCGAATGAGTTTTTTTTGTTCTTCCTCTGGGGCTCCCATTTTAAGGTTCAATAATTCTTATCGAACTATCATTCATTGACCGGATGCAAACGTGTTTTATGGTTCATCCTGTTCGGCACGGCTACCGACGGGTGTAGGGGGGTAAGGAGCTAAATGAAACGCGCCATCAATTATGGTCAGGGTAGTTCTCTACCCCGGAGAAGCATTTGCCCAGGCAACCAGAAGTGATTGATTCGAGGAAATTTGTTGGCATGATGTTCTGATGCGAGGGAATGAGGTCGTGTTAAATGAATGAAAAATTGTTTTAAATGTGCTGTGTTAATTTTTGATACGAAAATAAGTTTTTTTTATCGTTTTATACGAACAATGTGTTCATTGAAAAGATTCAATAAATGTTTTGTATTTTTTCGATCAATTAGGTAAGGAGGTTGGTTAAATTGTAACATTCTGCTTTGTCGTTTATTCAGCATTGTGCTTCAGTTCAAATTATAAAAAAATATACATATACTCAAAGCATTAATGTACACGAATATACACCATCTTTGTGACCTATAACATTACGGCTCAAAGTAATCACTCTTACTCGACCTTATAATTTATCCCCTTGACCTCAACGCTCCATCCGACATCCTGGAACACTTCCCGCGGCTGGCATTCGGGAATGGACGTTAGGAACAGAAACGCAATAAACCACCACCCCGTAATGGTGCAATGTAATTACAATGCTCTGATTACACCACTTTATCGGTACAATTTATCAAACATCCACACACACGCACACACATCCATCGCAACTGAATATTAATTTTCATTCGGGAAAAGGCGCCCACGAAATATGCGCCAGCTAGCTTCCCGTAAGTCGGGCTATTGCTGCTGATTTTGAATACTTAACAAAGGCAGGGGCCCGTTCCCGGCCCGTTCGTAGCCAAGAACATCTCAATTATTTCATCCCCCCCCCCCCCCCCCCAACCGAAAGGCTCCCCGACTCAGTGATCTACCGGCGGACGTCGATTGAAAGTGTGGACGTGTGGAGAAAGATAGCGCGAGAAAGATCATGTAATGGGTTTAAAGTAATTTCGTTTCTCTTTTTTCGCGATGGCGCCCACCACCACAACACCGGGATGCAGCCTCAATCGTGTGGAGCATGTGGGTTAATTTGATCGGCGCAGAGAAGGGGGAGAAGGGTGTCTTTTTTATCCCGTGTGCCGGTGGATTGCTAGCTAAACTAAACCAATCGAGCAATGAGGATGGATTTTTGTTTTCCATAAAGAGAAAATGAGACTGTAAAGGTGATTATAGAAGTACAAAAACATGCTAGAAAAATAGAGATCGTATGACAAAACCAAAAGAAATGGAATCGTCAATAGCCTCAAGCATCATGTATGCATTTGTCATTTTAATCGTTTTCTTATACTAAGACGCTTGACACACTTTCTCGATTCTTTGCGATGTTTGTGTCATTTATGTTATTGAAAGAAGTTAAACTGTGTAAATTATATTCCACCAATCAAATAAAGACATTTGATTTCAATTTCAACTAAAAAAATCATATCAACACCCTGTTACGCACTACACACACACACACACCTCTGTGCGTGGTTGATCGATGGATAGCAAAGTGGTGGGAATTGTTATTAAATAAATTACAATCTCTTTGAGCACACCTAGCCCACATCCCACGCACAGCATGTTTTGGTTTGACCTGCATCTTCAACGACACAATCATGCATTTCAACGCACACACACACACACACACACAACACCCACACATCCAAACAGCAGCGAGATGCAAAAATAGACATGCACCAAATAACATCAACGGCATCGCAACCACTCTCCTTCCTCTCCAACGAAGAAGCAACACACACACACATTAAATAATCATAACAATATTATTAATCATCACAAACGCATCGAGCTCGTTTCGGCAGTCGCGGGGATGTATGCTTCCAACTACAAAAGCATACACCCCTCATCACCCCCTTTGTGAATTTTTGTTTTTATATCTTTAACATAAAAAAAATGGGAAATTAAGGCAGAAAACCAACTTCATCACTACATCATAATGTGAAGCATGGAACCGTGCGGCCGTACCGCCCAGAAACGACACGACGCATGGGGTCGTGTGCGGTGCGTGACTCTAAAACACCCTCACGACCCGCCATAATGCCAATTATATAAAAAATCCATTAAAAATAGATGGAGGAATCGTATTGGAATCGTCCCACCGCATTAGATTGTGGGCCATTCTCAGATCTTACCACCGGCACGGCGCATGCCGATATTATCAAGATCGAAGTTGGTTTGTGATGCTGGTTTGTTATCATTCCCATTCGCAAAGCTTCACTTATGAGAAAAGTTTTTTTTTGTGGACACACACATGCTACAACAACAACAAAAACCCGGTCACAGGGTACGCATCAGTTGTCTTCTTTTGCGCCTTACTATTCATGAGGCGATCATGATCGCCGCAATTTCTGAGCCATTTTCCTAGATGGCGCGCACTTGTATCAACCATTTTGTTACGATTTTTCAATGCGCTTCTTGCTCGGGATGGCTATCATAGCGGGCAGTTTGTGTATGTGTTGAGAAATACTTTGCCAAAATTCAACCTTTTTTTTGCGATTGTTACGGTTATCTCGACCTCCGATTGATCTTGCTGTGCTGTGCGCCATCGGAGAGGCAACAAGAAGGAATGGCAGGGGAGATGGCGGCAGTGTAATTGTGCTCAGCACATGTGTTTGCAAAACAAATCAAACATCAAACAAACGTCAAAATGGATCGCAAAAACAACGGCAACAGCATATGATAATTAGTTATAATAGCGCACAACATTTCGCATACACACACATACACAAGCACAGACGCACGAGCCCCGCAAGGCGCAAATGCTACTGGCGGGGCGCGCGTAAGACTTCAGGAGAGGAACAAACGGTGAGATAAAGACAAAAAGAGACAAAGCCAGAAAGAAAACTGTGATGGAAAAGTGGAGGCAAAGTGGCGGCACATCACAAAGCCACGCAAATGGTAGCAAACAGTTGAGTAAAGTGATGTGCGCCAAGTATACTTTTTTATGGAAAATATATTCACATAAAAGAGAGTAGCAAAAAACAGAGGGTAACAACTCGGTTATGAAATGCTGTCGGTGGAATAAGGGACAGCTAAACGGGGTCATTGCCGAGAGGAAAGACTGAACAAAGGAGCAAGGGAAAAAACTATAATTTCAAAATGTAATACTTATTGCGGGGAGGTTTTGCATTTCGTTGTGAATGTGGTTATTGCAAAATATGAATAATATGCAGGTCATAGATATGAGAGTTTTAAAAGATCATGTAATATTCCTCTGTAGACAGTTAATCATGGTAAGTGCGTCAGTTTTATGACACAACTGTTTGATGTATTTCCAGGACACACCAAACACTTTTCTATTTGTTTTTATTGACATAGTGTCAATGATATCATTAGCTTAGATATCATTATAATATTATCAACATGTTCTGTTCTGGCATATTTCATATCTCACCAGATGCCAGTGAAATAAGACCGATGCAGGTTAGAATAAAAAAGGTAGTAGTTACTGAGGTAGTAGGACTGATATAAGTTCGAGGTCAGTGCCATGAATGGTTTGAGTATGGATTTTATTTGCAGGAATAGTTAGGTTCAGGAAAAGTTCCCGAATCGGAATGGATTCATAATCATTTCCAGACCATGGGTTCAGGATTAGTTTGACATCCACTCCGGTATGGGCTCTGTATAACATCCAGCAATGGTGTGAGTTCAAGATCAGTTCCAGGAGCAGTATGGGGTCAGAATATATATATGCCATAATAAATGGCAGGACTAGACATCGATTTAGGATATGTCCCCGGACCGATAAGCGCATAAGCATTTCTTCCAGGATTTGAGTTATGTTCCAGGATTACAAAGGGGTTCAGGATTAGTTCCAGGTCAGTTCCAGGAATTGAGATATTTCAAAGGACTGGTAAGGGGATTAGTTCCAGGACCGGTATGGGTTCAGGATCGATTCTAGAATTTGGGGTATGTTCTAGGACCGGTAATTGTTAATCAATTCATAGGACTGGTTATAAGCTGGGGATCTGTTCCAGTACCGGTATTGGTTTAGGATCAGTTCCAGGATCAGTAAGAGTTCAGGATTAGTTCCAGAACTGGTTAAGAGTTAGGGATCAGTTCCAGGAATGGCATAGATGCAGGACCGGCATGGATTCAAGATCAGTTTTACTTTCGAAAAAGGGTTCAGAATCAGTCTCTCCTTACACCAGACTAGAGTAAATGGCAGGGGCACTTGGGAATTGAATATTTTGTAAGTACTTGGAACATGCATCACACCTGTTTTTACCAGACCATGCGTAGATCGAATTCAATTTTGCAACGAATCCTAGCAAGCTCTTTGCACATACTACGTTTGTTAGGTAATATAAACCTAATAACAATTTGCTATTCGCTATGAGGCCAACTTGACAGGGAAGTCTTGATTTAAAACAGAAGAAGAAGAATAAGAAGAAGAAAATGTTGTCTTGTGCTATCCTAGGCTCATCCCATCGCTTAACGTAATCGAACATTTGAACATCATTTTTAGGCTATCATTCGCTTACAACAAATTTGAACGCCTAATATTGTTGGGCATGTTGAAGTCCTGTTCCTAAAATATGCCCTATATTTCAGGAAGGTGGAATAATTGTGTCTCTAGCTGTGCATTTAAATTCGTGCGCAAAGCTTCACAAAATCCTACCCGAAATTTCAAATCCTTAAAAACTTCCAAACGAATGCTCCACATACCCAAAATGCGAACACTTACTAGCATGACAACACAAAACCATGAACCATAAAGAAGCGCTTGGATACGAAAAAACTAGGTACTGCACAATACCAGTTGGATGCAACAATATCGGAGGGAAGACAATACACGAAACCGGACGAGTAGAGAGAGAGAGAGAGAGAGAGAGCGAGAGAGTGTCCTCCCGATTCGAACAGGAGATTGATTTATGGCTGCCCGTTTTTTGCTTTCCTCCTTTACCTTTTGCAAAAGCTCATCCCATCCTCGGGTGATGCGCTGCACCCATTCGAGCAGGATAAACTTTGCTGAATGAAGATATTAATCTAATTACCGGAATGACTCGATGAATCCGGTTGCTCGTCAACCCGTCAAAGTAGTTTTCCGTTTTGCAATACTACCACCCTCCGGGAGCCGCCGCCCTACAGGGGGGGGATGAGCAGAGGGTGGGAGCTAGTAGGGGCAAATGGCAACAGGGATGTGAAATTGTGGTTAGTTTAAGGTTATGGTACTGATGAGCTTTTCGTCCTGCCCGTTTAATTGCGTGTGTGTGCGTGTTGCTGTGCGCGCCTTCATCGTCTTCGTCTCTCGAGCTCTTTCTCCCGCTGCGCTCTCTTTCGCACACTCTCTCTCTCTCTCACTCTTCCATTCTCAGCCACCGTAGATGAGGCAGTGGAAAACGACGGCGATGATGATGATGAGCGCACTGATGCTGGTGTGGTGAAAATCTCTTATCCTTCGCACACCACCTTCCAACAACCCCACGCTCTCGCTAAATATCCTTGAACTGATTTCCACGGGAGCAGCGACTCCGTGGGATTGCGTTTAGTGGTGAATCTGCCGGATTATTAATGGCGAATATTCATTGCGTGCGTGTGACACCAAATCAAATCGATGCAAAAGGATGCGCTGCTGCACTCTTACCTGTTTTCATGCAAGAAAAAACTGTGCCGTGTCGTCTGCCTTCGACGTATTCCTTACGAGCTGTCAAAAACGCAACACACACACACACACACACACACACACACACTCATACACGCTAACACTGTTATCACTTTTCGCTTGCTTACTTGGATGAATTAGAATTTTAATTTCATGCTGATCCAGGCAGATATCCTGCTGCTGCTACGTTAGGGAGCGTCTTTTTTCAACCCTTTTCTGCACTAAACCACCTTCAGAAGCAGCCTGTAAGCTTCCCCCACTCTGGTCGCACACCTTTTTTTTTGCTTCGCAGCTTATCCGTTGCTGGGAGGTGGTGAGGATGATTTTTTTTTCCTTTTACACTCGCCAGACACTCCCGCAAAATTTCACAACTTCACAAGCACAATTTTCACGACTGTTTTCTGTACTTTGCTTCCTTCTGTTGTTTTTTCTTCTTCATTTATTCACACCGTGCAGCACAACATCCTACAGCTGTCGACCGCACCCCGCGCACAAGCAGCACTAGCGCGCACTAGTTAGAGCAGACACACAGAGCGCACCGAATACGCGTGTACACAACCCGACGCCCGACGGATCCTTCTTTGGCACAATCCAGCGCTCTAGTGCTTCTTCGCCTGCTTTGCATCCATTGGGCGCCTCCATCTCCAGGAGCTTCAGGATCGGTGGTGAGTAGCAGTAGTAGCAGTAGAAACGCTTGTTGCTGTAGAAACGCGTGAGAGTGAGAATGGAGTGAGCACGGTGAGAGCGAATGCGAGATGAGATCGAACGCGCACGACCGCTGTGTTATCGGAGGCTGGCGAGAGATGACGAGAGCGGTCAGGAGATTGCTGAGATGCGTTTGAGAGCCACCCCCCCCCCCCCCCCCCGTCATCGCGCAATATTGTTCCCGGGCACATTAATGTATGCTCTTGTACAGTGTGCACGCACATTCGCTAACGCCGGACGCGTATCTCTCTCGCTCTCTGTTCTTCTCGAAAGGATGCTGTACTTGGGGGTGGTTTATCAGATGTTGGAGTTTTGCGTGCCTTTAAAATCTCTTCTCAAAAGCACACCTTTGGAAAGAGATGTTTTTTTTTAATGAGGGTAAACTCAATAGTTCTCAATATTTCAAATTTATTTCAAATAATTTACAGTTTGGGAAAAGGACCGTATTTTATGTTTTATATTTATATCTCTAGAAGTTGTATTTGATTTTTGTGCTTTTGAATATATTTTAAAGATGCAATGATGCAATTTTGTTGAATTTTATTTAAAAAAAAACGGAATTTAAGAGAGATGGAAATATTATTAGTATAGTAAGTAGAGTAAAAAGGTATTACATTAAATTTCAAAGCAGTGGGTTTGAAAATTAAAATTACAATGATTTCGTTGTGTTAATTAGTGAATAAAATAAACAACACAGTTGAATTTCATCATACAACGAAATAGGGGAATCCATATGAGAATTCTGAAGAAAACAAAAAAAAAAATGGTTGCCTGTGAAATGATCCTTGGTTCATTTTTTTATAAAAATTATATATAGTGAGATGCTGATTGAAATAGAGTAATTCGTTGTAGAAACACCTATACTTGCTCATATTGGCTCAGGGCCAATCTTGGTTTTAGTATGATTTAGTGGTCTTTTAGCAAGGATTACACTCGAGCTAAACATTAGATAAGAATGTAATAAATATTATTGCTAGATATTATCCTAATATACTTCCTAACAAAATACAACACGAATTAAATGCTTACATATATGCACTGATACTGCTTAACATTCCATTACTGATAAAACAATGTAACACAGTCGAATGAATTAACTCCTACAGGCGCCTAGAGTGTTTAGCATATTACTTTTAGCCATTAAGATAGTAGAATGGTTATTTAAATTTACGCAAAACGTGTTCAACAGTACAGCGGGCCTTAATTACGCCCTAGAAGTGCGAATGATGCCAACAGTAGTACAGCTATAAATATTGCGTGATTGTATTGCTGGCCTGAAACTGAATGTAGTTGATGTTTTGCGTTGCTGCCCCGGGCTGCCGATCGTTTGTCCCAGTTCCGCTTCCTTTCCTCTTGGGGCACTGGGTTGTAGCGCACTGTCTTTAGTAGGAGAACAAACGCCACAACGGTTGGCCTACACCGGTTGTTTCGTGAATGGTGTGTGGATGGATGGGTGAGCGTGGTGCGCCGCGTATTGGAGTGCGTGAGTCGAAAAGTAGAAGAAAGTAAAACATACGATTACTAGGCATATTTGGTTTGGTCTTGCCGTATAGGTCGCATATTTCGTGGTGTTGTTACAAGTAACATTGTGACAGACACACAACATACTGCAGGATTGGCTAGGAAGGAGTGGTGGAGTGGCACTTGGAGTTTTTGGAGCTGCAATTGTTTGCTCTACCGATCATCTTGATTCCTTCAACGAGTGCTCACTTAACGAGTGCGAATGAGAAATGACACAGTGTTCGAAAGTCCATTTTAGCTGATGATGACGCATGAGAATGATGATGATGAACACGATGCCTATGATGGAAGGTGTTGGTGATGAGGACGGCAGTCGAATGTATTACCGGGGATCGATGGGAAATGATCGTTTCTCCCGGACAGGGCTCGTTGTTGCGCATACACCATTCAAAGGACATTGTTTGCACTCCAATTCTGGCCCAAGGCCTCCACAGTAACGTAAACAGAAACAGAAGCTGCAGGAAAAACAAAGAACTAAAACAAAAACAAGTAAACAGAGTAAATTTAAATGTTTCTCTAATTTTCTCCCTACAAACGCAAATACACCAAGGGTAAAGTAAGCCCATTCTCCCTGATAGGGGAACACGCGTGTTGGGGGCAGCAGCAAAAGGTTGAGGTTTTGTTTTTAGTATTTTATCTCTGTTTTATTAATTACTCAATAATAATAATAATAATCATAATCATAATAATCCATTACTTATTAAAAAGTGTTATATCAATAAACCTTTTTTTGTTTGCTTGTTTGTCCTCCTGCACACATTGCAGCAGAGCGGCACGTGGGGCCCTTTGCTTCTATTTGCCGTCGGTATCTCGTCCTATTTTCGTCTGGAGTTTCTGTTCTGTTCTGATTGCAACAACGGTGTTAGTGTTAGTGTGTGTATGTGTTTGACCATTTTCCGTGAAAGCGTTTTCTCTTTCTCTTTGTTTGATCGTTTCTAAACTGTTTGACTTCTGTGTTGTGTTTTGCATATTATCTCTTCTTTTGGTTTTGCTTTGCTTTGTGATTAGAGTTTGGGTAAAAGGGAGGGCACGGATTCTTGTAAAATCTCGGGGGCTCAAAGTTGTGGGTTGCTAAATGTTTTAACATGTTTCTCTTCTTTAACGCTCCATTAGACCCCATGCTGTTTGCTGCTAGCTTGATATAGAAGTGTTTTATGTTTTTTTCTTTATCTCCCCTTTTCTGTTAAAACAACTCGTTCTGTGCTTTGAACACTTTCTCACCGTCCACACACACACATCATCGTTTGGAAATTTTGTATCTTTTTTTCAATTGTTGTATAGAATCGCGTTCGTGTATTTGTCCTCTCCTTTTGTTGTATATACCTTTCCCTAACGTTGTCGTTTGAGGGACACACATTGTCGGTGTTGTGTTTTATTTCTTCTTCTTTTTCTTCTTGTGTGTCTGTGTTTTTTTATTTGTATTAATCTACACTTTCCCATCTGTTAGTTTTTTGAAAACAAAAACGCAGGAAAAGCGCACGCCTATATATCTCAGCCTACCTAATATTAATGCATTACACTTTGTTATAAAGTTTTTCTTCTCCTCATCGATTCTCCCTCCTCCTTTTGCTTCTTCTACTTCTTCGGCACCATCCTGCTTCTCCTCCTCTTCACACGCTCGTCCTGATTAAGAGGATAGAGGAAGTTTGTTAGCTACAAATTTCACCATCGGTTCAACATCTCCACTCGCAAAAGAGTGGATTTTCACGCTCCACTTTTTTTTCACAGTAGAGTTTTACTTTTGCTTACTTTTTTTTAGATTTTCACGTTCGTGTGTATGTGTGTGTGTGTGTGTGTTATATGATCGCCTTTACAAGTATTTGGTTACGGAGTACGGCTGTTCTTTCTTGGTATGGTTTTGTTTGCTTGTTACTGCTTCCATTCTAATTACTTCCGCTTTACGTGTTAGAGCAGGTTTGTGCTTTGCTCCCTTTTTTCTTTTGCTTTGTTCTCGGTAACGAAAAACTGGGCTACACACACACCCACACACACACACACGCACGCGTACATACACATAGCGATTACAAAAAGCGCATTCGCAGCAGAGACAACAAAACATCTATACACTCTTTTACACAGACGGAGAAGAGAGAAAAAAGTGATAAAACAGATGAATAATGACAAGTTTTTTTGTGTGTGTTTGGGGGTGTACTGGCAGGGCGAAGGGTGCACACACACACGCACACTCGATTTGGCTGTTCTATGTGTTTTCCTTCGCAAGATGAAGGAGAGGAAGCAACTGAATATATGCATGGAAGATGGATGTGCCATCTTCAGGGCAAATGGTTTGCCTTCGCCCCTAAAACTTAAAGCAGAGCGATGTACAGAGAGTGTAAATGATTGTTCTGTGATAACAGTGAAACATTGGCTTTACACACAAACACACTCGCACACACACAGACACACACAAACACACACGCACATGATCGACTACAATCACCGTTTGCGATGAAATCTGCGTACGATTTAAGAGCGCGAAACGGTAAGAGCAGCATGAAAAGGACCTGCCAGCGCTCGATATGAACCACAGATAAACGGTGGAAGCATAAACAATAATTGCATACAAAAGGATGCAGCCAGAATAACGGAGCTTTTGAGTAAGCTTGTTGTAGAGCTGCTGCAGGCGGCATGTTTTCCTTTGCTTCGTGTGATTCGATTTGCGTATGATTTGCAACTCTCCTAAGCCATTATTTCTAAAGAACAATCACCACGCATACATACATACATACATACATACACATACATACAAACACGCACGCCGCACGCACGCATGCACGGAAATGTGATCCCTTTCTACTGTTTCATCTCCTCCTTGCGTGTCCCTCTTGCTCGGCCAATCTACGTGATCTCGAATCTCGATTTTTTTGTGTATTCGTTTTACACATACACACGCACACCTATCTTACATAGTTTTGTTTGATTTTAGGTTTGTTTTTGTAACTCCACTTCTCGCTCTCCTTCGCTTGTATATATGCATTTTGCTTTTTTTTTTGTTTGCTTTGCTTTGCTTTGTTGGTTTTACTTTCCGTTCTTTAATCGTAATTGTAACGGGCATGGATGTGTTGGGGGAGGACTGCGCACGGGATGCTCCTATTGCAACTAAAATCTAACATCGGCTCAACCACACGACGTCAAACGGTCCCACCTATTTTGCTACTACAGCAGCCTTCTCTCCCCGATATTCCTAGTCTTCTTCTACTTCTTCCACTGTTCCTATGCTCCACACCACAGCTTAACAACCTTTCTTCTCCCAGCATTTGCGGCGACGAAAAAGTTCTCCCATTAGCAATTGTTTTTCTGCATGTTATCAATATGAGGGGTATTTTTTTTGAAGATCACGAAAATCATCAAACAACCGACAGGTATGGTAGAAATGCATTCTCCTTTCATTAATGTTTATAGAAATAACATAAAAAAATATATCAAAAACATAATGTACTTCCATTAGAGCTCGATAGGCATTAAATCATAATGAACAGCATGCAAGGAACATGCTTCAATTACAAATTAAAATCAGTTCTAAAAGCTTCTGTAT
The DNA here is from genome assembly GCF_017562075.2 of Anopheles merus. Lineage (NCBI taxonomy): Eukaryota > Metazoa > Arthropoda > Insecta > Diptera > Culicidae > Anopheles > Anopheles merus. The sequence continues at coordinate 20,741,647 of NC_054083.1, forward strand.
ATTAAACCTCATTATGCATCCTAATGTTTAGAATATCAAAGTGAAGTAATACCAAAAATAATCGTAATAATATTCAACACACACTTGCGCAAGCCAAGCCTTGCGTATAAAACAAGAAGTGAATAGCCGCAAAAGAAGCCTACCACATCGTCCTACTGCTGTTGTATCTCATACTTACGAAACTTAAAGCAAACGAACAAAATAAAATATTGAAAGCAAACTTCCATCGTTCACTATCGTCTTCCAATTTAGCCTTTTGCCAAACTTTAACATCCGCTCCACGTTTTGGCTTTTTTGGCTCCGATCTTATTGAGTTTGTGTGTGTTTGTTCCACCATTGAACTGTTTCTGTTTTAGATTGATTTGGTGAGTTTTTGGTTCTGAAAGGAAAAAAGAGAAAACAGCTATATAAGAAACAGTACCAAGATGGTTATTTGTCATATTATTGTTTTAAATTTTACGGTTTAAAAGCATTCGGAGAGTTATTTTCTATATTTCAAGAAAGGCTTTAGATGAAAAGAGTAAGCAGAAGAATTGTTATCTTAAATCAGAGTTTGTTGAAAACAAAACAACAATAAAAAACTTCTCTCCGAGATTCGAAAAACCAAGAAAGAATGGGATAACGCGGACAAACTTGCACACAGCAAGATAAAACGATCTTGCACTGTCCAAAAAAGGAAAAAATGACAAAAAGATAAGGAAAAAGGTATCGCGCGCGTAGCACTCGATAATAGCAAAACAGAAGTCACACAAGCGCGCGGGGATCGACCGGATGACTAACGCACACCAGCGCTCCGAATCCATTGGCCCGGAACGCAAACCCTCTCCCTTTAGCAGTTCTCAGAAAGCGAAAAAAAAAGCCCCCGGAAGTTTATCGCGAGCATTCAATCACTTTCCCGACCATCCAGTTTGCAAGCAAAAGCAAAGAGAAAGCCCACAACACCACAACCAACTGTCCAATCGGCGGAGATCCGTCTGCGTGTCGGACGATCTAAGGCACAACAACGGCAAAACAGACGCAGTTAAAGACAAGCATAGCTTCGCATGCGTTTCGTGAGTTTTCCCCCATTAGTTTCCACTAGTCGGGCGTGTGATGGGTTGCTGATGATGCGACTTCCAACCATCATCATCTCTATCGTTTGCATGGGGTGGGTTAGCTAGGTACAGATTTGCGACGCGAATGATGCACCACACCGCGCACTGACCCAGATTGGGCTGTGGAATGATGATTGAATGTGCGTGTGCGTGCACAGGCAAAAACTGGCCCCCTTTTTCAAGCGGTTAATAGAAACCAATCTTCATTAGGTTTAACAATTTAAAGTAGAAAGCAATAAGTTAAACGCACGGCAGCTAAAAAGGTGAGACATTGGAAGAAAAGTTTTAATTACCTTTTACGCTAAACCAACCAGGCGGTGTGCCTTCTCCGTCCGCCCGAGTGAAGTGTTTTGCCGATAGTTTGAGGATGATATTTGCTGGAACACCTCCCCTGTTCTGCTTGTCCTGTCCACTGACCAGCCGTTGCATTCGGCACAGGATACACACGCGAATGGTGCATTGTTTTCGACTTCAGCTTCACTTGCTCACGCTTTGTTGCGTAAATACCGTTCCATTCTCGGTCACATTTCTTCGCAAAACAAATATGCAAAACCACCTTCCATAAGGCAGATTGGGATTCCATGCTTAGTTTCACGCTTCTTCTGCTGTCCTTGCTACAGATCTACGTAATTCCTACTCTTCCTTCTTCTAAAACTGGCATTTACGACAATAGATGGGGGAAAACGCAATAAAGCACACAAACTGAAAAGGAAGCGCCGAAGGCCGCACGCACACACAAACACCGCCGAGGAACCGGTGGCGCTAAGCCATGGTGAATGAACGTTAATATGAACATGACCGTGGGGAATTGATGAGTGAACGATGGCTGAGATGGAAGTAGGGCGGTTTATGAATGCATTCTACCGTCTGTCGTACAATGTGTTCCAATTGATTTTTTTTTCTCACTTTTGTTCCAATCAACCAATCGGTGTTGATGCTCTTCTAATCACATCAAAACGCGATCGGGAGAGCTTTTCAATTTTTGTACTCGATTTTAGTGTTGCGCCTCGGAGGAATTTGCTTGCTAATAGATTGATTTGCTGTTGTTGCGTTTCTGCGCTCTTTCATCACGCGTGCGTGTCGTTTGTTTTGATTTACTCTTTTTTTTTAATATAATCGGCCTAATTCGGGTTTTTTTTGGGTCATTTTTCTAACAGGAGAAGTAGGTTGAAGAAGTGTTGGTGGGAACCAGGAACCAGGATGAAGGTGCCATTTTGGGGATAAACCAATCCGCATCCCCTTGCATTGACACAACCTCCAATGCACCCCCGTCCATACAGAGGGCGCTTACGGGGAACGAGAAGAAGAGCTAGGCAAAAGCGCGATTGTATTGTGTTTGTTGTTTTGTTTCTTGTTTCTGTGTTTTTATGTGTGTATGTGTTGGGTGTGTTTTTAAAAAGAAAATAAAGCGAACAATCTTTAGAGGATGTTACACTTGGGTTTCTTCTTCGGCGGAATCATCGGACAGAGCACCGCCCGGATCGCTTCGTCGAACACCGTCTTGAGGCCCTTCTGCGTCAGCGCCGAACACTCGAGGTACTTGACCGCACCGATCTCCTTGGCCATGGCCAGCCCCTGCGGGTACGTGATCGGCGACAGCTTCTTGTCCCGCAACTTGTCCACCGTGTTCTTGTCATCTCGCAGATCGAGCTTCGTCCCGACCAGTATGATCGGTATGTTCGGACAGTGGTGGCGCACCTCCGGGTACCATTTCGCCCGCACGTTCTCGAACGAGGCCGGATTGACGAGCGAGAAGCATATGAGAAACACGTCCGTCTGCGGGTAGGACAGGGGCCGCAGCCGATCGTAATCCTCCTGCCCGGCCGTATCCCACAGCCCGAGGTTGATCGGTTTGCCGTCGACCATCACGTTCGCGGAGTAGTTGTCGAACACGGTCGGGATGTACTCGCCCGGAAATGCGTTCGTTGTGTAGCTGATCAGCAGGCACGTCTTACCGACGGCACCGTCACCGACGACGACACATTTGATCGCTTGCATGTTGCTGCTGATGGGTCTGTGTCGGGCTCAGGGCTGACGAACGGGGTGCAGTGGTGGTGGCAGCCGGGTGCGCTGGTGGTTCTGTTTTTCACGGGCGTGCCACGTGGTAGGGTGAAAGTGTTGTTACGCTTTTCTTTTGGCTTTGCAGCTTGCTTCCGCGATCGATCACATGCAGCGCCTAAAATGGTTGGAAAATGAAACATTAGTTTAAATGGTTGAGGATGGTTTTAAAATGTATTAATAATATTCAAGTGTGCACGCGGGATCCGGGAAAATCCGTAGGATTTCTATCTGAATGACAAGCTTGCCTAGAATGATTTCCAAAATATTACAACACATTGGCCACAATATTCCACGACAAATGGGGTGTTTTCTGCAGATCCAAGGTTTCGAAATTAGATAATCTTTCTTTTTTTTTCACGTTCATCACAGAGTCCATCAATTTCAAAGCAACGTTCGCGCACCAGATTGCCACAGCCATTTTCGCTGATATCACTATCGACAAGTCCGATAAGAAAGCAACCAACTAGGCACAACAAAGCTTTGCGATAGCAGAGAGAAAACACCCGAAGCTTGATTGTCCTATCCCCAACTGTTCCCCCTTCATTAGGTAATGGCACTTGTGCATTTCGTAAACCTTTGTAAAGCTTCATTTTATTTTCTATAAGTCCACTACTTTTGGAAATTTTCTGCCCAACACGCGGCTTTTCCCGAGCAAGCTCACACATACTCCTTTCGGGTTTCAATTATTCGCACAACCACCCCAAAAATAGAGCACAACACACCCACGATCGAGGACGGAGGGGCGTATAAACAACACACATCTAGTAACCGACGCACGGGTCAAAGTAAACACACGCCCGTCAATGTGGCACTGGAAACAGGGAAAAGTGAATGTGAACGAATGGTAAAAAGCCTTATTTTTCATTTTTCCCAGGAAAATTTAAACACGACCACAAAAAAAAGGAAAGGAAAAGAAAACAAACTCCCCACTATCATTCTCCTCTTCGCAGAAATTTGACTCACTTTCCGGCTGACATTTACTTTACCGTGGTACGCGTACGAGCACACCAGTTCATTGATAAAGCGCACCAGGCTATGCGTAATCGGGCCCCGCCGGAGCAGACAAGGAAGCACGCGCATGGCAGCATCTTTTTGTCCATGGGAACCCAACGAGCCATCGGATGAGATTGATCAATTGATGAAAATTAGTGCCACTTTCACCCGCAGTGCACGGCCCGCACCCAAGGAGAGTGTGAACTTCCTGGGGCGTTGCTGTTATTTTCCGGTCACAAAAGGGCATTTGTAAATGCCGGTGGTGGTAGTGGTGTGCTGGTGGCTAAGCTGTTCCCCGCTTGCTCTATTATCAAGACCCTCGGACCCGATCAATGACCGGGTGGCAGCAAATAATCCTTTTTACACCAGCCAATTTGCCTGCGTCTCGTCCATGTAACTCGTTCAAAATCGAATTTATTCAACCGTATGGTGATGATGAATCATAATTACTGGCCTCACAATGTCGTTCCAGTCCGGGGGAGGGGTGGGAAGAGGTGGGATAATGGTGCTTTGCTGTCGATGTTTTCCTCGTTTCCTTCCTCTCCGCCGCGATGACACATACACACACACACATTCAAGCACGGAAAGCGCATTTTATGGTTCCGCATAATCAGATCGTTAAAGGTTCGTTTGAGGCAGGCCAGCGTAAAGACGTATGGCAACGAAGGAGGAGCAGAGGTGATTTCCGAGGGACGTCTGCGCTTTGCCTCCGCTCAGCTTTCTCCTGCTCTTCTCTGCTCCGGTGCGCGTTCGCGGGTTCGGTGTGCAATACGCAATCCCACCACACAATGCGCGCCCGTATTGCGCACATGACCATCGCGCGCATTCAAATTCAAAGCTGGCTGGCCTCAACTCCAAACGACTTGGATCGGGTCGGTCACACACACAATGTTTTGCAGCAGTGGTTGCGCTTCGATCAACACCCCCGTTTTGCGCCCGCCCTTGCGGTTTATGACTGTGTGTGTGCGTGTTTTTGTGACATCAACAAGGCAAAAGAGGTGCATAAAACAACGACTAGCAAAACTGCAAACAAATTGCAGAAAGAAGGTTCATTCGAATCGAGCAATTGCATTTTTCCTGCTTCCGATCGTTTCCTTTTTTGCCACCGCTCTCCACCACTCCCCACACCAAACGAGACCCTTTTACCACCCGCTCGCGTCGAATGGGGAGGAGGGTGTTGTAATGCTGACTCAACCCCATGAGCATCGACGTCATCGATCGAAATACACACACCGCGGCACCAACCACGGGATAGAGAGGAAAGATCCACACTAACACACACAAAAGAGAGAAAAGCGCCTACTTTGACGTCTATACGAATGATCACGGATGGAGGAAGGGACCCAACCTCCCCCCTTCCGCCGCTTTAGTGTGTTTTTCTTTTCCTACTGCCTTGGCACATCGGCACCACATTTGGGCGGCTTGTTTGGAAGAACCTTACCACACAAGAAACACAGACACACACGGGCACTTTCGTTGGCAATTTTCCGACCAACATCAACATCACCCAGAATCACTCGAGCAGAATGGGGTGGGGTGAAAACGGGCGGCGTGTGTGTCAGATGGGCCGCCTATCTCGGTGGGCGATGCTACCCGGGGAGCGGCCCGTATTGCAGGTGACACTGGTGCTCCTCCTCGCTCCCTTCTTCCCCTGCTCTGACTCCTCGCTTTTGCTCTCCAACTACACACACGCATCATCGACCGAGATCATTCCATCCGAGAGTTGGTGGTGCTGGCTGAATAAAGAATAAAAAAAAACAACATACACTGACAGTTGCCGTCGCCCTTGCCAACCACCACCACCACTATGAGCGGTACACCACCCAGTCCAAAAATATGGGCGTGTGGGAAAGGAAGGGCTCGAGAGCGTCGGGGAGACCTTGAGCGACCGGAACTGGATGCGTGGGATTGAGCAGGAGGTCGGTCCCCGGGGGGGAGTAGCTGCTGTACGGAACCAATTTGGAGGACGACGCGTCGGAATCGGGATCATTTACGATCGGACGATAGGACGGGATTTTAGGAATGCCCGGAGGATGCCGAACAGCAAAAAAAAGCAAAAAACCCAATTCCGCAAATTACTTTGACGGTTTCTGTTTTTCACTGCATATGGCACTGTTTCTTTTTTCTCAGACCACCGTCACCAGTCAATCCGATAGAGCCAAAGTAAGCCGTGGAATGGTTGCGGGGAGACGGCGGTTACGTTGTTTCACTTTTGACTGCCCCCCTGCACCTGCACCGACCGCTTTTAACCCCTTCACAGCCCGACCAACCGCACGCACTCCGTTGGTATAGTACCTTCCTCACTGTTTCTTTACCCTTTTCGCGCTTCGCACCCCGCTTCTGTCACGATGGAAAACTCACTTTTCTTTCCCCCCCCCCCAAACACACACACACACACACACACACACACACACACACACACACACACACACACACACACACACACACACACACACACACACACACACACACACACACACACACACACACACACGCACACACACACACACACACACACACACACACACACACACACACACACACACACACACACACACACACACACACACACACACACACACACACACACACACACATACAGACACAATCCTTCCTGCCTACTCTGCTGAGTGGCGGTGACGGTGGATTGGCAAAGAAACTTAACCACACTTCCTTCCTACGATTTGCTGCGATTTCTATTACTTTCCGCTTAATCACGATTAGGGCCGACTTTACGGGTGTTTTTCTTTTCTTCTTTGCCTTTTTCTATGCCTGCAGTGTGTGCTGTACTAGGGCGGGTTGGATGACACGGGGGCAAAAGAAATATGCACATACGCACACACACACAGACACACGGGGGTTGGTTTGGTGGCGGCGCGTTATCTATTCGCTGCACACATACACCAGATTTACACACACACATATATACACAGCAATATTCTAGCAGACGCACATACACACAGCTACACCCATACGGAGACGCACCTCGTTGATAATTTGCTGCTGCTGCTGTTGCCGCTGGTGGTAAATTTAATCCCCCGGTCGCTACCGATTTCGCTCACTACTCGCTCGCTCGCTAAACACCCGCTTGGCTGCTGCCTCTAGTTGCTGCGGGCCACAGAGGAATTCCACAGAGGCACACACAAACTCTGGTGGAAGTGTACGTTTGATAGCCGTTTTTTTGCTCTTCGCCCTCTCGACCAATCATCCAGCCACACTGTGTGGGATGGGCCGACAGTGGACATGACAGACGACAACCGGTCGACACCAGGGTTTGGCGAGTTGAATAGAATAGAATTTTATAACGTAAATTTACAGCAAATTTGAGTGGTTTAAACATAACAAAAGTTCAAAATTAGTTTTTTTGTTTTTGTTTCGTTGATAAAACGAAAATTTAGTTAACATTCAGTACTCGGCGCTATATTGTGATCGTTTTTATCATGTGTGTCCCAATGTACGAGCAAACGAACATACCATTGCTTGCTTGAAAGGGAAACCGGTTTTAGAATTTTCTTGTACCGAGTTTACACGATGAAGCAGCGTGTACACGTTGCACAGCACGTCATAATTTTTGAAAATGTTCAACGAATTTGTGGTTTTTGTTTTATTTATGCAAAAAATAGGTACTGTTTGGTAAATGCGTAACAAATGAATCAACAACCCGAATTCAATCCCACGTGCATAAATGTATTTAGTTTCTCGACACAGGCTCGGATAGTCGCCGTTTTCCATTGAAGCTTCACCAGCACCTGCAGCAGCAACGGCAGCATAAAATGACAATATAAACAAAGTGATTCGCTTGGGTGGAGGCGGGAAACATTGTTGTTATTTCGGCCCGCTAATAAACCGCTTGCTTACGGTTTTTGGGGAAAACGAAACGCAGAAAAACCATGAGCAAATTACGCTCATGCTGTGTACCGTGCTGTAACGAAGAAAAGTTTTCCCTCGTCCACAAGTTCCCGTCGGACAACGAGCGGGCGGAGCAGTGGCGCCGGGTGCTGGCCATCGATGACTTTGTCGGTCTGTCGATCGACGTCATCCGGAAGCGGTTCTTCATCTGCACGCGCCACTTCCGCGATTCCGACTACAAAAACGAAGCGTCCCGCAGCCTCAACATTACGGCGGTGCCGTCCATTAATCTGGTCACGCTGAACGATCCGGAAGGTATGAACCGTGATCCACCGCCACTGAACCGGCCCGGAACGATGCTTCCCGTTGGGCAGGGCTTGGCGGAGCCGAAAGGGGGACAGGATAGCGGTCGACAGGATAGCGGTCGACAGGAGCAGACGGCCAATACTTCCACCGTGAGCCCGGGGTTGACCGCTTACGTCGAAGAATCCTGCCCCGAAGTGTCCCAGTTCGCGACGACGTACGGGGATGACATAGAGTTCATCAACGTTCCGTCGAGCGATGCATTCCGAAAGTCTTCCCAAGGATCGGCCTCTACTGTTTCATTGAAACGAGCCTTCCCCAAACCAATTCCCAGTCCGGGTACCCTCAATACTATCAGCCTCATTGAGCCGAGAGTGAAAGTACCCCCGACGCGGGCGAACAACGTGCTGCGGCGAACGATCGTTACGAAACCGGCGTACAGTAATATCGTCCCCCTGGGTGTGCCGGTCGTTCCCGCAGATGGAGCCCCGCTGGTGCTGAGACGAATCAAGGGGCCAGTGCCGATGGTGGAGCGTAAAAAATGTACCAGCACGATGACGCAAACGGATGATACGGCGGTAGAGGAACCAGCTGATAAGCCACCGGGTCAGACGGTGGACGAGCAGGACGATAAGGATGTAAAGGCAAACCAGCCCGCTACGAAGGTGCTGGCCCTGCTCGAGTGTACGCCGGAGAATTTGCAACGGTTACAGCGCAAGCTGGAGGCGGAAGGTGGCGCGTTGTGCCTTGACGAGCGCCTGTTACGACTGGATGACGACGATGAAGCGGAGCGCGATAAAGGTTAGTGGGCCCGGACTTTGGCCGCATTGAAAAAGGGTCGATTGCTTATCAGAGGAAGTGAGAGGACGAGTAGTTGCAATCGTCACGCGTGCGCTGATTTCGTAATTTTAAATTGATTCAACGAGCTTTCCGGTGTTGTTATTTGCAGCGATGCAGTCGGACAAGCAGGACGGAACGGCGGACCCGACCCGTTTCCTCACCGTGTGGATCGACCCGAAAGACGGCGAGTCTATATCGGTTAGCTACGTTTGGTTGCGCGATCACTGCCAGTGCGAGGAGTGCTACAATGTGGCCACATTCCAACGGTCCACCTCGATCCTCGATTTGCCGCTGGACATACAGCCGGCGTTGTGTGATGTGACCGATAGTAAAATCGAAATCGTCTGTAAGTATCCGGTGCCATTGATCCGCAACAGTGCATATCCACTTGAATGCCTCAATCTCCTCTTCCTCCCATCACAACAGGGCAGGATGGCCATCTATCGTCGTACCAACTGCGCCAGGTGATGGACAATCACGTGGACAACTACCGCAAACGGTTGGAAGAGCGGCGAGCCCAGCTCGTCCTTTGGGATTGCGCACTGATCACCGCAGCGGATCACCCGCCCAGCTACGCCCGCGTCACGCTAAACGATCTGCTCTGCGAGGACAGCGTAATGCGGCAGGTTGTGGGTAGCTTGATTACGTACGGCTTTGCCTTCATTACCAAAGTGCCACCGAACCAGCAAAGCACGGAGATGGCAGTGAAGCGCATCTTTCCCGTGCAGCGCACTCTGTTCGGTGACATGTGGACGTTCAGCGAGAGCAAGATGGACCACAGCGACACGGCGTACACGAACGGTTTCCTGGGGCCGCACACGGACAACACGTACTTTAGCGATGCGGCCGGGCTGCAGGTGCTGCACTGCATCCAGTTCAACGGGCGCGGCGGCGAGACGCTGCTCGTCGATGGGTACGCGGCGGCGGAACGGTTGCGCGAAAGCGATCCCGCCGCGTACGACAGGCTGTGCGAGTATCCGCTCGAGGCGGAGTACATTGAGGAGGATAAGCACCATCGGTACGTGGCGCCAGTTATTAAGCGCCATCGTGTGCTGACCGCGGCGGTCGAGCAAATACGCTTTAACCCGTACGATCGGGCACCGATGCGCACGCTGGCGGCGGCAGAGGTGCCCCAGTTCTATGCCGACTATCGCAAGCTGGCGGAGGAGCTGTACCGCGAGGAGGTGCAGTGGAAGTTTCAGCTCACGCCCGGCACGGTGCTAATCTTTGACAATTGGCGCGTGCTGCACGGCCGGATGGCGTACAGTGGGAAGCGGGTGATGACCGGATGCTATGTGGCGAGGACGGAATATCAGAGCGTGGCGCGCACGATGGGGCTGATCGAGTGAGCAGTTGGCAGCATAATTGGAAAGGGTTTTTTTTTTCATTATTGTGGTTTTGCGTTATGAATGCAATGAACCAGAAATGCAATAGAAATCGTTGTATGTCGGTTCGGTTCGGTGAAAACGCAAAGTAGGAGGTGTTAGTATGCCTATGCCAAACTCTTTACGTACTGCTTCAAACGCGTCACTATAGTCTCAACGTCTACTCACAGCGTTCACAAACCCCATTCAAAATTGCACTGGATGCGCCTTTCCTATTCGAAACAGCTGAACAACATACCGTGACGGCACGCTGATGTCGGACATCAAAGTGTTCGTATGCATTACCCCAGACATGTGCTAGCTTTGGAGCTTCCTGGACAGTTTCTTGAACCTCGTATGGGAATATCGCCTTCGATAAGGTTAGTGTTTCACAATGTTGTGGCAAAAATCAGGCCAAAATCTAAAAAAAGCGAGTATGGCCATTTTGCCGTATATGGTTGAATGTATTGGAAGAGATATTTTCAACTTAGGTTCTCTGGTACGCACATGACGTACCAATACAACCTTGTTGCTAGCACTAATGAGTAATGACTATAATTATTCAATATCAGCATCGTATTGGCCAATCTGGACAAGCATTTGGCAGTATTTTGCCAATGTATGGAATCTGTTGCACTGTTCAATTCAGTGGATTTTATGAATTTTACCCACTTTTTGACATTTTTCGTAAAAGTAAAGAGTATCTTAATCGATGTGTGATGAACGTGGTATAAGGAATTTTCCAGGAAGCATCATAGTTCGAAGATTGGTGAAAAGTAGCTTCACTTTAGGGTGGTGTCACCTGTATAGACGCTTGTTTTTTAGCCTTTCGATAGAGCAACTTACTTTATATTAAACGAAAAGACACACTGTATGGATCCAATCTCAACAATAGCACGACAACTAAAAGAAACGGCAGATTTTGATGAAGTAGAATTTTTAATTCTTAATAATTTGGATTATAAAGTCGTTCGAAGTGGGTCGTTTGCTCACGGTTTAGATTTTGATATATTTTATTTCTAAATTGTCTTATTTGTTGTATAACAGACAAATATATTAAAATAAATTGAGAGCGAGAGAAATAGGGGGAAAGTTGTGCATGCCAGCTTTGAAATCCATGACAGAGAGATAGAGAGATAGAGAGAGAGAGAGACTAGGGACTAGGCTATTGCCCACCAGCATGTTGGCTGCAATCCGTTTAGGTAGGATCGTAAGATTACCTTCAACAAACTACTAGCAACGAATGGAATGATTAATTTGCTCTAAATTATGTAAATGGTTGATTAATTTACACTTTCGACACGACAAGCAAGTAGGCTCGACAAGCAAGTAGGCGAAACAAAAGGACGATGTTTAGAGTATATATAAAACAAGTGGCACCTACGAATAGGTTTTGCTAGCATTTTCTGTAAATAAAGGAAAGCAAAAATCAATAAAAAGATCAAAACATTTGAAATGTTTTCGTATAATAGTCTGTTTTGATAGATAGAATAATGCCAAAAGACATTTTTGGATTCGGCACTTCCTTTATT